>NC_064678.1:5580544-6200604 GCF_023278565.1 Colletotrichum lupini
CTTATTACATAAGGTACTCAGTCTTTCCCTTCTGCATGTGAAGTTGCCATGAGAGAGTGGCAGACAGGCCCCACGTTCCACAGCCATCGATGTCCAACACCTACTCCTGACGTCTTGACCAAATTTCAACACAATCCCCATTACAAGACTCGGAATCAACAAAGAGAAGAAAACAAAGACAGAGAAACGACGTCCTGCCAAGTGTTACCTCAGCCTATTTCATCAGAGTGACATTGTTTCAGGCCATCAGCGCTCAGATGCAAATCCAGAAGTACAAAGTCTTCGCCCCAAAAAAATATACTTATTGTAAATAATTCGTTAAGAATCAAATGACAGCCGTCATCGTCGTGGGTCGTTGCATCTACAACAAAAGAGAATGCAGCACCAAAGGCACCCCGGTACGGAGAGGCCCTGGCCAGAATGCAAGATACCACCAGTGACTCCATCAACCACCAGGCCATGCAGGATGCGCCGTATGAATCGCCCAATTCCGAGCCATATAACCACCACATCAAGGCTGAGCGCGAGACGACTCGTTCAGCATCCCGATTACTGTTCCTCTTCCAGAGTTTTGCTGCTCGCCCGCCCATGGGCCTCGGCAACCCTTCGGCCGACACTCTCACCGCTCCAGTAAGCTCCCGTCGCCGTCCCTAGCGCCACGAACGGCGCCGTGTGTTCGCCCGCCAGCCACAGACCGCCTTCCGGTACGCCTTCCCGCATCGCCTCAATGTCCTTGTCGCCCTCCAACAATCCGGTTGGGAAGTTGCTGTAGCTGCCGTTGCCCGCCAAATCGTCTCGCAGCCAGTCTGTCGACAGACTCCCCGTCGGCTTGCAGTCGGGCGAATTCTCGTCGTAATGTGGCAGACGGGAGTAGTAAGGCTTGAAAAAGTCATACAAGAAATAGTTTCTTTCCGGTATCGTCTTCAACCTCGACACGCCTTCGGTAATGTACTTGGACTCGTCTCCGAAAATGTAGAACAGGAGCGTCGGGTGCGAGTTCTCGCCCATCGAGGCAAGATCAACAATTTCCTGGTTCCATCTCTTTGGGTTCGTCTCTTGAGCATATGTCGGCGCAAGCCATTGGCAGAAGCCCTGCACCACGCGGCCCTCTGCGTCGGGCTCGAGCCAAAACGCTTTGAGGAAGCTGATGTATACCTTCTCCAGGCATCCATATCCGATGGCTTGGATTCCGCGCTCGACTCTCTCAGGGAGCGGTGGTTCGAATGCTTGAAGGTTCTTCTTCAGCCAGCCCAAGGGTGTCGTCATGACGACGTCGTCAAACTCCAAAATCTCGCCCGTGTTGGTGTGAACCCTCGGTTTCGGCCGCTCCTCGGTTTTGAGCTCTACCTTGGTAACGATAGTATCGTACTTGACATCGGCATTGTGCCTGACGGGCTCTGCAACTCTCTCAAAGATTTTTTCGTATGTACCAGCGCAGAACAAGTTTTCTTCCGCAAGTTAGCCAGAAGTCTGCAGGACTTCAGAACAGAATAATTCTCACCTCCGTCTATGCATTCCTCAAGCCAAAAGAACTTCAGACTTTGGGTTGGAATTGGACTGCCGGAAAAAGCACCCCAGAGCTCTGCAATCTGGAGAACGGTTTTTCGCTTTCCAGCAAAGTTCTCCTCGGTATCGGGAATTTTCTCAATCACTCTTTCCTGGAAGAAGTCCCAGAGACTCTCATCAGGATGTATAGTAGCCGTGTTCTTGTTAGAGTGTTGGAAGGCGTCCTGGACAATGTCCCACATCAAACTCGAATAGATCTCGCTCTCGTCCAGTTTAAATAAGTTTCCTGAATCATCAAACACATACGACCGGTGATCCCAGCTTCCCACGGCCGTTCCAGTCTCTTTGGCCAAGTCATTGATGGGGTTGTCGTCTGTGCCGTGGATCCAATTCGGACCGAGGTCTACAGTGTGGCCGTTGGGTAGTGTTTCCTGGAACATACGCCCTCCAAGTCGCTCTCGGCCCTCAATAATGGTCACCAGCAGGCCATGTTGAATCAAGATATCAGCGCAGCGCAGACCGGCGAGGCCAGCACCGACGACAGCAATATGGGGTTTTGGGCCCGACTCTGATTGTTTGCGCTGTGACGTGTCAGGAGGAAATTGCCTTGACGAACATTGACAAGTAATTTTCGTCTTGTACACTGAGGCGTGTATACAAGCAAAGGTACGGTCGTGGTACGAATCGGACGGGTTTGCCCATCGCGTCAAAAGAGACAGTCGGTGGCCCCGGCCCGAGGCGTCCCACTAATAGTATTGGGCACGTGTTTGACAGGAAGCAGCAGACTTACCCGCAGAAGTGAGTCCATGGTCAGCGATCTAAGCAACAGCTTGTCTTGTCCGGACCCAAAAAGGCTTTGGGCTCGGCAGGACTCTAAATCCTGGTAAATGCGAGATGTACTCCGGTTGGCAGGGCTGGTGTAAGAGACTGAGTAAGCGTCCATGGCGGCAAGTATTCGAGGAAATGCAACAGAAAGAGAGTGAGGGTATTGTGGTAGTATTTGACAATCTGGTCACGAAAGTTGATTAATTGGGGGAAGCGCGGGCGAACTATGCCGCAACGCTGCTGGTTCAGTGCTGATCCACAGCAGAAATAAGTGAAGTCACAGGATATGAGCCCGCGTCTGGTTTTGTGAGAACCCCAGACTGAGTGAGACAGAGAAAAAGGAGCTATTGCGATCTTGTGGGCTGGGGGAAGAGGTCAGGTGGAAGAGGCAGCAGAAGGATTGTGGGGAGGAGAAGGGGGAGGAGGAACGTGGTGAAATGTCTAGCTCGCAGCAGCTAAGACGTTCTGGTCAGGATCCAGGGTGGTAAAGTTGATGTATAACAGGACCCGTGGATCTGGGTGCAGCGGCCGGGAAGGTTAAGCGCGAGGATAGTCCAGATAAGGTATGGTGAAGGTGACGGATTCCCCATGTAGGTTGTAGGTTGATGACGGAAGTGCCTTTGATTAAGCCAAGGTATGCGCCATGTAGTAGTACCGATTGGAGGTGAGATTGATACCTTGCGTGGCTGAAGAGGTTTATGAAAGACATGAAAGGCGATGCGCATCGGACGGAGAAGATGGCGGAGGAAGGAAGATACTGGAAACATTGGATGTTTGCCATTCCAGAATCTGCAGCTTGCCAAAACCACTTTAATCTTCTTTCTTCCGACAAAGGTTGTCATGCAGATGCTGTTCAACGCACAGCAAGTTCCAACTACACCTCCAGATCACCTTCCCCCTCTTGAGGCAATGGCAATAACAAGTAAGTACTCGGGACTGTCGCCGACTAGGCTCGCGTAGAAGCGGCGTAATAGATGGTCCATACAAGTAGCTGGGGGTAGACGCCGTTGTATTCCGACAGGACGCTTTTGTGCATTTTGGCTCAACTTGTAATCGAACCACCAGCACGTGGAACGTAATGACGCTTGCCCACGACCGATTCAGCGACACCATTGCTCTTGAGGCTTTCCGCGGGGAAGAATTGACGGTTGGCTGCACTAGGTACACCATTGGGAGACGACGTAGGGCATTTTCGTGTTTGTGTAACGGAGAAATGAGGGGCGGCAAAGAGAGAACTGAAAATTGAACTGAGGAAATTGAGAGGTAGAGGGCAGTGTGAACAAGATACTAAGGAGAACATCGGCATCGACGATGAGAACTTAGAACTTACAATGCAATACACGATCGGGCGGGAGACTGCACGCGCGCTAAGCCTCGATATCATCCGGGATAACGAAGGAAAGAGGCAGAGAAGAACGAGGGACGAGGGCGTGGGCGTAGACGTAAAAGAAGTCGCAGACGCAGATGCAGACGGGAAACGCCCAGGGAAGACGGGAGAGAGAGAGAAGCCCGGATGAGAGAATGGGAGAAAGTCGAGGTTGCTGGTTTGGTTCCAGTTTGGATTTTCGGTGAGCTGCAGCTCCCGTCATGAATTTTTTGGCAGTCAACCTGGGCGTTCAGGGTCTTTCCTGCTGGGTCTTGGTCTTGGGTCTTGGGTCAGATCCCAGTTGCCAGGAAAGGGCGGGATCGGATAATGAAAGTTGTACTGGTGTGCGGTGGAACTGGAAATGGTGGAACCTCGTGGGAAACCCGTCAGGTAGACGGCGCAAAAGCGTTCCGTCGTGAGAAATGAAAATGCTACTTGGCTAAGGTACCTACCAACTCCGTACACTTCCACGAACAGCAGGGAAGGACTACCTACCTCAAGGTACCTCAGATGATACCTTCCGTGCGTTCCGTATCGAAATTCCGTACCTTCCTTAGAGAAACTGCGCTTAATAGAGAATGGCAGGAATGGCAGAGAATGAAGGAAGGTGTGGACGAAAAGGAACGAGGGGCACTTTCTCTTTGGGACCGGTGACACTTCACTGCTCCTTCTCCACCAACAGCGTCATTCCTCCACCTTAATCTCCATCCAACTCTCTCCGCTCCTTTTTTTTTTTCTTTACTGCGAGAGAAGTACCCTTCCACCTTGTCACCACCGCATCCCTCTCCGCCGCCTACCTGAACCTCTCCTCGACTGACACACGTTCTGTTATGCCCACCCTGTCACGACGCCGACCAACTGACTCGATGCTCTGCCAGGAATCGCACTGAAACTGCAGATAAGAGGAGCCGACGATACCCTCAAGCTTTCTGACCTACCTTGACAGCAAACACAATGCCAAGTGCCAACATCCAACTTGCTGCATCTTTTCCTCAAAGGAGCCACACCTGATGCTGATAGGCCCTTTTACACGCCCAATCGGGCCTTGCTGACCGCGACTAAGACACATTACCGCCGATCATGCCATCTTTCTAGATTCCTTCTATTACTGCGTACCCTCTAGTTCTTCGAGGTGCGGACCACGGACTACCAATCCTCCTTCCCACTTGCCGGGCCTGACCAGACAGAGCCTCATCCCAAAGGTCACGATGCATCCGCCATCATCACTCGTCCTACTTTTCTTTCTACTAGTGCACATCGGTGCCGGCCAGCCGCAGGATGACAGCCAGCCATTCCAGCCACCACCACCCGCAGACACCTCAGAGAATCACCTGTCATGGCAATCTGCCTTTTGGGCCCTCCTCGCCCTTGTCCTCAATACCGCGACCCAACCGTGCGGGAAGATCTGCGGGTTCCCCTCGGAATGGGGCTTTTGCCTCAGGTGGTCGCCCGTTGTCTGCGTCATAAACTCACTTGAAGCCCTCAGCTGCCTCCGCCTCCACCGTCACGACTCTAAATGGACTCTGGTTGTCGTACCGCACAAATACGACACAGAAATAGATATCTCCCATAGTGACGTGGCCAACTTGCAGCGCAACACTTTGATCCGTATTGTCGCCTTCATCTTGGGCCCTCTATTACAAGCAACCAAATTGTACGCTTGCCGGGGCACCTTCTGGGTTCAATTTCTAGCATCCATCTATCTCGCCAGTTTCCTCTGCGATGAGTTGTTGCTCGGCCTTGTATGGATAGCCGGACCCGCGGAGAGCCGGAACAGGGTCATCGGGCTGGTCGAAGCCGTTGCGGGGAGTCGAATCCGTCCTCCGGTCCACTTCCCGCTCCTTAGGCTTGGGAGCGGTGCGGCTATGGACGAGAACGACCAACTTCGAGACAGCCGCACAAATTTGAGACAAGCTCTGGCCATTATCGCCTCCCACTTGCTGCTAGGATGGTTTTTGGTCGAAACCATTACCGGAGCATACATGACGCACTTTTATGCCGTTATATTTAGCATGCTCGGAACGACTTTTCTTGGCAGCATCGTGTCAGGTATCTTTTGCGGCTTGCGTTCCTACAGAAAGCATCTTTCGATGCCGCAAGTCTTGTTAGACGTCCTGTATGGCGTTGGAAACGTCATATGGCCAACTGGACTTGTGCTTGCCATAGGAGAAAAGTGCCAGGAGCTGGCAGTGATACAGGGCAACGGTATCATAGACTTCAACGCCCAAGGCTCTGCCAGTCAATGGGCCTGGAAAATCGGAATGGTCCTGTGGACTCTGGAGATATCCCGATGGGCCCGGTTGCACCTCACAACTAGCAATCGATACGGGATCCCAAAGCCCGTGGACGTCATTCTTCCACTCTGGGCGAGTGCGCATGTTGTGGTTGCACTGGCCATGTTTAACTTTGCGTATGATCCGAGTCGTACCTACAAACCGGCTTGGACCGATGTGCTGGGATGAGATCACGCCATGACGAGCCAGGGACCAGCCAAGTAGGAGAAAGCGGACTTACTCGTGTCTACAGTACATAAGCAGGAAAGAAGATGTTCACAAAGGATATATTCGCCTACCTACGACAGTCCGATGTTCGTCAAAGTTATTCGTATGGTCTGATGTCAAGGTCAGCGTGATGTTCGCCGTCTGATCACTGAAGTCACTGAGAGCTCTGGGGCTAACCTCTCCAAGCTACGAGTTGCAACATACGGGTTCTTGATCAATTGTTCTGGGAGGTTGCATTCTTGACAACGTATACCCATGAAGCGCTTCGAGCCTCGTGGCTTATGGTTGAGCCGCTACGTGTGAGCAGACTCGGCCGGATTTTTGTTTACTGAAAGGGGCCCTCCAACCTCGGAATCTCATTAGGTATTGACTTGAGGGATGCAACTGTACGGGGGAGACGGCCCCTCTGCGGGGTAAAAGCTTCCCGCCTTTGTGGGGAGCATCAACAGGGGGCTCTGTCGCGTCGCGCAGTCTTTCAGACGTCTCAACCAGCGATCATGTCTACTTTGGAGCAAAGTCTCGCAGCAGGATTTCCCTCGAATTCCCATCAAACGACAAAAGTCAATTTCTATTCAGGGTCTTTTGGTTTCATTGGACTCTGGAGTGATTAGTTAACAAAGTCCGCGGTAGACTCCGAAGTGCAAACACAAAGCTTCTAGTCCTCGACCTGCCCCCGCCGCCCCCGGCCAGGCTAAAATGGCATCCCCCAGACGCCGTCTCATTCCCCAGCCTCCCGCCATCCAATCACAGCTCCGCCGAATATCAGCACGAACCCGGAAGGTCGCCCACGCTCCACAAGAGCCGAGGCTCGCGGCACGATTTCCAGACATGGCTGGACGCCGTCCATTCCCCCTAACCCCCCAGACCGATGTCAACCGAGAGACGCACTGCCTCCTCAACTAGAATGACCTGACCGCCGGGGCGACCTGCTCAAACTCTCTCTTTATCCTCGTGAACCCGCACTCTGGAGAGCCAACCTCAACTCCTCCTCCTTCTACCTCGACGGATATCCCATCTCTCGTAGACGAATCGAGCCTCCAATTCGACTGCTAGACCCCGCCGTCAGCTTGTCCCCTCGATTCTTCCTCGTTAGTCCGAATAATAAAGGAGTGCAAGCACGAACTCCAAACCGCCCACCATGGCCGCAAAGACGTTCTCTCGCGACGAGGTCGCAAAGAACAACACGGAGGACTCCCTCTGGTGCATCATTGACTCTAAGGTCTATGATCTGACCGACTTCGCCATGGGTCATCCCGGTGGCGAAGCCGTCCTTCGTCAGGTCGCAGGCCAAGACGCCACAACCCAGTTCTACAACCTTCACCGTCAGGATGTCCTCACAAAGTACGACAAGACCCTCGTCATCGGCACTGTCGAGGGCGAGAAGCCCCAGGTTATCGTCACCGGCCCCGGCGAGCTGTCTCCCGTGCCGTACGCCGAGCCCACTTGGCTTACGCCGCAGTTCAAGTCCCCCTACTTCAACGACTCGCATCGCTCCCTGCAAAAGGCCATTCGCAAGTTCACCGACGAGCACATCACCCCTGTGGCACTTGAATGCGAGGAAAAGGGCGAAGTCATTCCCCAGGAGCTCATTGATAAGATGTCCAAGGCGGGAGTGCTACACATGCGTCTCGGGCCTGGCAAGCACCTACATGGCGTGGATCTCTTGGGCGGCGCCGTTAATGGCGAGGAGTTTGATTACTTCCACGACATGATTCTCAGCCAAGAGATGGCCCGGACCAACTGCCGCGGTTTTCAGGACGGTATGCTTGCGGGTATGACGATTGGCCTGCCTGTCGTTCTCAACTTTGCAAACTCCGAGTCGCTGCGCAAGCGCGTTGCGGATTCGGTTTTCAGCGGCAAAGACAAGATTTGCTTGGCCATTACCGAAGCGTTTGCTGGGAGTGATGTTGCAGGCATTAGAACCACTGCGGAAAAGACACCTGACGGAAAACACTATGTGAGTCTACCAACTTTCTGTTCCCATCCTTTTGGGCCACAACCACATCCACCACTCCGCGCAACCATCACAACTCCCTCAACCACAACCACAACAACAACGCCACAACACAAGTTGAGCATTAACTAATTAAACCATGGAATAGATCGTCAATGGAACCAAAAAATGGATAACGAACGCTACGTACTGTTCGCTTTTTGTTGTTGGTGTGAAGACAGACAAGGGCCTCAGTGTCCTCCTTATAGAGAGAGGCGAAGGGGTTGAGACCAGGCCTATTAAGACATCCTACTCCCCAGCCGCAGGAACGGGCTTTGTAACCTTTGACAATGTCAAGGTCCCGGTAGAGAACTTGCTGGGCCAGGAGAACAAGGGCATCCACGTCATCCTGAGCAACTTCAACCACGAGCGGTGGACCATGGCTTGTAAGTCTTCATCCCCCGTCGTTCCGCCTTTTAGATCCGGATAGCGCTGACCGTTTAACAACTAGGCGCCACAATCCGCCAATGCAGAGCCGTCGTCGAAGAGTGTCTCCTGTGGGCAAACCAGCGTCTCGTGTTCGGAAAGCGTCTCATTGACCAACCCGTCATCCGTCTCAAGTAAGTATCCAAATTCCCTCTCTGCAACCCTGACCGTCCACTTACACGTCTCCCCCAAAACAGACTCGCAAAGATGATTGCCCTCGTAGAATCCCACCAATCCTGGCTCGAAACAATCACCTACCAGATGAACTCGATGCCCTACAAGGAACAGGCAAAGCACCTCGGCGGGCCCATCGGCCTCCTCAAGATGAGCGCCACCCGCGCCGCGCACGAGATCGCCGACGAGTCGGTCCAGATCTGGGGCGGCCGCGGCCTCACACGGACGGGCATGGGCCGCGTGATTGAGATGTTCAACCGCACGTACAAGTTTGATGCTATCCTCGGTGGCGCAGAGGAGGTGTTGGGCGACTTGGGAGTTAGGCAGGCTATGAAGTTTATGCCCAAGTCGAGGTTATAAGGGAGGTCTTTTGTGGCATGGACAAACGGTATCGGTATTATGTTCCGGGTTAATTGTTGCTGTGAGAATAGGCTACACTATACTACACTACACTGGGACGCCGTCCTCGTGACGGACACGGGATGAAGAACGGGGGCTCATTTGTCAGCTCTATATATATGTACTGTAAAAGGATTCATTCTGGAATACCTCACACAAACCCTTTTCTTGGACGAAAACTCGGAAGAAAGAAACAAGTCAACATTGGATGATCGCCCACCTATAACCCCCTCAATCCTTATAGTCAACGGGCCTCCCCCCCCCCCCCCCCCCCCCCCCCCCCCCCCCCCCCCCCCCCACCCACCCCCACCCCCCCCCCCCCCCCCCCACCCCCCCCCCCCCCCCCCCCCCCACTCCCCCCCCCCCCCCCCTACCCCACCGCCCCCCCCCCCCCCCCCCCTCCCCCCCCCCCCCCACTCCCCCCCCCCACCCCCCCCCCCCCCCCACCCCCCTCCCCCCTCCCCCCCCCCCCCCCCCCCCCCCCCCCCTTCCTCTCTCGTGAGTTTGAACAGCGTGAACAGAGTTCAGATATACACCGGGAACGAGACGAGACAACCCGTGTGCTCTGCTGAAAGGCAAAGTCAGAGGCAAGGTAGTCAGACGTAGACCGACAATAGGGTTTCGTTTCGAAGGGGGGGGCTTGCTTTGCACCTTTTCCGAGGGGGTAAGAGGGAAAATGGGCGCGAGGGGGGCAGTTGACCAAGACAAGTATTGTATATCCAAGCCCGAGATACTCGATTCCCTCTCAAGGGGGGGTTCAAATACACCACGTTGGACGCCTAGAGAGATGACAACACACTGATGGTATCTAAACGCAATAAATTCCAACATCTCAAGGGCCCTCGGAACTCTTTTGTATACATTCACAGTGTGACGGTCAACGACCCCCGAGGGCAGTAGACCACGCAAAACAGCACGGAGCACAAAACTTGGAAAATCAGTACCCATAACACCTCAGCACGGATGCGAATCCAAACGCGCGACGAAAGTTTGCACCGGGCGAGTCTGACAACGGGGAGACTTTCCAGTGTTGGGACGACGCGCTTACCTCCAAGTTTCAAAAACATTTTGTCTTTTCTGTTTGGGACGGAGTTTGGGCCGTGGTCGTCAACGTTCATCGTCAACGCTCACGGCAGAAATGCTTCTAGAGAGACCGTACCCCCCCTTTACATGAGTACGCCGGGTAAGCCCACAGTCCAGCAAGACGACACACACACATCACAGACACTGTAACGGACACTGGAGAGCAAAAAAAGAGGTTACGACGCAAACTTTCCATTCCCTGCCCTGAACGACAGCCATGACCGCTTAGAACGGCCCACACTGCCCAGGTCGTCGTTACTATTGAGAGTCCTTTCTTTTCCCAGACCGCTCATATGCAACGAAGACCAAGTCTATCAGAGGTCGAAAGCTATTCCGGCCCACAAAAAAGAGGCCCTCCCACTCTGCCTGCTTACTCCCCTCCTCCCAGTTTCTTTTCCATAAGAAAACCGGAGAAGAGGTAAGCGCAAAAGTTTGTGTCTCCCTATTGCGTTGCTGTGCCATCGTCATCCAAACGATCCGAACCAAACCCCGCATTTTGCCGAGGTTGTAGCGGACCCAATGCGAAAGGTGTATCTTGGTGCGTTAAGAAAAAGCCGTGATTCATATGCCGTTGTCCGTGTAAAACTTTTCCGCGGGCCGAGTCCCAGAGTTGTTTGCCGTGAGAACATGAGAGCAAGGAAGAAAAGACGAAAAAAGACGAGGGTGAAAAAAGGAAATGTACAAAGCATCCGCAATGCCTAGTTGATATCGCAAAAGTGAGCCACGGTGGCCTCGAAGCCGTCGAACCGTCTCGAAACCGAATCTGCCATGAAGGCAGACCACTCATCGCCGATAGTCATCGCAGACTTAGTTGTTGGGGCACTGGGACTGGACGTGTCCGGGCTGCTGGCACTTGTAGCAGATCTTCTCGCCGCCGGAAGACTCCTTAGGGCAATCGCGGGAGAAGTGGCCGTTCTCGCCGCAGTTGTAGCACTTGGAGCCGTTGGTGCAGTCGCCTTCATGGTATGTTAGCACGGTCAAGTTGGCCATCTGGAAACCATCTCGGGTACTCACGAGACATGTGGCCGTAGCCACCGCAAGAGTAGCAGGTCTTCTGGCTGGCACCGCCGTAGCCACCACCGCCGGAGTAACCACCACCGTAGCCGCCACCGTAGCCACCGCCGGCCTTGGGGCAGTTGCGGGCAATGTGACCAACCTCACCGCACTGTTATATCGTGTTAGTACTGGCATTCGGCGCGTTCAAGATAAGGCGAAGCGAACCTTGTAGCACTCGGAGCTGGAGGGACCACCACCACCACCGACGTTGCCGCCCTGGGGGCAGTCACGGCTGATGTGGCCAGCCTGGCCGCAGCGGTAGCAGGACTTGGTGTCCTTGGGGCCCTCGGGGCAGTCACGGCCTTGAAGGATGTAAGTCAACAATCAACCTCATGAAGATCTCGAAAAGGACTTACTCATGTGACCCTCGTCTAAAGCGAACGTCAATCAGTCATCTCGTCGGTAACACACAGATACATCAAAACTCACTGCCGCAGTTGTAGCTATGTCCAAGTCAGTATGGAGCATATCAGGCTAACAAGATCATATCAACGTACCACTTGGCGGCGCCACGGTTAGGGCACTCGCGGGCCTAGAAAGAGTCAGTAAGTCGAGGGCTAGGCGTCGTAACATCCTTCAGCAAGTCGTACCTGGTGACCAGCAGCACCGCCTAAATATCTCTGGTCAGACTCTTACGCTCATGAATTGTAACGACGTTTGGAGGGAAAGGCATGATCAAGGTGTCACTGGCACACCGGCTCAGAGTCAGTAAGACGACGCAGTAAGGGCATACACGTGGCTTCTTTGACAGATCTGGGTCCAGAGATACGAACCTAGCGAAGCATTCACACCAACGCGAATGCTTTGCCAAGCCTCTTCCCAAGTGATAATTCCAGCTTCGTACTGAGAAGACCCCACCAAACACCAACTTGAAAGTCATGTAGTTGCTTGATAGAGCTCTCTACGCCCGCATATGCCAGCAACCGCAAGATCCAGTGGACACATGATAATATAAACTCGGGAGGAGGGGCCCAAAGGTAAGCTGCACAAATGAAACAACCACCAATAGCTGGTGGAAAAAGTTCAGTGTGGAAGCGGTGAGACTCGGTGAACCAATGGCAACCAAATCTCGGATGAAGGTGCCAGTCGATACCGAAAGCCACAAAGCCACCCACAGAAACGAAAGTGGAAAAATTGAAAAGCATGAAAAGCAGCGCGTAGGTTGGAAAAAGTGGTGAGACGGGGGAAGCGCCGAAGCTGGGAAGGCTACTCACAGGTGAAGCAGGTGCGAGCCTGGGGGGCGCCGGCAGATCCCTGGAAATCCATTGCGATTGATGGTGGGTTGGTAAGGAGTAGTAACGGTGGTGTTTAGAACTGGAAGAAAGGCGTTAGAATAACGGCAAAGTCGATGAGATGATTTGAGATTGTCGAGAGGAGGAATTGATTCAAGCTTTTCGTGTGAGAAGGGGAAAAGAGCTGGGAGGCGAAAGACGGCCTTGTCGCAATGTGGTTGACGTGGGGAGGGGCAAGTGGCATGTGTGTGCTTGTGTGTGTGTGTGCGCTTGTCTGTTGTGTGTGTGCGGTGCGCGATGTGGGGAAGTTGGAGATGGAGGTGCGCGTGTGTGCGCCGCCTTCGTCAGATGCAAGAGGTGAATTTGTGGTTGGCAGCTGGCAAGCTCTGGAGGGTTTTTTGTTCATGTCGATGACGGGATCCCAGTCGAGTTGAACAATATCCCATATTGGTGAATGGAGGGGCTCTCTCTCCTCTCCCCGCGGACGACGGTCAGGAAAAGGGCTATACTCACGTATGAAGGGCGGATAATCGAGCCGTGATCAAAAATCTCTGCTCGAAAGAAAAAAGAGGAGGGGTGTTTTTTCCGTAGTGGTTTTGCAAGGTTTGCGATGGGTGGTGGTGGTTTTGTGTTGTGGGAGAGAAGGGGAGGGAAGCGGTCGTTGCGGCCAGGGAGTGGCCAAGGTTAAAAAAGAAAAGGCAGCGAATTTGGATTGTCAGACCGCCTTGTGGAGCCCAAGAAAATCTGGTAGATGGGCAGGCGCCGGAGCACCAATCAGATAGGCAAGTCCCTTCTCATAAGGGGAAGAGCCCGTCTCTAGACTCTGGATGCCCCCTTCTGACCTTTCCTTGGGCTTTTCTGGCTTGGACCGGGCAGGCGGCATTTGTGTTTGATTGCAACTTGGTGACGGGACTGTCCATGAAAGATGAGCGTGTGTACGGAGTAGTATGAGTGTGTGACGGAGATTGACACGGTTGGCTCACCTCACCTCACCTCTCACTTCGATTCTCTCAGTATACTCACTTGCCGTAATACTATTCAGCTGGTGAACGCCCTTGATGTTGTCATAAAGTCGTTATAGATCTGACAGGCTTACTCCTCAGTCTTACAACAGGTACATCTAGACAATGGCCAGTTCGATATGGTTGTGACATAGGTACTTGCCTACGTTTGTCGAGCACTCCAATAAGGTGCCTGTTCATCTCCCGTTCCCCTCATACGTATCTCTGATCGTGGCCGGCCTGCCTTGCCTCATATGCCTGTGCCTAGCTACAGCCCGCAGCTCTCATAACCTGGCCATCAATGCCCGAAATGCGCCGGCGCCTTTTTCCCATAGCCGAAGATGAGATTGTGCTGCCCGTCAGCTTCAGATAGGTACCGGCAGGGCACAATCACACAGTTGGAACTCCTTGGGCAGAATCAGGCCAGCCAAAAGGGGCGGCAGCTAGTTTGCCTCACAATTGCAGCGTCGGGACCCGACCCGGACTGGGCTTGCCATTGAGGGCTACTACGGTAATGGCCATATTCACACCGCATTACGTAGGTAGTCAGAATTCCCCAGAGACCTGGGTGCCACCCTTCCATGACGATGAAGGTTCAAACAGTTGAGATGGAAATACTTAAAGCTCGGGTTTCTGATAGCCTAAAGAACCTTCCAATAAGGCCGGACAGGACGGGACACCAAACTTTAACATTTCTGATGGTGGGGGGAAGGGGAACGAAGAATAAGCCGTCGGGGGCAATGGAAGCGCTTCGTTCGAGCCCTTCCCTTCGCAAACTCCAGGGACGGCGAACTCAAAGGCAGGTGACTCTACAAATTCAATTTCACATCGTCGATGCTCTAGACCGGGTTGGTCACGGTAAGAGTAAGGTGCCTTTTCTTTCACTCGAGTCGATCGAACGAAGTGGACTGCTAGAGTCTACGTAGTAGAGTTGCTCATGAGACCCCCTCCTCCCCACCATCCGGTCGCTGTCCTCGCGCAGTCCGTATTTCATTTTTGCCCCTCCATTTTTTTCGACACTTTTTTTTTCTGCCATGGGGAAAACAAAAATACCAATCAGAAAATTCAGCATGTCGAAGGCAGGCAGGTGGGGTACCCCTGTGTAAGATTCTAAAAATCGCCGAGAGGCAGGTCAAATGGCAGCACTGGCAGGCCAAAGTGGCAGGCCAGGCCTGGCCCCAAAGTTACCCAAGGCCCCAAGGCACTGTGAAATGCGATGTCCCAAACCTCGCTAAACCCCTTCCATCCATACGAGGGGTCGGAAATCCTTGATTTCGTGCCACTGTGCTCCCGTCCCTTGCATCTCTCCCTGTCCTGTCCTGAGCAGCCCCTCATCACACGCTCCTCTCATGCTCATGCTGCTCATCTCAGTGGTCTCTCACTCATTACGCTCCCACCTCACCCGATGAGTGGGCTCTGATAAGTCTCTCGTCTCACAATCCTCTGCCAGACTGCCACACTTGCTGCCCCTCTTATGCAGCCTGGACGGATGAGAATGAAAGAGGGGTGAATCTCGTACACTGCGGAATCGCGGATATAATGGCTCACACTGTGTCGACAATCAGGCAAGGTCAGCCTTCCTTGCGCTTGAATGAGAGATGGTCGCTGGTGAGTTTTGTCTCTAGCAGCCGTCGGGCGTCCTGGGCAGCGGGCTTTGGCTGTCCATGTAATGTCTGAATAATCAACCTGAGGTTGCACCGTACGAGCGCTCTTTGCATGCCCATAATCCGCGTATTGTTACCGTAGAAACTCACGCCGTTCGAACTTGCGTTAGCCCGTGCCAACCCTGCTAGCGGTTTGGCAGAACCATAATACTGCCCAATTTGGGCAAATGCGGCCGCCACGTAATTTTGGCGTAAGCCAACATCTCAGGTAATCGGACTAATGAGAGCTTGCCGTCGAGGCAAGGTAATTGGGAAGGAGTGGAAAATAAAAAAAATGACCCTTTACCGCCTCCTATATTAGGTATAGCGCTGCTGAATAATCACGAAAATTGACTTCCCGAAAGGGCTAGATACGGAACACTAGCAGGGTTGGCACGGGCTAACGCAAGCTCGAACGGCGTGAGTTTCTACGGTAACCCTGTGTTAGGAAGTCTCGGCTACATATGCCTCAGTTTCGTACCCCGCGATCCCGGCCTGACCACTGGTAAGTGGTTGCTGTAGATGTTTGTGCGTCCGTGGGATGACACATGCCTCAGTGTGGTCCCTTCGCACTGCTGGTGTCAGTGGTTTGTGCTTTCTAGCTCCAGCTCCGGCTTTAGCTTCGAGAAGCTCGTGAACCTGCTGCAGATCATTGGCGGAACACCGACACTCGAGGATGGCTCTCAGAAAGCTTCCCGTGTCATGGTGTCTAGTCGTCACACTTTCATTCAACTCAAGAGTCATCTGCCTTGGACGTTCAGCCCACCTGCTACCCAAGGGCACAGGTACGCAAGCTGATAAACAGCCCTGTCGGAGATGCCATCAAAGTAGGTTTAAACCGAACCGAGGCTTGGACGGCCCCTCCAGATCGACAGCGTCCCCCTCATCCAAAGGCAAACCCCATTCACGAAAGAGAGAAGACCAAAATGACAAAAAAGCCTAGATCATCGGCTCCGTGCTTTTCAACCTCCTTTTCAACATCCTCCTCACCCCAAACTCCTTTTCGTGATATCTCACTGGAGGAATAAACGCACAAATCCCACGAGTTTCATTTCACTTTCGAGTTTCGGAAACGCATTTAGCCATGCTCATCCAGGCGAACCAGAGCAGAGGATTGGTTCGTTCCATCGAGATGCACCTCCGGTCCGGTCAGATCTGCCGCGTTCAATCTCGGCCAGTCTTCCCTTTCAGGTTGGTGGTAAGCTTTTCGCCCGGGCCTGTGAAATCATGTAGACCGGATGAACCCGGTCACCCATTTCAACCGACGGCCACTTCGCTTCGTACTTTGCTTCGCCGGCAACCCTTCCCTTATCCGCGACGCTTGCACAACTGCCAAGAAACTTGCCCTGGCCTGCTGTGGCCTGCTGGTCTTCCGCACGTCGTTCAATTCGATGGTCTTCGCTTGTGCCCGTTGTCGCCGCAATTGTTGGTTGGCAACGATATTCCATCGAATGTTCTCTCGCTTAGCCAGCCATTACGCAACGAACGCGCAACGAATTGGGTGCACTGTGCAACTAAATGCATGTCTGCTGCAGCTGCAAGCTAGGTATCGTTAACTGCGGTTTGTGTCCAACCGCTGCAACGCAGCAGACGGGCTTCCTCGCGGACCTCGTGGGCTCCAGGCGCATAGTCCGCAGGCTTGTCACCCGAGAAATGAAGCGGCGATGGTCGCGACCTTCCCGAAACAGCTTCATGGGCGGACGCCGGGAAAACATGACGGCGCCATTGCATCTCTGCAAATGTGAAGCATTTTCGAATGCGACTTGTGTGGAGTCTCTACCGGACCACTGGCCTCTTCGAGGCCGCACCTGCGACCCAAGACGCTAGAACGGCATGTAACCACAAACCACCGCAGTGATATGCAGGAGAGCCCGTAAGTCATAGGGGGCGGCGCGGAGACCAGCAATGGGGCCTGCTCATGGATACCGGCATTTGTCCGCTAGATTGTCTGCCACATATCTCTTGAGCGGAGACGTGGCATCGACAAGCGTTGCGAGTCCCGCTGATTGCTGTAGCCAAACAGGCATCGGATGTGAAAGATCTTGTGGGCTACTGGAAAGTATTTGCCGCTTCTGTCAGCAACGGAACACCGAGCACCTTCACCAGGCCATGCAGGAAGAGTCGCTGACCACGTGCAACATGCTTCTCAAAGCTTGGCTCTGAGTTCCGCATATGGTGCCGAGAGCAATTCTCGTCCATCCTAGGTAAGCACAATGCGATAGTCAGCTTGAGCGCCAGATATCTCCAAGCTTCCGCATATGCTTCCAACAGCAAATGGCGGTACTTTTAGGGCGAGGATATCCTGCCAGCAGCTCCCGCTATTCTGCCACCAAGTGTGGCTACGGCCGCCACACGACCGCCGGTCTCGGGCACACACGTAAGCTAGGCTCTACGTAGTCAGCATTCGAATAAATTAGACCAATCAGAGGCCGTTAATTAACTTATAGTTAATTCTAGCACGTATAGCTTTAACGAGGTAATGCGGGATATTCTTATATAGAATATGAAAAGTGAATATTCATATAGAAGCAAGAATATATGAATATAGGGGAAATAAGCGTATATAAAAGAGGTTTTTGTAATAAAGAGAGTAATATAGTTGAATTACTATATGAGAAGTTGCTTGCTTAACGAAAGGTCTAGGTAGGCAAATACACGCCTACATATAGGCATAAAAACCTCCTACTAGAATATTCCATTGCTTATTAATTATGATATAATTAATAAGCATATACGTAAGTGAATGCGTAATCGTAGTACGTAATTCCGCCTCGAGTAAATTCCAGATTATTCAGTTATCTTCCAGTACTTTCCACTGCTCACGTAAGCTTATATAAGCAGTATTGCTTACATAATCAATACCTATAATAATCTACAGAAATCGTAGATTAATATGGTATATAGTTTGCTTACGTAATATTGATAATAAGGCGAATAATAAGGTAAACAAAGTTACCTTCGTAACACTCCCTCTTTTGCCTTATTAGCTATGTTGAAATAGCTAACCAAGTACCCTAGAGTAGATTTCTAGTACCCTAGAATAGTTTTTTGGTACCCTAGAACAATCTTTTGGTACCCTAGAGTATTTTCCTTAAAGTATTCATAAAAATATAAGGAAAATAAATACCTATATTAGGGGTATAATATAGGTTAAATAGGGTTATTAGGATCGTTTAAGCCTATTAGCTTAACGAATTCCTTATGTTTAACCCGAGGTAAGGGTTTTGTTAACCCATCGGCAGGCATTATAGTAGAAGGGAGATATTCTACTTTAATATTCCCTTTTTCTACTTCCTGTCGAGTATAATAATAATATAGGGCAGTATGCTTAGTCCTTTGGTGATATTCAGGATTATAAGCAAGAGATAATGCCCCATTATTATCGGTTTTAATAGTAATAGGTTTAACTTGATAACCTATTTCCGATAATAAATTCTGAAGCCAAATAGCTTCCCGAATAGCTTCCTGAAGTCCATTAAATTCAGCCTCTGTAGTAGAAAGTGCTATAGTAGACTGTTTTTTAGACTTCCAGCTAATCGGACCTCCATTTAGTGTAAATAAGTACCCAGAAGTTGATTTTCTAGTACTTTTACACCCGGCCCAGTTAGAATCAGTATAGCCTACTAATTCTACAGGCCCAATATTACCATTATAGGTAATATTATAGTGAATAGTGCCACTAAGGTATCTATAAATACCTTTTACTACCTTAAGTAGGTAAATAGTGGGCTTATGGAGGTATTGGGAGACGAAAGAGACTGAAAAAGCTAAATCAGCCCTAGTCACAACCATAGCGTACATTAAAGATCCTACTAGGTGCTGGTAGGTCTTTAATAGCTCTTTTGAAGGTAAATAGTCATCTTTTTCGTTCCCTAAATCACTATTTAATATACCCGGATTTATAGGTATATTAGTGATTTTAGCTTTGGAAAAATCATTATTATTAAGAATTTCCTTAATATAATGACTTTGAGAGAGAGAAATAGTCTTATTAGACCGATTTCTAGTAATTTTGACGCCTAGGAAATTCGAGGCTTCGCCTAGGTCTTTAATATCGATATATTTCGATATTTTACCCTTAATTTCCTCTATATATTTAATATTTTTATTAAATATAAGGAAATCATCGACGTGGGTAACAATAAAAGCAGGATTTTTGAAATCCTGGTTGAAATAGGTAGCCTCATCGGATTTTAGAGGTAAAAAGCCTATTTTATTAAAAATAGACTTCAGCTTTAGTTGCCATTGTCTAGGGCTTTGTTTGAGCCCATATAAGGCTTTTAAAAGCTGTAATAACTGATTTTTTGATTTATCCCAATTTATAGTATTTAAATTAGGGTATTTTTCAAAAAATTCAGTTAAAGGTATATTAGAAGGGTCTATATATACCTCTTCTAATAAATCCCCATTTAAAAAGGCACCAATAACGTCAATTTGGTGTATATGCCAGTTTAAAGGGGCAGATAGGGCTATAAGTACCCTATAGGTAGTAGGATTACTTCCAGAAGCAAAAGTTTGGAAATAATCGACTCCATACTGTTGTTCGAAGCCTCTAACTACTAATCGGGCCTTATATTTATCAATATTACCAGTATTAATATTGATTTTTCGTTTAAAGACCCATCTAGTAGATAGTGGATTTTTATTAGCTTTATAGACCTTATTTGGGTCTATAGCTAATAAAGTACCCTTTTTAATAATAACCTCTAGCTCAGAATATATAGCTTTTAACCATTCTGATTTTTCTGAGCTATTTAGAGCCTGTTTTAGTGTATTAGGCTCTGGAGGTAGGGTAATACTCTGAGTAAAATCTTTATATTTAGATTTTTCTTCCTCAGATAATTTGGGAATTAATACCTCTATTTTAGAAGGTATTTCCTGAATATCTTCGATTTTATCAAAAATTTTAGAATATAAAGGAGGATTTACGCTTTCTACCCCCTCTATTCTATTATTTTGAATAAATCGAATATGCGAAGTCCGTAATAATCGAGATCGAAAAGGATTAGAAGGGCAATATATAACATATATATTATTACCTTCTTTTCCTAAATATATACCATTTTGAGTATAGGTATACATTTTATTCGAAGTGACTCGCTTTTGAGTAGGGTAATAAATAAGTACCCTAGAGCCGATTTTTCTTAGATTAGATAAATCCGGCTTATTATTTCTTTTTGGGAAGAAATAATCGAGAAAAGCCTCGATAGGGGTCTTTTCAAGGCGTATATTAGCGGTAAAATTAACTAATTTAGTTAATTCTTTCAAAATTACGTCCCATAAATATAGGGGTAATTTCTCTGCTAATAAAATAGTTCTAGCCTTTTCGATAAGGGCCCTATTAGTCCTTTCGGCTATACCATTTTGCTCGGGCGTATAGGGCGTGGAAGGCTCTAAAATAATGCCTTTTTCGTTAATATAGGGTAATAATTCCCCTATATTGAATTCCGTACCATTATCTAAGCGTATATACTTAGGGTAGGAATTAAACTGGTTAAAATAAAATTCCAGTTTGTTTTTGAGAATATTAATTATATTCTCTTTGGTTTTTGAGAATTCAACATCTCGAAAACCAGTAAAATCATCCGTAAACGGAATAGCGTAATTATTTCCACTAATAGTAGTAGGGGTAATTTTAACTGTATCAATACAGACCCTTTCTAGTGGAAATAATGCCCGATTATAGTTAATTTTAGGCTGTTGCCTAGTTAACTTAGCTGTAGTACAGCTCGGGCAATTTAGGTCTTTTTCCTTTAATTTGTCTAAAGGAATTCCCTTAGTTATTTTCGCAGTTTTTAATAAATAAGGGTAAGAAGGATGACCTAATTTTTCGTGCCATTCCTGGGTGATTGAATAGGCCTGATTATCTGAATTTTCAGATAAATAATCAGTATTTTTCTCTATATTACTATTATTAATAGTAATATTATGAAGAGAATTTTGAATGGATTCTAAAATATTTTTTAGATCCAAATACTGATTTTTAGGGTCCAAATCGTTTTGTTGGTACCCTGTAGTAGGCCTTCGATTTTTCCAAGCAATATTAAGGAAAAATCCATGCCTTTTGAAATCCAAATAAGCAAATACATTGCCCTCAGAATCCACTAAATAATTCTTTTCAATATATCCACCATTTTTGTAGTGTAATATACCTGAAAAGATATTAAGTGGGAATTCTGGAATATATAAGGTATTTTTTAACCTTATAGGTATAATTTTACCCCGTAAATAGATAGGTAAAATTAAGTCCCCAATACCCTGTGGGTAAACTGGGCCAGCTCCGGTTCGAATAGGGGGTAAATTGTCCCTATTATCGAAATTTTCGAATAAATCCATACTATTAGTAATATGGACTGTTGAACCCGTATCATACAACCACCTTTCAGTTGTATTTGTGCCCATATTAGCCGAATTATTGGTATTTTCTCCCGAAAGGCCCAAATTATCATTTGGAGTCGAGTTGGGTAATATATGAGGGAGAAAAGGTTGATAATTTTCATCAAGTGGGTCTATGGTATAGTGGTCGGAACCACTAACCATATAATTCCTTGATTGTAAGGGCTGAGGGTTCAAATCTCCATGTGGGCGTTGGTTTTTCGTAAAAAGATTGGGCTGGTTTGGTTGGTTTCGGGGCTGGTTTCGGGGTTGGTTTGGTTTGGGTTGATATGAGGGCTTATTTGAGGGCTTATTTGGGTAATTTGAGGGCTTATTTGGGTTGGTATTTGGGTTGGTATTTTGCTTATAATAAGTCTTAGACTTATTATACTTATTTCGAGAGTATTTATTACTCTTAATAGTATTACTAGACATAGGAGTATCGATTTCTCTCCTATTTTCGTCTAATATATCCGTAATAAGAGCCTCTAAAGTAGGGGGCTCTTTAAGTCTTAAATTAGACCTTTGACGATCAGCCCAAATCGGAAAGATATTAGTTAGGGCTGATATAAAGACCGTTTTTTGGTCTATATCCTCAATAATAGCTCCTACGCTTTTTAATTTGGAAATATAGCTTTTAAATGAGCTAATAAACTCATTTAAGCTATTAAAATGCTCCAATCTAATAGCGTGGAATTCGAGGTATAATTGTTGACGTAGAACTGGTCCTGTACCCTCATAGGATGCTTTAAGGGTATTAAGAGCCTCTTTTGGATCAATTTGATCAAAAATAAGTGAAAGAGGCTCAGGTTGAATATTTTGCCTTATTAATAATAAGGATTGGGTTTTTTGCTCTTCAGTAATATTTTCATATTCGTTTTCAACTTCGAAATAGGTATTTAATTTCAAAAGTCGAAGATAAATATGAAGAGTAGAAAGCCAAGTAGTCCAATTTTGACTACCTTTTAGGCGTTGATTTTCAGGCATAAGGCAGCCTGTAATTGCCTTGATAATATCCGCCATTATATATATTTTAGAATATATATAATATAAATATATACTAGTATTGTTCCTAGTATAAATAAGCTTACTTTAAGCTTAGAATTCAAGCTTGTTTTTAAGCTTGAAAATAGACTTATTTTAAGTCTAAAAATATATATAAGAAAAAGTCTATTTTGACTTCTTTTTCTTATAAATAGATATTTAATAAAAGTAAGTATATAGTATAAAAAGGACTTACACTTCGTCTGCCTTTTTATATATATAAATCCTTTATTAAATATAAAGGTCGATTTCGAATTTTCGAATTCGAAAAAGTGATTTTGGGCGGAGTAAGATATCTCAATATATGAATATGCATATACCGGATAAAGGCATATACCTAAATGATAATAGGTATGATATAGGTAAATAAAAATAGAAGAGCTCGGATAAGTGAATAATATTCACTTAAGTAAATAAAACCTCAGTTATATAATAACTGGGCTCATAACCTCTAGCACGTATAGCTTTAACGAGGTAATGCGGGATATTCTTATATAGAATATGAAAAGTGAATATTCATATAGAAGCAAGAATATATGAATATAGGGGAAATAAGCGTATATAAAAGAGGTTTTTGTAATAAAGAGAGTAATATAGTTGAATTACTATATGAGAAGTTGCTTGCTTAACGAAAGGTCTAGGTAGGCAAATACACGCCTACATATAGGCATAAAAACCTCCTACTAGAATATTCCATTGCTTATTAATTATGATATAATTAATAAGCATATACGTAAGTGAATGCGTAATCGTAGTACGTAATTCCGCCTCGAGTAAATTCCAGATTATTCAGTTATCTTCCAGTACTTTCCACTGCTCACGTAAGCTTATATAAGCAGTATTGCTTACATAATCAATACCTATAATAATCTACAGAAATCGTAGATTAATATGGTATATAGTTTGCTTACGTAATATTGATAATAAGGCGAATAATAAGGTAAACAAAGTTACCTTCGTAACATTAATTAAATTATTTTAATAAAAAGTACGGTAATTAACGAATTAACCTAATTCGACGTAATTAACGAAGTAGCCTAATTAACTACTTAATTAACTACTTAATTAACTATTAATTACTCCGTATAGCCCATAGCCCGTAATTTAATAACTTCTTCTATTTTAGCCTCGTACTCTATTTTAGCCTCGTACTTATTAATAAGTCTATCTATCTCGCCTTTTATTATAAAATTAATATTATAAGCATAATCCTCGTTAGCTAAATCCTATAATACGTCTAACTATATAAGATTACTAATTAATTAGGATCGTAACTTTATAAGCGTTAATAACCGAAGAGCCCTTATAAAATTAATTATATTATTATTAACTACGTTAATTACCTCGTTAGTAGTAGCCCGCTAGTACCTCTGCTATATCTTTATACTAGGCTTATACGTATTAAAATTATATATAATCTCGAGGCCTCGTTAAGTAGAAATAGCCCTACTTAGCGCTAGAGGTATTGTTAATAGTAGTAATACTAATATAAGTACTACTTTTACGCATTTAGTAACTTCTTTATATTTAAATGTAGAGGGCTCTTGTTTAAAAGAGGTACTTCGATTAATAGTTAGCTTTTTTAACTTACTTATTATAACTATTATAATACCCGTTATAGAGCCCTATAAGCGACCCTTACCTCGGATTTATAAGGGATCGAGTAGGGGGATAGAAGTACTATTATTAATAATAAGCTCTAAGCGTTACTAAAACTAATATAAGTAGATCTTTTTTAATAATATTAAGGTACCGTCCTTAATATATTATTAAAAAACGTAGTAGTAAAGTAACTTATAAGTAGTTTAAATTAAGTAGTATATATACTCTTTTAACGGCTTTTTTAATAAACTTAAATTTAGCTATTTACTTAGCGTACTAAGTTCTTATAAGAGTTATTTAAGGGTATTGTAGTATATATATAAACGTACCTTCTTTTAAAATAACCCCGTAATAATACTTAATACCTTAGCCTAGCGACGGGTCTAGTAAGCGCTAATTATAGCTACTTAACTTACTTAAAAAATAACTAATTTATTAAATACGGCTTTAAAATCGCCCGTATAGTAGCAGACTCGTACTTTAATACTCGTATATAAGGATTCGATAATTAACGTAATTAAATAACTAAAGTACCTAATTCGGTTAACTTAAATAAATATAAGTTTCTCGTACTACGGCTTAAGCTAAGTATTAATAGCGTAATCGACTACTACTATAGGGTACTTAGTAGTCTAAAATTTAAATAATTAGTTATAATATATAGCTATTAATTAGCTACGGAGGAGATTACCCTAATCTATAAGGAATTATTAAAAATAAGGGTTACGTATAACTACGCTAGTCTCGTCCCTCGTGGCCGGGCCGAAGTAACGCTAGGTCCGGGCTAGTATATTAAAGTTAACGTATTAGTAGTAAAGTACGTATAATACTACTTTAAATTAGGTATTATTATCGAGGGTATTAAGTAAAATAATCTCGCAATCCGTATATATAACTTATAAAAAGGGAATTTCGTAAGCCCGGAGTAATACTAATAGCTAGTTAATAGCCTAACGGTAATTAGCTTCTTTCTCGCTAAATAAAAAGTAGCTCGTAACTTAAGAAGCATAACTATCGTTAGTTACTCTATAAATATTAAATAACAATATATTAAATCGGTTAATTTTATATATAAAATCTATTAATAGAATATCTAGGTATTATTAAAGTAAGGAAATCGTAGTAGTAAGCATAATAAATAAGCTCGTAATATAGCCCGCGTCGTTGCGTTAAAAATAGTACTAGTACTTTATTAAATCGCATAATTAATTAAATAACTACTTAATAAGGGTCCTACTACCTAATTCGTTATAGCAATAAGTAGCTAATATATTAAATATATCGTAAGTAATAATACCGCTATAATTACTACTTTCCGACCATAGGCTTAAAAGGATTTAAATAAGTTAAATACCCTTATTTTATTAGTTAATGATTTAGTCTTTTTTATTACGTAGTAGCGCGTAGCAATAATGCGCAAAAGTGTTAGTATTACTAAATAAGTAGTTATAGTAGTTATAAAAATCGCTAACGACGGGACGAAAGAGCTAATTACTATTTAAAAAGCTAGTAGCAATTTACTAGCGGTAGTTTATAAACGAGGTCGAGGATTTATAACGTTTATTTAAGTAAGTTAACTTTACGAGGTATTACTATTTTTAATTATAACGCGGGCTATAACTATAGTAATAAGTAACGGTAGTTAGTGCCCTAGTAAAGGGCTTATATTAAATAATTTAGATTATAAAGCTAGTCTTATAAATAGCCTCGTTAAGTACTACTCTAGTATTAAATAGGGCAGGGAATCGCTAGTTATAAAGTAAGTAGTCGTACTCTATATAATCGTAATTATTATAATTAGCTATATATTAATAAATAAAAGGATCGTTAACTTCGTAATTATTCTCTTCTTATAGCATATTAACGTTAGGAATAGCTTTAATTAGTAATAGCGGTAGCAGTAGCGACGGCGAGGTCGACGAAGTAGTAGTTATAGGTAAGTAGGTAGGTGGGTAGGTAGGTAGGTAGGTAGGTAAGTAGGTGGGTATGGGCAGCTGGCCTCCGGGCTCGGAGGTAGGGCCTGCCGCAGCCACACTTGGGGGCGGGATAGCAGGAGCTGCTGGCAGAATATCCTCGCCCTACTTTTAGCCTCATCTGTGATAAGTCGGTTTCCCTATAGTCAGGTATTGCAAACGTGGCGCTTTGTGGTCATCAGATTTATCAGTGATCCGGTGTTCCCGCGGGTATGCATGGTCGAGGGGCGAGATATATGTGAAGCCCGGCATTGCCAATTCGAGCCTCAACCGAGCTCTTGCAGAGTCAGAGACAAGACAGCTCTGTGGTCGACGAATCAACCCATGTCGCAGTCTCCTACGACGATCATTCGCTAGGGTCGGTGACCGTTGAAGAGCTGCCGGGCCGGATGACCGTAGCCCGTGGGGAATTTCGGGGGCCCACTGACCAGAGCGTGTCTTCAATCTTATTAGCTTTGAAACGTTCATGAGTAGATATAGGGCGATGATATTCTGCCACCAGCTGCCGCTATTCTGCCACCAAGTGTGGCTGCGGCCGCCACACGACCGCCGGTCTCGGGCACACACGTAAGCTGGGCTCTGCGTAGTCAGCATTCGAACGGATTGAGCTAATCAGAGGCCGTCAATTAACTTATAGTTAATTAAATTATTTTAGCAAAAAGTACGGTAATCGACGAATTAGCCCAAGTTAACGAGTTAGCCCAAATCGACGATTCTGTCGAATTGGGCTAATTGCCTAGCTATCTAATTGACTAACTGCCTAATTAACTCGCTCGATAGTTTATAAACGAGGTCGAGGATTTGCGACGCTTATTTAGGTAGGTTAACTCTGCGAGGCGTTACTACTTTTGATCGTAACGCGGGCTATAAGTATAGTAATAGGTAATAGTAGTTAGCGCCCTAGCGGAGGGTTTGTGTTAAACGATTTAGACCGCAAAGCTAGCCTCGTAGGCAGCCTCGTTAAGTACTACTCTAGCCTTAGGCAGGCTAGAGAAGCGCTAGCCGTAAAGTGGGTAGTCGTACTCTACGTAACCGTAATCGTCGTAATCGACAGCATGCTAGTAGACGAAGGGATCGTTAACTTCGCAATTATTCTCTTCTTGCGGCATATTGACGTTAGGAATAGCTTTAATTGGCGGCAGCGGCAGCGGCAGCGGCAGCGACGGCGAGGTCGACGAAGTGGTGGTTGTAGGTGGGTAGGTAGGTAAGTGGGTAGGTAGGTAAGTGGGTAGGTAAGTGGGTGGGTATGGGCAGCTGGCCTCCGGGCTCGGAGGCAGGGGCGGTCGCAGCCACACTTGGGGGCGGGATATCGGCAGGTGCTGGCAGAATATCATCGCCCTAGATATATCGGAGTAGCCGTGCAGGCCCACCAGTACCCGTATCACGAGCCATTCCAGCCGTACCAATTGATCGAAGCCTCGAAGGCATGTTGCTCTGCATTTTCCTCCTGCGCCCCGCCCAAGGTATTCTCACTGCGGAAGTGGCTCCGATGCAGTCAGTCTCCATCGCAAGGTTTGTGCAAGGAATCAGACCGCCGGCCTTTGTGCTTGGGTCACCCCGAAGTTGCAGTGGTACCGGGAACTGCGAATCAATGAGGAGTAGCAAATATGGCATTTTCAATTTGAAAAGATTGTATGATAACGTAAAGTTCGAATGTGAGATCCAGAAATCCTCGTCGAGGAAGTCTGCATAAGTTGATATTAGAGGAGAGCATGTTCCTGTTAGGTGGCTGAAGCAGGAGCTCTGTAAGTTGAGAAGTGGCTGGTGGGCAATTCAGCCACAGATGCACGGATCATCTTGTGGTGGGTAGATCGATCTGGAAATGTCTTGGCACGACGCGCTTCAGGGAAGGCGCGTCTTAAGGTAGTTTGGCGTCCCGCGCACCCACGTGAAACCCAGCTTCAGCCTAACTGACGTCCACACAACCCCAAGCAGGCTTCAAAGTGTCCTGGTAGCTGCCGTTGTAAATCATGGAAAACTGGTCGCCGGAAGGCCGGGCGGCTATTCAAGATGCCTTCGAAGCATTGTGTGAAACAGTTAGCAAGCAACTTGATAGCGGTATGTACACGCAGATGCCCTGACGTAATGACAATGTGATACTAGCTTCTCAACAGAGGTCGAGCAGAGGCTTAAGGGGAACGATCGATCCCGCGCATTCCTCACAGACGAGCTCGAAATATTGAAGTCTCGGTCCGACGAGGTTGATCGCTTGGAAGAGGAAAACCGGAAGCTGAGGACGAAACTCCTCCAAATCCATCACCAAAATCGCTCTGTCGAGTCATCTCGAGGAAGCCCTCGGCCGAGTTATGTCACCAACGACCAAGCCACCAACACAGACCCCGCCTCTGCAGATGGTCCTGAGAATGGAGGCGACCTAGAGAACGTGCTGCGGGAAAGCCACAAGCTGCGACGGAAATACACTGCCCTGGACCAGAATTTCAGGATACTGAAAGCAGAATTCAATAAGAGAAGGGACGAGAGGAAGGAGGAGATCAAGAAATGGGAAGACTATGCGACAGAATTGGAGACGAAGATCAAAGTCTTGGAGCAACGTGATGGTGACGCCGATGCGGCTGCGTACACAGCAGAAGGCCTTCAAGAGCAAAGCAGGCCGCGCGCTCACTTGGCTTCGAGGTTGACAATCGATCCTGATACCGGGATCTTGACGACACTCAGCAATTCGCGGGCTTTGCGACAATATTCTGCCGAGAGAGCTCCCGTGCAATCAGATGTCGAGACGCAGGATCTGTCTGCCGCAGATATCACGGAGGGGGAGACGACAGAGGGTAGTAAGGACGCCGATGCTGTTACTCTTCCACCATTGAGACAGACCGCCAAAACGGATTCAGACATTCGCATCAAACCAGAGCCTTCCTCAGACGGGCCTATCATCGTCTCTGAGCGCCTTGTAGGCAAGAGAAAGCACGCCGATTCCTCCTCAGAACAACAAGGACGACGTAGGGTGAAGATTGAGAGCTCGAATCTTACTACTGGCCCTATTACTAGTCAGCTTCAACAAGAGAGCATGGACCTGGATGAGGTCGGTCAGAGACTAAGCACGCCACGGAAGAATAGGTTATGGGCTGATGCCCTGGCCGCGCCCGGTCAAATTGACATGGAGCGAGCTCAGACAGCCGCTCCCGTCTTTGTCAGGCGCGACAACACCAACACTCCGACTACCAGGATACCCAATTCAACAGCGGTTCTGACACCGATCAACCCTAACGCTCGTCCGGTACGCCCGTATGAGTTGAACACCGTGGAGAAGCCAACAAGGAAAGGGCTCGCTCAAGGCATAAGGAGCTTGGCTGAGGACGGCTTTGTTTATGATACAACGGGCCGCGAAGAGCCGGCGGGGCTTTTCCGCACCCCGCAACCTCCCGGTCGCTTGAGTACGCTATTGAACGCACCATCTCCAGAACAAGCCCCTGCCATAGTACGGTCAATACCTCGTCTTCGGGATACAGGTCGAGCGGAGGAGGATGGACCGCAGTTTCCCGAGCGTCGGGAATTGCCATTCAATAAAGAACGCCGGGACAGGTCGAAGGAAGCTCCAATCGGCCGGAGGGAGCACGAGGAGAACACGGAGCCCACCACAGCCCGCGGGCAGCCCAGAAATCGTGCGACGGTCGAGGCACAGCCGCTGCCCCAGAAGGGGTCATTAAGGTCAAAGCCTGCCACTTCCCTACGGCTTGAAGACTTCAAGGTCAATCCAAAGTTCAACGGCGGTTCCGACTACGCATTCTCGGAGGTGGTCAGGAACAGGGAAGACAGAGCCTGTTTGCCTGGTTGTACAGACATGAACTGCTGTGGCCCTCAATTTCGCGGCATGGCTTTGGCTCAAAAGAACAATGTCCATCGTACCCCGGCATCAGACACCAAATTGTTTGAGGATTATCTCGGTGACAGAATCACTATCATTCTGGGGATGTCCAAGGCAGAGAGGGAAGACTTGTGGATAGAGGCTAAAACATGGCAACTCGCGAATGAGTTGGGCAAACATCGTCATCGTTACGCTCGAAGGGCATCTCCTCCGGGCTTCTGGAACGCGGATTTCCCTACTACGCAGGAAGACGAGGCTGAGAGGGCAGAAGGCGAGAAGAGGGAGAAGCAAATGATTCAAGAACGATATCGGGAAGCAATGAGAGGAGGGGGACGCTGGATCTTCAAGGACGAGTGAATCAGCTGTCGATGATGGGTTCTCAGCGAGGCGCACAGGAGCATTTTGTTTAAACCAGCAGGTGTACATGTTCCGGGCGTATACTGAGTCGTCGTAACAAAACTTACAATAGCGTCGAGGCTAAGCTAGCATGCATTGTTCATTTCAGAGGGATGAGCGACTGGGATATTGAAGGCTCTAATGCCAATAAGAAGCAATGAGAAGCTGAAAGGGAGCTGTGCAGACTTGAGCTATGGATCACCCGCAACGCGTATATGCTAGAGTCCCGCCGGGACACGGAAGAGTGAATCCTATCCACCCTCACCGAGCTCACCTCTGAGCGTCTGAGGTGTGTTCACCGGCCCAGCCAGCTATAGTGGGGTCGATTTCGGGCAAATTGCGGAAGAAGAGACCCAATACCAGCCTGCGATGATCGAATAGTGATCTGTGCGCGAGGCTTCGGCTCAGGCAATCGCATTGCGCCAACAAAGCCCGGAGCCCGCTGCCCGCTAGCTCCAGGTTTACGGTTCTACCTCTCCCGCGCGCGGCTTAATTTTTTGTCATCTCCATTGGAAGCAACCGCACAGCTAACTTCACAGCCGTCGCCCCGTCCCAATCCTCGACCCTTCACCGTTGCTGCCTTCATCGCAGCTCGCCCCTTCGTGTCTGCGCGATTAATCACCTGTGTCGAGCAACTTGTTCATTTTATTTCTCCCCCCTTTGCTCGTTCGGAATACTTTAGTCGGGCCCATTTTCTTCCCAACGATTCCCCGCAACCCCTACGAGAGCGACGCACGACTCAAGGCGATTGGAAATATTACCTTCTCGTGCATCCCACACGATCAAACAACCTAATATTCGATACTCGAACCGATCTCAGACTAATCTGTCGACGCTCCATTGCGAACGCGCCGACAACCGTGTTGAAGGAAGCCGCAGATTCAAGGCAGTGATAGTTCCAGCCGTGGACGATCACTGCAAATACACGACTCCCAAGCCGGCAGGATGAACAATCGTCATCTGCCGGCTGGGCAAGCCATGCCGGGGGGCGGAGGGCCAGGAGGAGGTGTCGATATGGGTGGTGGTCCCGGAGGGGGTAACAGACGGAGGATGCAGCAACAGCCGACGTATGCGCAATACCAGCAATATCAACAGTATCAGCAGCAGCCCATGTATCCAAACTACATGAACCCCTACGCTCAGCCGACGCCGTATTACCATCAGCTGCCGCATCAGTACCAGAACGGAGGCATGCCCTCTGGCTACATGCACTATCAGCAACAGCAGCCCTACGTGCGGTCACCACAGGCCATGCCTCAACCTCAATATGTCCCCATGGCCGGCGTGAGCGTTCCTCAGCCGTATTCGCAACCGTCGCCTGCTCTCTCAACGCCGTATCACCCACCTCCCGTCCCTGCTGTCAACCCTGTTCAGACGCCGCCGCCTCCTCCGCCTCCGCACGTTGAACCTACGCCCGAGCCTTCAGTCGTCACACCTTCTGTAGTGTCCTCGGTCGTGTCTTCATCAGTCGTCACGCCCTTCGCTGAGCCATTCCACCCGGCCGCGGCGCCCCCAACCCCTGCCTCTGCCCCTGCTCCCGAGAGCCTAGAGCTTCCCAAAGATGTAAAGGAATTTCGCGCACCAGTAAGTCCAGCAGATCCTATTCATGTTGGCTTCGTAGCTAAACAAAGAAAGCTCCCTTGGACACCTCCCGACCAAGCACCGTTCCCTAGAAGGGCTCCCAAGTCAAGGCGAAGCAGAAGATTGATGAGCGCGAATGCTCAGAATCTGACACTGCCTGTGGAGCAGCACGAGGGCGCTCTCGAGTCGGCCACCAAAAGCGGCACGGAGGACAGCCTCCAAGTGAAGGCCGATGCGAAGAAGGTGGCGCCCTGGAACTCCAAGGACACCGACTCCGAGAGCGCCACCCTGAGAGCAGACTCCCTGGCGTCTGAAACTCCTAAGGAGAGTGACAGGTCAGCGACTAGCGTCTCAAACATGGGCAGCCCGAAGGTGAATGTACCGGGGTCTGAGGCCAGACCCACGACAAGCAACTCGAACGCCTCGGCGTCCCGCCCTGCCGTTCCTGTTGTCCCAGTCATCCCAGCTCTTCCGAAGAGCAGCCCCAAGGAGGCTAAGGCAGCAAGCGTCAGCCAGCTCGCAGAAGAGCCCAAGCAAGTTGCATCTCAGGAGGCGAAGCCTGCTGAAGCAACAGAGGGCACGGAAGTTGCTGGCGCGGAGCAAGAGAAGCTCGAGGCTCCTCCGGCAGCTCCCGCCAAGGCGGCCCCGAAGTCATGGAGTGGACTGTTCTCCGCAGCCGCCGCCGCTGCTGCTCCCAAGGCGCAGCCCGCTGCTAATGGCCCTGTTGCTCCGGCCGCAGCCAACGGTGCCACCACAAATGGCGATGGTGCTGTCAACGGCAGCGCACCCACCTTTTCTGCAGGAAACACAAACTCTCTGGCATCTGCCATCCAAGACTTCCGTGTTAGCAATGCTGCCAGGGTTCAGTTCATCGAGCCGAGAGGCCTGATCAACACCGGCAATATGTGCTACATGAATTCAGTCAGTATCTTGAATCCACAAGCGGAGAAACCCACTAACGACAGTCTAGGTTTTGCAAGTCCTTCTTTTCTGTGCGCCATTCTACAACTTCTTGGATCAGGTCAGCAAGAAGGCTGTGCACAAGTTCAAGAGCGACACGCCCGTCATAGATGCCATGATTATGTTTATGAGGGAATTCCGGGTCATCGACTCGACTGAAACGGTCGAGAAATTGCGCCGGAAGCTCAAGAGCGAGCAGCTGGAGCAATATGGTGATTCGTTCATTCCCGAGTTTGTGTACAAGGCCATCCAGCCTCTCCCGGCGTTTGCTAGCATGAGAGTATGTCGCTCCGTGGCCCATTCCCTTACTTGTCGCTAACCTTTTTCTACAGCGTGGACACCAGCAAGATGCTCAGGAGTTCCTGGGTTTGATTCTCAATGCCATCGACGAAGAATGCGCCCAAGTAATGTCAACGAGTGGCTCTTCCAATGGGGCCGCTGAAACCCGGCCTACATCCTCCGCCGCCAGCGTCGTTGAGTCGAACGACGGCGCGGACGGGTGGTTTGAAGTTGGATCGAGACAGAGAGCAGTTGAGACGCGCTCGTCCGGAGCCAGCTCGACGACGCCCATCACTCGTTTGTTTAGTGGACAGTATCGATCAGAGCTTCGCCGTCCTGGTGTGAAGGACTCGGTGACTACGGAGCCTTTCCAGTCCCTGCAGTTGGACATTGGCGCCCCGTACATTCATAACGTTGTCGACGCGATAAAGGGTCTAACGGTGCCCGAGAGGCTACAGGGCGATGCTGCCCCCATGACGAAGCAGACTCTGATTGAGACTTTGCCCCCGATTCTCATCCTTCACCTGAAGCGCTTCAAGTTCGACACTGAAGGAACGACCAAGATCGGCAAGAAGGTCGGTTACCCTCTCGACTTGCAGCTCCCCGCGGAAGTTCTCTCGAAGCGACGACGCAACGCTCTTGTCTCCGAGGGTGCCGGCATGCCCAAGTACAGGCTCATCGGTGTCGTCTACCACCACGGCAAGCAAGCCAACGGCGGTCACTACACAGTGGATGTGCGACGGCAAGACGAAAATGAGTGGATCCGCCTGGATGATACGATCATCCGACGTGTCCGCAGTGAGGACGTGGCCGAGGCTGGTGCGGAGGAGGATGCCAAGGACACGGGCCGATCAGGTCCCGCGTCGCGCGACGCGTCGACCAACCGGTTCGGCGCCATGGCAGACGACGACGAGGGCGATGATTGGAAGGAGGTCACTACCTCTGCCAAGGGCGGTGATAAGGGCGGCGAGAAGAAGTGGAGCGCCGTGGCCAACGGCAATGGCACCGCGTCCAAGGGAAAGCCGGCCAAGGACAACATCAAAGACAACAAGGTTGCCTACCTGCTATTCTACCAGCGAGTCTGAGCCGACGAAAGGGTAGTCTGGGATCCCAACATTCAACAGTAATCGTCGCGTCGATAGGCGCGCGTGGGGATGAGCACGTAAGGTGGTGGTGAACCTGCTTCAAAAGGCGCAGACTGAGCCATATCAAGCAAGAGTTTGAAGTCTACAAAGCAGAAAAAGTCGAAGAGGGAAGTGAGAGGGATAGAGAGGATGCAGCTGGGGGTGCTATGGTTGTCTCAAATCTAATTTGACTACACACTCGAAGCGGTATTTCAGCATCTCTGGTGGGATTGAAGGGGGAGAGAGACAAGGGAAAAAAGCAAAAGTTTACTAGTCATCTGCAAAATTTTGTAGATGTCTTTTTTTACAACAGTTAGTGATCCAAGCTAGGTGTGAGATGGAGGTTGGGTTGGAACTTTGGGGGCGCGGCGGGGCGGCCAAGGGTGGAGGGGGGGCGGTTTTTTTTGTCTTTGGGGCGTGGTTTCGTCCCGGAGTATGGGAAAGCTGTGGAAAGGGATCAATGAGATAAGGAAACACGGACCGGGAGGTCTCTGTAACAATAAAAAACCATTGATGACGATCTTGGTGGTGTCTTGATCGCTCGTTGGTGACATGTGTGTGTGAGAGACGAAGAAAGGTGTGTTGTTTCCATCTTTCTTTGGTGTAAGCCGCCGCAGCTGAAGCCTGTACGTCTTCCAGAAGAGGAAAGTGGGGAGAGAGGCTTTTCGACTCTTGCCTTACCTTGGGAGGTGGGATGATGAAATAAGCAGTCTGCACACAAACCACTCACAAGTCATTCGTCTCCTCTCACACAGCATCGGCAGTCCGGTAGACATACACTTCCAGCACCCACCTTCCGATTTTTTTATATCGGACCTCCCGTACAGATTGCAAACATGGCCGAACCCGCGCAGACCCCGCAATACATTTACAAAATCGTCCCCGAGGCGCCGCCGTCGCCGCTGCCGACCGAGTTCCCCCTCTCGGACCTCGATCGCAACGATGGCTTCATTCATCTGAGTACGGCGGAACAGGTACGAATGATCTCTCTTGCTTCCTCTCCTTTTCTTTATACCCGGATTCTCCGTGGTCATGTTCCTCTGTTCTCTATCTCCGTTCTTCTTGTCCTCTCGAGTCTACATCTCGCATCCCTCCGCTCTCGATTTCCCTCACACTCGCCTCTTCACTCTCATACATGTACTCATAACCACCCACCACCACACACTATTACACAGCACGACTTTCCACACCTGCCTAATATACACTCAATCAAACTACCTAAACCAAAAAAAAAAAAAAAAATCTCACACTGGAAACATCACCAGGTCCTCAACACAGCAAACCTCTTCTTCTCATCCGCCACGAGCTTACACCTCCTCAAACTCCCCTACGCGCCCCTCGCCGCCTCAGGCTCAATGAGGTGGGAGTTCCCCCCCTCGGGCAAATTCCCCTCCGCCTTCCCGCACCTGTACGGACGCAACTTTGGCGCCGCCGACGTGGAGGACGCAAAGGGTTTCGAGAGGGCCGAGGGGCAGGTGTGGAGTGAGGTTCTGGGCGGCGATGCGTGGCTTGTCTGAGGATGGGGGGGGGGGGGGGGGGGGGGGGGGGTGTCAACAAGACGAGTTTTCTTTCCGGGCCATCTTGACGTCTTCTGATGATGGGGGAAGCGGTTGGTTGGTTGCTTGGCAGGTTTCCACGGGAGACATCTCATCATGAAAGTAAGAAGAGAGATCAGAAACGTCAGCATCAAGGAGTCAGACATAGGAAACTATAGTCGGCCGCAGCCCTTAGATGGGGGTGCAATTGCTTGCCATGAATTTGTTTCTAATGCCATCCGCTATCGCAGGGAGCTCAAAACTGAAGCTCCCTCTCATGATCCGAGTTGCAAACAAAAAAAGGACAAAAGATTCTTTCCCCTTCCTAGAGGACTTTTTACCACCGCAAAGCCAACGTTTGCACAAGGAATCTCAGCGCGGTCCCCTTTTGGCATTTCATCTTTCCCCCGTCAAAGACTCATAGCAGCCTTCATCTCGTATCAGAAAAGAGAAAAACGTGTGCAACGTTATAAATCATGCCTCCTTCTCCCCATCCCAGCCAGCCGTGTGTATACCCACGAGGTATCATTTGCCCAAGCCCTGCGAGCCGACAACCCGCACATGCAAAACAGGAAAAGAAAAGAGAAAAAAGCCTAAAATGAATGTACAGCCCGGTGATGGCTGAGATGTTATGGCCCCTACTATGATGACCATTTGACGTCCGAACTTGGAGCTCTGCTTCGCCGCTTGTTGGCCATACTCGTCGGTAGCACAGGTGACGCAGCCGGTGCTGACACGGCTGATGTGTTTCTGCTGAGGTTCTCTTTATTCGACAGGGAACTCTCGGATCTGATTAAGGGGGGTTGCCCAGATGCGCTGCTGGGTCTTGCAAACGAGTGACGAGGCAACCTGCTCTTGCCCGAGGATGGCCCTGTAGGCATGCTTGACGACATCTCGCCGCTGACCCGCCTGGGAATGCTTGTGGCACCATCCCTGCTCCTGGGGCGGTACAAGATGGCCTCGCGCTCCTGAACAGCGGTCCTTCTCGGGCTCGCGGCCACTTCAATATACGCGCCTCCCGACCCTGGTGGTATTTGTGAAAGCCGATGATGGCGGGACTGGGATTGCGTCGGTGTGGCAGGCATCGACATGGCATGATGAAGTCCGGGCGGGGTATATGATGATTTCCGTCTGGGTCCGGACCCCGAGCGCCGGGAGGCTACCGATCCAGAGGAGCCCTTTCTCTCCGAGGGCATATCATAAAGTTCGCTCTCGTTGTGCGACTTGACAAGTTCAGACGCGAGGTTGCGAACCAGCACAGCAGTGTCCTTGTCGGCCAGCATTTGGATCGTATCAAACAGAGACCTAACTTGCTTGACGTTCAAGGAGCTGCTTCCGTTGCCCATGCCCAGCATCTCTGGCTCGCATGCGTCCATAATGTTGCGGACGAGACGTAGTAAATTCAGTCGTACAACGGCCTTTTTGTGGCCTAGTCTCTGGCCGATGCCGGCAAACATCTCCGGCTTGGCCAGTGAGCCTGATATCGAGGGGCTCAAGCGCAGGAGCTTCAATAGGGGCTCCAATAGGTTGGCATCGAAAGAGTTGAGCTTGTTGGTGTGGAAACAGGCAACGATTGCGTCTGTAAACTTGCCGTCGAGCAAGTGGCTCTCGACCTTTGCCGTTTCTTCCTGAAGCCATATAAAAATTGCATCCAGCGCCGTAACCTGCCAGTATTGGTCGGCCAACAGCGAGACGTAAAAGTCCAGCCCCTTATTCTGCCAGAGGTATCTGCGACCCTTGCTTCCCGAGTGGGCCATGTCGCATAGTATGGGCAACGCGAACTCCTTTGGTGGCCGATCTGTGTTCATGATCTTCATGAGCAAAGGAATGATGCCACCAACAGCAGCGTCCTCCTGCCGCTCCTTACTCAGACGGCAGAGGTTGAACAGGGTGTTGAGGACCTGATTGGAGATCTCTCGGAAATGCTGGTGTCCCCTCTTCATGCTGTAGCCAAGAACGTCAATCAAAAACTCAATGGCGTCAGCTGTGTGCAGCGTTTCTATCGTCGTAGACAGCATGGAAAGGTTTTTGATAAACTTCAGCATTGTGATCTGATGATTTGGTGTCATTCGTCGCAAATCCTTCAAAACGCCTGTGGAGCTGTTAGTAATGAGACATCGCTTCATCTAACACAAGACTTACTCTTCAACACTTGCCGATCAGCGACAACCTCCTTGACATAGTTCTCAGCTTGAGAAAATAGGTAAAAGATATTGACGATTCGGCCCTCTATCAGTTCGGAAAGCTCATCTTCTCCCTCCTCATCGAGGACTCTGTGGAGTACCAGAGCAAGAGGATAGAGAATCTTGCTTCTCGAAAAGATTCTGCAAAAGTCGTTCTTCGGTGTGGGGCCCTGAAGCTCAAAGACGTTCCAGATGCCATTGACGCCGATCAAGACTAGATCCCGAGCATCGTCAAAGTCTTCGTCGAGGAACTCGACTAGGACATTCAAACCACCAGCACTGACGAACATTTGCAAGGTCAACGTGGACGTCTGGTACATTTGCCGAACAAACGCTGCTGCTTCGAGTCTAATTTCGTTGGAATATTGCCGGGCAGAGAATTTTGTAATGATTGGAATGCCACCGACGAAGCAGAGGTTTTCCTGGATCTCGACATCGTCCAAAATAATCTATCAACAAATTAGCATGGTGCCCACTTACGCGACAAGGAGAAAGCTACGTACAGTGTTGACGACCTTCAAGAGAGACAGAATCATCTGCTGCCTGCTCTTAACTGTACACGGCTCGAGAAGCTCCAAAATCGGCAAGAGGCCATGAGCACTAAGGATGAGATCTTTGATCTCGGTGTTCTCCCAAAGCAGGGCGAGCTACATACGTCAGTAAGACGCCTCTCGGGGCACAGACAGAGTGGACCTACCAAGTCTTCAGATAGCTCGCACAGCTTTTCCTCGCCTTCCGAGGTTTTCAAAGACCGCACGAGCTCTTCCACCTTTCCCGCCAGCCTGGCGTGTCTGTCCCTGGCAATATTTGCTTCCAGATCCATTTCGTCCCACCCTGGGTCCATTGAAGCAAAAGGGTCATCCTCGTCCTCGTCGTCTCCGAGCCATGAGTTGTTGGAATACTTGGATAACACCATGAGGCCGCCATCTTCTGAGCCCCTGTCACTCTCCTCCCTCTCTGTGACTGCATCTTCTGGGCCGAAAATGTCGGAGAAATCTTCGTCGCCTTCGTCCTCGGCAAATTTTTGAATCTCAATCGATGATCTCGTCCTTCGCATGGGCCGATCTGGCAAAACTGAGGGCCGCAGCTTCGCGCTAGGCGGCCTTCTCGAGCTTCCTGGAACGGGCGATTGTGTCGAACGAGGCAGGCTCGTGAGATCTGAAGGGTGGAATAGTTGAGGAGAGTCGACCTTTTTGATAAAAGGGTTGAGTCCACCATCGTTGAAATCGTTTTCCATGAACAAATCCGAGTAGTCTTCTGTGTTCTGCTCTCTGAAGGCCAGATCTGGAGGAGCTGGTATCTCAAACTTGCTGGGGCCTAGCTGCGGCTTGACAGGAGATTTAGGACGAGACGGGTTTCTCGCATGGCCAGCCTTTCGCGGACTTTTCTTGGGCGGAGATTGCTGCTTCATCGGCTCTGGGTACTTGTCGCTCTTCTTGCGAGGTGTCGGACGAATTGTCTGTTCCTGGAAGTCGAAATCTGTAAATTGCCCCGGCCCCTTGATAGTCAACAGTTCCCCTTCAAAGTCGTCATCGTAACTTTCCGAGTCGTTGCGAGCATCCGTAAGCGAAGCGAATGCTTTTAGCTTATCTGCGGAGAGCAATCCGCCAAAGTTGTCCTGCGGCTTCAAATGAGGCAAGTGCAGTGCGCTCGGTGAAATGGCCGTCGCGAAGTCGTTGTCCCAATTGTCGTCATCTACTAGCAAGTCAATATGCCGTCTTCGATCAGACTTAAACCACACCAAAATGATTGCTTACCAGCAAGCTCTGGAGACCTGAAGGCTTCAGGTGTTCGTCTCGGTTTCGCGAGAGCCAGAGGTCCTTTGGGCTGAGTGATCAGGCTCGGTCGTAGTGGTTCGTTGGCACTGTATCTCGACCCGGGATGACCTTGCATCCCGGGAACCCCGCTGTCGGAACCGGTGGACGCCCTAAGTGAGCTTTCGGACGATTTGAGAGCCTTATTCCACTGTTTCACTTCCTCCACGGCTTGACTGAAATTAGCTGGCGCCTTGGAAACGGGGGCATCGCTTCTTCGGCATCCGATGATCCACGCGTGTCGTAAAAGTTTTCGCGCTGTGACTCTTAGGTTCGGATCTTTCTGGAAGCACTGCATCAAAAAGTCGCGAGACGCCTACGTCGTGTTAGTCATAGGTGCCCCAGGCGTAGAATAGGGGGGGCGCGGGGCGCAAACCGGTGAAATGCCCTCAGGCAATGGCGGATGGTCATCGTTGACAATGGCAAAAAGCGCGGGCATAGCCGCAAGGTTATGGTACGGCGGCCTGCCCTGCAACAACTCAATGACCGTGCAGCCAACACTCCAGATATCAGACGCAGGGCTGGCGCCGGAAAGTTGAATGATTTCTGGTGCCATCCAGTAGGGGGTACCAACGACCTGTGCTTCCTTGTCTTGCCCGCCTGCGAGTGTGCTTGTCGAAACTCCAAAGTCTGCGAGCTTGACTTTGCCGTCCTTGGTGGTGAGGATGTTGGCACCTTTGATGTCTCGGTGGATAACACCCTGATCGTGAAGATATTGCAATCCTTGCAGAACCTGTGTTGTGTAGACGCCGACCAAGTTCTCGGGGAATTTGCCATATGACTTGCATATTGAGTGCAGAGAGCCATTCTCACAGTACCTGAGCCAACATATCAGCCATGATCGGATGAAGTCAGAAACCGGAGCTTGACCTACTCGAGAATGATGTTGAGACAGTCTGCCGATTTGACGAAGCCAATGTACTTGACAATGTTGTCGTGCTACAAGCACTATTAGCTCAAAAGACCCTGTATAGTTTCTTGAGTCGGAAGCACCTACATGCAAGTTCTTCAAAAGATCGATTTCAGACTAGGTAGGACAAGGTCAGTCTCGGCATCCCACCGACAAGGCAAGCGAGTGAGGGGCAGAGTATACCTCAATCATGCGCAACTCGCTCTTGGGCAGATCAGCGAGCTTAATCTGCTTGACGGCAACAGCCTCGCCCGTTCCCCAATTGAAAGCCTTGTAGACGGATCCAAAGGCTCCCTTGCCGAGACATTCTCCCAGACGCTGTATCGAGAAACTGGTCAGCTTTTGCGGCCTTCAAGCATAGTTTCTCTTCGCCCCAATCTCCCCTTCTCTCTCTCTCTTGGACGAGTCCTCAGAGCCGGGTATACGCACATAATCCTTCAAACCCGGGTCTTGCAGCGCGGAGCTCTCTCTTGGGCCCTGTTTTTCCTTTCGCGGTGTTCCTGAACTCCTCTCGGGGGAGGCAACCACGGCGGCTCTGCCGTTTACATGGTACTGACGCTCGACAGAGGACGAGGCCGACGACGGCGGCGAGGGATTGGGCATGGTGGTCGGCGGACGGGAAGCTTGGCGCAATCACCAGGCTGATATCTCGTAGTCGGGGGTTTCGAGGGTGTCGGCATGAACCGTCGCAAAGCAGAAGCGACTCCGTATAGGAAGGACCTGGCCTTTTCGAAAGAAGGGAAGCCGAGCGAAAGGATCGATCGCGAGTTCAAGCGAGCGGCGGTTACGGCAAAAGTGAGGGCGCGCTGCACATTGCCCGGCAGCAGGACGGCATGCCAGTCGGATGCAGTTCGGGGCACGTTATTCTCGGTTCGTTGGGCTCCGTTCTTCTTTGGCGCTTGCGGTCGAATAGTCGTTTAGACCACGAAAATGTCGGTGGGCATGCGGCGGGTGAGGAGAGAGAGAAAGCCAGTCGAACGAGGGCGGTGGTGACGTGAGGGCGGGCGCGCAACTGGTGGGAGTGATTTCCCCAGACGCGGGAAGGCCTAGACTGGTGCGAAATGACGGCAGCGAAAACACACAAAGAAAACAATCGTGGGTGTCGTAGGCTACCCTTGGGAGGTTGCAAAGGCCAGCCAGCTAGTGCCTCCGCTCCGCGATTCGGTAGGGCAGGCAGAGGGGCAAAGGAATTGGGTTTGCCGTCTGCTGTCGGGTTTCCACGTCGTCGTCGCTGCAGTCGTCAACGACAGCCGGTCGATCGGGTCAGAGGCGGTCGGTCTGCCGGTCGGGAGCGGTGGAGGGGTTTGGGGTGCAAAGGTCGAGTAAATGAGCGGACGGGGAATTGGGCGGCGGGCGGGCGGCGAAGTCGTCGGGTGGGTGGTGGGTTGGTCTGGCAGATGTGATGTCGGAGGGGTTCCCGGGGTGTGGGAGGGACGATGTGGACATCAACAGACAAATAGAAGGGAAGGAGGGAAAAAAACCACCTCACACGAGACAAATGTCAGCACAGCACTTTCTGAGCTGAAGCTGGAGCTTTTGGGGGAAATGATGTATTTTGTGAGAGGTGATGTGTGAGTCTAGGATTAGGTAGTTTTACACATACAACGCGCGCACATCATGCACACAAACACATCAGGTACAGGCGCCTGGGCCAGAACAAATGGTGAGGTACGGGACGGGAGAGCGAGATGAGAGCTGCCCGGAGAAATTCGACTTGCTGGTGCTGACGCGCGCAACCGCATTTGGCTCTCTCCAAGGCACTTCGCTGTACAAGTGTGGGAAGGGATGGTGGAAACGTCAGGTCGGGTCAGGCCAGGTCCAGTAGGAGTGGCACTGGGCGTGTGCCATCACTGGTCAGGTAGCCGCAGGGCAGCGATGCACCCGGTATCTTACCACTATCCATTCAGGCACAATGTTCCTTAAGGTAACTGATTAACGGCTCCAGGTCCCGTCACTATCACAAACACCACCTCGCCATTACTTACGGTATTATCACAATCACCCATCCCCGGGAAAAGCAGATCGATGCAGTGTGATGGCATGTCTTGGCTGCTTCTAGGATTACATATTTCCCAACTGGCCCTTGTCCACAATTTGAGCCCGGGTGCCATCGGTGCTGAGGAGCAGGCGGGGGGCCCTTGGAAGGTGGGACACCTCAAGAGACTTGCCCTGGGCAGTCCGGCACGCTTCCATTCCTACCTCTCGCGCTAGCAACGCTAGAAGCTCTCGCACGTCGCCCCAGGGCTCCGCCAGCGCGCTAACACGCACCCGACCTGAACTGGAAACAACCAAAGGAACGTTCCGAGCTGAGCTTCAACCTTCTTCCTCTCTCATCGTCACCTCGCCTTGGCCATTTATGAACGACATAGTAAGGTAATGAACATGAGTGGACCTAGCTCAATTCCTCGGCTGTTGACTCTGAACTTTCATGGTTTCTTGCTTCTCCATGGTCAATGCGCTCCATGTCTATCCGTACCTTGCCACCGTCTTACACAGACAGCTAACATTTTATCCAGTGCCTGATCTTCCCCAGATATGGCACGCGCCTACGAGATAGATACCTTGCATTCTTGAGCCCCCCCCCTTCAGATGATTTACAATCTATAAACAGTAAAATACAGGAACCCAGACTACCAGCATTGTTTTGTGAGAACCGCTCTTCGCCGTGGTAACGGCGTGACAGTGTCTCGTCTAGACAGATCAACAATTCCCGTTGCGGTAATACGGATACCTACCCCTACCTTCCCCCATGTCAGCGACAGGGCCACCAACTCCCCCTCTCATTACCTTACCTTACCTGACGTCGTTTTTTCTAAATTTCTCGTGGAATCTACTCCGTAGTAATCATCACACACTCTTCTCGTTTGGTATTCGTACGAATACTGCCCCATCCAAGCGCTTATGAGAACTCGCCTACCAGACAAGGACAAAAGAATGACACTAACCGCGCTCGCTCAATACATCCACACACACACACACACACACACACACCCAAGGGCTGAGGTTAAGGTGATCAGCGCGGGAACAAAACACACTAAGGCACGCCGCCGCCTTCGTCGTGACATGTGAGTGGCCAGTCCCAGCGAACCCGTGCCGAGCCGCGAACGTCTGCACCAGATCCCAAGAACCACGACTCTTTTTCTTTCACGATCCCATCCTTACCAAAGTTGATTTGCGTCATCATCCTTGAATTGGTCATCCGTACGGGATGTCTCCCTTCAATGCTCCAAGATCTAATCTCATCCCGTCTCATCTCATCTCAACTGCCCAAGCACGCTGCCAATATTATCCCAAACAAGCATCCAAATAACACAACGCGGAGTCTTCCATATTGGGTCACAAAATGCATTCCCCAAACCCCCTCCCCGCTCTGGAGTCAAGAAATAAATAGACTCCCATATTCCGTAGATCCGTAGATCCACCAGCCGGATGACCGAAAAGAGAAAACAGCAGAGACACGAACATACCCCTCGCGGTCTCACTTTCTCGACTGAGACATGGGGAGATCACTTCTTGAACCCCCCTCCATCTTACGGTATTCACATCCAATGTTACAAAGCATACCACGACACGTCAATCAACTAAACACAAGAACTCTTCGGGAAGATCATATGACCAACGGCCACTCCATTTTGTCTTGATGGTTCTCGCCTCAAGAATAGTATAGATCCTGTGGATCTGGATCTGTCCCGTCACGCTTCCATCACGATACACGTATTATACAGATGGCCCGCCCAGATACCTGCATGGCGCCCGTTGAAAACCCAACAGTGACCCTGACCACCGCCCATGGCAGATCCTATAAGCCCCTTATAAGCCCCTTGTACTCCAAACATCATGCCTTGGGAAGCTTCTTCTAGTTCCCAGGCTTTTCGCTTTTTTCGTTTCAAACGTGGAAAAAAAGATCATGCATAGTCCCGCCTTCTTCAAGATTCCTCAGGCAGAGTCCGGGAAAGCCCGGCACCTGCCCACCACTCGTCGGGAATGTCTTGCCGCCGCGCAAGATGCCGTACAATCTCCTGCATGCCCTCCAGCGCGTTGTCGTTGGACGATTCGGTGCGGCTCGGGGGCCCTGCGTCACCGTCGCCATCCCCTTGGCCGCCTGCATCGCGGGACTCCTCGCTTGAATCTCTGACAATGTGGTCGAGCAGCTCCGGTAGCGGGGTGGGATCGCGAGTTGCGATCCTGTAGTGGCGAGCGAGCTCCAGTCGCCGACGGCTTCGCATCTCTTCGATATCGCGGCTACTCATAGCCCTCATAGCCCCGTCTCCCCGAACAAAGGATATTCTGCTGGGATCATTCGCATCCAAGTCGGCGACAAACCGCCGGTGTCTGGACGGGTAGTTCATCGTCCAGTGATCGGGCCAGCCCCTTCCCATGTGCAAGTCTTCATGGCCCTCACTATCCGAGTTTTCAAGTCCTGATTCGCAAGGTTGCTCAGTAGACTCCTCAGCCCTTTCGGGTCTGTCTACAGACGTGCGAGATGATGCGCCGGCGCTCTGTGATTGCGATGCAGAAGCAGACGCAGACGCCGAAGCAGAGGCGAAAGACGACCCAGCGCTTGGAGGCTGCGGGTCCGGCGTAAGAGTAGTCAACAGTGTGTCCCAGACGCCATCCTCATCAGGGCTGATGCTTCTGTTACGGTCGCCAAGGCCGTCTGCAAGAGAAGCCTCAATCAAGTGCCCAAAAGGACGAATTCGGCGTACCCGCCGCGATAAAGATGCGCGGTCTGGTTGCGATTCCAAGTCCGGTCTACGCATACGTCCCGCAAACCTGGCGGAAGTTGCATGCTCGGGACTGCGGTCGAAGCGTGCTGCAACTGGTGGGGCGGGCTACTTGGTATGTTAGTCAACAGCGTAATCCTAAGTCACAATCCGACAAAGCCTACCATTGACATGCGATCGAGCTGCGCCCGACGGAATCTCCGTCGTTCTCTGGGGTTGGCGTATGATGTTGAGCCCTCAAGCTGGGCCCGGTCTGGTTCCTGCCAATTGGCATCCTCTTCCCCGGTCGGGGGTGTGACGGTGACCCCGTTGGAGAGCCTGGGCATACGGTTCAATACCCATTCATCGCCGTACATGGAAATCAGACGAGCTTCACTGGGTTCATTGCTATCGGCTTGACGATTGCGTGCTTCGTTTACACGTTCGATGATTTCAGCAGCCGGATTGCGGCGCTCGGGCACCGGAGGTGTCGATCGCGAAGGGGGCGCAACATATGCCTCCGGAGGCGGAGGGTGGCCAGACTCGATCCATGGATACCGGGCGCGCGGGATAGGCTCGGGGCCGGGAGTGGGGTAGTTGTCGCGGAGGAGAGCGGCGCGACGGCGGAAGGGGCGCGTGTCGTCGCTTCGGCGGCTGCGGCGAATGGTAGAGCGAGGATGTCGAGTGGCTGCAGACTTGTCGCCGATTTGAGCGGGAACATCTGACTCGACGGGAGCGATGAACAATCTGCGGTTGGGAAAATGCGATGTTAGTGATCGGATGCGAGGCCAGGGTATGAAGCAGTCTGCATTCACCGCGACTGGATTGCAACTCGGCGGCGGCGGCGGGGACGACGACGACGTGGCTGAGGCAGTCTTTGAAGGCAGTCGACGAATCGCACACGAGAGTATGCGGAGGATTTATGATGAACGAGATGGATATAGATGGAGGCATTGGAGTGGAAGCGATTGCGATTACGCGATGCGACTGGGCAGGCCGAGATTGAGCCAGCGTCCCACAGGCCAGGCGCAAAGGCAAAGGCAATGCAGCGCGACCAGGAAAGCCGCAGGGGTAGGCGAGAAACTTACGGGAGGCCCATTTTGACCGACTAATGACGCGCGCCCGACGAATGAATTCAAAGGCAGCGGGGATGATAGGTCGGTGGCGCAAAGTTTCGACTTGATCGCAAGATGGCAAGATTGATGCGATTGTGGTCGTGATGAGAGTGATGGACGATGGGGCCGCGGTACCGTGTTTCGCGATGGATTCGCGATGGAATTGGCGAGTTGCGCGAAGCGGAAATGGCTTTTCTTCGTGGGGCGGATAGGCGGGAAGGCGGGAGCGAGGATTGCCTGGGGACTTTTGGACTTAGGTTGGGGTATGTATTAGGTCAGGTCAGTGAATGACGGGGACGGGGCCACTGGGACTGGACGTGGATTGACGGTCAAGAAGGAAATGGAGCGAGACGAGGACGGGAGTCGGGAGGGGGGGTAAAAGGCAGAAAGGCTCCGGGACAATTAAAAAACGAAAAAAAAGGAACAGGAAGGAAAATGGGAAAAGCGCGGGTCTTTGGGGAATAGCCGCTTTACTTCTTTTTTGTGAGTGGCTGGCCACGCCATACCTCCCCGGTCGCAGTCGCAGTCACGGAGTTCTGGCTGTCTGCGTCTTTCTCTTTCCCCCCTGTGGCGCGGCTTCATCAAGCAAGTCATCTTTAGCCAATCACGGGGGCTTCCCATTTCATGGTCACTGGTCCGTGGTGAGCCTGCCACTCACTCCTGCCTTCCATTATCTGCATGCCTACCTCCGATTGAAGTGTGGCTGGAGCGGCACTTGCCAACTTCCATTGGATCCAATGCATTTCGATTCGGAATACGTACCTGCCTTGGCTCCTGCTCAGGTACGTATTCCTGGCATTGCCGTTCCAGCAGGAACCCTGCCCAGCGCACCTGCTCAGGTTGAGCTTCGTTCCCGCTGCGTGCCTGCCTGCACCTAACGGCACCCGCTCCGTTAACGTTCAGGATCAGATGTAAATGGAAGATCTGGAATGCTCAGTAACATTCACTCGCTGACATCGTTCGGCGCCTGTCACGACTCTCATGATCAAAGACCTATCGTTCCCACAGACTTGGAGTGACTCACTTCTGAGGGGTTAGAAAAGCAACAACCAGCTGCTGCCGGGCTACGAAGTCCGAACAGCCCTATGCGAAAAGTGTCCGTCGGATCCAGAGCCGAAACCGAGATACGGATCGGCCGTTGGTGATCCTCCGGGCTTTAACATCCGGATACTGCCATCACTCCGTCATCTTCCGTTCCACCAAGTCCAAGACCTCGCTGGGGTAAAGGACAGACATCATGGCAATGAAAGGCATCAGCCTAGGCCTGCACCGCATCTCGCGGGCCCTCGAAGGTGTCCCCCAGAAATGGGATGCTATTCATGTCGCCGGCACAAACGGCAAAGGCACCACTTGCACGTACCTATCAGCCCTGTGCAAATCTTTTGGCATCTCAAACGGCCTCTTCACCTCCCCTTACCTAATAGAGCCGCGCGACGCCATCAAGATCAATGGCACGCCCGTGGCCCAAGACGTCTACGCCGACGTCAACCGCAAGATCATCGCCGACGACCAGGCTCGCCTATCACAGGATGCCGCCCAGGAAGCCCTCAGCCTCTTTGAGGTGACCACCCTCATCGCCTTTGGCGTCTTCAGCCGCGCTGATGTGCAGATGGGCATCGTCGAGGTCGGTCTCGGCGGCCGCCTCGACTCCACAAACGCCCTCTGCCGCAAGAGCGTCACCGTCATCACAAAGATCGGCCTCGACCACCAGGCCTTCCTTGGCAACACCTTGCCCGAGATCGCCAAGGAAAAGGCCGGCATCATGATGGCCGGCGTTCCGTGTGTCGTCGACGGCAGCAACCCGCCCGAGGTCCTCGAGGTCTTCCGGCAACATGCCGCCAGCGTCTCGGCGCCGCTGCACCTCACCACGCGCCAGCCCGGTCTGCTCGAGGCTCTGTACGACTCGGAGCTAATGCCGCATCAGGCGCAGAACATGGCGTGCGCCATTGCGGCTTTCCAACTCGCCTACCCGCACCTTAATCTTTCTGTGGAAAAGGCCCTGCCGATTCTGAAGGACGTCAGTCACCTGGGGAGGCTATCGTGGTTAAACGTCGAGGCGAAGCATCCGTCGCGGGAGGAAAAGCCCATCCTCATCGACGGTGCTCACAACCCACAGTCAGCCGAGACATTGTCCGCATACGTCGAGCGACGTCTGCGAGAAGCCGGTAAGCCTGTGACGTGGATCGTGTCGGTATCGAAGCAGGACGGAAAGGATGCCGGCGGTATGCTGCGCACGCTGCTCAGACCCGGAGACAACGTCGCCTGCGTGGGCTTTTCTCGGCGGGAGACGATGCCCTGGGTCGAGCCTTTGCCGCTTCAGACCTTGAGGGAGATGGCCTCGAACGCGGGCGCCAAAGAGGTGTTTGAAAGCAAAGATGGTCTCGAAGAGGCTACGAGATGGGCTGTTGAGACCGCCAAAGATGGCCCGGTTGTCTTGACGGGGAGTCTCTACCTGGTTGGTGACGCATATAGAATCTTGTCGTGAGCAGTCACGGGATAATCAAAAGTAATTATGAATTCGCAACCTCATGAGTACAATGTACATCATGGATTTTCAATGCGTTTAGAGTTTCATGTAATAACACGCCAACAATGGCGACGGCTTCATAGCACAAGGTAATAGTATTGAATACCTTGCAATCCTTGATACCTATGCAATGGAGACGGGAAGTCTCAACTTTCACCGCCACAACATCACATGATCCACAATCTAATGCACATCAAATCCCAATCCTCAAAACACACCAGCACCCTCCCATCACACATATCGAGGAGATGTATTACTAAGAGGGGAGCACAGCAAAAGGATCGAAGCCATGACATCAACAGCAGCACCAACCAACCTCATCGTCGTCTGCTGCCACGGCGTCTGGACCGGCGGCCCCACCAACGGCCGCGCCGAGTCCGAGTGGCTCATCGCCGACTTCCAGACCGGCGAGACCCCGACGTTTATCGAGCACATCAAGGCCGGGCTGACGGCGCTGCGGGACGGGTACCCGGCTTCCGCGCTCGTGTTTTCGGGGTACGTAACTGTAGATGCAGCCAAACCCCGACCTTTCCTTGTACTACCTCCAGCGATTGCCTACCTTGTCTTAAAGTAATGATTTGTTTCTGCTCGAGTATTGGCAGTGTCATTGCTCACGCTCGTTATCATTTCGTGACTTGCCGTTCCCACGCATCTTTGTTTTATTCTTTGCCGCAGCAACATTTTGTAAACATGAAGAAAACTACCAAGTATCAAGACTAACGACTCGTTCGATTATAAAGAGGTCCGACACGCAAAGAAACACGCCTCTCCGAAGCAGAATCCTACGCCAACCTCGCCGCCGCAAACGCCTACTTTGGCATCCTCCCTCCCCCCTCGTCTTCCTCTCCTACTTGCCCCTCCTCCTCCTCATCATCATCACCTCCCATAACATCCCTCATCCACACCGACACCCTCGCTCTAGACTCCTACCACAACATCCTCCACTCCCTCCTCCTCTTCCGCCGCCTCTACGCAACCTACCCTCGGACCCTCACAGTCGTAAGCCACGCCTTCAAGAGGCCGCGCATCCTCGACGGCCACTGCGCTGCCATAGGGTTTCCGTTGGATCGGGTGAGGTATGTCGGGATCGATCCGCCGGGGATGAAGGGGGCTGCTGGTGCTGCTGGCTCGGTCAGCACAACCGGCGCCCCCGAGGCGGAGACTGATGGAGAGGACGACGGCAACGACGGTGTTGGTAATGGTTTCAAAGCAGGAGCCATCGCGGGCGTAAAGCACGCCGCGGACGAGTGGACGGTTGACCCGCACGGCGTGGGCCCGAGTCTAGCGGGCAAGAGGAGGGCGAGGAATCCGTGGGGTTTGGAAGATCTCCTTTTCGCGAGCGAGGAGGAGAGGAGACAGAGTGGTCTCGTCACTAGGATCGTAAACGGGCACGAGGCGCTCGTGGAAGATGCAAAGAGGCCGTGGGCTTAGAAGTTATGTATACACACACAGTTATATACCTACGTATACACATATTCAACACCTGTCTTCAACCTCCTTGACCACTCCCTCTGGTCAGTATTACTCTGCCGCCAGTGCCTCAAATCTTCGACTTCTCACCAGCCCCAGCCCCCGCGCCTCCGGCATCCTTCCCGGCAACAGCATCAACCAAAAACCTGACCGAATCCTCCACCATCCCCTCGCTAAACGCGTGCCCGACCCCCTCGTACACCTTATTCTCGACCTCGACGCCCGCGTCACGATACCACGTCCCCGTCGCAGCCGTCAAGAACTCCAAAAACGGCGCAGACATGGCGTATGGGACGAGCTTATCCTCGCCGCCGGAGCAGACCAGGAATTTCTTACCGCGCAGGCGTAGGCCGTCCAGGACGCCGCGGAGACGCTTCCGCTCTTCGGCATTGTCTTCGGTGGTGAGACTGTCCGGGGTTGGGACGGCACCGGTGCCAAACAGGATGCCCTTCGGATCGTGGCGCAGACAAGAGGCCACGAGGACGGGCGGGAAGTCTCTGCTACCCAGGAACGAGGCGCCGTTGTCTTGCGCGGAAAAGGTTGCCAGCTTGGATAACCTTGCCCGGTCCGACAAGAGAGCTGTTTGTTTTCCATCACATCGAATCAGCCCGGTCTCTTCCCTTCTCACCACTCACCTCTCAAAACAACGTATCTCCCCGTCCCCAGGAAGAGAAAGACGAGGAAGAAGAAGAAAAGACTCACCCATATAATCAGGACACCCAATAATCACGACCCCAGCCTCAACCCTCTCCTCCCTCAACATAGTCTGCCACGCACTATGCCCGCCCAAACTCACCCCGAGCACGAGATGCTGATCAATCCCCCACCCCTCCGCCGCCTCCCCATCCCTCTGCCCCAGCTCCATCTTCACGTACCCCTCCACGACGTCCAGAAGCCCCTTGGTATCCGCCACCATACCCGAGACCATCCCCCACATGTCCAGCGCGTGCGTCTTGTTCCCCTCGCGCCAGCTGTCCCTCGCCGTCGCCGACGCCGTCCTGGTGCCGTGGTTCTGCTGGTCAAACGCCACGGCGATGAGGGCTCTGCCGCCGCCGCCAGACACAGAAGATGACGACGACGAAGAAGACGTCTCCTCCCACCGGGAAATCACACGGCTCGCGATATCCTCCATATCCTCCTTGGCCCGCAACCGCGGGTGATGAAGCCACAGACACGACGCCGCCGACGGCCGCTTCTCGCGCGCGACGAGCTCCTCGAGACCGTAGACGTCGCATAAGAGGCCAGACATGTGGATCGTCGTCCTGGAGACGGCGGGCGGCGGGGTGGACGCCCGCATCGGGTTGTGCGTCGCTGCCATGGCTACTGTTGGGGGGATGCAACGACGTTTGCCGTTACCTACAGCAGTGTGCCGAGTCAACTTTGAAATGGGACAAGTCTAATATTATGGGACCGGATATTTCCAAAGAGAAAACGACGTTGAGAGACCACCGAGAGAAGTGGAGGTTGTGTGGGATGGAGAGGTGTAAGTGAGAGAGGAGGTGAGGTTGGAGTTGCCGAGGCCCCAGAAAAGACGGAGTCGCAACGGAGCGAGCGCAACGTCAAAGTGGATGCGCCCGGTGGTTATGGCCCAGCGGCCTGCAGCCCGTCCGAACCTCAACTCTGATCATGTAGAGACTTAACTTGCATCAGGAACCATCAGGCGCAGGTCACCAACAATGAACATATTTCCAAGACCATCGATTTTAAAGATGAGTTTCCTAATGTGGGTAGTTTGGAAAAGCCCGGGCACCGGCAGTGCTCTCAAGCAATAATCGTCAAAATTCCCTTTGGCTATTCAGCCGAGTCCGTAAGTAAAAGAATCGCCGTTCGAGCATGCAGACTTCCACCCCTTAAACGCCGTATTTCTGTGCCTGTCCTATCCCCTTTCCGTGCCCTTAGCCCGTGTGTCATTACGACCTATGTACGTTGATCGATCAGTTTTATTGTTTACCTGCCTAGGCAGACTGCACTCATTAAATCCTGATAACATGGAGTAAGCCCCCATGTCATCGAGAAGCAGATGTTGTCGAATTATTCCGCAAGTGTTAGTAACCTCGCTCTCAATCCATCTTCCAGTGATTTGTCAGACCACCATCGTGATCCTCGTTGCCCAAGTACAACTCAATTGCGTACAGGGTCATTGTTGCTGCTACGTTCGTCCAGCGCCAGACGTTGCCGCCGGGGTCACCTCCTCTCAGTGTCCATCCATCTGGCCCATCGTTTGTTGAGAAGTGTTGCAGAAGCAAGCTTGTGTACATGGCAATGAGAATCGAAGGCGAGAAGTAGGTGATAATCCCAAGGAGCCAGTTGGCAGCGTCTGATTCTTCCAGAGTCGGTTCCTCCATGAGAGCCCTGGCTCCCGATTCACGGACGGCAGGAATAATGCGTGTAGCGCAGTAAAAGACAAGAAGTCGGAAGGCGAGCGAAATGATGACAGAAGGCGTAATGGTCTGGAACGCCGCGTAGAGAAGACTGAGAGACGAGTGGACGGCATGGGGAAGGGAGCCGAGCATGTGGAGCAGAGTCGAGTAAGACGCCATGATAATCGGAGGCAAGGGTGGGAAGTCGGGCTGTGAGGACTGGTGTTGATCCGCCTCGGTGGACTCCGAGGGGAGGTAATCGGTGAAGATCTGGTAGACGCAGAGGACGACGTATGCGAAAAGCAGGGACGACTCGATAGGGTTGCCGCGCCCGCTGCCAATTCCATACGCGCCCAGGAAGAAGGCTGAAGTCATGGTGACACCGATCAAGATGGCATCTGAGTTGTCAATCCAAGGGAAGTGGGCGACACGCCAGAGAAAGTAAACGGCGCTCGCAAGCACGCTGCCAGAGATAACGAGCAGGATAATCTGTCAAAGCCATCAGTAAGTCTCGCAAAAATTCAAAGTATGCGATCCGGATGTGTGAGACTAGGACACGGCCAGACTGTCCGTGAACGGGCTTGGGTCTCACAGAGTCGGGGGCACAGGAGAGGGGTTCCACGTACAATCCAAGTGTCGCTTCGTCCTCTGTTGACGAGCCATTTGGTGATCTGTCCGGCAGCTTGAATGACAAGGAGCGTGCAGAATCCCTCGAGAAGCTGGAAGACGGGACTTGAGTACCTCAACGTCTTATCCCAACCGCCCAAGGTTATGGTCTCAATAACACCACCCTCGCCAAATACCCATTCGCCCCATGACGTCGACTTGGAAGTGGTGATGCCTTGCAGTGTCCGCTCCACCCAGTTGGTAGCTCCAGCGTCGACGGCGAAGCGGCTGAGGGCCCAGATCAAAAGTCCGGGAATGACGACCCACTGGGAGAGGCGAAGGATGACGGATATGGCCCAGCGAACGCGCGACTTTGCGGGGGTGACGACGGCGATGGTCGAGTAGACAAAGTAGAAGGCGGAGAGGGCAAGACTGTAGGCCAGTCCACTGTCCCTACCGCCGACATCAAAGGCGACAGGTATGGAGAGGACTATGCTCAGCAGGAAGATGGCACTGGCGACGATTCGGAGGAACCACCACATCGGCGCGACGAGCTGGCTTGCTGGAGCCGCGCCGACAGAGGGGTATGTTTCTGGCGATGACCGGCCACTTTGGACGGCAGGTCGGCGTGGTCGCGAACGGTCGAGGGAAGCGACAAAGAGAGGCGCTCGTAAATGTCGTCGCAGACTTGGAGAGGGCCGAGCTAAGTTTGGTGGTGGGGAGCACGCGAGACGGTGAGGGGACCGTAGATGGTGTTTGTATAGTATCAGAGCAAAGTTGGATCGTCTCGTCTCGCTGGTCGATGGCAGGAACTCGGCAGGAGTAAGGTATTCAGAGGATATCGACGGATGCTGTTGCGAAATATGGCATGCAGACAACTCAAAGCAGAGGAGGTGCGAAGTCGGTGCAAAGTCCGGCGGTCGGGAAAGAAAGCTGGGTGATAGAAGCAGAATGTGCCAACCTGCCGGTAGATTTTTGGGCGAGGTGGCAGGAAGCGGACCGCAAGTGGGAGCTTGGGCTTATCGTTAAAGGCGGTTCTGCTCGCCTACCTTCTTATCTTCACGTGGCGTTACCTGCTAAGATGCCATCTCTACTTAGGTACCGTACCTTAGGTACCTTAAGCACTTTAAGCCTATGAGCGGTGAAGCTGCAGCTCGTAGGATGATGTGACAAGGCCCAAGCTTCCCCTTCTCATCTCTGGTTCTCTATTTAATCCTGTTTAATTCTGTTTCTCTCCGACCTTGGTTGCAATAACCAGAAGAAAACGGTGACGGCGTTGCATTTCCACTTGCTGTGGCAGGCAGAAGTGAGACATCATGATCTGCAAGACATAAGGCCACAGACTGCACGCAACACCTCACATGCACAAAGAGTTGAGCAGAGGAACCAGCCGTCACCACATGGAACACACTAAAAATCACAAGTAAATTCATCAGTGGGTGTCTCCTCAGGTCGCGTGCCCCTATCGCGCAGACGTACTCAGCCCTCAAGGTAGGTTAAGGTAGCTACGCAGGTCCAGTCCGTCCCATCCCATCTTTCCCCGAGCCCTGGAATCCCAGCAGGATCCGACGAGAGGACCCAGGGCCTGACAAGCTGACAAGTTCTTGGAATTAACCGTATTATTGCAGCGGTTATTGCAGCGTTGCAGAGGCGCCCTGCAGCTAAACGGCCGGCCTCCACTTGGGTAGGTGCTGGTGCCATTCTAGCCCCCTCTGGTGCCATCCCTGCCCTGGTCCCTTTTGCTTCTGTCTCCATCTGCCAAAACCTGAACTTGTGAGCTCGACTTATCTGCATGTGACAGCCAATCACGGGAACCCCCCCTTCAATGCCATGGTACCAATGTCTCTACCTCAACCTCTCTCAACTGGTCATCATGATGTGCAGAAGCTACTGCAAGTCACACGAACGTTTTGAAGACCATTTTCATCCTTCAGCGTCAACTCAACATGTCTACATGAAGCTTGCCAGGCCTTTTGGTCTTGGTTCATCTTATCTTGCCGTGCCTCAAAGCGGGGTTCCCGATACAACAGCGGGCAGGCAGTGGGCAACGCACTCTCAATCCAGCTCAGTCGACGAGACTATGGTTGGACCTGCTGCGCAAATGATCATAGTTACAGCCCAAGTTTTACCTTGATGTTTCTCTTGAATCAACTGCCTATATCTATTCGAGCCCTTCGCCTCTGAAATCCAGCCAACCATTGAACAGTTGTTCTTTGGACTTGGATGCAACTTGAGTTGAATTCAATATTACATTTCCCCATTCTTAGGGTTTACTATGAACGACAACATACCAAGGCTAGTTATTGTATTGTCAAGAAGGGTTTGGTGCCTAAAATGTCGAATAATATTGAAGGTAGACCTAGTAAGTTTAGACCAGTTCTTATTCCGAGTAGCTGATGATGAGACTTAGGTAGCAGACTTGACTGCCTGGCTCTCGACCCTTACGCCGCCGATCGCGGCGAGATACATTCTCCATTGTGCCGGGCCATAAAACCAAGCATTGCTGGTCACACAAAGACGCGTGCTTCGGGAGCATTGTTTCTTCAATCGCTAGTCCCTTGTGTGATCATCCATGCCTAAAGCAGCTCGTGTGACTCTAGTTTTGACGACTATCTATTATCTACATGCAACGTAGCCAGACATCGTCTACCCAGACTTCCTTCTCTGTGCCACAAAAGCCGATGTCAGACCAATGCTATTTAGCAGAGGCAAGGCAGATGGATGGTCTGATAATTGCTGCAGTTCCTGCCAGTTGGCACATCACTTCCGGTCTGCAGATAGAGTTGCCAATAGCTTGTATCCAGCTGACACACCAAGAAATTCAGCTCTGTCAGGTGTTAGTAGGTATCATCTCTGTCCAGTTTGAATATCCGTGGTGAACGAGGGAACTACATACGTCGTCCCCAGCTACTACTCTGGGTAGTGATGATAGTATCACCCTCGAGCCCCCACGCGCTGGTGCCGGAGGCGTTGCTCAACGAAAGAGTCTTGTACGACGTAGCATCGCCGCCAATGTTGAGATACGAGCTCGAGTTGGCGCTCTGGATGGTTCCCGCAATATTGAAGAATTCTGCCGACGCCTCAGGCCCCAGAACGGGGATCGACTTGTCTTTTGGGTAGGCTTGGAGGTACAGGTGGTAGACGGGATCGGTCACGCCCCTGATCTTCTCTGGCTTGGCGAGAACGATGCCGGCGAGGGATGCCAGGGACGTGGCGAGTAGGACGAAGCGCATGTTTTTGGCTTTTGAAACGTTGCTCTTTGGATTGTAGATGATGCTTCTTGAGGATTTGCGATTTTGCAGAGGCTGATCACCGAGACGTCAAGACTTCGAGTGCCAAAACTGTCATGATGCCAAGTTCCCTTCTGTTAAGTGCTTCTTATGTTGAACCGTTACAACCCCTCTTGCGGTCCATCTCCCTCCGAAGACCTGCTCGATGAGCAGAAATCTATGGCTATACGGCAGTTTGTATATGACGGGTAAATGAAAAGGAGCAAGGACGGCACGTTGAACGAGCCAATCTAGTGCGCCAATGTAACGATGCCACCATATAAGAGCACTATGTCTCTGACGGCCCGCGGCAATCCTGTCCGATTAAGTTGGCACGGAGAAAAAAAAGAAGAAAACGTGGGGTTCGCTTCGGCATAAAGCCTCCGTCCCTTTGTCAAACACCACGGACCTCTGTCTCGAGTCTTGACTTTGGACAACCAGGCGGGAGGCGATGTTCTTCATTCATGCTCTTTGCTCATAGAGCACGCAGAAAACACGCATTGCGCGGATGAATCGGGCGTGTAACGTGAGATATCTGTACCCGACGGGATAAGACCACGCAAGGTACAGAGCGAAAGGTGAGTGCATGGTTGATCCCATCTTATCACGGCATCAAAGCTGTCGAAGACTCGACACGACAGAATGGGTGTACGAATAGGTACACAAAGAAAGAAGCTGGTCAAGTGATGCACTGCGATATCGTCGCCATTGGCTTCTCGTAGGCGACGAAAACGCAACTTACAGCTTCGTGGTACCTCGAAAACTTGCGAGATGGAGCATGGCCATCATCGTTGATCTACGGATCAACTTAGCTTGGATGGTTGCACGGCATGGAAAAAGTCGAGATGCGCAACCAAACACAAGCTTGACAGGGGCCATCTTACCCTGAGGCTTGAGTGGAGGGGAAGGGGAAGGGGAAGGGGAAGAAGTGTGGTGTGTGGGGATTCAATGGAGGATTTGGATTTCCCCAAATCTCCCCCAAGGGCCCCCAACAACGTCCCAAGAAAAAAAACCAGAGAAAATTTCAGCAATCCCTTGCTCATCCCGGCCAGCTGGAGAGAGCTTTGCCAAAGCCTATCTTTACTGAGTAGGTAATGCAGGCAGGTGAGGGAGTACGGATAGGTGGGAGATGCAGCCAGAAACCGTAAACCACATGTTCCGAACGATTGGCCACAGCGGGGCAAGGCAAGGGGACCCCTTGAGCCCTTCCATTTTCATTCCAGCATCCACCCCCACTGCTATCCACTGCGCCACACCTCAAGTTGCAGAAACCTGAGAGAACAGATGGAAAGCAGAGAGCAGAAAGCAGAAATGCGGTACCTGGAGAGGCGACCTTGTTACACCGCTTGACCGCTTCGGAACACGCCCCCCAGGGCCCAGGGCCCAGGTACCTCTCCATACCCCTAACTTCTAACAGCCCGCCATCAGGAGATTTGCCATTTTCGAGGCATGATCTTTCTCCCACCAACACTCCATTTCCTGTTGCGCAAAGGGGGAAACACATAAGACTTTTTGTTTTCGTCTCTTTTTCCTCATTGACAAGTGCGCTCGGTGGAAAACTCTCGTTTCTTCGCGGACAACCTCTTTCTTCTCGAGACCTTGCCATTTCTTTTTATAAATTAAATGTCCCAGAGCCGGTGATTCGACACTCGTTCTCTTTTCGCCCCTCCCCTCTATCTCTCTATCGGTCAGGACAGATCGATATTGGCCTTTTTTTTCCCTCTTCGATACAACTGTTCGCGCGCGCCATACCTCAACACGACACCCACAAACAAGCACCACCACCACCACCCTCAGACACCGCAGCACAATGGCTTCGTCCGCTGCCTCGACCGTGACGCAGCCGTCCAAGCGCAAGTCCGCCGCCGGTAAGCTGACGACCGATGCGCCGACCGAGACCCCCAAAGAGAAGGACTTCTTCTGGACCTACACCGAGGAACCGCACCGAACTCGCCGACTGGCCATCATCAAGGCTCACCCGGAGGTATGTCCTTTCACCAAACGACACAACCTTCCACATGTCTCCTTTCTCCCACTCCACAAACCGCAATGCTCTATAACAGTGGCCAATATCTCCTCTGTAAAATGTTCAATGGCTAACAACCGCATCACCAGGTCACCAAGCTCTGCGGGCCGGAGCCCCTGACAAAGTACGTCGTCGCCGGCGTCGTCGCCATGCAAATCTTCTGGGCCTGGTACCTCCGCGACACCTCCTTCTTCTCCTGGAAGTTCTGGCTCGTCGGCTACGTCTTCGGCGCCACCGCCAACCAGAACCTCTTCCTCGCCATCCACGAAATCTCCCACAACCTCGCCTTCCGCTCCCCGCTCGCCAACCGCCTGTTCGCCATCTTTGCCAACCTGCCCATCGGCGTGCCCTACAGCGCTTCCTTCCGTGTAAGTCTCTGAAAGCCTCCATTGTTCAAGAAGAAGAACGGAGAAGGACAATCACTGACATTCGTACCCTCCAGCCCTACCACCTGACGCACCACAAGTCCCTCGGCGTCGACGGCCTCGACACCGACCTCCCCACCGCCCTCGAAGTCGTCTTCTTCGACTCCATCCTCGGCAAGGCCTTCTTCTGCACCTTCCAAATCTTCTTCTACGCCGTCCGCCCGACCCTCGTCTACAGCGTCCCCTTCACCTGGGTCCACTACCTCAACATCGCCGTCCAGCTCGCCTTCGACTACGCCCTCTACTCGGCCTTTGGCTTCAACACCATCCTCTACTTCCTCCTCTCCTCCTTCCTCGCCGGCTCCCTCCACCCGCTCGCCGGCCACTTCATCGCGGAGCACTACGTCTACGAGACCGTCACCCCCGCCCAGCGCGACGCCGCCAACAACATCCCCGTCCCCGAGACCTTCTCCTACTACGGCCCCCTCAACTTCCTGACCTACAACGTCGGCCTGCACAACGAGCACCACGACTTCCCCGCCGTCCCCTGGACCCGCCTGCCCAAGCTCCGCGCCATCGCCAGCGAGTTCTACGACGGGCTGCCCCGCCACGAGAGCTGGACCTATGTCATTTGGCGCTTCATCCTCGACCCCAACGTCGGCATCACCTCCCGCGTCAAGAGGAAGCAGGGCGGTCGCAAGGTTGGCGGCGGTGCCGTGGCCCACTGGACGCGTGAGGATATTGAGGCATGAGGAGGGGGAAAACGGAGTAGACAAGGAGAGACTGAATGAATGTTGTTTTCAATCTGGAAGACAAAATCTTGTGTATAAAGAAAAAAAGTTATCTGACGAACAAGTGGCACTATATATATTTAGCTCACGAACCGGGTGCGGATGAAAGACGCCCCACCCTTTAGATATGAAGAAAGTTTAATGAAGCATCAAGTTGAAATACAAAGGAGAAAATGCCCTTCTATCTGTGTCTCTTTCAACGAAAGACAAAGTGCCGAACTTGCTTTACTACAAGTCATGGCCGAAAGGGTTCCAGGAAAGATCGCATTTCAACCCCATGAGCCATGTTTTATCTCGCTCAGGTGGCTCCTATTCAAAGATCGCCCTCCAACTGGGCACATGAACATAGTCCCTCGGATTGGACGACGTGAGACGACTCCAAAATGCATAAACGCGAGGCCAAAATAGCTTAAGAGGTCAATACTATCTGGACGGGAGAATGTGGCTCCAAGGATATATACTCCTTCCCATTCCAATTCCCCCAACAGTCTACAATGTCGTTGTCCGCCTGATATAAACGAAAAGAACGAAAAGAAAAAGGCCAACATCAGATATGTATCCCCTGACCAAAGTGACGGTGACCAACGCATGGAAATGCTCAATGCACTACTACCTACCCCCCATCTCTCTGCCACGGACCCAATTTCCAAATATTATAAAGACTGTCTTTCCTCGAGGAGATTGACCGATGTGGGTGATGCTCAACCAAACATCATGGCAAAGCTACGAGAAGTCTCGTACTGTACAGCCTCCTGTGTTAGTCAGTTGTGTGCTGTGAGATATACTGCTCAGGTTGTTGAAAGCGGCTCTAGTCATAACATCGAGTCGACAAAGTCACAGAACACTAAAAAGATGAACATCGTCATGAGATCAGTCTCTGAAATCAACTACTTCGCGTCCGGGACGCCACGCCGTTACGACAAAAAGAATCCTTATGGTTACATGTGATTTGACTCCGTTCCATGTCTGTCGATGGTCCTCCTCTCCATCCACCTCACCGCATCGCCAAACTTCCGCTCATCGTGCCATTGTGTTTTGGCAAGTAACTACAGGGGCGTCAACGACTATGCTGCCTCAACCCGGTGCTACTTAGCGCTTCATAAGTCCTCCAGTAGAAAGGTCGTGTAAGGGGGAATTGTCAGGGAAAACCAAAAATGGTTTAGAAGAAGAAGTAAGCAAGGAGGAAACTGAACAAGCACAGAATGGCAACAATTTGTACCGAGACACCTTCAGCTCCCTGCCTCACCGCCGCGGCAGCCTCTTGGGCAGTAGGGAGCTTCTCAGTCTCGGTCTTGACGCGTTGCCGGAGGCCGCTGGTGTCCTGCAGGCTTGCAATCTTGGCCTCGGCCTGGGAAAGCTTTTGCTTCAACTCTTCGTAGGTGACCTGGGCGGTATTGGCGACAACGTGACTCGCAGCGCTGACTGTAGACTGTGCCTTCTCGGAAACAGTATCCTCCTTCACATCGGAGGTCGATGGTCGAGCTGCAGGCGCAGGGCTGCCGGAGTCGGCATCCGGCTGGGGAGACGAGTAGACGTTGGAGACATCGGGGGTATAGTCCTGCGGTTTGTTAGCATTTCGTTTCAGAGTCGACGAGCTGTCAGAGAACATACGCCGTTGACCACGGACTGGCGATTGGGTGTGGATGCGACAGCAGAAGCGCTGCCACCATTAAGGGACACCGAGTCTTCGGCGGCGAGCCAGTTGACGCGGATCTTGCGCTCGATGAGTGAAGACTTGTCAGTCTGGTCGAGCTGTGTTATCAGGCGTTGCGTTAGCTTGTGCGCCAGACCTTCGGAATCAATGTGGGGGTTTTCGTACAATGTTTGCAATGCTCGCAAACTCCTTGTCAGCAGTGATGGAGACTGATTGGACCAGGAACTTGTCGCGGCACTTGGTGTCGAGAGCCGGCTCTGCCTTCATGGCCTGGAGAAGGACTGAATACTGTGAGTGACATGTGACCACCTGGCGTTTGCGCAGAGCACCAACCTGTAACCTCGACATCTTGTCCAGGTTCAACACGGCCCGAGTTGGGGCGAACGCAGTACCTGGAGATATCGTCAGTCGCTTACGAAGGCTGCACGGCAGGCAAGGGATCGTACTGCTTCGGGGCGGTGGTTTTGACCTGGTCGCATAATCTGTGAGCAAAGGGTGACGTGACAGCCGAGGGATTGGGTGGCCGCATACCTTGAAGGCGATGGGGGACTGGTTCGGGTTCTTGATCCGCAGAATCCGAGCGACTTCGACAGTGAAGGGACCTGGGAAGAAGAGAATTGTCAGCACCACACAAGATGGGATGCGCGCAAGGAGGACCTACGCTTGAAGCTCAACTCGGTGGGCTCGATTTCGACCGACATGGTGGGTTTGGGGCGGATGCGAAACTAGTGGGTGATGATGTAGAGTAGATTAGGAGAATCCGGCGCAATCGAAACAGGCCTCGGCCTGGGCTAACGGGAGGAAGAGAATTTGCGAGATAAATGTGAGGGGGCGAGACGATGTCGAAGGAGTGTTGCGCGCGGGGCGATATTAGAAAAGTCGATGGGTTGTAAGGTAAGGTCAAGGTTTCTTGAAAGAGTACGAACGTAAGGAGGGAACCTGTGGTAAGGTATGGTGAGGTAAGAAAGGCAAGCAGGGTAATTGACCACGGTTCGGGACGGGTACGAAGTACGGGCAGAAAAGCAGGTGTTTCGCACGCAAGAAAGAGCCCACGACGTAATACACACCACCGTAAGGCAAGGTACCTAAGCAGCGTGGCAGCTAAGGTACCTAACCAACGACAAACTGGGCTGGGCTCGATTGGGATAGGGAGGATGCGCACACAAAGTCCGGCTTCTGGGCAAACCAATTCCTCTCCAGACTCCCACTCTCACTCTCAGTTTCGGGCAGTCCAGGCCAGTTTTCATTAAGGTACACTCTAGACTCTCTAGCCCCCCAGTGGCCCCCTTACAAGTTTAGCGGACGGTCAATCGGAGTCGCGCTCTGGGGCCTCGGGCCTCCACTCGCAGCTTCCCTTGGGAACTTGGGGCAGGGGTGGTTAATCCGGGCCCGGGGGTTTGATTGATCATGTTCATCCACTAAAAGTGGAAGGGACCCCTTCATGTGGCGCTTCTAATTATACCAGGTACTATGACGGTACTTGGCTCTGTCGACGAACCTATGCAGTACCTGTATTGTCTTCAGTCTTTGAAGGAAGGAACTTATTGGTGTCTTGACAGCTCTGGACGAACTAGACCTGATTCTAAATTCAAGATAGAATCCAACGAAGAGATAGGGACAGAGAGAAACATCAATTAGGTACTTACGTTACCTGGCAAAGCATGAGGAATAAAGAGCTCCAGAGTCCGTGTTGTCGGTCCCTCCCGCGCTCCAGCCACTGCCAGGTCGCCCCTCTATCCACAGCTCTCATCGGAGAAGGCACCTGCAGATGACGTCTCGGGAAACAACCACTCAATAGTGCCTGCCGTGCCAGCTTTGTTCATACAGCAACGGGAATATCTCGAATCTTATTCACAACTCACCTCATCTCCGATAGGTAAGCCGAGGAGGATACAAATTGCGATTCACACATCGCTTTCACATACTCTTATTCAAAGACTTTTTGTCCTCATTCAAGCAGACAGATTCCCTCACCACCCGAGAAAAACAACCCCGCCATCTACCACCACCACCACTATCCACCAAAATGACACAGTCAGATCTCGACCAACTGCTCGACATGGGCTTTGAGAAGGCCCGGGCCGAGCTTGCCGTGAAGAAGACTGGAAACCGTGAGTGCCTGACCTATACTATCCGACAAAGATTCATCAAGCATTGTGACAAGAAAGTGTGAGATGGTGTTGCTGAATGATCACAGTGAACGGAGCTCTCGAGTGGCTCGAGACCAACCAAGACAAGCCCCTCGAAGAGCTTGCTACCGCTACTGAAGCTAAGAAGGACGATGATGACGATGATGCCGCTGAAGTCCAAGCCAACATCGAGGCTCTTGAGAACGGCGGTACGGCAAAGTCTCTCGTCTGCAACGAATGCGGCAAGCGCTTCAGATCTCAGGATACTGCCTCATACCACGCAACAAAGACGTAAGTTGTCACGATCCAATCACCACCACCATTGAATTCAATTCGCTACACTCAAGTTTCCATCGTTACAGGACAGACTGGGCATGCTGAGTACTCACACCGAATACCAGGGACCACACCGACTTCTCAGAGTCGACTGAGGAGATTGCTCCACTGACAGAGGACCAGAAGAAGGAGAAACTCGTCCAGCTCCGAGAGCAGCTCAAGGAGGAGAAGGCGAAGCAGGCCCTCCTCGACAAGGAAGACGCCAAGCGTAATGAGAAGATTCGCATGAAGGCCACAAAGGAGACCCAGGAGGCCAAAGAAGAGCTGGCGCGCAAGGAGCAGATCAAGGAGGCCGCCAAGAAGCGCCAGGAGAAGCAGGACGACATCGAGGCGAAGCGCCGCATCAAGGCAAAGATCGAGGCCGACAAGGAGGAGCGTCGCCGCAAGGCCGAGGAGGCCAAGGCCGCGAGAGAGGGAAGAGCCCCCGAATCTGCCCCGGCCGCCGCCGCCGCCGCATCTGCTGGCCCGAAGACGGTCGCCAATCACAACGAGGCTCGCTTGCGCTTACAGACCGCCGGCGGCAACGTCGTCAAGACCCTGCCTGCTGAGACCACGTTGTTCGAGGTGGCGGAGATGCTCCGGTCCGAGACCGGAACGGCAGTCACGAGCTTCTCGACCACGTTCCCTCGCAAGACGTTCGAGGGCCACATGGATCTTAGCAAGACCTTGAAGGAGGCAGGGCTCACTCCCAGCGCCGTTCTCATCGTCAAATAAGCGTTCTAGGATGAGCAGATTCGGGAGTTTTATTCTCCCAGGTTTCTTAAAGGACCCAGAGCCCAGGAAATCGAGGACCCGGAAGATTGCATTAGATGATGGCGTTGCGGATGTCAGGGGGTTAGTCAAAAAAACACTCATTGAGTGTGAAAAGAATTGAGAAACAGTCAACGATATCTTCCTACAGTTTTTCCGCTCTCCTCCTTTTCTGATGTGACTGCAATTAATACACGTCCAGCCGAAGCTGGAAGGAGCGTGAGCTTGAACTTAGCAAGGTCAGCAGTGGAATCGTGGACTACATAAGGGTGAGATAGCGTATGTCGGAGTATCATGGACGGTGAGGCTGACCCGACTGTTTACCGAAATTCAATGATACGCGAATACTGGGTGGGCAATGACGAAGACACAGTATCGAGACTGTAGCCGTCAATTGACAAGGTCTGAATTACATAGTCTTACCCACGAGCACCAGTAACCATGTGACTCATCGACTTGACAAACATGTTAACCCTAGCGAGGCTCGACATGTAGGTTGTAGTCTGCCTCACTCTCACCCATCAACATATCCCGATTGGGGCATGCCGATGACGTGGGGAATGGTGACATACATGTGCTGACTACCCCGTATAGGTGTTGGTTTTCGGCTAAGTAGGAATCACAGTCACCAGTTTCCAGAAGTCGAGAAGCCAAGGTAGAGTCATAAGCCATTCCAACTCGAGCTAAGCTGGTGTATCATGTCGACATCCACGGCTCACTCCGTTCACCGCGCGGGGTCCCGGTATTTTCAAAGCATGCCAAATTCCACTTTCATTTTTTGAGGATGTCCAGTGAACTCCGCGTAGAGAGCGTCTTCACATTATCGTATGAGAGCTACTCTGTCCAGGCAGCAGGATATCGTGCCTCCACCCAATCCTTTATGATCGCGCGAATCGTAGAACCCCCGGATCCATGCAGTTGAAGTTACAAAGGGAAGGAAATCGTCGCAGGAAAAATCGCTTAGTCGAAGAGACCGAAGCCCATGTCCTCGTCGGACTCCTCCTTCTCTGTAGCGGCTGTCAGTATTTGTTTCGTGCACAACTTCGTGTACATGGCTGTGGGATTTCAACGTACCCTCCTCCTTGGGTGCCTCCTCGGCGGCAGCCTCGGTAGCACCGCCAGCGGCAGCGCCGCCGGCAGCGGGGGCAGCAGCGCCACCACCGGAGCCAACGTTGGAGAGCAGGTCCTTGACGTCCTTGCCCTCAAGAGCCTATGTGAAATCTCAAATCAGCCTTCGATGTTCTTCCTCGAATCGGTGGAAAATATTGTCGTCGCGTCGTACCTTGGCGAACAGGGAGGTCCAGATGGGCTCGACTTCCTCGATCTTGGCAGCCTTGATCAGGGTCTGGAGCTTGTCGGCCTAAAAATCCCAACACTGTTAGTCTCGTTCCTTGTCGTGATATTTTGGTATTATTTGATATAATTTATTTATTTTCGTGGCGGGGTGACTCGAGGGGCGGACGCACAGTGATCTCGACACCATCATCGGCGAGGATGAGGGCCGCGTAGGAAGAGGCGAGCTCGGCGGTGGACATTGTGACTGATTTGGGCGTTTGCGACTGGAGGTTGTCTTCGCGGATGGTGAGTGTGATTTGCAAAGGAGCAGTCAATATGGTATCGCGAGGTCATCCACCGAGTCAAAATTTGGCAGGGCTTTCAAGACCTAATGAACATTCGGCGGTTTCGGTTAAAGCCCGCCTGCAGTGGGTCTATCTTCAAGATCTGTGATTGGACACAGGTGCGAGCCAATAGGATCCCGGATCGACGACCTGGACATGCCTGCCCCGCTGCCGTCGGTGACACTTGGGTCATGCCCCACATCGATACCTCGATTTGACTTTCCAAGCAGGTCAGTCACCCCCACCTTCTCTATCAGAAGCGTCGCTGGTTGAGGTGCACCTTTCCATTGGTTTCCGGCCGAGCCAACGAGCGCATCATCCGCATTTTACTGACATACGCAATCCCATCTGCGCATCTTCTACGGATGCCACGGCAGCCCATTCTTTGCCACAGGCTTCTTACCAATACAACTCTGTTCACCAGCACACAACAACCCCAGTGCAACGGGGAATTACATACCTTACACTACCGACGATCGGACTTTAGCTTCCCGGTCCCGACCTGTGAATCACCTTTGGCCCCGCTATCGTGCTTCGTTGAATGTTGGATCATTGGCAGACCTGCAACGGTATCGACTTCCAGCGCAAGAGGTGCATGCCTTGGCCGTCCATGATCTCGAACACTCGGCAGTCGCCCATATTCCAGCTCTACAACCCTCCCAGCAACCAACGCCCGTCTTGAGTTACGTCACGCGAGATGGATACCCCTACATGCCCCCCGCCGCGGGACGACCGCGAGAAGGAGATTCTCGATAAGCTGGTTACGATCCGCGACAGACTTCTGCTCCTGAAGCAGGATCGTACCACTTATATCCGAAGCCAGGACGTTCTCCCGCTCTACGAAGAGACGATCGAGCAGGTTCGCCTGCTCAATGAAGCCCGGACGTCTGACCGAAGGGAGGAGAATAGAGGTAACGCGCTATCGTCCCGACTGTGCGGGGTCAACGGCTAACCCGCGCTGCAGTGGACAGAGTCTTGGAGAGCTGCTTCCAACTACTTTCGCTCTTTTTCATGACCATCGGACGAAACAACGAAGCTCCAGCTGCCTATGCCCTGACCTCGACCGTCCGAAGATTGTTGGACCACCTCACCGAAGTCGACTTGTATTCCATCAAGGACTTGGAGAGCATCTCACACACCCTGACAAAGCTCGAGCAGAATGTCAAGACTACCGAGACCGAGTACCCTCCATATCTCATCACCCTGCTTTCGAACCGACTGGAGCTCTGTGACAAGTCTCTGGCAAATCTTCGGAAGCGATTGGAGCGATTCGAGGACCCCCTGCCAAAGACATATGAGAAGCTGATCTCTATCCTGAGATCCATGTCTCTAGCAAACACCCGAACAAAGGTATGGCCAGCGTCAAGAGGAATGTGACGCGACAAAGCTGACAGTGATACAGTTCTCGCCATCAGAGGTCCAGAAGCTGCAAGCTCAATTGCGGGAGATCGAGGAGAAGAGACAGGAGGGCAAGCTGCTGACTGCGGACGGAAAGACACCCGGCGGATTTGATGAGGTGACCGCTTTGCTGGAGAAATGCCTCTTGTGGTCTGATTTCGTTCTTCAGAGGTACGGGATATGCCATCGCCCACGATAACGTCTCTAACCTTTGCTCAGGAAAGGAGTAATTCCCGACTCTTTCAAGCCAACATACGACATCCTATTCCGCATTCGCAACGAGCTGGAGAAACTCTCGATCACGCAAGCGTGGTCCCTTCGAGAGGCGGATCTCTTTGACTTCCAGAGACAGTTGGACAAGATCGACGAGAGCCGAATCGACGGCAACTGGGTGGATGACGAAGGCAAGCCTGCAGAGCTCTACGTTCAGCGTGTAAGTCGGACGAACCTATGTTTTTGACTGAGCTCCACTGACACCGATGACAGACGATGCTCTATCTCATCAGAAGAAGCTACGCCTACATCTACTCGTTGATGATTTCGTCAGAGCCCGTTTCCGAAGCCTTGCTGCCGATCTACAACCAGCTCCAAACACTCAAGCGATGTCTCATCGAGGTCAAGAACAGCGGCGGTGTGCAGTCCGTGAGAGAGCTGTACCCTTACAGCATGAAGGTATGATGTGCTTCATCAATAAGTCGAACCAGACTAACAATTCACTTGCAGCTGCACTCGATCGACAACATGCGTCAAGATGGCAAATTCATGATCAACGACGATATCCCGGAAGGGCAGGGCAGTGTAACGGAGCTTCTTGCTGAATGCTTCGAGCTCAACTATGAGCTCAGAGTCGCTGCTGAAGAGCAAGCCGAGGCTTGATGACGATGAGGAAAAGACCTGTTTTGTTTGGCGTAAACGGACTAGCGATTTGTATCATGTCGGTCTTTGTGGGGTTTCTCTCTGGCCAGTGAAACTGTGATGGACGCAGTTTAATGGGAAATGGTTAAACGGGACGAGGCAAACTCAAGTGTACTCAATTATGGACCAATGACATGATTTCTTTTCACATTTGGGAACCTGAGCTCGGAGCTCCCTTTCTGCCAGAGATCGGATGGCACCTCAGATGGCTACAGAGTGATGGTCAGACGCTGCTCCCGACTCACGGGGGTCTGAACTACATCACACATGGTAGCACGCCAGTTAGCCATGCAATATCGTGGAGTGGTCATGTTCAGACTTAGATGCTACACCGGGAGACTATCGAGACCGCAGATCCCTGTTGCCAAATATGCATGCCTTTTGGGAATGCCCAGCTTCGTTCCCTTCTCTTGAAGGGCTATAGACAGGATGGCACTGTCTTTTATACCAGCGTGAGGTCGGTGTTCTACAGAGAGCCCGCAGTGGATGTTGATTTTCATATTTACGTACCAGACTCTCGAGTTTCAAATCCCAACACTCGACTTTGGAAGCTCAATATGGCGTAGGGGCCTTGCCATCGTCTCGTTCAACAATGGCGATGTCACAGGAGGGAATACAAGTTGGTGTTCAGGTGGTAGCCCAGCGCAGCACCTGCTGGTCGAGAATATCTAGGTCGGACGCAATTTGAAAGGCAAGTACCTGACTGACACGGCCCCCATCAAATATCCGGGATAGGTACGGAGTGAGTAGGTGAAAAGGTGGTGAAACCTCGTCCGTGTTGTTGAGTCACCCAATTCCCCCAAAATCCCCAGTGCCATCGGGGCATCGGCTCCAGCTTTCCCACCCCAAGGGATCTTTATCACCTACCCCCGAAAATGGCGAAATTCCCGTCCTCCCCTCGGCCCAGCTCCCGAGCTCCTCTTCCTCCTCCCGAACGCCAATTGAGAAGGAATTTAAAATGCTCCAGAAGCCAAGAGCCCCTCCTGCTCAACAGCGCTGGGGGAGAAATCCCGCCCGCAGCGGGGCAGACAGCTGGCTACAGTCGGTTCACGCCGGGTTCGCGCCCTTCGCGCATTCGAGCTCAACCCCGAAGCTTGGGGGGGCAAGGTCCCGGTTTGTTGGTCTGGGTCAAGAAAGCTAGGTAAGGTGCTGTGTCATCACAGGGCAGCTTCTCAGCCTCTCTGCCCCCCGGGCGGCGCGAGCACCTCAATGGGGACCTGCGCCGGTCATCGGACCAGCCGAGACTTTCATTTTTTTTTCCTTCCAAGATCCCATCCCGACCACCCCCGCTGCCGTCTTGTGATGCACTTGCCGCTCCACCGAGGCAATTGAATCGATCCATATCAGGCCAGTGCCGAGCATGATTGCTGAGCTCTACATGCCGGCGCAGCGACAGATGGGTACCTTATTTCGTACCTTACCTTGACTCGATGGGCAGTGCGGGCTTGCACAGCTCCGAGGTGAAGAGCGAAACGGCGAGACGGGGCGGAGTTGGAGCTGGAGGTGGGTGAAGCGGGCGGGCGGTCTCCACCGAGTTCCCGTATCTCTGTTAGTGACACTTGGGATCAGTCACATAATCACTCATCCACATATCGCGTGAGATGGGATTTCCGTCTTTGATATAAAAGAGGATTGGGAGGGTACTGAAAGAACCTGAATGTGCTTCCTATGACCTGTTACTACTTAACTTTACACAACTTACGACCAAATAAGCTTGACATTCCCATCCCTTGCATCACACATCTGCAAGCCATTGACATCTCACCGATAGAGGTCTCACAACTACATACATACCTCACCTTACACATCACACTACCTATACCAGCAACCCCCAAACCCTCATCGATAAAGCTACACATCTAACCTTCCATCTCACCACACATCAACACAACCTCACACAACCACCCAAAAGGCAAATGACAGTCAGGATGTCATCCGCAGAAGACACCTCGGCGCACAAGCGCAACGCCTCGGCAACAAGCGCAGTCCAAACCACACCACCACCCGCAAAACGCCTTCCTCCTCCCACGGCATCCTCCTCAGTCGCTTCCCTGCCCCCATCCCGCCGCGAATTCCCCCACACAATCGCCCTCGTCCACTACAGCGACGGCGGCGCCGACGGCGACATCGCAGCCGCCACGACCGTCATGGGCGCTTTCGCCGCGCTGGCGGACGCCAATGCCGAGGTGAGGAGGATATCGAGGGAGTACGCGGTCCGCGGGGGCGACGGGATGCCGGAGCCCGCAGCGGACAACGCCGGGAGGGACGTGAATCCCGTGCGGTGGAACGGGCCTGAGGGGAACTCGTGCTGGGTTGAGCTCCATGCCGTGACGCCGAAGAGCATTGTGCCGAAGAGCGCGTCTGCGTCGCCGCGGCAGAAGCAGGGAGGCGATCAGCAGCAGAAGAAGCTTTACGACTCTGATGAGGGGGAGGATCCTGATCTTGATGATGAGTTGGATGAGGGCGGTCACTACGACTGAAGAAAGATGTCTCTTTCCGTTTTCTCTTTTCACGCTCGAATTGTTTGGGATTGGAGGGCTCCTTGGGTTTTACGCCTAGGAAGGGTTGAAGTTCATGGCTGGCGAGACGAAGGCCCCATGAGTGTGCGGCTCTATCTGATGAGATTCATGAAGAATCGGTCAGTTATTATGGTTATTACGTTACATGTATATGCGGCGGGGCGTTATTATAGATATTGGAAATCCCTCTATTCTATCTTTCTTTTTAGGTATCTAAAATAACACACAAGATCTCTCTTCTCTCTCTCTACAGTGTCTTTCACGCCAGATGTATGTGAAATCTACGAGAATACCCCTTTCTACTGTCTTACAATCATCTAGGTCCGCCATGAGCATGGCCGAATCTTTATGATCTACTAATCGGCTGGTCTACAACTTGGCCTTGGGGGCCTCTTGTTGCTGCATCTTCTCGGCGACGATGCGGCGCTGGATCTTGCCCGTTGCTGTCTTGGGCATCGTCTCGGTGAAATAAATCTGAGATCTTGTTAGTCTAAATTTCCAGACAATCTCATAAGAGTTTATCAACTAACCTTCTTGGGAACCTTGAACTTGGCCAGCTTCTCCTGCACCCAGCCCTTCAAATCCTCGCCCTTGAGCTGCTGTCCCGGCTTGAGAACAACGGCAACACCGATATCCTGACCGTACATGTCGTCGGGGATGGCGAAGCTGACGGCCTCGGAGACGGCAGGGTGGCGGGTCAAGACGTTGTCAAGCTCAATGGGGCTAATCTTCTCGCCGCCCTTGTTGATGAGCTCCTTGATGCGGCCCGTGATGACAATGTAGCCGTCCTCGTCCTTCTTGCCTTGGTCGCCCGTGCGGAAGAAGCCGCCCTTGGTGTACGACGAGGCGTTGGCGGCGTCGTTGTTGAGGTACCCCTTTGTGACGTTCTCACCACGAATGCAAATCTCGCCCTCCTGGCCCTGAGCGAGCTCGTCACCAGCGTCGTTGAGGATGCGCACGTCGACGCCCTGGCCGAGGCCGACGGTGCCGGGCTTGCGCTTCGCGGGCGGGAGGGGGTTGGAGGTCATCTGGTGGGCAGCCTCGGTCATGGCGTAGGCCTCGAGGACGGGCGCCTTGTACGTCTCCTCGAGCTGGTGGAAGACGGTGGGCGACAGAGGGGAAGAGCAGGAGCGGATGAAGCGAATGGCGGGCAGCGGGCTTGGCGTCGGGTTCTTGAGGAGGATCTGGTGGATCGTGGGCACGGCGGTGTACCAGTTGGCCTTGTGGGTGATGAAGTCTCCCCAGAACTCGGTGGCCGAGAACTTGTTCGGGACGACCATGGAGCCGCCGCAGGCTAGGGGTGCGAGAAGGCCGCAGAGAAGGCCATGGACGTGGAACAGGGGCATGACCAGCATAGTGCGGTCCTCGCTTGTAAGCTGATATGTGTTCTGTATGTTCTCTATCACTGGTGTTAGCCTGGCATCTCAGCTCCTCTCTCCTGCGAGACTTGGACTTACTCATCGTTCTGGTCAGGTTGCGGTGTGTAAGAGGGACCTATACATGATGTTAGCTTTCCCGTGTTCCTCAACTTCTAGTAGACCGACTACGACTTACAACTTTGGGTCTGGAGGTGGTGCCGCTGGTGTGCAGAACCAAGGCAACGTCGTCGGCCTCAGCCTTCAACACCTTCTCAGGCCCCTTGCCCTTGAGCTGTCCCAGATCCTTTACGTCAAGCGCGACCTCCTTCCTGGCCTCATCCCAGTACGTCTCAGCGATGGCGGCGTTGAACTTCTTGGCGGCCTTGACGGCAGGTGCACCGGCGGCATAGGCACCCTTGGGAACCAACACGATGGCGGACTTGACGTCCTCAATGTAGAACTCAAACTCGTCCTGCTTGTAGGCCGGGTTCAGAGGCGCAGCGATGCCACGCTGCCATGAGGCGGCTAGGAAGGAGACGATGAACTCATATGAGTTGACGGTCGCGATGGAAACGGGCGAGGCCTTTGTGATGCCAATGGCGGCCAGCTTCTGCTGGAAGGCCGAGGTCTCCCTCACCAGGTCGCCGTACGTGGCTGTGAGAGCATTGGGCTTGGACGGCACAATGACGGCCGTGGAGTTGGCCGGGCCGTTGATGGCGGTTTGGAGAGTCAACGCCATCTTTGCGTACTTGACGTATGAGTTTTATCTCTCACTCTATTGGATGACAGGGTGTGATTGTGCCTGACCGGACGGCAGTTGAAGAGTTGCAACCACCAGCGAATTCGGAGAAGCTTTTGGAGTAAGGTGAGGTAAGGTGGTGGACGATCAGATGAACTTGTCTAGACAAGGATAGAACCCAGAGGATTCGTCCAGGGTAGGCAATTAGGATATTCAAGGAGCTTGTGTGAGTGAGCCGTTCAACGGTAACAGTCTTAGATAGAGGTAAAATACAAGTCTACGTTGGAAACAAAAGTTGAGGCACAATGGTCGACTGATAGGGAAACCTGACTAGGACGATGATGTGCTCGGGACCAGCCCAGCCTGGGACAAGCCGGATCACCCCGGTCGGCTTTTTCTTAGCCCGCTGCCACATTTGCCCACTGAAGTTGACTGAACCACTGTAATACCCGCCCTTACCAGATCAACCGGTGGCTCGTCCCCCACGAAGACCCCCGAAGAAACATGGAACTGCGCTTGCGCGGCGGGCTGGGCGCTGTGCCGGAACGCGCAGGGGTAGGTTTTCAGTGGCCCAGCGGTCATTGAGGTGCTGAAACCCAGGCGGCCAGGCTCCGCTTTACTGACGGAAGAACGGCAGCGAACCGGTGGGTTTGGCTGATTCGCCTTAGGTAAGCCCAGGTATTCGTATCCGTTCTTTACGTCAGGCACCTGGCACTTTAAGGTCCAATCTGCACATTGACATTCGAGGTGCGCTCCCCACGAGTGGGTCCATCAGGCAAGCTTCCCAGCAGCTTCAACTTCGCTGTGCGGAACCAGGCTGAACCTGTCTCGTCGTCTCTTTTGCGACGCACTCAACCCTCGCTGCTGGTACTCGCCCATCACGCAGAACACCTCTGATAACCTTCCACACGACCATTGACCACCATATCAATCCTTCAAAATTACCCCTCCGCGCCGAAAATAAGCTCAATGGCCGCGCCGCCGCCTCCACCTCCGCCCGCGCGAGGAGGCTTGTCGCTCTACGCAAACCTCCTTGACCCAGTCGCCGACCCCTCGGCCACGATCTCGAGCGCTCCCGTCCGCTACAACCAAGACGGCACGGTCGCCGACCCGAAGGATGGGACAGCTGTGAAAAAGCCCATAGACCCATGTACTACCGCCGCTCTCCTCTAGACCATAATTCTTCTTCAGGTTCACCAGAAACTTACCTTCCTCCAACAGCCCTCCGCTTCCAGCCCATACGCAGACCACAAGCAAAGACAGCGAAACCAAAGCCAAACTTCCCCAAGACGATACCAAGCGCGAACACGTTAGCCGCGGCCACCTCCACAGCAGCTTCTTCCGCGCCAACATCCTCGACGGCAGCCGCCCAACAACCACCGCCGCCAAAGAGCACCCTCGCCGACTGGGCCGTGACAGAGGAAGACGAGTGGCGCTACAGCGCCAACGCAGGCGCCGGCGCCGGAGGCGGAGGCCATCAGCGCGGCGGCCGCAGAAAGAAGAAGAAGAAGGGAAACAACGACCAGCCCGCCGAGACCAACTGGGACGACATCTACGACCCAACGAAGCCCACCAATGTCGAGGAGTATCTGCGCAGCGACGAGCGGATCCACGAGGTGCAGGAGTGGAAGAGGCTGCTCTACCGCCACCGCAGACGCAAGAGTCTGAGCGATGACAGCGACGAAGAGACGGAGCGCCGGCCGGCGATGAGTGAGTCTTCCCCCCGCCTCAATCTTCTTTGCGCAGAGACGGCACGTTACTTAAACGCTCCCCTCAGATCAGTTCGCCCCTCCAGCCGAATACTCCTTCGTCCCCCCGCCTCCAACATCACCACCCCCAGCCGAACCACGAGCCACGGAAGCAGCAATCGGAGACGACGCATATGCCCGCCGTCAAGCTCTCTCCGCGTCCGCACCACCTCCTCCCCCTCCTCCCCCGGCAGTGACCGACGAAGCAACGATATCCCGTGCACCCGTCCGCTATACTCCATCCTCCACCAAGCAACCGCCCGCAGACGAAGAAGAGCCCTCAGACCCAGACTCCCCACCACCAACCCTCGGCCTCGGCGCCAGCAGGGCACCACCACCACCGCCACCGCCCGCATCAGAAGAAGCTCAGGCCCCGCGATCCTCCCGCCCAGGCCAAGCCGGCTTCGCCCAACGCCTCATGAGCAAGTACGGCTGGACAAAGGGCTCCGGCCTGGGCGCAGACGAGTCCGGCATCGTCAACCCGCTGCGCGTACAGGTCGAGAAGCGCAAGAAGAAGTCGGACGCCGAGGGCGGCGGGTGGGCCGAGCCGGGCAACCGCGCCAAAGTCATTGGCGGGAAGCGCAAGGACGAGACCGATGGCGGCGGCGGCGGCAAGTTTGGCGGGCCCATGAGCGAGGTCATTGTTCTGCAGCGCATGCTGGATAACATGGAGGACCTGCAGGGCGAGATCGCCAATGGGCTGGGGCAGGAGATTGGCGAGGAATGCGGTGAAAAGGTAAGTGATCCATCCTTCAAGCTCTCCTGGAGCGACAGAAAGGGACCCTGCCTGCTTTGTGTACCCACAGATGAAGAATACCATTTGCCGTTTCTCAAAATGCTAATCACGTCCTCTCTTATAGTACGGCAGGGTCGAGCGGTTATACATCGACGTTGAAAAGAGGCAGGTCTTTATCAGGTTTACCGACCAAGTCTCTGCCCTTCGTGTAAGTCTTTCGCCTCCCGGCCACGTTTCACACACAGCAGGGCGTTTTCTAACATAATCACTAAAACAGGCGGTCAATGAGCTGGATGGACGCGTATTCAACGGCAATGTTATAGTGCCAAAGTTCTTCGATATCGAGAAGTTTGATAAAGGTATCTACCAATGACGTAGAATATGGAAAACAATAAATGGCTACCTCATAAAGTTGCAAACACTTGATGGAGATACGAACAATTGGAAGTTCGCCTTCAAGAGCCCAGAAAACGTCATTCCGTGAACGGCTTTCGCGTTACGTCTACTCATGTAGTAACTTTACATCAGACATGGCACTTCAGGGCAATGAGACACAGTGAAACGTTAAAAGTATAAAAAGGTATACACATCATGGATCCTCAATACACACTACAGCCCTCTCTATCTTCGTTGCCTATCGCCTTGTTGTCCGCCATCAATCTCACGCCTCCGCCAGGTATCTGCCGTTGCCACCGCCCGTGTTTAACCACCCGTCATCCAAGCTCTCGACATGCCGCTCGACCGAACCCTTTTCCCAAAATCGTCTAGGCGGGATATGTAGCGTGGCAAGGTCGAAACCGAATGGTGCGGTAGAAACGACGCGACGCGTTGGTCTGTAGGTGCTTTTGGTTCGTCACGCAAAAGAGAGTAAAAAGTCGACGAGGGTCCGTAGCATCTCCACCCATCGTCCAGTATTAAGTCTAGAGGTTCTCCTATACGCAGGAGGTTCCCAGTCTAGGGAATGCGTGAGGGTTTTCGCAAGCTGTTGAGACAGAGTTGCTGTAAAGAAATTGCACAAACAGTGAAAGATGTATGGAGAACGCCACCATTATCCGAGCCCGTATTTCCAGTGCCGGTCGTTTACAACAGCTGAGTGAGACCGAAGAGAACAGCAGCGCCAAGGATGGCGGTGTTAACAGCAACGTTGCCAGCGGCGCCATTGTTGTTGTTGGTGGAGCCACCGGCGGAGCCGCCGTTGCTGTCGCCGTCCTTGTTGGCGTTGGTGTTGTTGCTGCGGCACTTGTAGTCACCCTGGATCTGGCGGCCCTTCATCTTGTTGAAGACGTCGCAAGAGGTGTCAATGTTGCCAGTGGACTGAGTGTCGAAGGCACCCTTGACGTCCTCGAGAGCGGGAAGATCGACCCTGTATTATATGTCAGATTTGTCACAGAACCACAAGAAACCGTAAAACTTACTCAGTGAAGTTGCCACGGAGGAGAACAGCACCGCCAATCTGCTTAAGCTTGGGAAGACCGTCAATCTTCTGGAGAAGGGTGTTGTTCTGGATGGTCAGGCCACCACCAGTCTTGGCGAGAAGGGGCAGAGACAGGTTGGTGAGCTCGACGTTGTTGATGAAGGAGACATCACCATCGGTGGTCTGGGTCAAGTTGGGGGCGATGAACTCGGTGAAGGTGTTCTTGTCGAACTTGATGGAGCCGTTGACGACCTCGAGGGAGTTCATCTGGACCTTGGCGGCATCGGCAATGATGATCTCGCCAGCCCAGATAAGGTTGGGGAGGGTGATGCCCAGGTCGGGGCCGTTGGAGTTGATCTCGATGGTCTTGGTGGCGTTGGCCAGCTGGTTGCTGTAAGAAACAAGCTGGTTGTTGTTGTTGATGCGGAGGGAGTCGACAGAGGCGACGTTCAGGCCGTCCAAGCTCTTCAGGAAGGTGTCGCTGATGAGAATGTCGTTAACCTTGGTGACACCGGCGGTACCGAACACCAGGGAGCCGAGGGCGGGCAGAGTGACCCAGTTGATAGAGCCGACGGTGGCGAGCGAGGTGAAGCGCAGGTCAGAAAGGAGGGTCAGGCCCTGCATCTGGAAGGTGCCCTCAACGGAGGCGAGGGTGGAGGAGGTAAGGCCAACAAGTTGAGTGACGTTGGTAACGATCAGGTCGCCCTTGATGGTCTTGGGGCCGTTGATATCGATGTTGCCGGTGATGCTCTCGGAGATCTTTACGGAACCGGTGAAGGTGGTGCAGGGAAGGGCGGTAGCCATGGCGGCATCGGTAACGGTAACGGTGGCCGATGAGCAGATGTTGCTGCTCTGGGCTGGACAAAGCGAATTGTGGTTAGAAAACGTTCATCCCGAAAGAGAGCTTCGAACGGAACATACCAGAGGCAACACCAGCACCGACGGCCGCGAGGGCGGTGATGAGCTTGGAGTACATTGTGATTGATTTGGAGGCTGTGGATCTCGGGGTCAGTTTATCTGTGAAGAATCGATGGCTCGCGATGGTCGTTTGAACGGAAAGATAATGGAAGCGTTGATGAATTGGAGTCTACTCCAGGTCGGTTATTCCTGAAGCGGTGTTCCAAAAAGCTCGACGTTGGTTGTAGAGGGAGAGGAGGGAAGGGAGTGAAGGAAGTTGACGTCCGCGGGTCGAAAGAATTGGTTGGATATGGGGCTCCGGTGTTTCTTGTGTGTTTCTGAAGGAACCGGCGAGCGACTCCTTTTTTCCCCCCAGATGTCGACGATGGGCAAGACAAGCGACGGTGGAGAAGAGGTGTAGTAGGGCAGAAGGAGAGGCTGGTGGGACGAGATGGAATTGGGCAATGTGTTTTTGGGGCTGGAGGAAGTGAAGAGGAGGCGAGAAGGCATTCCACGACGCGGCAAGCAATGGATGGCGATTTCCTGCCGAGCATTGGCAGTCGCTCTCCGCTCTTCCTTCTCGCCCGTGGCCTCCTTCCTCGTGTTGGGTCTTGTTTTCCGGATCGTTCCACGACAGTTACGTACCTTGAGTCCACGTGTGATTCTTCTTCTCTTTCTCGGTGATGTAGAAAAGGGAAGCTTTTGTTGAAGGCAGGAGATATAAGCCTTTTGTTGCGTACAGAGGAGTGAACGAGAGACGGGAATTGAATGTCAAAACGAACAGAAACGAAGCTGTCACGGAAAGGGAAGAGGAAGAAAATGATCTGGGGGAAGGGAGGGATGGAGGAAGACTGGACTTTGAGTGGTGCCGCTGGTTGGCGTGGACTGGCGCTATGAAGGGTAATAGAGGTATCCGTATCCGTAGTCAGGTAGAGAGGCAGACCCAGGATCCAGGAGGGTGTGGCTAGAGGGGAAACACTCTTTTTTGGAGAAGGGGGTGTGTAGAAAAAGTATCCCGCCGTTCTTCCATACAACTTTGTGTATGAATAGGTACAGCAACAGAGAGGGAGGCAAGGAATGGCCCGAAAGAAGGGGGGTCAAGGCAATCATCACGCTGCTATTCGTGGTGCACGCTGCGGGTACAAAGTAACCAAGACAGGGACCAGGGCCGGCGAGGGTGTGGTCAAGACTGGAACTGGGACCAAGAACTGACGGACCGGCGCCTCCAGCAGTCCAAGGTATCCGAAGTCTGTAGTGTACGCAGTAGACTGTAGCCCAGCTCCATTAGGGAGCGAGTGAGAGAGAGATGGAGAATTGAGACTGAAGATGGTGGTGGTACTCTGTAGTTGAGCACTCATGCAGCACCAGCATCGGCATCGTCACCATGGAAGGTTCGGTGCGGTGACACATGTAGGCTGGTGTCTGGAGAAGCTACCAAGTATTTAGTCTGTCTTGTTAGTCTCTCGGGTTTGGTCAACGAAGACGCTCTAACTCAAACTAGAGTCAAGTCCTGTAGGTATCTCAGCTGGCACGGCGCCGAGCTACTCAAGTCAGTTGGGAACTTGAGACTCATTAATGTGCTACGGCGTAGACGGAATCCCCGTGAGCTGCCGCTGCTGTGGATATGGTGTCGCGACTTGCAGGTCTTTTGCGTTTGACGCTGGCAGGTTGCAGACAGACACACTGGCATTGGCAGAGTCTGTGTTATACATCTATCTGATCATTTGTCTGTCTGTTCAATCTGTCGTGGCTGCAGCAGTCAGTGGGCTGCGTCTTTGGCAGGAATTCTGGGAGGATTTCCTCCAGTATTCTGAGCAACCAAAGTCCGTGTTTTTTCTCGCCATTTACAGACACGCCTCCCGGCCCCCTTTTTCCGCCAGAGTTTATCTGCCGGTCCCGAAGCCTGAGCCTCCTTCCTCTCACAAGGTACTAAGGTAGAAAAATCTCTGGAGCCTCTGCATGGGGGGGATCTGCTATCAAGACTTTTCTTTCCTTCCTTGACGCATCAGGATGGAGCAAATGGCCGTAGCAAATATTGAATGGCTTATAATCTGATTAGAGTGATGATGGAATCGCAATGGACACAAAAGCCGGCCGCCATGGCATCAAGTTTCTGCAAATAACCCTGCTTCCACCGGTCTGGCGAGATTTGAAGGTCTTGGTTTCTGGCCTAGCTCCGCCCATCGGGAACCACTTTGGAGCAATCCATCTCCCTCTTTGCACTAGTACAGGGGCAAGGGGCAGAGATGAAGAGTGGGTACCAATTGTACTGTTTAGGTGGGTCTCTTCAGGAAAGGGGGGGTGTTCCTTGTGAAGAAGATACGTACACACACGACACACACAATACTGCGTACACACAATTCTCTCCGTCTTCCAAAGAGGCACGGCCAGAGCGAATAATCACCACACACACTCTCTCTCATACACTTTGACACACCAACATACCTTATGCAGACACGCAGCTTCCCGTCAGTCAAACACCTCAGTTGACAACAGTCAGCGAGAACCTTACATCTGTCTCCTCTAGAAAAGCAATTCGACTGCCTAAACGGAGTACTTGCGAGGGCTGACGTCTCTGCTGATATATAGGACGAACATGCACATGCGCAGTCAAACATGAATCGCCAGACTCTCGCCCCTACGAAATCCCCCAAGCACAGAGGCGAGCACAGAGGCATTCCTCGTCCAATTCGTTCATTGCCCAAGGACGTGATTGATCCGACTTTCCATTCTCTCTGTCACGCCTCGACCGAAAATTCTGTCCGAAAGTCAATGCGCTAGGCCAGCCGATGCGAAACCTTCCACTTATTGTGTGGTCTCTGGACCATTCTCGACACGAGCGCTCACAATTTTACATCATCGAGTGCCTAGGCACGAACACCTATTACCTATGCAAAATAAGTAGTTGGTAATGGCAGCACAACCACACTAAAGCAACAAGCAAAACAAACAACAACACGCAGCAGTCATGAATGATCATCCGCCTCGCCTCGTCTCGCCTCCCCGTGCCTCCACAGATCATGTCTGTACCTTACATAAGTTGCTGCACTTGACCCTGCGCAGTAAGGTCAGGCCTCCCAAAATGGAGATGGATGGACATGGGAATGTCCGACGGATTCTCCCACTCTACAGTTATCCCGCACAAGGCCCTGCCAAGGTCAGACGCGAGAACCAGCCCCAGTATCCACTGACCGAGACTCTGAGACTTTGCACCGCGGATGCTGGAAAGCCTGAACCACCACGACCACCTCGCAGATAGTGACCACCCACCACTGCTGCGTTGATAGCGCCTGAGGCCCAGTTGGCAGTGAGGCTCCAGCCGAGACTTCCTTTCTCTTGCAAAAGTGTCACAACTCAAGGACTCCCAATCCACAATTGGCCCTCCTTTCGCCACCAATCAACTCCCACCGTCTCGAGCCAGGCTTCTTCTGGCAATCAATCTGCGGTCCGACCTTTTTTGTTCACACACCCACGACACCCAGTCCGTATTGGTACCGATGGGTGCCGCCAACAACCCGCTGCCCAAAAGCTCCTGCTCGAATCATCGAGGCCTTGCTCAGCTGGCATCGAATCCCCATCGTTGATCGCCTCCATCCCAGAGAAAAACCATCGCAAATGGTGCTAAGTTTGTACCAGGTACATTGCCCAGCACGCCACTACTGGCTGCCGCGAACAAGAAAGAAAAAAAACCGCAGGCTATGTCGGCCATCCATCCACAAATTGTTTCATCTCCCTGAGCGGCACAATGTTTTGATTTACAGATCCATCAGTTCAGGACTGCTGGCACCGCCAGGAGCCGCTGCAGTCAATGACGCAGTTGCTCGGCCATCCGAATGATTGTGGGCACGGCCATGGCCTGGACTCGACAAAAATTGTGACGAGGGTCGGGAAGAAGCAAGTTTAAAGCATGTTAATAACTTCGGCTCAAACATAAGTGTACAGAGTACGGATGGCCACTCGCAGGCAGATATCAAATCATGCCTGGCTCGCGAGTCGCCCAGGCCTTCACTTCAGGCTTTGCACGGCGGCCTCGATCAGGACTGCAACCCACAGACAAGAAGTTGGCAGTGCATATCCGTATAGCGCGACGCGTTCAACAAGAGCTTGGCTGTGTCATTGGTCGCTCCCATTCGTCGACGGCTCAACACTGACGGCAGCAGAATGCGGACATACGGGGGCTTGCTGTGGTCCATCTGCAATCATCGGCTCTGTCAGTGAATCCTATCTGCAGTGTTGCTGCAGCAGTACGGTGATGGATGAGACGGAGTCGATACCCGGAACCAACCACGGCGATGTGACCCTCATCTTTCATGGGCCCTCACCACCATCAACGGCGATGGCACGACATTTCACAGTCGTGTCGCGTCGCTAGCCATTTCGACGACTACTTACACTGACGCTAAGGCCCTTCCAAGAATACGCCAACACTGTTCTACGAAACCAGCGAGCCCGAACTTGCAAATGGCGGCTGAGCGCTGACGACTATTTGCCTCCCACTGGTCCATTCTCGGCTGGGTTGTTCAGCGGCCCGCGACAGCACACTCAGCCGCGACTGGTCGGAACTGAAGCTGCCTCCAAGGTTATGTTCTGCCACGATGCCGCACCGAGACAATGAGTCAAATTGGTATACGGATACAGGCACACATGTACAAATCAATATACGAATACTCGATGGCATGCTTGCTGTCTTTTTGCCCCAACCACCAGTGCCTGTCTCGCCCCCCCGAGATTTGCCATCTCTGTGTTCAATGCAGTCTGATGATCAGCCGATAGAAATCCACCAGAAATAGGAGGTCGGAATGGCATTACGGATACAAGCGATAAACGAAAGAACTAGCAACGCAGCAAGATTGCATCGCTGCTACGCACCATATTACCACATGCCAGTCTTCATTTTCGATATCTCTTGCTGCATCTTGTTCCCGGACGGCTCGCGCGTCCCATCCTACGCTAGTGACACACCCGTCACCCCCGGCTTGTCCGCGCTCATCCTAGCTTCATAATCTCTCAGGCTTGCAGGGGGGGATACCCAAGACTTCCAGGTTTTCCAATGGCTCTGCCAGCTGCTGTGGCTGCCGTTTCTGAAAACCGTCAACGGCACGAACGGCGCTGGCCAAACAGAGTGCTTCCGAAGCACAAAGAGTGCAACGACCGATCTTCCATCGCGGCTGATCTATGCCACGGGTGGCCGTATGCCGCACAACGGAAATCTGGGACAGACATCTGGACTCAGACGGCTGCTTGGTATTACTCTGTATATCGCTTTGTGATGTCACTCGCAGCTTCCAACGCAAAGTCCTAGACTCTACAGTCTTAATTTCTGTCGTAGGGCCTCGAGCACGAGCGTCATGTGTTACTCTTCACTTTGTAACGCGGATAATACCTGACGCTCTTCAGCTGGTCAGGTTCTAGACTTTCAGTAACAACATGTTCATCCTGCGACGAGACTTCAAACATCGACATCCTTGGCTGACGCACGTTCAACCCCCATTTCACAGTCACGATGGCCCAGACGGAGCATCCGCGTGCGAGAAAGCTTTCCCGTTCCTGCCACAAACCGCTTTCGTTCTGCCTTAACACGGCCCGCGGCAGCTGCAAGCTGCCGTAGGCCTCCCGTCGGGTTTCGGTGTCGCTGTCGTTGTCGCAGACCCGTCATTTGCTTGCGGCACTCAGGGCCGGTGCGTCCAGTCAACTCGCAACGCCTCGCAACTCCAAACACAAATGGAAAGCTGCGCCGCTTTCCCTCTGAGGCTGAACGTTGGGATCGTCCGCGCGCCGTACTCTTGGGGGGCAGGCAAAACCCTGAAAGTGCAAGTCTAATTCTGACTGACGCACGAGGCTGTCAAGCCTGAAAGCTTGATCGATGTGCGGCATTGGGGGTAATCCTAAATGGTCCTGAGTAGTTGAGGGATGACGTGGGTAGGTTCGTCGTGATCTATCCCGCAGTCCGCTTGACCATTACTAAGAGATTAAAGATAATTTTGTTTCCACTGCCGAGAGCGTTCGTTGGGGAAGTTTGGCTACGTTTTCGTCTGGTTCTGGCCCTTCTGGGTGTGCGGCAGAATCGATATCTCGTATCGCCGGGGATTTCGTATCCTTCCCGGACGCCCCACATGCCTCATTGGTGATGTCTGCAATTTCGCGATATTCGAGATGGGGACTCTGAATATCGCAAGAGTGGGCATGTTTTCCGAGAGAGAAAAGGCTATTTCCTGTGTAATACGTAACCCGACTACTACTCCAGTGTGCTTATATCAGTCTCCTCGACCCTCCACATATACCACATGAACACACTACGATACGGCGCAAACGGGCTCGCCATCTCCGTCATGTCCTTCTCCGACATGTACTTCCACTTGCCGCCGCCCTTGGCTTTCAGCTTGGCCACGTCCCGCCCGACAAACGCCGCCATGCCCCTCTGTACGCCCAGATCGCCCAGCGAGAACACGTCCATCCTCTTGAGGCCGAAGCACGCAAACATCTCAACCGACCACAAGCCCAGGCCCCGGACGGCGATGAGCTTGTCCCGCACCTCCTCGTAGGGGGCCTCCGCCAGCATCTGGGCGCTCAGCTCCCCCGACGCAAATTTCTCGGCCAGGCCCTTGATGTACTCGGCTTTCCGCTGCGAGAGGCCGGCGGCGCGGAGGTTCTCGATCGAGCGGGCAGCTACCTCTGACGGCTGGGGGAACTTGTTGGAGGAGGACCCGGACTCGGTCGACTCAGCGGCTTCGATTTTGATCTCGGGTTCTTCGTCTGTTGTGAAGAGAGCGACGAACTTGTTCTTGATGGATCGTGCCGCGGCGCCCGAGACCTGCTGGGAGATGATGCCGCTGCAGAGGCTCTCAAAGGGGTCCACCTTTTCGGCGAGGCCTTCGGGCGAGAAGACGCAGCAGTAGTTTTTCTCAATGAGGGGCTTCATGCGTTCGTCGACCTCGATGAGATGGCGGCATGCTTCCTCGAGGATGTTGTCCGTGGTTGTTCTTTTCGCACTCCCGCCTGCTCCTGGGACACAACTCGTCGGCGCCTTGGAAGGCGATGCCGCCTCGGCGGACCGAGACGCGATCACCCTCGACGTCTCGGGTGAGATGACGGGCGCGTTGGTAAGTTTCGGGTCAGCGAGCCGGCTAACGGCCTTGGACTTGGGCTTCTTTACGGTGCCGTTGACGCGTTCGGCGATGAGGCCGACGGCGCTCGGGGTGGGTGTCATTGGCGGAGGCGGAACGGGTGTCACCGGGCCGGCCTTGGAGCTCCGTTTTCTCGGCGGTGTGACCGGGTCCGAGGACGGAGCTGAATCTGTAGGCGCGGGTTCTGCCGGGGCCTTTCTCTTCCGGCTTTTTGGCGCCGGGGAGGCTGCGGAAGGCGCTATGATTGTGGCAGGCGGCGGAATCTTGATGTCCGTTTGGGCGCTCAGTCGCGCTGATCGCCGGGACGCCATTGTTCGTGATGCCTTTTCTGTTGACGGCTTCGATGATGGAGAGTGACTTCGTATGTTCTCAGGTGCTATTTGAGTGATGTGAGTTATTGTCCGGCGGCCATGGGTGAAGTGCGAGTCGCTCAAGGTGAATATCGAGTGATGTCGTAAACGTACAAATCCCCGTGCAGCAAAAACGGAGCTCACAGAAAGACGGATGAAATGAACCCTCATTCAGACGCCATTGGCTTTCAAAAAGGTGATTATTGAATTCTCTAGTCGACGTAGAGTCGAAATCTGGGTATCGAATATGTTGTTCACTCGGTTGCAGCAGCAGTACGTCGCAGTTGCATCGGTAGCAATGTCGTTGGCATTCACGGCAACAACGAGGTTCGCCAGTGATTGAGGCTCCGGAGCCGCCACTCGGCTGGCACCACTTAGTGCTTTGTCATCTTGAGTTTGGGGGCGCACGGGGAGGACGATGAAGTGCTTCACTGCTCCTGGGAAAGAGAGCTTCCCGCTTGGATCGACATGCGCCTGCCTTTTGGAGAGAGCAGCTTACTCAGCCGAGGCTTGGTTTATCCCGTACGCAGTACTATATTATCATGGTCGGATGAACCGACTCGGTCAAGGTCAGATCCTGCGGCAGAGCACAGTCCCGTGAAGCTGGAGGCAGCCTGTGCCGGACGCTGATCGGATTGAATGATGCTCATCCGATATACCAGTGGCAACGCAGGTCTCTTGCCGTGTTGGCTGTGCGAACATGGGAATGACATGATGCCAGTGCTATGACGTGGTCCCGTTTTTACACCCGGGGTCGAATTCGTTATATACGAGTTGTAGCTTAGGCTGGTTCTGCTAATTCATATCATGTGGCCAACGGTCGACGAGGACCATTTTATGTGTATACGAAATCGAATGCGAAATCCGGCTTCATGCCCTTCATCTACCAGACGAGGATAGGTAAATAACTGACAATCAGTCACCATGCTGCCTGGTGTGTGGTAAATAGTAGCCCAGTTCCTTGCTTAAATGTAGGATGGAGAGCTCCCACAAAATGGACGTTGGCATGTTGCTATATTTAAGGGTGACAGATCACTGTCGAATCGATGATTCGATGGTGCTGTGTGCATAATTGGGCCGTCGCCCCCGGGAGTTGTGGACAGCATGCGGTGCACGCGACCAACGGCCTGACCAGGCGGGCGGGGAGTAGGAACGATCAGCAAGACAGCATTCGAAGAGCAACATCTTTTGCATCCATTGGTTTCCCCTACCTCCTGTAAGCGCACCTTGTAAGCTGAATCAGGAGTTGACAAAATGCACACGCAACGGCGGAACTGTGGGGGGATAGGATCCATCGTCTATGCCCGTGATGATGCCGGATGACGACGACTGTTGCTCCATCTGATCCATGGCCGGCACGCGGCCTGGGCCTTTGGAAGGCCGGAGGGGAAAAGCATTGTCCCTTTCGCTGCCCGTGAGGAGACAGTCGCGGAGCGGAACAAACGAAAAGAGAGGGGAGAGAGGGACGCTGGAGACGAAATCTAGAAAGTTTACTGTGCATTGGCGGTCGGAGAGTTGAACAGCTGGAAATATCTCCATTTTTCTGTCTTCCGGGTGTGACAATCGCGTGCGTGCGTGAGTGGGATAGTGGATGTGGCGGGTTGGAGATTGACAGCGATCCCTGCCTTTCCCTTCCCCCCCTCTCTGTCAAGTCTCCATCCATCTCTCGATTTTCGCCGTCTTCCCGTGCCATGCATTTCCTAAGACTTTCCAGGGGGTGGTGGGTTGGCTGGAATGGCCTAGCTTGTTGTTTTGACGAAGAATTATCTTGGGCCGATTCGTCTCTGCTTCTCGCGAATCCTAGCATACAGTAGTACAGCTGCAAGAAGAGCTTGAACTTTCTTGTTGCGGGTAATAGGAATTGAGCGTGCCATGTGAGTGTGGGTGTGCGGCGTGCTACGGTCAATAATAACGGTTGGACGAATCGAGATGCGGATAGCGGTTCTAGCCCAGGCATTCGCACAGGCCAGCATCGGGGAGTCGCTACCTGCGTTGGTATGTGGTGCCGTAACATCGGATATTGGGCAAAGCAAGGGTGGAGCTGCGTGCCATCGGCGCCATCTATTAGTAAAATAAGGGCGAGGATATTCTGCCAGCAGCTCCCGCTATTCTGCCACCAAGTGTGGCTGCGGCAGGCCCTACCTCCGACCACGGAGCCCAGCTGCCCATACCCACCTACTTACTTACCTACTTACCTACCTACTTACCTACCTACCTACCTATAACTACTACTTTATTAACCTCGCTACCGCTACTACTACTACTAATTAAAGCTATTCCTAACGTTAATATATTATAAAAAGAGAATAATTACGAAGTTAACGATCCTTTTATTTATTAATATACTATTAATTATAATAATTACGGTTATATAAAGTACGACTATTTACTTTATAGCTAGTACTTCTCTAGCCTACTTAAGGCTAGAGTAGTACTTAATAAGGCTACTTATAAAGCTAGCTTTATAATCTAAATTATTTAATATAAGCCCTCTACTAAGGCGCTAATTACTATTACTTATTACTATATTTATAGCCCGCGTTATAATTAAAAATAATAATACCTCGTAAAGTTAACCTACCTAAATAAGTATTATAAATCGTTAACCTTATTTATAAACTATTATTAATAAATTACTACTAGCTTTTTAAATAGTAATTAGCTTTTTTATTTCGTCGTTAGTAACTTTTATAATTATTATAACTACCTATTTAATAATACTAACGCTTTTATATATTACTATTATACGCTACTATATAATAAAAAGGACTAAATCGTTAATTAATAAAATAAGGGTATTTAACTTATTTAAATCTTTTTAAGCTTATAGTTAAAAAATAGCGATTATAATAATATCGTTATTTATAATATACTTAATATATTAACTACTTACTACTATAACGAATTAAGTAATAGGACCCTTATTAAGTAATTATTTAACTAATTACGTAATTTAACGAAGTATTAGTACCGCTTCTAACGTAATAACGTAGGCTATATTACGAGCTTATTTATTATACTTATTATTATAATTTCCCTATTTTAATAATATCCGGATATTTTATTAATAGATTTTATATATAAAACTAACCGATTTAATATACCGTTATTTAATATTTATAAAGTAACTAATAATAGTTATGCTTTTTAAGTTACGAGCTACTTTTTATTTAATAAAAAAGAAGCTAATTATAGTTAGGCTATTAACTAGTTATTAATATTACTCCGGGCTTACGAAATTCCCTTTTTATAAGTTATATATATAAATCGCGAGATTACTTTATTTAATACTCTTAATAATAATACTTAATTTAAAGTAGTACCGTACGTATTTTATTATTAATACGTTAACCTTAATATACTAACCCGGACCTAGCGTTACTTTAGCCTAGCTACGAGGGACGAGATTAGCGTGGTTATACGTAACTTTTATTTTTAGTAATTCCTTACGAATTAGGGTAATCTCTTTTATAACTAATTAATAACTATGTATTACGATTAATTATTCGAATTTTAAATTACTAAGTACCTTACGGTAGTAATTAATTATATTATTAATACTTAGCTTAAGCTATAGTATAAGAAACTTATACTTATTTAAGTTAACTAAATTAAGTACTTTAGCTACTTAATTATATTAATTATTAAATCCTTATATACGAGTATTAAAGTACGAGTTTATTATTATATAGGTAACCTTAAAGCCGTATTTAATAAATTAATTATTTTCTAAATAAGTTAAGTAGTTATAATTAGTACTTACCGGACCTATTACTAGGCTAAGGTATTAAGTATTACTATGAGATTATTTTAAAAAAAGGTACGTTTATATATATATTATAATACCCTTAAATAACTCTTATAAAAACTTAGTACGCTAAGTAAATAGCTAAATTTAGGTTTATTAAAAAAGTTATTAAAAAAGTGCGCATACTACTTAATTTAAACTACTTATAGGCTACTTTATTACTACGTTTTTTAATAATATATTAAAAACGGTACTTTAATACTATTAAAAAAGATTTATTTATATTAGTTTTAGTAACGCTTAGAGCTTATTATTAATAATAATATTTCTATCTCCTTACTTAATCTTTTATAAGTCCGAGGTAAGGGTCGCTTATAGGGCTCTATAGCGGGTATTATAGTAGTTATAGTAAGTAAGTTAAAAAAGCTAGCTATTAATTAAAGTACCTCTTCTAAATAAGAGCCTTTTATATTTAAATATAAAGAAGTTATTAAATATATAAAAATAATATTTATATTAATACTACTATTATTAATAATATTTCTAGCGCTAAATAGGGCTATTTCTACTTAACGAGGCCTCGAGATTATATATAATTTTAATATATACGAGCCTAGTATAGAGATATAATAAAAGTATTAACGGGCTATTACTAACGAAGTAATTAACGTAGTTAATAGTAATATAATTAATCTTATAGGGGCTCCTTAGCTATTAATATTTATAAAGTCGTAATCTTAATTAACTAATAATTTTATATAGTTAGATATATTATAAGATTTAGCTAACGAGGATTATACTTATAATATTAATCCTATAATAAAAAGCGAGATAAATAGACTTATTAATAAGTACGAGGCTAAAGTAGAGTACGAGGCTAAAATAAAAAAAGTCGCTAAATTACGGGCTATAGGCTATACGGAGTAATTAATAGTTAATTAAATAGTTAATTAAGTAGTTAATTAGGCTATTTCGTTAATTATGTTAAATTAGGCTAATTCGTTAATTACCATACTTTTTACTAAAATAATTTAATTAATTATAAGTTAATTAACGGCCTTTAATTAGTCTAATCTATTCGAATACTAACTACGTAAAGCCTAGTTTATATATATACCTAAGACCGGCGGTCGTATAGCGGCCGTAGCTATACTTAGTAGCAGAATAGCGGGAGCTGCTAGCAGAATATCCTCGCCCTAAAATAACATCAGAAACTGAGGAAGTGAGGTCCTGAACGACGGGGGAGAGAGCCGTAAGCCATCGTCTATCGGGCCTAGGGTTCGTAGCGCCGTTGAACCGACAGAGTGACAGCAGTCGAACAAAAGAAGTAGTTCGCTGTCAGGCTTCTGGGCCAGTTCGAGGACGTCTAGCTTCTTAGGCCTCGGTAGACGAGCGAGTTCTTGACATTGGGTGCTTTCTGTACCTACTCAGTCCGGTTAGCGATTATACAGCCTCCCATTTGCACCAAGAACGCCGGGGAGGGTATGGTGGTTTCTCTACCGCGTAAGGACACCACACTGTTGTCGTTAGGTGTTCCGTGCTTGGGGATGCGGCCGGGCACCCTGGAGAACACTGGGGTAGGCCTGCAAGTTTTTCTGCTCTCCGAGAGATAACCTGTCCCTTGGCGAGCGGTTGTGTCATTCAGCTGATTTCCCGCTGGCTACTCAGGCTCCCGCTCCTTCATGCTGAAGTCTAAAGTCTGAATTCGATGGCAGGCCACAAGCCGCAAGCATCCAGGATTCTAGGTTGACTTGCTGACAGATGGACGGTAGAAAGGGGGCGCGTGCTTCCCACGAAGCCCCCGTGTGTTGATCCTGGAAAGATGAGCGGGGAGACACGTTGTGGAATTGAATTGCAGTTATGAGGTCCTGGGAAATGGACGGGAGAATAGTATCCGTAGGACAAGGAGAGAAACAGAGAGACCAGAGAAAAGGGCGAAGTACCTTCAGGTTGCGGCACAGTGTCTCCTGAGTCCAGAAGCGCTTGGCAGCTCCGGCAATCTCGCGTGCTGAGGGCTGTCGGTACAAGACGATACCTCTGCTAACCTGATTAAACTTTTTGAGGCTTTGCCATTGGCTTATTCTTCGTATTCTGCTGCTGTCGAGCCGCGGGTTGCAGCTGCTTTTGCACCTGTTCCAAGGTCAGCCAAAGTACCTACCTCAATGGGCAGGCAGACAAGTATTACCTACTTTATAGAACAGTCATGATGCGGGTGCTAAGGTAAGGGTCCAGCAGGCAAAGTTGGCGGGTTCCGTGGTTCAGGCCAATGTGTTCTCTCCTCTCTGTCTTTCTCACTCGCCTACCGCGGACTCAGGCAATAAGCTGTGGTCTGTACGCTTGAATTCGGAGTATGGTGGTGTGGTGCAGAGTAATAAGGTGAGAGAGGTGTTGAGGTACTTGTTGTAATCTCCAAGTCGAGTGTGCCTGCCCTCCATATCCCGCGTACTTGCATGTACCCTGCCTCCCTCCAACCCAAGCCTGCCTGCGCCTGCCTTGCCTCGACGTGCCTTAGCCTATACCATCCAAGCCTGCAACACCAGTCGCTCTTCCTCCCGGTCGACCCTTTTTTTTTCGGGGCCCTTTCAGCATTGGCGTGGCTCCTTTCTCAATTCCTTCCCCTTCCTGCTGGGCTTACCCGAACGTCCCTCGCTTTTGGTCTTCTTGCCCTCGACAAAACTTCTGGCCGAATTCATCTCGCATTCCCTTTGAGGACCTCAACAAGGTTGGAAGAGCACCAAAGTACACCTTTGCACACCCGCCTTGAGAGCGCGAACTGCATCGCACTGCATACCACCTTATCCTTCAACGGGATCCCTGATACTGAGTCGCCCTGCTACCTATCTCTGGACCTCTCAACCCTTATCAACTCAATCGACGACCTTTTGGCTTTCGTCAGCCTTGGCCCACCCCCTTCTGGAGACTGTGTGCTGCAACCAGTGCTGTCTATCGGACGACACGAAACTGCCCAATCAGTTAACCTCCTGCTTTCGTCTGCCTCAGCAATTCGATTGTCGACTCGGACTTGTCTTGGGGAGGCTTGTGCTACTTCGTCTTTTGTTTGCGCGACATCACCGACCGTCGGCCGCCCTTAAGCGATACTTGCAGCTCCCACCTGGCGCAACGACAGCGACGATAAGTCAACAGCTACGACCTCTAGAGGACGCTCTCACGTCTGCAATTCTGCGACTGTGGACACTCGTCGTGCCGGGGTACCTATCGGTCACTTTCTTCTTTCTATAAAGACGTGTTTTTCGGGTGGTGTCAAAGACCACCCTTTCATTCTCAGGAGCCATGCTTCTTCCCAAAGGCGGAATCAACTGGAAGTCTGCCCAGGCAAGACTACCTCCCACCAGAGCAGTATGGTCTTTCTTGACTAGAACGCGCTTTCTTCTTCTTGTTGCCCTGACCGGCACCATTCTGCTACTATGGCGCGGTATTCGCTCGTCAGCTTCGGAAATGCAGAGGTAAGTTTTCACCTACGTAGCCATTCTCCCTCCTTAAGGGGCGCGATATTTCCCTGCGATGCGCCGCGAAAATAATGGCTTGCTAACTTGCGACTTTGCGCAGCTTCTACTGCTGGGGCCCCGCGAAACCCCCCATGGAGATGTCGCTCAATGAACAAGCTTCGTGGGCCGGCCACCTTCAAACCCCCGTCATCTTCAACCACCACGAGCCCCTGGAGATCAACCATACCTCCATCATCCACGTCGACCTCAACCCTATCAAGTCCACGCGCAAGGCCGTTACCAACGAGGAGCGCGTTCTGATTCTCACGCCTCTCAAGGATGCTGCTCCGTACCTGTCAAAGTACTTTGAGCTGATTGCCGAGCTGACGTACCCTCACCACCTGATCGATCTCGCCTTCCTTGTCGGTGACTCCAAGGACGATACCCTCGCCGTTCTCGCTTCCGAGCTGGACCGCATCCAGCGCCGTCCTGACAAGATCCCCTTCAACAGCGCCATGGTGGTCGAGAAGGACTTTGGTTTCGAGCTTAGCCAGAGCGTTGAGGAACGCCACTCGTTCAAGGCCCAGGGTCCCCGACGAAAGGCCATGGGCAAGGCTCGCAACTACCTCCTTTCTGCTGCCATGAAGCCCGAGCACTCTTGGATCTACTGGCGTGACGTGGACATCGTCGACAGCCCCAAGAAGATTCTGGAAGATTTCATTGCCCACGACACCGACATCCTCGTGCCGAGTAAGTACATATTCCGTATGGCCACGACATGGAAAATGCTGACGATATGGCAGACATTTGGTTCCACCGCTACCGCGATGGCCGTGACATCGAGGGTCGCTTTGACTACAACTCTTGGGTTGAGTCTGACAAGGGCCGCAGACTGTCAGCTAGCTTGGACAAGGACGTCGTCCTCGCCGAAGGTAAGGGATGCTGCTTCTAGTACCTGTAAGCGGATGCTAACCACAAGCCACTAGGTTACAAGGAGTACGATACCGGACGCAGATACATGGCCAAGGAGGGCGACTGGCGCAACAATAAGGATGATGAGCTCGACCTCGATGGTATTGGTGGCGTCAACATTCTCGTAAAGGGAGATGTCCACAGATCAGGTTTGTTCACCTTGTGCCTGAAATACCGAGCTTTTTTTCTAATCTTTGCAGGAATCAACTTCCCGTGCTACGCCTTCGAGAACCAGGCCGAGACAGAGGGCTTTGCCAAGATGGCCAAGCGCGCTGGTTACCGAGTCGTCGGTCTGCCCAACTACGTCGTATGGCACATTGACACTGAGGAGAAGCCCGGAAACGCATGATCCCATCAAGGATGCGTTTTTAGCCTAATTCCTTTCGATTGTACGACGATTTTTTCCGACTTGGTCCGCGGAATGCGGCTGGCGGAGCACAGCACTGTATGACCACGTAACGATACACACACATGGTACTTGGGAGCGTTTCACGAGGAGGCATTTCCGGATACTGGTCCCAAGCTTCTTGGCCCACGAATGATGGTTGGGAGGCCCAAGTGTTGGTAAATGCCCCGGCTGCTCTGGTAACCATGAGCTCGACTTTGCGCCACATATATATCCGACGACAACCTGACCTTTCTTTGGCTCGACGTCGACTACTTGAATGAGCTGGCCATGAAACGCAAGACGGACGGAGAGAAGAGGGATGCTCCTTTGGCGACTCATACCGCATGAAAGGATGCCTCGCTGTAATAATAGACTTGGTTACGTCACCCGTTAGCATAGGAGGGGGAAAGGTAACGCCCAACATAGGAAGGGGAGCCCCCTATTCGGCCTCGGACTTTGGTATGTAGTGACGAAAGCAGCACTTTATCGAGAGAAGAATTGCTTGTTGAAGTTTCCTCTCGACGAATGAGTGTGATAGCTAGGGTATGAGGAAACTCTGGAGTTCAAAGAGGCGTAATTTATACATTTTGATTTGTCCCGAAACTACTCTCTATCGTCTGTCGTGCTGTGAACTCGTTCCCTTGGTCTATGGTTTGATGGCGGCTGGCCAGGGCCATAGACTGAGTTCAGTCGACTGTGTATCATTCAGAACCTTGTTGAACGCAGGGCTGCGGTTGGCCTAGCCTCTCCGTCTATACGATAACTACGCACCTGTGTCCTAGCTTATCTCACTCTCACTCTCGCTCTCAGATCAGCGCGCCGTGTCATGGCTTAGGGCAAGCAGGAGTACTCGTCAGGCCAAGGCCTTGACTGATGCGTGAAAAGTCTTGCGATAGCCGTCGTCCCTGTTCTCTTCTCGTGTTACTGGGCGGAGGGTGGGACCGGGGAAAGGGGACGGAGGGGCGCTTATCTTGCCTTGTAGACGGAAAGACACTTTTCATCATGTCACTATTCTATCCTAAAAGTAATACAGGGTTCTCGAGTTTGACGGAGCAATCTACGAATCAAATCCGAACAACGTTTGGCGCTCAATTGTAGTAGCCCCCTCACCCGGACCTTTCCTTCCCATGAACGAGGTCCCTCGTTCCCCTCTCAGGTGGTCATCTAGGTGACGGACTTACCTTGCCTTACCTTTCATTAGGCATCCAAGGGTATATATACCACCCCCAACGTCTCTCCTGTCACCCGCACATCAGCGTCCGTGTAGGTCGGCGGGTCAGGTTAAGCTGTGTGCGAAGTGGTCGAGTGGTTCATAAAAACAAATGCTCCAATGAGGTCAGAGTTTCTGGGTTAACCGAAGGGCGCGCTGTTTGGGTCTGGGTTGGGCGTGAATTATGAGTTTAGTGTTCCCCCTTCTTCCTTTCTATATAATTCTATTTTTATTCGAAGGGGGCCTTTGGTGCAGCTTTTCTTTTCGGCCTGGAAGGAATCTCGAGGTGTCCTTTGCATGCAGCTTGGTGCAGTCGAGAACACGCGGGAAACCATGTCCACTTGCTTGGAAGATAATGTAGTCAGCTCCATAAGCCTCTTTATCTTGATGGTGTTCTTGCATGCGGCGATGGCCCTGTGTATTGTCGTTTCTAGCTGTACTATCAGCTTATGACGAACAACAAGATGGAGACCGCCCGCAAATTGCCATTACTGGACTCGCCGGTGTCTGGTTTTCTTCCGTTGTCTGTGAATGGAGTGCTACTTTTGTTAAAGTCCAGCGGCGGTAGAGTTGAAGATACCTGGAAAGGGGCGCTTCGCACTGGGAGCGTGGCTATACATTTATGGCTCTTTGGAGGCCATTGGACAGCCTCGGAGTGCCAATGCTTTCCTTCATACTTAGCTTATGAGGGTTCACGTAACAACCCAGGTATACTAGATCCGTAACAGGTCTTAGGGGAATAAGCTCACTGGCTATTGTCACTTTGCTCTAGCAATGAGCGGCAAGTCACGGAGTCTCGCCTTTAGTCGTCTGGAGTGAAGATTGTTCTGATGTGAAGTGATGTTGACCATATCTTGAATTGCCTTTGCATCCTCGGATCCTCTCTAAGATATCCAACACTGGCAGAATTACGAATCTGCTGCAAGTGAGCATTGAACCGTGAATTCGGGAATTTGCTACTTTTGTGCAGTCTTTCTAGGCATGAGTGAGAAGAGTGACACGTCAGCCCTTCTCCTAAGATAGTTGCTCGTATAACAGAGGGGAATGAAAAGAATTGTAGCTAACTGGCGACGTGAGATCATCTTTCACTAATCCGTCTTGCGGGCGTGTGCGAATCTGTTTGTAGTCACCCTTACTATTAAGTATTCGCAGGAACGAAAGCTTGGTGGTCCACCTGATCTACCAAAAATCCAAATCGAGAACTGAATACTTGGTGGAAGGCGTTACGTAGCCAAGAAGCCCACCATGATTGCACCTCAATTCGTCAATAGCTGCACTGACGGGCAGTGCTACACCATCTCCTTATAATGATGGTCTTTACCTGTGGGTCGCCAGCGCAGTCCAGTAGTAAAGTTTTCTCGAAGCATGATCACTATGAGTTCACTGATTCAAGAAGTACGCCCCGAGATTCGATTGTATCTTGTCAGGTGCTGATGTAATTTTGATTCCGATTGTCGACCACATCTTTGCAGCCTCATTGGTAACAAGGCACCGCCAACTGAATCTCGCAGATGATGTATCCGTATGCGAAAAAGTGATTGCGATCAATTGACATGATAAATAGTGCGATGAACCTAGCCTATAAAAAGATTGAGATGCGGGTTCCCATATAGCGATAGTTTTGAGGAAATTCGGCAGCGACAGCATCAGTATATTCAACGACCTTCAACGCAGTCAGCCGTCAAAGAAAGTCGTTACTCATGATGTTGATGCACTGCAGTGGGTCTGTGGGTTGCGACCAGTGAGAGTGCGTACAATGTCAGCTAGCTTCCGCGAACCCGGGCCGGGGGGGCAACCGTGAGAACATTGATATTCCAAGGCCAAAAAAAAGTGTCATCAATTGGTGCTATTCGAGCGCAGCGGAACCTGTAAGTGTAGCAGGGAGTTCCAATTGACGAGAAAGCAACCCCCTCCAAAGGTCTATACATAAGGTACACGAACCGCCTGGCCTTTGTTCTCTCTAAACTCGCTCGCCCCCCTGGTCTAAATTTCTGTCGCGCGCCCGGCCAGGCGGTTCCCCTTCGTCATACTTTACAGCATCGTGCGCGCGGCTCGCTCTCTCCGCCTCCTTTCAGTCCAAACGTGATCCCCCACCAGGAAGATGTAGTTTAGTGGTGCTTCTTCTGGACCTCCATGGTCTCAAAGGCCAGCCTCTCGGCCTCCTCAGCCTGGATCTGCTGGATGATGGGTCCGAGGTAGGGGTAGTCCTATAGTCGAGGGTCAGTCCTCATGTGTCTCTTCGATTCAATCGTCCGGGATGCGCACCTCCTCGGGTTTGGTCCACTCGTTCTTGGGCAGGAGCTTGTGCTGGTAGGAGAGCTGGACGGCGCGGCGGATGCGGTAGACGCGGTCGTAGGACTCCTTGGGGGAGAGGCGCTTCAGGGCCTTCTGGACGATATCGGTCTCCTCCTCGATGAGGTCGTCGAATCTGCAGTCGAAGGAAAAATTGGCAATTAGTTTCTGTGTTGTCTTCCGGAGCCTCGGTGGCAATTGTTGTGGTCGGGTTGTCGAAGAGTTGCTTACCTCAAGCCGAGCTTGCGGTGGCCGGCAGCGTTGGCGTACCAGTTGGAGAAGGGGACGAAGATGCTCTTCAGGAAGGGGCGGGCAAGAATGCCGTCGGCGAGCTGCTTGGAAATGAGCGAAGTCATTGTGGCGGCTATGTGGTGCGTGGTGGGCGCGGAGAGGAGAGGTTTCGATATAATGCCGCGGAGTACGGTTTTGCGGATCGCCTGAGGTTGGGACTCTATGGGAAATTCGTGGAGCATCCCGGAGATGCGCAACGATTCGGGACGGACAGGTCATGTGATCATCCTTCAGATTCCGGCACGCGCCACGTTAGGTGTGGCTCATGACTACAATGTGGCTGATGAGAAGACCCGACAGCACGGACCACCCAGAGGCAGAGGTGCAGATTTCGTGATTGGATCCCGGGCCCGATGAGGTAATTGGAGCTACCAACGGGATGCCCGCCCACGATAGCACTGCAGACCCTGCTGCGAATGATTGGGAATTGCATTTTGTGGTGCTGGGCAAAGCCGCAGGGAACCGGCGGAGGTGGAGCTCCCCTTCGATGGTCTGGAAGCTTGAAACTTTTCATTCTGGGCTTTTTGGGATTGCGATTCAGAGACTTTGGACGTCGTCTGGGATGTCTTTTGGACACTTGGCGTCTCTTGTCTTTTTAATCGCAGCTCTTCTCACAAGGACATTGGCAACTGTTTGGAGCGAAATATACATCTTACCAGACTACATAGCTGCCAGTCATTAACGTGAGATAAACGACACTGCGTCATCTTCTGTTGCTGATCATCCAGGGCTGTAAACAAGAATTGGGAATATCGGCTGCTCCCGGGGTTTGAGCCAGCACCCGAGGGAAGCTTCCCGTCTTCCTCGGTGGTTTATTCGTAGTGGTACTCTTTGCTTAACGGCAGAAAAGCAACGGGCGCGTCATCGCACAGGTCCCTTCCTTCAGCAGCCCATTTCACCCGTGGACCTGCTCCGGCACATCTTATCCAGCGCTCCAACTGCTCCTTCCTCCCTCCCAGCCCACTAGATTACGCCTGCCTCCACCTGTAAGAGTACCCTGAGCGTGGGGACCTCCTGCCAAAAAGACAGCCGATAGCTCGCATCATTTTGCTCTCGTGCTCCGTCCCGCTCCACCTCGGCGCTTTTTCGCAATATCCAATCTCCAACTCCCCCGACTGCGCTCTTACTGCGTACCGTACCGACCACCACCACCACCACCACCACCTCTCGTCCTGCTCCCCTTCTCCGCCGTCCGCCTCCTTTCTCACCCCTCACTTCCCGATCCCGTGTGCTTGGGAGCCTCCTTCTCGCCAGAACCGTTCTCGAATACCTGCCCTAGACAACTGTTCCCCCGCAAGGCCAATGGGCTGCGATAACCGCTAGTCGTTCAGTGTCACGGCGGCGTGGGAGCGTTCCCCGCATACCGGGACACTTGGGAAGGTCCAGCATCTATCCAGCTACCAGACTGAGACGTACACGACAGACACAAACGGAGAGACGGCCAAAGAGAAAAGACACCAAAGAAGCAGCACGAACGTCGAACAAATCACGACGAATACACCGAGAGAACCGGCTTAGTCTACCCGCACTTTTCTTCGCATCCAGTTCTCCGAGAACCAGCAAACGTAGCGGGACATCGCCGCCTTTTCCTTGCTGATACCGTACCCAGCTTGCGCCTAACCTCCGCACTTCTGAATCCCGATCATCCTCAACAGTGAGAGGGGATGTCTCACGACGAACAACCCGACGCTGAACGAGGCGCACCGCACCCCAACGACGAAGAATATGGGCCTTACCCGACCTCGACATATCCCAACTACAGCAGCTCGAGAGCGTACCCAGCCACAGCTCCTGCCCGCGCAGCGATAGCTGCTATTGAAGAGGCCGTTGCTGTCATGCCCACCAACGAGACGATTACTGCCTTTGAGCGGTGGGCAGCTGGCGCCTCCGACGCCCAGTTCAACGCCCTGTCCGGTGCTGTGGGAGGATTTACCTCGGGCGTTGTTACGTGCCCGCTCGACGTTATCAAGACCAAATTGCAGGCCCAGGGTGGCTTCAACCCGGTTGAGAAGGGAAGACATGTCGGACATGGCCCGAAGCTTTACAATGGACTGCTTGGCACCGCCCGTGTGATTTGGAAGGACGAGGGAATACGCGGCATGTATAGGGGACTCGGCCCGATAGTACTGGGTTATTTGCCCACCTGGGCTGTATGGTTTACCGTCTACAATAAGAGCAAGGACTGGTTGAAACACCGTCATGGTAAGTGGAAGTCTCTGTTATTGGGGCGTTGTGGGAGTCATGTTGGCTGACTCGAGATACAGACAACACGGTGTTGATCAACTTTTGGTCATCCATCATCGCTGGTGCCAGTAGCACTGTCGTCACGAATCCCATTTGGGTAATCAAGACTCGCTTGATGTCGCAAAGCGTTGCCCATGACCCGGGCAAGTATCATTCGCAGTTCCCGAGATCGGGCAACACACCAACTTCCAGACCGACAAATCACAGCTCATGGCACTACCGGTCAACAATCGATGCGGCACGCAAGATGTACACTTCCGAGGGCGTCCTTTCCTTCTACTCTGGTCTCACACCCGCCTTGCTGGGACTTACGCACGTGGCAGTGCAGTTCCCAGCATATGAGTATCTGAAAACGAGGTTCACTGGCCAGGGTATGGGAGAGCCGACTCAGGGCGATTCTCAAGAGTCGCAATGGATGGGAGTGCTGGGTGCTTCGATATTATCGAAGATCATGGCGAGCAGTGCCACATACCCTCACGAGGTGATCCGCACGAGACTGCAGACACAGAGAAAGCCCGTGGGAGGAGCCGAGTATCTACAGGGTCTGGGAATCAAAGTCCCTTTATCCGAGGACGGCAAACCGCAGCAGCCGTTTACACCAAAGTATCGCGGCGTGGTCAGCACCTTCCGGACGATCCTCAAAGAGGAGGGCTGGAGGGCCTTCTACGCTGGCATGGGCACTAACATGATGCGAGCGGTGCCGGCCGCGACAGTGACGATGCTGACGTATGAGTTTGCGATGAAACATTTGAATCATGCGAGGAGCGAGGGCAAGAGGAAATTAGGAAGGGGTACACCTGCCGAGCCATGATCTGGTAGGGCAGAAGCCAGAGAGAGCGGTCTCATTTCGAAGAAGACAGAAGTGGAGAGAGAGAAACTTGTCAAGGCAATATGTGCGTTTTAGCAGTCTCGAGGGGAAAAGAGAAGATGTTGAGATTAGGAAATGGGGATGGGATTTTCCAGATACCCTTAACTTTGGTCGTCAGGTATAGACAAACTCGATTCAGGTCACGGAAACCAAGCAATACTTCCCCTTTCTTTACTTGAGAGATGGGACCTTCGACCCATCCCTCCCTCATCTTCATCACATGCAAAGGATGGTTTTCTTTCCTAGTTCACAACCGATTTCGGACACCTATGGTAGTTCATAGTTGAGAAGCGGGGGGAGCATGGCATTGTTTATTCCTACCGACGGGAAGTAGGGCGGCTCACTTTTGTAGCATTACACTTGTTTGGCGCGGAGTATACAAGGAGTTTGATACGAAAACACACTGAAGCCATGTTTGTGTTTTCACTCTCTTTTGGTATTGAGCAGTCCGCAGTTGCCAGAGACAGAAACGTGGGCAGAGAAGGGAGGGGGTATAACTACATTAGAAAACCGTGAAACAAACTCCAAAAAAGAGTAACGAAAATTAACCCGCGAAAGCCCTACTGCTTTCCTCCTTGCCATTGAACTAGCTTTTTGGTCTGCAACTCCTGATACAGAGGGGCAGTGATCGATGCTGTGGGAGATGTGGCCTTTCACTGTGTCTATCCGGTGAACTTGCCGCGCTGCGTTCGTTCAGCACAGCGCGGTTTTGGCGCCACGCTCACAAGATCCAATGCATTGGGAACCTTAAGACGGGCTACCGTTGCCGGGTCCATGGCTCGGGCCGTGGGGATGTCTCTGCACAAACGTCAGTTTCTTCATCCCGAAGTTCCCACTGCTGTATAGCATTTTCCAAAGGGGGGGGGGGGGAATGGGTAGACGTACGGCCTGATCACGCGCCGAGCGGATTGATGAGCGGGTGTATCTGGTTCGATATTAGCTTTCACCTCACGATCCTTCTGAACAGCAGACATCCGAAGAAGACGTATCGTTATGTGAACCCTGAGACAGATGACCCCAAGTGTTAGACTTACGCGAAGAGGATACAGGCCATCGTGAAGGCGGCTAGAGGGGCCGTGATGGTCTATGGGGAAGGGGGGGTGTTGTCAGTTCAGGAGGTTCTCTTCATTTGGGGAAAGTTTCGTCTTTTTCCTAACCCGCTTACCTTTGGTGTCAGGTTTCCCTTCTTCATCTTATGAGCATCGCCCGACCGGAGGACGTATGTTATTCTGTGTTTTGGGATGCGGTGAGGTTTGAGGTTTCGCGAGGGTGAGAGGGGGTGTGTGTAAGTGAGGTGAGTGGGATCATGGATGAGATGTGGATGGGCTGATTGTGGTTAGAGGATTGGGGACTGGTGGGGGGATATGCATGTATCCGGGTCAAAGAAGTGATTATAGGCATATGAGGTTGGCTTTGCCCTGGAGGGCTTGTTGGACTAGGTTTCGTTCAGTTGTGTTCAGGGACAAGTTTTGTAATGACAGAACTTTGGCAGGGCAAGCGAGATATCTGTAGTCCCAAGAATGGTCACGTTTTCTAACGCGAACGCTCTTTCGTTGTTGAGAGACTGATAATTGATGTCTTGGCTAATCGGTGCTTGACTTACAACAACGTGCCGTTGTTGTTCTCCCAAACTATCTTACCTAAGTCAAAGGCATGTAAAGAGAGGTAATGGAGACAAAACACGATGAGACAGACATACGTAGTACGAGTAAATCTCTATGCCATTTGAATTGAGCTTTGAGTAGACAAACCTTTTCCATCGACTCAGTGTGATGGTGCAAGGATGCGAAGAAGTCAGAGAAAAGCGGCCTTCACATTAGCAACGCAATGAGAGTGGACCCACACGTGAAATCAACTAGATTTTTTTGTAGCGTCTGCCAAAAAGGATTAAAAAAGAAAGGATTAGCGGAGGAGAATCGTGTAGGTTATCCAAAGCCTGCAACACAAAGGGTTCTCCAAATACTCCAAAAGGTTAAGCCCGTGATAGCTTCACATGACAAGAGTGGGATTCGAACCCACGCCAATTACTTGACTAGCACCTGAAGCTAGCGCCTTAGACCGCTCGGCCATCTTGCCTTCGTGTTGTTATTGAGATCCTGGGCTCGGGTAGAGTTTATGTTAGATTCGTCGCGGGTCGTGGCGGGCGAATCACGCTTAACCGAGATATCTTGTTAATCGACAACGGCATCTGAGCTGTTCCCGGGAGATAGTTGAGGTCCCTTCTTGAACGAAACAATGACCTCGCAGGCGCCTTCGGCTGCGTCATGAGGAGCGATGCTGACTGTGACCTCTTCCTCCGTACCGTCAGACAGCCGGATGGTGCGCGAAGCCGGATTCGTGCTTGTCGCAAAGTACTCTATTGGGCATAGTTGTAATGCCGGCCGAAAAGGGTAAGTCTTGTATCCGCCTCGCACTATGTAAACCAACATGTGTCGGGCAGTTGCGTACGAGGTTGATGTTTCATCCCACTTGCCAAGTTGGTCGATCATCCATCTACCCATTTCATCTTCTTCATAGTTCAGCAAAGCAGCCCAGCATTGGCGGGATCTAGATTTGAGGCCCTCGGTGATGGCGCAAATGAGGAGGACTTTTTCGCCCGAACGAAGACAGAAGTGCAGAAAACGAGCTTCCGTTGCGTTGCGAACTGCTTCCTGCTTGACTTTATCGAGAAATACTCGATTCAGGCGATCCCAGAGCGCACTAGGTTGTGCATGGAGAGTCTCGAATGGACCATCATTCAGGAGCTGGATATCGACAGAAACGAATATTGCGTTCTTCAACCTGGTACTCTGCATTTCCAAGGCCGCTTCGGAAGTCAAATGGCGTACTAGCTTAACAGGTTTGACTTTCTCATCGTACACCCACGATTTCAATACCTGTATCCCTGGCAGGCTTGGTGCTGAACGGCCTTGTAGGCTGTGAGACTGTGCGATTAAACTCCAGGGCTTATAACGCACAAACCCGGAGGATGTTTTGGCAATCATGACACCTATTAGAATGGAATTGCCGTCGCCGTAGCTTCTTGAAGACGTCGGCTTAGGTAAATCTGGGTTCAGAAAACTGCAATGTAGCGGTAGCACGTATCCTGCTTCATCCCGAGTGCTGGCATTGTCGCCGAAGCCATCTATGTACCAGAGCACGGTTTTGATTGAGAACTTCGTCCTGGTCACGCCAACTTCAAAGTCTTCGGACAGCGTCATGTTGTTGATCAGCTTCAGATTTGAGCATGCGATAAAGTCGGACGGTGACTTTGCAAGCAGTCCGCTGTATTCTTCTTGTCGCTCTGGATCTGTGACCGATGAGGCCCAGGCAAGTAGAGACAGATCGTTTGTTTCTTGCATAATCTCAGACTGCAGCCGGGCAAAGGCTTTCTCGCCTTCGCCGTACAGCAAAGGCATGTTGATATCAAAAATACCTAGTAGGCAATAGGCAGAGTCTTCGGTTCGAGTAGTCTGGCGTTTTGAGGCCCAAGACATGCGGGTTGCAACGGGGACCTTGAGTAGAGGAGCCTTGCCAATAAGGATGGCCTCGTCGATGCCTGTGATGGACGATAAGAAGGGCGACAAAGTATCCTTTGAACCAAGTAGCTGCCAGGACGCGTTGTAAAAAGTGACGACCTTTGGCGCAATCAGCTCTTGAAGAGTCCAACCCCGGGTGAACCACCGAGAAGCCCTCAATTTTTCGAGTAATGTGGCCGAGCCAGCCAGGTCATTCACATCTGAGAGATAGGCGAAACAGATCCATGACCGGTTGTACCAGCGGAACATTGAGTTGATAGCCTCGGATAGCTCAGCGCTGGATGCTTTGTCGATGCAGCAAGTGTCGACCCATACGTAACCCAAGTCGAGGGATTTGGCCACTCGGCATGTGTTGTAAATCTTGTGGTAACCGGACTTTCTCCATACATTGTCGTCTCTTTGGTTTTTGAGTTCCTGGAAGGACACTTCTTCGCTAGCCCAGGTATGAGAGAGGATAGCATAAGGAAAATCTGGCTCGATGAACTCCTCCAGCTGAAGGGTATCGACGTTGATGAGCCACATGGCCGGTACTTGCAGCCAGACAGATGTGGTTTCTCAGGGACAGCAACTAAAGACAGATGGGGTCTGAGGAATGAAGTAAGAAGGCTAAGTTGGTTGCAAAAGATGAGGGAATGGGCGTGCTCGTTGACGAGAGGAAGGTGTCTTTAGCAGAGCGGAGGGCAGATGAGATTTCGAAGAGATCGTTGCCTCACTTGAGACGGAGTTGAGTGAAAAGCCAGAACCAACGAATCAGGATTGCAGGTTACAGTTGGAAAGATGTTGGCATATGAGAAGGTGCATATGCGTGTTGGAAGGCGCTTACACAAGGCGTTCTACGCCGGGATCTGCTTCCGCCTGCCTCACACATCTTGGAGGAGGTATTGTTGGACCTGTATCCTCATCAGGTCGGTGATGGCATCTCGAACCACTGACTGCCACCGGAGGAAAGTAAGATGTAGCAAAGAGATTAAGAGGATGAACGCAAAGCACGGTGTGTAAGAGACAGAAGTGTCAATGACGGCTGGTTGCTCGGCAGGTGAGACAGCGTACTTAATCTCACATCGGTGACATCGGCTTTTAGGCCCAGCCATCTGGTGTTTCCCCCCACAGCAAGCCCGACGCCGGACGGGCACCAGAACGTGCGCTCCCTTGGAGGCTAGCTTCACTAAGACCGCCAGCTCGGGGTCGAGGAACGCACGGGCAATGGTCGAAAAGCTTACTGGACGATGGACAGGGGTGCGAAGACGTTCTTCACTGTTGAGAATGAGGGAAATGGCAGATGGGAGGTCAAGAGAGGTCGGGCGGCAGGGAAACAGCCGAGAGCACGAAAGGCACGAACTGAGGGACCTGCACCTCTTTCTTGCTCCATACTGAGTGCTGACCATGCTTGCTTGCTCTCGTTTGGGGGAACCCAGACACGCAGATTCCGAGCCAGCACTCTTCAAGGCAGAGCAACCATACAACGTTGACACGGCACCACCACCACCCCCAGAAACAGCAACGGCTAATAATACCGCTGCTCACGGCGACCGGAGCTTAATAATTAGGCTGAGCCAGACAGAAAGGAGAAACACAAAGAGGAGGGGAGGCTGGACGTGAGTGGGAAGGGAAGAGACACTGAACAGGGACAGACTGGGGGCGCCCGCACCAGCACCCGCGACGCACCGCACCGCACCGCCAAAATGCAGCAGCGCAACACGGCAGGACATCTGCATCGCATCAGCCCCCTGGTCCCGGCTGAAGCTCTGGCCATGGCCGCCTGTGATTGGCTCATCTCGAGGACGTCCTCTTCGACCTCCTGTTTACCTCTCAACTTCCCTCGATTCCCGTAAACCCCCTCCCATCTCTTGCAATTTCGCATTCTTTTCCCATCGCATCTGGATCGCATCACCAGCGCATCGCCGCTATTCAAGTCGCACACTCTCTGCGATCTCCCCATTGTATATCTCTCTACGGATACCCGTACCCACCCTACACAGCATACATCCTAGCTGAGTCTATATACCACCATGCCTGTCGAGCTTCGCAAGCGCAAGGCCCCCGAGCCTGCTCCGGCTCCGGCGCCCAAGAAGGCCTCGTCCAAGGTCGCCAAGGCGGCCGACAAGGTCAAGGGCGCCGTCAAGGGCAAGGCCGAGAAGCCTGCCGAGAAGCCTGTTGAAAAGGTTGCCGAGAAGCCCGTCGAGAAGCCCGCCGCTGCCAATGGCTCTGGCAAGAAGGTCAAGGCGGCTAAGGGTGAGACAATCGACCTCGACGGCTTCGGCGGCGACATTGAGACCAATGATGGCGAGAAGACGACCCTAAAGGAGCTCGTCGACAAGAGCAAGGCCGGCGTCGTCCTCTTCACCTACCCGAAAGCCTCGACTCCCGGATGTGAGTGTGTCCCTGCACCGATAGATGCTTGGTAATACCTACCTCTTGCCCGATCAACCGTGCTGACGAGCTTTTGATATCCAGGCACCAAGCAAGCCTGCCTCTTCAGAGACTCGTACGAGCCGCTTACCAAGACGGGTTTCGCCATCTACGGCCTGTCCATGGACTCGCCCAAGGCCAATACCACCTTCAAGGAGAAGCAGAAGTTGCCTTACCCGCTGCTCTGCGACCCCAAGGCGACCCTGATTGCTGCCATTGGCCTGAAGAAGCCGCCCAAGAGCACCCAGCGCGGCGTCTTTGTCGTCGACAAGGCCGGCAAGGTCCTCATCGCTGAGCCCGGTAGCCCCGCGGGCACCGTTGACGTCGTCACGGCGCTGATTGAGGGCGGCGATGTCGACGGTGCCGAGGAGGCCGCGACTGAGGCCCCTGCCGCCGATGCCAAGGAGGAAGAGGAGGCGGCCAATGGAGAGGTCAAGGCTGATGAGGAGAAAAAGGAGGATGCTGCCGATGAGGCCGAGAAGAAGGATGAGAAGAAGGACGAGTAATTATGTCATATTGCTGCAGTGTAAGTATAATTTCGTGACGGAAAATGCGTTTGCAATTGGAGGGCCTGAACAGCGCAAGGCAAGGCAGGGTTTTCTTGTATCCGTATAGTAGCTGGGAATTGATTGTCTGGCGTTGGGCGTGTGCATTGCCTTTTTCCATTCCTCGTCGGCGTATTCGAGATGCACAGCTCTGCGGTGCGTTGCGAAATTGCGCGCCATCTTGACCCACGGCCGATTCGATGCGATGAACCCCCCGGAAATTCCAGCGATGTAGCTTTACAAGGGGAAGTGGTGAAGTGGATACTTTGGTCCAAGAGCTGGTGGTGCTGGGTTGCAAATTCAAGCACGGCTATTGCTTCGACCGGCAAAACCTCGGCCCTCCGGTTCCTTGCCAGAAACTGGAGCACTCTCTCCCGTCCCCCGAACCTCACAACCAACCTCAAGCTGGTCATCGAACCGTTTGCCAATCGAAACCCACCAACCCCAAATCTCCCCTCCACCGTCTACAGACGTCGCCAAAGATGGCCTCCAAGGCAATTGCGAAGGCTGCGGCAGGCGGTCTCGTGGAGATCTCCCAGGTACGAACCTCAATTGATCCTGCGAAAAAGCAGGGAAATCCAAACACCATCACGAATCATCACGGCCACCACCATGCTTCCACCACCCCTCCGACGAACCATTGAACGACCTCGATTGAGCAAACAGTAGCTAACCTTGTCCTCTTCCTCCTCCTACAGAAGCACACCCTCCAGTCCACAGGCATCTGGGAACGCATCCGCCGCTCCCTGGCCATCGACCCCAACCGCTCCTCCGGCGTGCCCTTGAACCCGACCTTCCGCAACCCGGCACCGGGCGCCAACGACCCCCTGGCCTACGACGACCCCGTCACCGTCCCCGCGGGCGACATCGCCGACAACCCGTACTGGAAGCGCGACGCCCGCCGCAACTACCCGGCCATCAGCGTCGTCAACCAGGCCGACGTCGTCGGCCTGCTGGCCGTCGGGTCCGCCGCCAACCCGCGCGTCGAGCTCATCGGCGAGGCGGGCGAGAAGGCGCTCGTCGCGGCCAAGGAAGAAGGAAAGACGACGGGCATCGCGGCTTACCTCGAGAAGAACGCCGCGCAGGGCGCCGTCGAGGCGAGCAAGGAAGCGCTGTTTACGAATGGGTTGCCGCCGACGCCGAGTGGTGAGAGTTTGAAGAGTGGGAAGTGGGATGTGCACAAGTACAAGGTCAACGAGGAGCAGACCTACGGTGAAGGGTGAGTTTTGATTTCGTTCTGCTCTCTTTTTTTTTACTCGGGGAGAGGGGGGCGTCGTGTGGTTTGGTGACGACGAGGAACTTTGCTAACCTTGAGTGAACAGCTACCCTTGCCGGACTTTTGCTTGAGCAATTTGGAAACCGCGGGGCTCGCTGTACAGTGTGGAGAGAGGAGGGACAGTTGTAAATATGAAGGGCACTAGATTCCATTGAAACGTTTTTCTTTTCTTCACGTTCACGTCTCCAAGAATCGACCTCTGCAGGTCTGCGTGCTACTCTATTCGTTCGTTGGGTACCTCACCCCCGTTTCTCATGATGTAGCCGTTTTCAAAATCTCAAACGGCCATCGACAAAAACCGCCCCATATGTTGTCTTCCTTGATAAGACAAGAAACAACAAGAAAAGAAGAAAAAAACTCCCTCAAATCTCCTTGGTCTCCGGGACCTTTATATCGCCAGCAGCAGCAGGAGCCTCAGGCGCAGAAACCACTTCACCCGTCATGCGCTCAATGATCTTGACTTTGCCCTGCGCCCTCTTCAACCTGTCGTCAAAGTCGTTGACGGCGTCGTCGCTGTTCTCCTTGGAGAGCGTGTCCGGCTCGACCAGCGCAAACGCCGTCGTGACGTTCTTTTCCAGTCTCGCGTTGGGCGGCAGCGGCGGTAGGGAGCAGGTCTTGTTTTGTGACTCTGATGGCGGCTCTGTCGATAGCTGGGCTTGCTCGGCCGAGCCCGAAACCGAGGCTGAGGCTGCCGCTGAAGAACTGGACGGCTTTTTGGTGGCTGTGCTGCTATTCTTCTGGGGGAGGGACAGTCTATTGGCCCATATGACGGCGCGGGCGTGTATCCTTCCGCTCTCGTAGAATTTCTCGTAGCCCTTTGCGAGGCCGACGGAGCGGCCCTCGATTTTGCCTGCTTGGATGCCGTCTTCGGTGCCTTGGCGGAAGCCCTCCGAGAAGAATTGATCTTCGAGGGTGAGGACGTCGTCAAAGGGGTCTAGAGACATGGTGGGCGATGACTTTCATGAAAGGTGAATAGGTGAAACTTGGATTTTTTTTGGGATTTAACGCCTGAGAGTGCCTCTTCGGGTTGTAAGCCACGGTGAGTCTTGGTAATTGACGTTGAGAGTTGATGGAGGGGTGCTTTGAAATGGTGGCGGGGCAAAATTGTGTAGTTTGACTCAGCGGATTTTTTGGCTAGTGGTTTACACCCGTAAGTTTCGACCCCCAACTTTTAAAGATGAACTCTTACGACCCAGCAACACGTGGTTAGATGAATACTTATGAATTGACTTTCGTATTTTCGACAAGAGAAATCATCGCTCAAGGGCCGAAAATGGGGATAATTCTAACTAAACGGAACATGGGGAATTGGATTCTAAGTCTACCTCGTAACTAACACAGCAAACTCCGCAAATTTACGGCCTCACAATTCAACGTAAGAAGTCCCATCTATGTAAACTGCTTCTTCTACTGCAACCCGAAAAACATACCGCCGTTAGCACAAACAACCTGTCCCGTGCACCACGCAGAGTCCGCGGAGACAAGCATGCCCACAATACCCGCAATCTCCCCAACGTACGCCGGCCTCCCGCCCTCCTCCTCAGCGGCCTTGACCAGCTCGTCCGAGTCGATCCCCTGCCTGGCCTTCATCAGCGGCGCGTGCTCGATGAATCCCTTGATGAAGCGCTTGAACTCGGGCGTGTTGCCCGCGTACATCTCGGTGAGCACGGGACCGGGGTTGATCGCGTTGACGGTGGCGTTCTCGCTGAGCTCGCGGGCCCAGGTGCGCGTCATGGCCTCGAGGGCGGCCTTTGTGCCGCCGTAGACGCTCTGTTCTGGGAAGCCGGCGGAGGAGCTGACGGAGGACATGTTTACGATGCGGCCGGAGCGGTCTTGGGGCAGGTAAGGTTGGACGGCTTGGGTTAGGAGCAGAGGGCCGAGGACGTTTACGCGGTAGGAGACGTCGAATTGAGAGACTGTTATGGCGGGGAGGAGGTTGTTTTGGGCGACGCCTGCGTTGTTGATGAGGATGTCGATTTGGAATTTCTTGCTGGTGTTGAGCCTTTCGAAGTGGGCTTTTGCGGTTGCGACGAGGGATCGGGGTCCTTCGGGCGTGCCCATGTCGGCTTGGACCGCGAGGGTCTTGATGTTGTGTTTTGTGCTCAGGTCTGTTGCGAGTTGTTCGGCTGGGGATTGGGAAGAGGGGGAGGTGTAGCCCAGGATGAGGTTGCAGCCTTTGGCGGCGAGGTGCTCGGCGATGGCAACGCCGATGCCTGGACGGTGAATCTGCGTTAGATAATGTTGTGAGCTTATGTTTACTGGAAGCCTTACCTCGAGAGGCGCCGGTCACGATTCCGAGCTTGCCATCGAGAGAACGAGACATTGCGATGGAGCTTTTAATCGGTTGCTGGCTCCTTGTGAATACGAAGTAGGTTGCGGTTGAAAGTAGAGAAAGAGAGCAGGGGATAGTTGTGGTATCAAGGAAGGGAAGACGAGAGACTGAGGCAAGATCGGCAAAGTTCACGATGAGAAGAGGACGGGAGTCCAGAGATGGTTCTTATAAGCTACATAGACTACGGAGTACGGATACCTTACCTTACCTTGCCTTACTCAGGGACCAGAAACCCTACCTAAGGTATCTGGGCAGGGTTCGATTGTCCCGAATGAGTAATGCTAGCAGCTCTCGTGACCCATCAGAAACTTGTTGAGCGACGAAGCATTTCCCGCCGGCACGTTCCATTGGGCGGGATCTGAACTTGTCAGGTCTAGATGTCGTGGGACGCGGATGGATGGGGGGAACTCCAGTCGGTGTTTCTGGGTGAAAGCTACCCCGCTATCGCAGAGCTATGCGCTGGAGTTTCCATCTGTTGTGCCCCGCGGTCGGTGGGCATCCCACACCTGGCACACCCCCACGTCATTCTCCCGCGCCAATCCCGGGCCGTGGGCTCGACGCCGCCCAGGGGGCCACGATTTTTGGTGGTCCTGGATCATCGTGGATTAGCGTTTTAAGTCTGAGGACCAGGAGGGTTCTTTCTTGGTGGGCTTCGTGTTGTACTGATGATGTGTACTTGTGCATTTTTTGGAATGCAGAAGCGCTATGAGAATGGAATGAAAGCAAAGTCCGTTATCACCGCAGAGCTGAGAGTAGTCCGGCTTACACTTAGAAGTACTACCTGGTATCCGTAAGCATCACAAGCCTCAATCACTTGCCCAAAGCTCGTGTCCAAATATCTCGGCAATGAAAGAGTAATCTCTTCCCAGATGAGATTTTGTATGTTTGAGAATATTTTTAATATATTATGTGATTAAGGGCTCTTCTTCCAGTCTTGAGAATAGGAAATGACGGTCTAGACGATGGTGAAGCTTGAGATGCAACTAAACTAAAAGGCGGTCCGCATGTGGTAGATTCGGATGTCTTCTGAGCGAGTGCTTCAGTAGTGCTTTAGTCAATTGACAGCAATAGAGAACCGCACCGAGAGTAGAACGTTGCGGATGGAATCTCATCTCTGTGCGAGCAGTACCAATTTCATAAGTCGGTCGGAGTTCAGACACATTGATGGCACGAACCATCCTAAACAACTTGAATTGAAGTTTGAGGAAGATTACAGAAACGCAACTTTCACAGAGGGTAATCAGCCTTAGTCATCCGACAATGGATCATGTCAAGGTTCAACTCAAGGCTCGAAACATGAAGAGCCTGCCCTGTCAACGGTTGTGAATACGGAAAAGTACAGTTCGAGCTGCAATAAGCTCGTGTATCTTAGCTGAGCATCTGGCGGGGCAGTTTTGAGCGACGCTCGGAGCCTTGTGCGGCGGTGGTGGGGTTCTTGCAGCCACCTCATGGTCCAACGACCAGGGTCTTTCCAAAAGTCTACACCACACTCCCCTCCCTCCTCAGCGTCCCCCCATCGCGAGATCAACCCACCACCGCACCCTGCGTCTCTTCAGCCTTGCGCTACTCTACGCAAAGCCGGCCAACGTCGTCATCTCGAACCCGTCCGTTCATTCACAGCCCCCACGGCTCAGACACAACCTCGCCCACCATGGATATCCGCCTCCTCAAGCCCGCCGACCTCCCCCTCATACAGCACGCCAACCTCGAGAACCTGCCCGAGAACTACTTCCTAAAGTACTACCTCTACCACGCCCTCTCGTGGCCCCAGCTCAGCTATGTCGCCGTCGACGTCTCCCGCCCCAAGCGCACCCCCTACGACTACCCCAAGATCGTCGGCTACGTCCTGGCCAAGATGGAGGAGGAGCCCACCGACGGCGTCGCCCACGGCCACATCACCAGTCTCAGCGTCATGCGCACCCACCGCCGCCTAGGTATCGCCGAGAAGCTGATGCGCCAAAGCCGTACGTCTACACCTCTGTTCCTGCGCGGACGCTCCGTCTACGGCATTGCTATCGACCAAAGGACTCACTGACTGACATTTACCACAGAACTCGCCATGGTCGAGACCTTCGGCGCCCAGTACGTCTCCCTCCACGTCCGCGTCTCCAACCAGGCCGCCATCCACCTCTACCGCGACACCCTCGGCTTCAAGAACGAAAAGACGGAGAGCAAATACTACGCCGACGGCGAGGACGCCTACTGCATGAAGCTCGACCTGGGCTACATCCGCGAGCAGATCCAGGACGAGCGCGACCGCGAGGAGGAGGAGGCCGCTACGGGTGAAGCCGCAGACGAGGGCGAAGCCGTGGGCGACGTCGGGCGCGATCCGAACGCGCCCGCCGCTGATAAGAAGCGCAAGGTCAAGGTCGGTCGCGGGTTGGGTGTCGGGGAGCTCGTTGAGAAGAATGAGAGTAAGAACTAAAGGTGGAGCTCCCCGGGGGCACAGTTGGCCTGATTCTCGCTCTGATGGCTATGTGATGGGGCTGTGATAAACCGCGCGCGGGCAAGAGATTTGCTCCTTTCCTCACCTTTGGGGACAGCGTAAACGTCTGTTCGCGGCGTCGGCGGGGAAAGCATAAGGCGGATGGCACTTGACAGGCTGATGATGCAGCTCTTCGGACTGTTACCGCCATGTGGTTCCGAAATTTTCGTTGCAATCTCTCATGCCATCAGGAGGACAGACGGAAGAAAATGTAGAGCTCAATGTTGGGATGAGAATGACTGTCTGTGCGAGCTTGACCTACGCAGCGGAGTTCAAAAGCTTTATACGATCATGTTCATGACTGGGTTATGGCGCATCATAGCAAGGTACCTAAGAAAAAAAAAGACAGTAGACGAGGCCATTGGTGGCGGTATAATGGAAAGAAAAGTTTCCTGGTTATTTCTACAGACTATTCACATGCCCGATACCGTATTCATAAGGCAGGTAAATAATTATGAGATGGTGGTGTGTGGTCTATCTACCACACCCCAGACTTTTGATCCTCCGCCGCCAACTCCCGCGCAAACTCAGCGTCCGCCTCGACCTTGAGTTTTTCGATATTCCTCGACAACTCGTCAATCTCCTCCTCTAGGCGCTGCGTATTGTCATCGTCGCCTCTTCCGCCGCATCTCCCGCCACGGCCACGGCCCCAGCCTCGACCGCCGCCGCAGCGTCCTCTTCCAGGATTGCTATCCCGAATCTCGGTCCTCGCCTTGTCTAGCTCCTCCACCCTTCTGGCGATGTCCTTCTCCATGTCCTCCACCGCCTTGAAAAGCGCCTGGGACGAGGGCGGCGTCGGCGTGGATGGGGCAGAGGTCATGCCACCGCCGCCGCCGCCGATGCTGGGGCTTCTGTTCCCTGCTGCTGGCGCTAGCGGTACTGCTGTGAATGGCCATGCCCCGGGCAACCCTCCCCAGTGACCAGGACCAGGAGGACCAGGAGGACCACTGCCTGGGAAACCACCCGGCATGGTACCTCTACCCGGCCCTGGAGGTCCCCACGGCATGCCCCAAACATTCGGCACAGGAGAGGTGTTATTGGGGAAGTTGGGGATCGGAGGAGTGCCGTGTACCACGGGTGGCGGGGGAACATGAACACTAATCGGCGGGACAAACACTGTCGGCCCGCCCCACGGCGCCGGTCCGGGACCGTGATGTTGCTGGTGTTGCTGATGCTGTTGGTGTTGTGAATTTTGTTGATGATGCTGCTGTTGTTGATGCTGTTGGTGTTGCTGCTGCTGTTGGCTATGTCGACGCTGCTGCTCTTGATGTTGTCTTTGCTGTTCTTGGTGTCGTCTTTGCTGCTCCTGATGTTGTCTCTGCTGCTCCTGGTGTTGTCTCTGTTGCGCCTGGTGCTGTTGCTGTTGCTGCTGCTGTTGCTGCTGGTGCCGTTGGTGCTCTAGCTGATGCCGACGTTGGTGATCATGGTGATTAGGATCTCCTCCTAGCCCACCACGACCGCCGCCCCTCCGCGCTTCCCTATGCGCCTCTCTCTGCTCCCGCCTTGCCCCCCTATTCTCCCTCCTGCTTTCCCTCCTCTCCTCCCTCCGCTCCCTCTTCTCCTCTTTCCTCCTCGCGCGGCGTTCCTTCCGCTTTTCCTTGCGCGTTGCCCGCTGCTGGCGCTTGAGTTTGCGCCAGTCCTGCGTGATGCTTCTAATTTCCGCTCTGAGGGCTTTCTCCTCTGCCTTTTTCGACGCAGCAGTAGCTGCTGTTGCTGCACCTTCTGATCCTTTCTCTGGCTGCTGCGAGGGTTGCGTCGCCGCTATGGACCCGGCGGAACGTATGTCCTCGCGCAGCTGCGCAATATCGTCTTTCGTGACGGGCTGTTCTGGGTGTGATAGCCAAGTGGTGATACGCTGTTTGTAGATGGGAAGCTGTGAAGGGTAGAGGTCTTCGTAGTCTGGCAGTGAGCCGACGGAGGATGCAGAGGATGCTGAAGATGAAGAAGAGGCGGATGAGGATGAGATGGAGCGCTGGTCTGAGGGGTACCGGCCGGGAGGCCGACCGCGGCCTGCTGCTCCGTCTCTCCCGCCATCTCCGCTCTCATGGCGAGCGTGTTGTTGTTCTGGGCCGCTGCCTTGGTAAAAGGGATGCTGCGGGTTCGGATGTGGAATGATCGGTGGCTGAGGGTGAGGCGGCCCCGTCGGGAAAAAGGTTCCTGGTACTTGGTCGGGCCCGCCAAACATGGGTGCCGGTGGCGGACCCGGAGGTGCAAGAGGCGGAGGAGGAGCCCACCCGGGGCCGGCATAATGCGCTTGCGCGCGGGGCGTGGTAGTGCTTCCAAATCTGATGCCGTTCTCGTCCGCAATAAGGTTCCCTACTCGAATACCGTTGCTGCCTGCGACAATGCGGTCGCCAATGTTGATACCATCCGTGGAGACAGTGATACCGCCAAAGCTCCAGCTATTTCGTGATTCGTTGGAGCCAGACTGAGGTTGCTGCTGAGTTTGCATCGCGGGCCCTTGACCGGGATGTGCTGGGAATGGTACGGGCGTGGGACCGCCACTGCCACTCCCATCACCGAGACCAAGATCACGGTTGCCGCCTCCGATAGCAGGATTCTCAGCGTTTCTGTCAAAGGACCGATCCCACGCGCCCGGCACGTGCAGATCGTCCTCCGCTACCTCAGGTACCAGCGTGATGAGCATGCCCCTGGGTCGGAAGAACCCCTCGTTCCACTGCGCGACCACACCTTCTGCTTCCTCTCTCCTTGTACCCGAAGCAACGGCCGCCGCCCCGGGGTCGGTCTCCCTGTCCGCGCGAATCTGATCTAGTTGCGCCGAAGCATGAGCGCTACCGCCGCTGTTGCTCTGCCCCGTACCTCTTCCATTCGACCTGGCAGCGGCGGCGGCAGCAAGAGCCTCCTCCTCGGCCTGCAGCTTACGGACGATGACGGCCTCGTTCCGTGCCGCAGCGTGGTGCGGGATCAGGCAATTGAGAAACGTTGCCCAGTCCTGCTGCGTGACGTCGCGGGGCGCCCAGGCCGGGGAGTAGGGTACGTCGTCCGGTGTCGAGGTCGGGTTGATGGTCAGTGCGTGGACGAGAAGCTGGTCCCTGGATAACGGGGCGAGTGCCGCGGGCGGCGGCCTGGATTCGAAGTAGGATGCTGTAAACTCAGAGTACGCTGCTGTTGATGCCGACACTGAACCCGAAAGAGATTGAGACTGATGAGATCCTCCTCCAGTTGCCGCGAGAGAGCGGCTGGAGAGGTCGAGGCTTGCATTCGAGCTATGATGGTGAAAACCACCGCCGCCGCCGCTGCTGCCTGGGCCGCCGGTGCGGGGTGTCAATGGCGGGGTGTAGATGACTTCGCTGTGTGATGAGGCGTGCGAAGAGCCGCGCGAGGCAGCGTCGTCGGCGCCATGATGAGACGAGACGTGTTGTGAGTTTGAGGGCGGATTTGACGGCCGGCCAGAGTTTGAGTAGATGTCTGTCTCGGAGTACGGCGGAGGAGGCACATCGTCGAGTTCGGGGTCTCGCATGGCCGCCATTCGCGGTGGTGACCTGTGCTCGGCGTGGGATGGTATGTTGTGAAGCTGGAAGCAGAGTTGTCGAGATTGGAAGATATTTGATTCGCGACGATGATCAGATTATCAAATTGTTCACCAAACTGGTGGGTCAAACACAAGAGAGTAAGGTAGGTAGTTTGCGACGAGAGGTGAGATGGAAAAGAGGCCAAGATGAGTAAACCCAAGACTGTGGAAAACGGCGCTACGGCACACGGCGGATGAAGAAAGTGTGGGAATACAAGGCGCTTTGATGAGCTTATTAGCTAGCTGGTTGTTGTAGCTTGGCTGGGCTAAGGTTGGGCCTTCCGTTGGCCGTTTGACTCAATCCTCCTCTCCTCCCCTACATCACATTTCTCCAATTCTCAACCTTGCAAGAACAAATGGCCATGCTTTCCCACTAGCGAACCTCTCTGACCAGTTTGTCCCCTCGTTCGCGTAGCCTTACGACGTCTAGTTCCCACCCCTCGAACGGTGAACCACAGTTCGTCACTCAATAGAGAGGTCGGGGGTCAAACCCCACACCCCTCGGGAGCCCAAGCGGTGCGGCCGAGCCCACGCCAGGTGAAGATAAGCATCAACCTTGTTTGAGGGCGACCCCTGCGGTCCACGGCGCAGCCAAAAGTTGCGAGGGGCACGCGTTTGTTCGCAATCCCCGATTGTTCAAGGTTTCCCCTCCCCCAATGAAATAAAAAGCCACCGCTAAATTGAACCCTGGATAAGAGCAGCCCGCAGTCACTTTTCTTCGAGAAGGCTCTCTGTGCTGCAACGCGCTGACGCGGCCTCTTCGGAGGCAGCAATACGCCATCAGTGTAATCCCTCCACATCAAGCCACATAAGCCTGCAATCCAGTGGGTCTCTCTACCATGCCGTTGGAAACGCTGCCGCGACCTCTCGAGCTTGTGTTACCCCTCCAAACTGAACGCCGTGCTGCCGAACCAACTCACCCTAGCCCTAGAGAGAGAAGGGGCCCAGGACTGAACCGCGAATTAGTATACTTGTACAGAGCCCAGGCTATGCATGCGCCTGGTATCATCATTCAATAGCTGGGCCAGGGCTGAAAGTTCGCTTTCGTCTTCGGGCCACGAATCATCCCCACGGCCGCGGACGCCGCTGTCGCGTCCCCTGCAGCGTTAAACGTGCCAGGGTTTCCCATAGAGACATATTTCAGAGGCAGCACTCATCGGTCAGCCTCCGTGCTCCAGAGATAGAAATCCACATCCTCTGGCTTGTAGTGATCCGCGATGATAGTAGACAGATGGTTCCGCGAGTGTGCGCCACTATGTAGCATGTCAGTTGTGGCTCAACGCCGTCATGTTTGGGATCATGGACTTACAGATTGGTAATGTAGGTGTCGAGCAGTTCGGGAGGCACAAACTCACTGACTGCGCTGCGAACGTCGACACCGTTGACCATGGCTCCGTCTGCGAAGCTGACATGGCCCATAGAGCTTCCCCATTCTACGAGGCTCTCTTCGTCAAAGTAGCTCTCTGGGCAGAGCTTGTAGACACCGCTGAGGATAATCACCGGGTTGCCCTGCTCCTTGGCTGCGCGTGCAATCACACCAGCGCCTGCATCTGTCAGGATGCCGCCGTTGGCCAGGACGGCTCTTGCTCCCAGAATCACCTTGTTAATCCGGGGCATGTAGGCCATCAGACCGCTGTTGAGGATGTTGATCGCACTGATGCCCGCTGCTGCAAGCTTCTTCCTGAAAGATGCATATGGCGGCTCCCCACCGGAGCAGGCAGCCGTTCCGGCAGCGATGAACAGGGTGAACTTTCTTCTTGTTGCAGCGCGTAGGATGAACTTCTGGACCGTGGCTGAAGGCTGGTGCACCAACACATAGTCTCCGGGGTGAATCTGAACATCCGCAGCTCCTGCAATCTGGTCGTCCACCTGGCCGATCTCGTCCTTGAGCTCCTCGATACCCTCGCAGACTTCTGATCTCAGAGCGTGTACCCTAGTCGACAGTCCACGAAGGGGTGTTGAAGCGCCAGAGTCCTTGCCAAACGGCGATCCGGCCATGATGCCAGCAGTGTCCACTGGGGGTGACGCCTCGAGAAGGGAAAAGAGAGACTTTGAGACGTGGAAAGAGCTCGCGGACGTGAGGAAGCCGGGGCGAACGGGTCTTGGGCCGCTCGTGATGTAGTCTGAACCGGCATCCTGCTTGGTATATGTAGAGGGGGGCCATTGGTGCTCCAGCTTGGAGGGGTCTGGCACTGCTGTCGTCGGGGTTCCTCCAACTTCTGTGGCAGTCTCACTCAAGTCTTCATTTCGGTCCTCGGCAGCCTCGTCTCGGATCAGGCTCAACACGCGTCTAACGATGTTGCCAACGACCAATTCCTTGGGCTGTGCGGCGATGAGGCGCAATCCGATCTGCTGCACCTTCTCCAGCAACGAGTCGACGTCGTTCCATTTCGACTTGGCCACAACCTGAAGGAGAATATGTGCGGTCGCGACAGCGCAGAGCTCGGAGCCCTGGATCTGTCGTCTTTTCAGGAGACTGGCGGATTCAAGGATTAGCGCGGCCGAGGCAGGGGTAGAAAAGGATCATACGGCCGGCAAGATACGTACGAGATGAGACTGTCAATTGATGCTTCCAACGGCTTAACCTTCAGGGTTTTGAGGTACCGTTCGAGGTCCCCCGTGCTGGGCTTCACGGTAGCCATTTTCGGTGGTGGGTGCTGTCGCCGAAATCAAGGTCCGATGTTGGGAGGGGTGGGAGTGAGTCGTCGCAAAGACTTTTCGGGATTGATCGATGGGGGTTACTGAAGTCGCAAGATATTCCGAAATGGCAATCTGGTTGTCTTCAGTCGCTGCACAATATGGATGTACCGATCAATGGCCGTTGGTCTAGCTTCGGGCGTGGACTGAATGGAGAATTGGAAATTGTGCGCAAACGGTTGTGACTCAACTGTGAAGCTCAGAGAGGGACAATGAACGACCCCTGTCACGCTAAAAATTTCGAGGGGCATTGGATGACCACAAGCTCCGTCTCGCACCTCCCTTACCAGCTCAGCCAGCTGGCACCGGTAAGTGGCAGCCCTAGACAGCGGGCTAGTCTCGGCCCGAAGCAACCCGGATCAGGAGGGACACCTGTGGACCTCCAGGTGTTCCCAATCACACTTCAGCGGAAGCACTCCACTGCTCGAATACCCCTCCATCACTGCAAAATGACGTTGGCTCGCTGAATTTCTGCTGTAAGTGATGCGTTAGGGGCATCAAGTGGTTGGCTATCGCACTCTGGCTGCGAGCTGCTCGTCATCTACCAGGTTGACAGAAACCCTGAGGTTCCTTGCTTCTGGGTCGAAAATGTGCCCTGGAATGCCACCAACTGCTATGTCTCAAAAGTAAATGGGCCGTTGTGATGTTGATCTCTTCTTTTGGAATCTGATTTTATTGCTGGCTGTCTCTGTTTTTCAGAGTTCCGTCTGCAAAATTAGTCCGCCCAAACGACCTAATCTTATGTTCAGAGTGCTTCACTGTAAGTCGAGTAGATTGCGGCTTCATTCTATCGAATTTCTGAGGAGCTAGACAAATGTTCTCGATATACTTCATGAACACTGCTTTTGTCTCAAATGATTTACGAGAAAGCATCTATAACATTGCGCCTATATTGCCCATAGGAATAAGCGCGAAGGCAATGTATCGGGATAGCATGTTATCTTGGTTCAAACATGCATCTTGGGTTGTGAGTTGAGTCTAGAATATGTGCCATTCAATTGACTTCTAAGAAGCAACCACACCCAACATGACGGGGAACTCGTACGAGCATCTAATGACAGAAAGGATCTCTCTTATTAGAGGTGTAGACAATAGTCATGTATCCTGGCTGCGACTCTATCGAATTAGTGAAAGGTCTCCATAGGCTTTTGGTTCAACGAGGGGTTTTTTCTCAGGCAGACAAAAGGAACTGCCTGGGCTTGGGATGAGAGCTCGGAGCGAATGGTTGAGCGGCATTGGAACACGGATACGAAAAGTGATGGATCGGAATTGCGAGGCCCAAAAGAGGCCGTATTCCGCCAAAGATTTGGATGCTGCAGATTCAGAGTGCCCGCAGACTGCGGCCCCCCGATTCGTGCCTTGTCGGCCCTGTCGCTGTTCAATCAAACCCTCAACAACGACAGCAAAAGTGGAGTGGCTCTCTTTCACATGGGAAAAAGACGAGCACACAGTTCAAGATTACAGCCAGAGAGCAAGGTAGCTCGGTATCGGCTGATGGACGTTTTCAATCATTTCACACAAATCCTTGCCATTGTTAGCGAGAGCTGATGCCCGTGGCAGAGAAGGATACTGCGGGAGATGGTAACATAGAAAGGACATATGACATTGCAGGAAATAGTGTGTATAAAAAGGTCAACTGATTCATACCTATGTACCTTACAGGCCTAGCCAGGGAGTTCCGCAGGTACTGTTATCCCGCTCCTCATCCTGCCAGTTTGTGTTGGGGAAGATAGATACCTCTGAATGTGGGCTGAGGTACATCCATTACGTAGCCGCTTGGCAGCAGCTGGCCCGCTCATCACCCACGTCCTGCATCTTCCAAAAACTGCAACAGCGAGTGGAAAAGATGAGGCGGCAAGAGATAGTTGTCCAGTGGTCCAGTGGAATAAAATGAACAATTCGACACGTGAACCTATCTTCATTGCCCATTCCCCCACAAGGGTCAGCAGGCAGTGTAACCCCACGGTCAGCCCTGGACCAATACCGTCAATACCGGCCGGCATCAAATCGTTATCCCAGTGCCACCACGGTCCAACCCGGCCAAACCCAGCAGATTTCCATAGTGTTGAGCTGCTGCTGCTGCTGCTGCACCTACCTTACTGTTGCTCCCCTCCGCTTGCTTGCTTGCTCAGGTTCCTTTCCGCGGCTTCCACTCGCGCCTCTACCTCACCTCATCTTGCTTTAACTACCCGTACCTCAGGTACTGGACTACTTGCCGACACCTCCAATCACAGACCAGGTCCCTGTCCTTTTCATCCATTGCCTTTCAACACTACCGCATCCCGGCCGCCTCGATACCTCCAACTCCCGAAAGCCCGACTGACCCTTTTTGCGTCTTTCCTCCCCTCTCAAGGTCTCAAGGTCTAATCGACAGGTTTGCGCTGACGGCCACATATCACTTTAGCGTCTGTTAGCTGTCGACGGACGAACCTTTTTCACCAGCGCCACCACCTCGCGCTTTCATTTTCCTGGGCCTCGTTCGCCTATGGCGAGCTGATTGTTGCCGTTCCTTGGACTTGGGGGGAAAACCATCTGGACAGCCCACCGGCTTGCATTCCCGACTACGAACATAACCACCACGATCACGACAGACTCGTCGAGTACCTCACCTCAACCTTACGCAATCCCACTAAGCATCACAGACTCAGCGGCAAACCTTTAAGACGATTGTCAACCCTACACTCGCTTCTCCCTACTGCGGTGTATTCGAAATACTCGCTCGACGCCCATTTCTCCCAACGCGACTGCGAATACATCGCCTCCTTCGTCGCGCGGAACGTCTGGAACATTCCTGACCACCGAAACCACCCCTTACTATCGAGCCTCGACGTCTCCTAAATCCTTTCACTCCCGCATCGCAACCCGCCGTCGACCCTCCATGCCTCATGGATTGCATATCCTATCAAAGATGAACTCCCTGAATATCATCACCTCTCGCGTCTCTCCGCCGCCGAGTCCGGTTGCCTCGCGATCCAACTCCATTGGCTCCTTGGGATTGGCCGTCCAACCTGACAGCGACCAGCAAAGTGGCGAAGGCGCAGACAAACAGGGCGACGACCAAGACGAAGATGTTTTCCCCCTCGAAAAGACGGCTTTCGAACAGCGCAACGACGCACATGGTGCATTAGACCTCGCGAGCGAAGCTACGCCGCTAATAGGGGGAGAATCGAAAGAAGCAGGGCTGAGATCAACTTCATGGCACTCATTGCCTCGGCGCATCGCTGCCGGCTTTATCAATTCCCTCCGCTGGGTATTGTCCACCCTTGCCGCCCCGGGCGTGTATCTGATTGCCTGCCTTTATGACGACGCAGGGGATTTCTCGCTCTTTTACCCATTCAAAAGATTATTCGGCTTGCACAATAGAAGCAACAAAAAGCTCGCGACAGACTTTGCTGGCTCCGTGGACGAAAAGTCGGGCCGGCAGGGTAGCGCCGGATATGGAGGGGTTGCGTACTCAAGACCAGTGGGATCATCAGGTTCATCTTCTTCAGGCATATCTTCAGAATCAGACTCGGATGCCGATCGCCGACGCCGGGGCTCCACCGGTCGACACTCGCGTTCAAAGTCCGCAGCGGAAGAGATTGCGCCAGCACGGAGGTCTATTCGGATCAAGCTACACAGTGAGGATGCTCTTCCGCAACGAAAGCACCGAAAGACGCAGTCTGCGGCAGCACGGCCCAAGGGCAGTGGTGAATCTGGCTCTTCCGACATTTCCGCGCAACTCAAGTCTCCGACGTCTCCCGCAGGCGCGCTGACGCGATATCCAAAGACACCGGCCCCTCCTCGACCCTTGATTCCTCGACGACAACCATCATACCTCAACCTCGAGCCTTCGACCGATCCCAAGTACCAAAAGACTCTCATTCTGGACCTCGACGAAACCCTGATTCACAGCATGTCCAAGGGGGGACGCATGAGTACGGGGCATATGGTTGAGGTCAGATTAAACCAGACGTACGTCGGTGCCGGAGGCCAAACATCGATCGGACCGCAGCATCCCATTCTGTACTGGGTTAACAAACGTCCACACTGTGATGACTTCCTCCGTCGGGTAAGCATTGTCCAGGATGATTGAACAAGTAGTTGGCGCTAATCGTGTGATAAAGGTTTGCAAATGGTATAACCTCGTCGTTTTCACGGCCTCGGTCCAGGAATATGCGGACCCCGTGATAGACTGGTTAGAGGCAGAGAGGAAATTCTTCTCGGCGCGATACTACAGGCAGCACTGCACGTTCCGACAGGGAGCCTTCATCAAGGACCTTAGTTCCGTTGAGCCGGACTTGAGCAAGGTCATGATCTTGGATAATAGTCCACTGAGTTACATGTTCCATCAAGGTGTGTAATGGCAGTATACGATCTATTTGTGGGAAAATTCGACTAACGTGGGCCTCGTCGCTAGATAACGCCATCCCTATTCAAGGCTGGATTAACGACCCGACAGACAATGATCTCTTGCATCTAGTGCCACTGCTCGAGGGTCTCCAGTATGTGTCGGACGTGAGGGCGCTGCTTGCATTGCGTGGAGGCGAAGACGGTCAGCATATGGCGTAGAACTGGATTGGGACTGTAGAAGGGAATCTGGTGTACTGTACTGGCATGGAATTGGGCAAAGCGAACACCAGCGGCTTCGACTTCGTGGTGCAGCGGTGTATTAATAACATTTGGTAAAGGGATGGTAAGAGGAGTTATCGGGCGGCACGACTGCAAAATGTCGGTACGATTCTGTAGAGCTTCAGGAATACATGCCAGGCCACCAGCCTTTTCAACGTTCAGCGAGAACATGTTATTGAATGGAAATGTCGGGTTGGCAGTGACAGTGTAAAGGTAGACGATGGGAACTTGTGGACGTTGAGCCGTGGACGAGCTAGACGATATTTCCGACATTCCGTCTTTTCTTGCCTTGTTTGTACCTGAGCTAGAGCAGCTGGATTATGCACAAGTGAATGCGGGCGACCATTCGAGAAACGAAATTCTACGCTGCAATGATACCATCCGTACGTCAGGTAGCTCAGCTACCCTTGCTAATGCGGTTTTCCTAGACTCGGCGGGAGCTATGTACATTGCAGAAGTTGGCAGGGCCTGGGAACCGGAAAAGAGGCGCAGTTTGTATGGACAAAATTGGAATTGCATTGACCTGGGAGTGCGCGAGTGCCTGAGCATCATTTGCCTCGGGCATTGGGTGACGGGGGGACACGGGAAGTGTGAATCTTGCACTAGCCACACAGGAAAGTCGCATCTCGATCGTTTTTGTTGCTCCAGATTTTCGTCAATCGCTCCCCACTGTGTTTTGTTTACGGCAACCTTACCTAGTGCGGGTGGGAGCCACAGAGCCACAGAGCCTGAGGGCCTGAGGAAAATGCAGGGGAGTCGAGGAGGACTCGCTCCGGGACCTTGTCGCGGAAAACTCCCTCGCGGGCACACGCGGGCGAAGAAAGCTCGAGCTGATGGAAAGGATGATGTGCTAAACCCAGACGGCCCAGAAGGTCGACGGGACGGGCTAGATGCGGATAGCTTGGGGGGTATGGAGTAACTACGAAGTATGCGGGCCCAGGGAGGGAGGTCGAGAAGGTCCACAGGAGAGAGGTCTCGACCAATGATCGGAGCAATTGTGAGTGGACAGGCCTGGGCTTGTGGGTTCGGCGGGGAAGGTGGGTGGTGACATCATTCGACAGGTGACGACACCACGACATCGACAGCTGGGCGACGTGAGTGAAAGAGGCATAGCTTGGGTTTTGGGAGAAGCTTGGGACAACAGACATTGACACATCTCAATTGAATAGGTGAGCTGAGAGTGAGAGAGAGTGAGAGGAGTAAGGAGAGAGACGGGAGAGAGAGCTCTGTGACATGTCTCTCCGTAGCGAATTGCCCACCCCTGCTTTGTACCATGTCCAGCTACGCTCTTAGTTCCAAAGTAGCTTCATGCTTCACACTCTACCTACCGCAGCATGTACATGTTTTTTTATGGCCTGAGGGAAGGAAGCCCAGGTCCAACCGATGATGGAATGAGACCTCGATCTGGCCCCTTCCCTTCGCGGCGCCTGAGGTACCACCACCAGCCAAGGTAAAGTAGCTTCCCACGCTTCCCTCCTCTCTTGTTTCGCCCTGCAACGAACGAGCAGGTATGAAGTAGTTACGCACTTGCCTTGCTCCGGTTACCTCCTTTTGCATTGCAGAGGCTGAGGTCACAGGTGGCTCACACACACGCCGCCCAGTTCTCTCTCTCCCTCCCTTAGCACATAAAAGCCTTTGCCCTCCCACTCATCTGGCTCTGTTTGCATCACCTCAATTGATTCTCTTTTTTCATCACAACAAGATACCCCAGAAATCAGCCATCATGTCTCTGCACTGTAAGTCGCTATTCCGATTCCGCTGTGAGAGAGAAGCTTGAGGAAGCATGACGCCTTCTCTACGTAGCTCTACTCAGCTACCTCGCTCGCCCTCTCGTCCAGACTTCCCGAGGGAGACTGCGCCTTCGTTGGGCCCGAGAGGAAACCCAGCCATCATCAGTTGAATGAGAATAATAACTAACAATCTCCTGCAACAGACCTTCCCCCCGTCAAGCCTTCGGCTATTGCCCTCGGCACCATCTTCAACCACACGGCTGAGCTCGCTGGTACGTGAAATATCTCTCACCAAGCTCCATGCTAGACACCGGGCCATTCCATGGCAGAATCAGCTGACCCAAGCTCCTCCCCCTCAACAGTCTTGACCCCCATCTTCGGCCAGACCTACCAGCGCGCCAAGGCTGCCAACACCAAGGAGGAGTTCGCTCGCTCCAAGGAGGCCCAGGGTGCCGCTGTCGCCTGGGGTACTTCCCTCGTCGGCTCTGCCCTCCAGTCCTACGGTGTTGGTGCTCTCATCAACGCTACCGGCACCCTGTCCTACAAGGGCGCCGCCTACCTCGGCTCTCTGATCTTCTTCGCTACCTCTGCTCCCGGCGTATGTCATATCTTCTTCACCCTTCACCGTCCTTCAATCATTAACAAGTATGCAGTACATCTCCCAGGTCTTTGTTGAGAAGCGCCCCGTCGACACCGTTGGCGTCAGCGTCCTGGCCAAGGTCATTGAGACTGTCGGTCTGTCGGTATTCCTCACCTGGTGGGGAACCCGCACCAACCCCTTTGACTAAAGGGTTTAATGTATTATGAATGATTGAGCATTTCCGGAAAACGGATTGCTTGTGTGCTATTAGCGTTGGGTAGGATGGGATGAGGACATGGAGTTCAAAGATAGCCCGCAATTGCGGCTAGGGCCATTGTCATGTACCTACACTTTTACGTCTCAAGCCATGATTCCATTAATTAAATCACCTAAAACTATCTTCGCATTGGCACCTGAGTGTTTTATGAAATACCTTCCTTTATAGCTTAAACAGTGTGCCACTTAAGATATTCACCCAGTGTTGTGTCATGACACATGAAGTGAATATATAATACTGGCGGGATGTGAGTGCCGCGACCAGCAAAGAGTAACGAGGGATTTGTGTCTTTATTTGTGTTGGGTTACTCGGCAAGGGAAACGTGCTTTCTCAGCTAGCAGACATTGCTTGCCACTCGACAAGTATTTCCACGCGTCAACACCTCGGATCATCAAAGAGCCACACTGCAACAGGCCTTGGATTATTTACCCATAGCACTTACAACTCGTTCATGTAGGAGGGGAGCACGAGAGCTTTGCTTTGACGGGCAGGTCTTTCTTAGGTGGAAAGATACACATCACAATTTGCACGGCCGATGGAAGCCGACTGGCGGGCCAGAGTGCCTTGAAAGGCCCTCAACCAGGCAAAAGGTCACAAGGGAAATCATCAAGAGGGCTTCCGACACCTCGTGTCAAAGAGCCCCGGCAAAGCAAGAGAGATTTCCTCCACACCTCCGCACCCTTAAAGGTTCCAACGGAAGTTGTAATGATGGTTAAATCATTTATTTGTGTTTCTTCTTCCCTCAAGACAGAATCTTGAAAGATGGAAAGAGAGAACGGAGTAGTGCGAACAAAAGAGTACTACACCATATGCCCAAAGTTGCCCTGTAAAACGCCGAATTCTTTCTCTTTTGTGTTGTAAAGCCAGCCCGAAAAAAGCTTTTTTAACCCCACCCGTATAGTGTGACAATTCATCATTTCTTTTCAACTGTACTTCCAGTTCGACATGTCGCGTATGCCCGTACGGGTAAGACGAACAGTAGCAGCAGAAGCTTACTCGTCTATGCCCAGAAGGACTGCTTAGCAGTCTCCTTCTGCACGAGCTTGACGAGCGCGGCGTAGACCTCGGAGTAGTCCTCGCCGTCGTCCTCCTCGTCGTCGCCCTTGGACTCGCCGGCCTTCTTCTCGGCCTTCTTGCTGTCGGCGGCGGAGCGCTTCTCCGAGACCATGACGACGGAGGTGGGGCGCTTCGTCTTGGCGGCGGCGCCGAGCTCGGCGCGGGAGGTGACGAAGATGTAGGGGACGTTGTGGTCCTCGCAGAGGACGGGGAGGTGGGAGATGACGTCCATGGGGGAGATGTCGCCGGCGATGACGACGACGCCGGGGAAGGCGGTGTTGCCGGGGCCGGCGGCGGGGGACTTGCGGAGGGTCTTGACGACTTCCTTGACGCCGCGCTTGAGGGTGTTGTTCTTGGCGGCTGTGATGGTGTTTTTTAGTCTTTTGTTCTGAGAATGAAGAGTCTTCTTGCTGGCCGGTGAGATCCGCGTAGGTACCGCGTCTACGGAGGAGGTGAGAAAGGGGGAAAAAGAACTTACCCTTGCGAATGGACTTCATGACCTTCTTCATGGCCTTCTCATCGGCCAACGGCACGGCAAAGGGCACGAGGGCGCCGACGACGGGGAGGCCATCAGCGACGACGGTGGTGACATCGCCGCTGGCGACGGTGGTCGCGGCGACGTCAGCCTGGAGGTGCTCGTCGAGGGCGCGCTCGAGCTTCTCCTTCTTCTCCTTCTTGTCCTTCTTATCCTTCTTGTCCTTCTTGATGGCGCCGTCGGACACGGAGCGCTTCTTGTCCTTCTTCTCCTTGCGGTCGGGCTTCTCGGCGGCCATTGTAGCGGTTTTCTTTGGTGATGCTTTGAATTGAAACCTGTAAGAGGAAGGGTGCAAATGGCGATTGGCGACGGCGAGGGACTCCGGGGTGGGCAGGCGACGGTCGTGGGAATTGAAGCTTTCGGCTCGAGGTTCGATAGGCTCGATTTTTTTTTCTCACTTCCTGTACCCTTTGGCCAATGCAACTTTTTTCTAGGTTGCCCCACCTCTGCAGCTGTGCGATTGGGGAGCTTCGGTGCCACGGTATATCCGCGCCGAACCGCATCGGTTTTTGCTCACCGAAGGGTATGTCTCGGTGAGTAGGTCACGTGAGTGAAGCCGACCAATCACGGTCCCGATATTGAGCAAATGTCAGCGCTGTATCAGGGCCGCAGACATGATTCAATTTCCACGGACAATACGAACGCATTGGAGAATCGGACTACTCGTCTTACTAGATTCAGGCTGAGTAGCTAGGAATCAGCCTTGACGGTATAGCAAAGCAGGGTGTTGCGACATCTTCGGCCCAGACACTCGCATCAATGTTTTCAGGCCTTACGAAGATCCGTTGCGAGTTAAGGGACCAGTCAACATCTAATCATGTGAAATACGTCTTCAATCTTAGAATAGGTGATATGCTTAAATCGTCCAAATGGGGCTCTATTCCATGTCTCCCCCTCTACGTAGTTGATATACACGTGTTTTGACACAGGGAATCGTTGTCCACCTCTAGCACTCGTCGTCCGCCTTCTTCACAAAGGAACGTTTACTCCTCGTCGCCGAACTCGGCGCGGCCCTGCTTGGAGTTCAAGTAGTGGTTGCTGTATCGATTGTTAGCGCCATGCCTTTGCCTCATTTCGGATTGCCCTCGTTGTTGCGTTTGTTGTTGCAACCGAGTCCGTGGGAGTGACTGACCGGTGGGTGGCCCAGTCCATGATGTACCAGCCGGCGACCAGGGGAGGGAGGAAGTAGAGGACCTGGTGGCTGAAGCGGCGCCAGGTGTTGAAGACGGCGTCGTGGGCGGCGCCGGCGAAGGGGTTCTGGCGGTTGGGGGTGATGCCGTAGGTGATGATGCCTCTCTGCTTCTCGCCACCTGAGACTATTGTCAGTACTTATGTTCGATTCGAAATGCGTATCGTTTGTGCATCGTGATCAGCCGTCGAATCCTAGACGAGTCCCTCCTCTTAATTTCTCCATTTTCCGGAAACCATTGTCCATCGTTCAACCGCGTCGCCATCGTAATTCGACATCGGAATAATCGCGAAAAGACATACCAATGTGTCCCCACCAGCCGAGGTAGCTATTTCAATGTCAGCGCGCTATTCAAATGATGCAATTGGGAGCAGTGCATGGCGCGGCGGGCACAGGGAACTTCATGATCTTTCTCATTCGGAAAAAGCCCGCACGCTCCTTCCCGTTGGCCCGCTCAATTGACCTCCAACAAGAAATTCACTTACTGAGAGTACTTTCCGTGGGGGACGCTGGGTCCTCCCATAAGAGCTTGCGTAGGTCTCATCGTGGCGGTTGTGCTGTGGTGGACGGTGATGTGCAACACGGGTTTGGATATTCTGGAGTAAATCGGAGAGGGTCGAATCGGACGAGGTTCAAATCTTGTCCTTGCCTTTCCTGCCGAACCCGAAAGCTGAGGCGCACGTCCCGAAACGGCTTAGCGCAGACTGTTCCTTTCGAACCGTCACCACCCATCCGACCACCCCGGTCACCCAGTGCGTCCCAAAATTCCATGACGGAGCTTACCGCCGCCGCATTCTGGTGAGAGGAGCTTTCGGCAAGCTTCAGTCCTGACGGATACACTGCACCACCAGCACACCACCACGAACCCGCCCCTCGAAGCTCAACTCGGATAGCCCGCGATACCCTCCAGCGGACTCGAAGCGCCCCTCCTTTTAACGCAAACGAAAGTCACCGCCACGCTTTCATCAGCCATCCGACATAATGGCTCAAGCTCTGGGCTTTGCGTACCGCATGGCCGTCCCTGCGGCCATTGGTATCGCGGTCGTGCAGTCGTCAATCTACGATGTCAAGGGTGGATCCAGAGCAGTCATCTTTGACAGGATGTCCGGTGTCAAGGATGCCGTCATCAACGAGGGCACGCACTTCCTCGTGCCGTGGCTGCAGAGGAGCATCGTCTTTGACGTGCGGACGAAGCCGAGAAACATCGCGACGACGACGGGCAGCAAGGATCTCCAGATGGTCAGCTTGACCCTCCGTGTGCTGCACCGGCCCGAAGTCCAGGCTCTCCCCAAGATCTACCAGGTGAGTTTTTTTCTTTTTTTTGGTTCTTTCCCATCTAAACCACAACTTCCCTCTGTGCTGGAAAAGTACAACATGCGCTGACAAACCACCCACTACAGAACCTCGGCCAAGACTACGACGAGAGAGTCCTCCCCTCCATCGGGAACGAGGTCCTCAAGTCCATCGTCGCCCAGTTCGACGCCGCCGAGCTCATCACCCAGCGCGAGGCCGTCTCCCAGCGCATCAGCTCCGACCTCCGCAAGCGCGCCGCCGAGTTCAACATCGCCCTCGAGGACGTCTCCATCACGCACATGACCTTCGGCAAGGAGTTCACAAAGGCCGTCGAGCAGAAGCAGATTGCCCAGCAGGACGCCGAGCGCGCGCGCTTCATCGTCGAAAAGGCCGAGCAGGAGCGCCAGGCCAACGTCATCCGCGCCGAGGGCGAGGCCGAGTCCGCCGAGACGATCAGCAAGGCCATCGCCAAGAACGGCGACGGCCTCGTGCAGATTCGAAAGATTGAGGCCGCGCGGGATATCGCGGCGACGCTGTCGTCGAATCCGAACGTCGCGTACTTGCCGAGCGGCGGTAAGAGCGGTAACCAGATGCTGTTGAACGTTGGCCGGCCGTAAAGTGGTTTGGTCGCCATGTCAAGAAGGAGTGGATGAAGTAGTGAAAAAAAAGAGGGCGACGCTGTATTATAGACTTTGAAGACAAGTCACCGCTTCAATAAGTGTAATCATAGGGCAATGAATTCTGCCGCCTTTCCACACACTTGTTTCGTGCCGTACCCTTGGTTTTGGTGAAAGCCCAACTCTCTTAGGCGGCGGGCTGAAGGATAAGCTGTGGAGTGTACACATCGATCATGTGATGTAGAGCTCCCTTCAATGGTCAAGAACTCCGTGACAGCACCTAGAAAGCACCCGAAGACGAACACCGAGAGCACTGGTGACGTCCTGAACAGTCTCGCAGATGGTAAAAAGTTAATCTTGTCGACATTTCCACACATGCTTCTCTAATATGCGTTCTGGTCACTTCACATCCCCTCTTGTCACGATTTTGAGTTGTCTACAATTCAACAGTCATTGAGTATCTACCCCTCCTGGCCCTGGTCCAAACAGTACGATGCTTACCCGATGGATGAAGAAACGCCAGGCGACTATTTTGTTACTCACCGGATAGGTACGCGTTAGATAGTCGCACGCAAGCAATCACGTCGTGAAGAAACAAGTCAAGAATAGCTGGGTGAGAATGGTCCCATGTACCAATTAGTATTAAGAAAACCCATGTAGGGTAGGTATCATAACTGCAAAAGCCCATCGACCCAAGGCATCATTTACCTGAGGACCCCATGTCATCCCTAACGCCAGCTCATTCTCTCGTAAAATCAACCATGTGCTATGCCCACCCGGCTCTAAAGGGCAGATTCAAGGAACTCGGCAGTCAAGTGACCATTGAAATCGTCCACCTTGCCGCCGGGCGGCACGAACTCACCCCCCTCAAGCTTCCAACCTTTGAGCTTCATGCTCTTCCATTCCTCGGAGAGCTTCAGGCGCACGAGATCTCCCGCAGCCCGGGCGTCTTCCGCACTGTCGTGTCCCTGAACCTTGCCAGCCGTCTCAACTTGAATTTTACGGTTAAGAAGGCTGTCCATGAGCATCTTCAGGCCAAGGCGGTACGGAAGGCCGTGCTTGTGAGGGTAAAGAAGAACAGTGTCAATGATAGTAGGGTGGACGATGCGAACGGCGTTCAAGTCATTCTCCAGTCCGTGTCCAATTAGTGGAGTCTCGGGACTGATGAGAGCAAAGAGAAGGTCGCGAGCAACTTCAGGCGACGACACAATCTTCATCTTCTTCTTGGTCTTCTTGGGGCTCGACATCTTCTTCGCCTGGGCAGGAGTTGGGTCTTCTTCCTTTGCAGTCCAGGGCTCGGCGGATGCCATGTCTTCAGGCCACACACCCGAGTAGCGCGAGTTGAGATCAAGGATCTCACCGATGGGTTGAACGAGGACATCCAATAGCTCTTCTCCAGTAGGCCACGATGTTGCAGTTAGGCGAATGAGCTCAAGGCCATGGACCGTGTAGCACATTTCGCAGTCGAAGCCAACAGCTCTGTCGGTGGGAGCATTGGGGTTGGCGGGCGTCTCGGCGTAGTTGAGAACGGAAGCCAGTCTCTTGGGATCTGATGCCTTGAAAACGTGGTGAGCGTTGGAGTGGCAGCCGGCAGAGTCTCCGACAGCCTGCCCACAGCATCGGTAGCGTTTGGGTTGCTGAGATCTATCGCCCAACTGGCGCTCGGGAAAGTAGGTTTTGCCCCAGTGGAAGGTGCAACTGCCACCAGAGGCGAGAGCTCCATCCTCTTCTCTTCTTCCAGGGAACATCTGGAAGCGCTTGTCGCAGCGGTCACACTTCTCCCAACCCTTTGCAGCATCAAGACCCTCACGGGCTTTCTGGATGTCGGCCTCGGCAGGGACAGAGGAGACGTAGCCGTGGGCGGCAAGGCCGTCGATGGGGGTGATGAGTTGGCGAACAAGCTGGACTTCCTGGGCCAGGGTCAAGCCCGTAACAATCTTCTTGGGAGGGGCGGTAGCCTTGCTGTGAGGGCCCTTTTGAGTCGTCTGGCGGCGTTGAACGACTCTCTCCTCCTTCCACTGAAGGAGTGTCATCTTTTTGTACTGCATGATTTTGTTTTTGATTACGTTTGAGTAGATGGCGCCTTTCTCTATCGCCGTGGATTCTTCTTCGTCAAGGACTCTCCAAATGAGATCTTGATCTGTGAGAAGGAGCTGCTTCTCTTCTGCGTCTTTGGCAGTCTTCTTGAGCTCGTTGTTCAGGCGGGCGTATTGTTCATGTAGCAGCTGCACTAGCTTGAATCGTATCTCAAACTTTGCTGGTGATGATTTGAGTAAACGAGGGTTGAGAACCTCGACCTTCCTGATCTTCTTAGGAGGGTCAGGCTTGGATGGAGTGGAAGGAGTGTCTTTTTGTATTGAAGTTAGGTTTACTGGGGAAGAATGAGATGCAGTAGTGGCAGATGAATCAGCCTTGCGTTTAGTTGGAGGATTAATAGACGATGATAAAGGAGAGGACCTGCTTGGAGCAGAGTGATTCAGTGACTTCCTGAGGTCGGACGAAGAAGCGAGAGAAGGGGCGACTGGTTTAGACTGTGGAAGCTTCTTCACGACCGTGGAGGAGGAGGACGACGGACGCTTTAAAGGTGGAGGTGAGATGGGCCGAGCGACAGGTGACAGAGTGTCATCTGGTCTTGGTGCGGTAACGTCTTGTTTTGAGGTCGTTTTGACAGGAGTGGGAGGACTTGTAGAATCGGCGGGGTTTCTGACGTCTTGGGCAACCTTCAGACGTTTTCGAGGGCCATCCCGGGTTGCATCCGTCGTGGTATCAGTCGACCTTTTTGCCGACGTTCCTGACGCGTTGAGTGCCGGTGCTGATGGTGCCGCCATCTTATCCCTGTCTGCTGTATGCTGGAAGAGGCACATGAAAGCTGTGCATTGCTCTCCCTTGGGACAGGGAATGTGTTTGAGGTCTACAAAGGACATTGCGACAAGACTTTCCTCAGACGCTGTAGAAATACAATGGTTCTGTTGAACAATGGCAGGACCACCAGGCGCGGCTGCTTCCTTCTTCGTCTGTTACTGCAACACTAAGAGAAGGAACGAAGGTGACGGAGATGGGAGACCGCCAGAACCTCGTTTGCAGACGGAAGTATACGTTGGAGGGTATACACGGACGAAGCTGTGAATGGTAGAGAGAGTGGGGTGAGACTACTGGCTGTTGGTGTGGGATAAAGCCTAAGTGAGCTCGAGAGGGATAGAGGGAGATTGAGTGTGAAAGCGCCGATTAAGGCCTCGAAGATCCGGGGGAATGGTGCGAGGATCTCATAGCCAAAATGGCAGAAAGCAGACGCAGACGTAGACACAGATGGGGCCAATGTCGTTAGGTCAGGTTGTGACGTTCCAGTCGGAGAATTCGCGGGTCCACGGATAAAGGGGACGTTGGTCGGTTGTGGCGCGTAGACCGGGCGAGGCTGACACAAGAATGAAGTAAGATTGGGTGATGCTGCAAAAAGACGATAACGGGAGTATCCAAGGCATAAAGATGGGTTGGTTTGGGACAATGTCACAGATGGTTGATGTGTCTCGAATCTTGTCGGAGTTGGGATGAAGGGAGGCTCCGAGCGCCTGGAAGGATTACCTAAGTCTCAAGGTGCATCTTTACTGCGTAAGGGCCAGCTTGAAGCTCTAGTGGGGCCGTTGACCGAGAATAGCACTGGATCTTTCCGTACCTGACGGAGATGCATCCATCTCCACTGTTGGTCTGGATCTTGCAGTTTCCAATGCATTCTGAATACTTTGTCGTCACCTTCCCCTGCCACGCAATGAGGGCACGCAATGATCCAGGTTGCTGAGATGTCCATGCACTGGCAAGATAAGGCAGCACGCAACGAGAAATGGTCTAGCTCATCAATCGAGATGACAACCTAGGGAAGACTGCAATCGAGGTTCAGGGTAGCATCCTTTCTTGTCCTTTTACACCGAAAGTTGTTTCGACGCCGTTACATCACCCACCTGAGTCAAGTTGGGAGTTTCCCAAACCGTCAATCATCTTTTGCAGCTTGCGGCCTGCCTGCATACGAACACCCAAGAACGGCAGGGCAATCCACGTCTGCTATCGACCTGTCGCTTTTCTGAATAAGCCCGGCATTTTTGTTCCTGAACTTTGGAGAAATTGGTAGGTCCGCGATATCTCCCTCCATGGTCGTCCGGGACCCTCCAGGGAGAGCGTTGCCCACAGTATATCGTTGTTAGTTCCAGGTACGCAAACTTCATTTCATCCACCGTCTCATCTTTGGAAGCCCAGGAATCAGCCCGATAATACACACGGGCATTTCCACCCGCGCCAAGACATCGTGGAGATACATCATGGCAGAAAGTGTATTAATCACACAAAGTACACTAAAGATAAGGCTTGATTCACGAATTCCACTTGCACTGCTCTTCCGTCACATTGCACTTTATCAATCTCAGTACCTACATCTGACGCCAGCAAGACTAAGCCCCGCCGTGCTCTCATTTGTTGTGCTCGCAGCTCGTCAGATCCGACATCTCTTATCGGATCCGCGCGGGGCTGCACAGACATGGTCTCGCATGTGATATGATGGACCTGATGATCAACCTGTCCTCCCTTATCCACCACAACCCCTCGTTCTTGAGGTGTTGAGTTACTACTGCGTATGTACTCCATACGGGGCACAGCAATAAGAATGCAGCCTCCGCACCTTCCTTGCATGAGCAGGGTGACGCAGACACGCAGATGGAGACGCAGAGCAGGCAGAGCAGGAGAGTCAAAAGCCAAAAAGACGCCCGCCAACCTAACGAAGCCGCCAGCCATTTCTCTTGCCCGCTGATAACGGCACTGCGGTATCAGAGCCCCGGCGAGTGCTAGTGGCAGTGGCACCAAGCGAAAGGGCGAAACCATGGGCAGCCCTGGTCTCGAGGATGGACTTGCCTATCGCGGTGCAACGGTTGGACAAGAGCTATTGGCGGTGAGTAGCCCGTAGTGCAGAGTCTACTGTGTAGGTAAGTGTGTGAGTACGGCCGGGAGGTATGTCCTGCCTGTCAGTGTCACTCGCTCCTGTGTTAGCTCAGTTATCGAGGAAATCGTTATCAAGGAGCAAGATGAAGCGAGGGGTTCACAAACCAACCTGGCTTGCTTCCTGTGCAATGCTATCTTTTCAATCTTGGGCCGTCTATAAATGAGGCGCCCAATGCCCACCACCTGGACGAAAGTTGTGATTTGAGAACCTTTGCTTTGGCAGAACGGGAAGTTGCACAACGAAGCAATCCTCTTGGATGAAGTACGCGCTTGCGAAAGCTAGAGATCACCGTGACGTACCCAGCGGATGAACTCCAAAGACCAAAGTTCAACTCGAAATTGGGTTCTCACACACCCGTCCTCTCGACTACTTCGTACCAGCGACGAGTGGGCGGCCGGCGCGCCTGCTCGGCTCAGGGTCCTCACCACCTCGCGGCAGGTTTGCATCCCTTCGACTTACTCTCGAGTTGTTCCCCAAAATCGACCATCTTGCGAGCTCACCCAACCCAGGACTACACGGAGAGACTTGCAGCTTGAGGTGTCGTCACGGGTCGCAATCCCGACAAGCTGATTCCACCCCACCAACAGCTGCGAACTGCAGCTCCCTCCACTTTATCAGCAAGGTCCCAAAAGAGACGTCGCGTGCGCGCATTCCATTCCTGTCTACTGTCTAGGTACCTCGATCCCTACCTTACCGACAGCTTACCCTTGGTAAGGTTAGTTACCTCAGGGTAAAGTACGAGGTGTGGTTAGCAAACAAACACCGACTCTGTCCAATCAACAAACAGCTTGGACGAGTAATTGCAGCCTGCAAAGGAGACAGAAGGAATCACCAGGCCGCTGAAGCCACGCGGCGCACGGTACCCTCACCCAATCGCGGCCTGGAAGCACACCACCACAGGAGACTACCGGAGCAATCGTGGTGCTAAGCCGCCTTATCTCCCCCTTAAATCCAGGGGACTTGCATACACCCCTTCAGTATTACGGGCAGCAAAGTAGCAAACGCCGCTCCGCCAGCGTGCGGGAGAGCCCGGTATTGGGGGGCCCAGGGCAGTGTTGGTGTCCTTGAATTTCAACCCGCCAACAAGCACCTGTCCACTGTCCTGAGCGGACTTCAGACGCCCCCCCCCCCCCTCCACCTCGACGGTCGGGCTTCGCGGATTGTCCGTTGGAGGGACTCTTGTGGTCGCCCCGAGAATTTAACTCGGAGCGCGTCCCACTGGAGCTTCCCTTCGACGTTCTCCATCGCAACTTTTTCCAACGTTGTTACCCTTTTCTATTCGCTCTATTAACCGGTCCCTGATCTCATCCTACGACTATCTAATGGATTACACCGGAGGCACCGCAGAGGCCGATCATCTCTGCGTCTTGGTCCATGGGGTGAGTTTACCTTTACACCTTAGACGTCATTCCCTGTCTTTTTCTCCCTTTCTGCACCCGTCTGCAGACTGCAGCACCGTTTTCCCACGACGTCATGAATGTTTCTGAACTAACGCAACGCCGCCTCGGCTCCATAGCTTTGGGGTAACCCCAACCACATGGCCCAGATCGCCAAAAGCTTGCGCGCCAAGTACTCCGCCGACAAGCTACACCTGCTACTTGCGAAGCGAAACAGTGGCTCTTTCACGTACGATGGTATCGAGCGTGGTGGTGAGCGTGTGTGCGCCGAGATCGAGGAGGAGCTGCGCCTCATTGAGGAGAAGGGCGGCAAGATCACCAAGCTGAGCATCGTCGGATACTCGCTCGGAGGTCTCGTTTCCCGCTACGCCGTTGGCCTGCTTCACTCCAAGGGCATACTCGATACCGTGGAATGCATGGTGAGAGGAACATCTCTTGATGCAGCAAAGGACGATGGCGACTAACTTGCGGTAGAACTTTGTGACCTTTGCCACGCCACACCTCGGCGTTCGCACACCACTCCGGGGATGGCACAATCACTTGTGGAATGTTCTCGGAGCTCGCACCCTATCCATGTCCGGCCGTCAGCTGTTCACCATCGACAACTTCCGCGATACCGGTCGACCACTGCTCGCCGTTTTGGCCGATCCCGACTCCATTTTCCTCGCGGGACTAAAGCGATTCAAACGTCACACCTTATACACCAATATTGTCAACGACAGGAGTGCCGTGCACTACACCACCGGCATTACCAAGACCGACCCCTACACCAACGTCGACAAGATCAAGGCCAATTTCTTGGACGGCTACGAAGATGTCATCCTCGATCCCAATCATCCCGTGGCGCCAAAGCCAAAGATATCGGAGCCGGCCACGCTTTCGTCTGTTGCTGGGTCAAGCTGGAAATGGATCAAGCGCGTTCCTTTCGCCATAGCCTTGACCATTTTCGTCCCCATTGGTATAATTGCGTTCTTGTTCAGCTCAGTCGTCCAGACGGTCCGTTCATCGAAACGCATTCAATTGCACGAAAAGGGGCTTGCAGGAGTGGCAATTGACGAATACCGCGGCCCCCTGTGGATGAAGGAGATTCGGGAGGAGGTGGAACACGTGTACGAGACTCTCAACAGCTCGCAAGACCAAGAGTTCCTGGGAAGTGAATCGGAAGAGGATCTGGATGAGGTCGAGATGGATCGCAGCACCACACAGCTCCTGGCTAGGGAAAGGCGCATGTCGGTGCCGTCGCAGCCTACCCTCGCCTTGGCGCCCTACCAGTTCCAGATGATTCAGGCACTCGACTCTGTAGGCTGGCATAAGTATCCTGTTTGGATCCACAAGGACAGGCACAGCCATGCTGCCATTATTGTGCGTTGGGAGAAGAAGACGTTCAGCGAGGGCCACGTCGTGCTCAAGCACTGGCTTAACGAAGAGTTCACGGTCTAGACAGGGTGGTCTTGTGTTGTTGTTTTTTTGGAGCCGGAGTTGGAGTTGGAGAAGCGATGGATTTAGAGTTAATGCTCCTCTCGGAGAGTTCAAGTTACCTCCTGTATACATCATGTTCAACCGTGTGTTTCTTGCACCACTGATCTTTGATACCTGCGTGATTGTCGTAGATAGGCTTGGCAGCCCAAGAAGATTCACATTTAAGCTGTCTGTTTGCACCCCGTGAATAGAACGTAAACATGAACGGAGAAGGCATGCCGGTACGTATCATTCCAGTCAAATGCTGCCTACTATCTGTGGATGTTATTATGGTGATTATCCAGCTCAGCTGGTCCACGGGATTTCAACCCGGATCGACACCTCACAAACAAACACCCCTCAACAAAACAACAATCTGCATAGTTCATCTTGGGTAGCCAGCGCCCTGAAAAGACCCTACTTCCAGAACCGCCTCCATCTTCTTCTGCTGATCCCCCTTCCCAACCTCGCATACATCCAAAGTACCTTTCCCCCCATCCCGCACGACTACAAGCAGGAGCGTCATACGGACAAGGATACGACTTTCTCGCTTAAGCAGACTGTGTAATCCCGGCTATCCGGGCGGCACTAGGCTCGGACCAGGCATGGTGTCCACAGGGGTCTCGCACCCCCCCTCTTCCGTCCCTCCCCCCCGGCTCTTATTTCACAAGCCACACGAGTGGTCCGTGGGCGGGACGGGAAGTCGAGGACCAATGGGTTTACGATTACGCCGGCGGCGCGTTGGGCGCGCTGTAGGGGGGGTTGCCAGAGTCAATTGCGTCGTTTGTCGACGGGAGCTCGCCGTTTCTTTGACAAACTACTTCTCTTTCGTCAGACATACGGATACATCAGCCAAGGAAGAAAGGGCTCCTTCTTAATGCTTCCAGATATCTTGTTGTAAACTCGTCAATGTTCGCCATCGCAGCGCCATGAGTCGAAAGCATAGGACAGCGCACCTCACTTCGCAATGAAGACCTCGAAACTAGCAAAAGAGACGTCGGCGCTCTTCAACAAGATGGCGGCATCGTCGCCGCCGCCGCCGCCGCCGCCGTCACAGACCCGCCGGACGACGAGATCTTCGCTCGCGCGGTTCGCATACGCATCGGATTCGACGACCTCTACGGCGGATTCCAAGGCGACAGCCACGGAAGCCGCGCTCCACGATATAGTTCTAGGCGTCGCCGACATTGAAGATGCGGTTCCCGACTCGCGGAGCAGGAAACGGAGACGGGTTGTCAAAGAGGAGGAAGTACAAGGCGCGGAGAGTGAAAGTACCACAGGTGTAGCAGCAGCAGCACCACCACCACCACCAAGAACGACATCAAAATCACGAACGAGAATTAAAACCGAACACATCGAAACCGACGCCACGTCACCACCATCTCCTCCAAAAGCCCGCAAAACCCGTAAACCAGCACGCACGATCCGCGGCACATCCCCTTCTTCCTCCACAACACACATCGAACCCCCAACAGACTGGTCGCAAATCTACAACGCCGTAAAAGAAATGCGCCTCCACGGCGCGGCGCGCAACGCCGCCGTCGACACAATGGGCTGCGAACGCCTCTTCCACCCCGACGCCTCGGAGCGCGACCGGCGCTTCCACATCTTGATTGCGCTCATGCTCTCGAGCCAGACGAAAGACACGGTGAACGCGGTGGCGATGAAGAGGCTGATGACGGAGTTGCCGCCGCACGAGGAGGGCGCGGAGGGGGGATTGTGTTTGGAGAATGTGCTGGCTGTGGAACCTGCGCTGTTGAACGAGTTGATTTGGGCGGTGGGGTTTCATAACAATAAGACAAAGTATGTTGTTCCCTTTCTTTCCCATGATGGATGGCACACGGGGAGCGATTGCCTTCGATCCGGGCGTATGTGGCAGAACACCGAAAATGCTAACGTTGGATGTCCTAGGTTCATCAAAGCAGCAGCCATCATCCTCCGCGACAAATTCAACAGCGATATCCCCGACACGATTGAAGGTCTCACCTCCCTACCCGGCGTAGGCCCCAAGATGGCCTACCTCTGCCTGTCCGCGGCCTGGGACCGCACCGAGGGCATCGGCGTGGACGTACACGTGCACCGCATCACGAACCTCTGGGGCTGGCACAAGACCACGCAGCCCGAGGCGACGCGGCACGCGCTGCAGAGCTGGCTGCCCAAGGACAAGTGGCGCGAGATCAACTGGCTGCTCGTCGGGTTCGGCCAGACGGTCTGCTTGCCTGTCGGGCGCAAGTGCGGCGATTGCGAGCTCGGGTTGGGCGGGTTGTGTAAGGCGGCGGAGAGGAAGAAGGTGAATGAGGGGCGTAAGATGAGGGAGGTCAAGGTCGAGGTGAAGGAGGAGGAAGATGGGGACGTGGTCATCAAGACGGAAGAGGTTGTCAAGGAGGAGCAAGTTGTGCGTGATGCGGTTGTGAATCAAAGGACGGAGCAGCCGGAGCTGGCATCGGAGCCGGCGGTTGGTGACGAACCGGATGCAGTTGTGAGTACGGATGCACCGCGAAGAAGTCGCAGAAGCGGCCTATCCAGGTAGTTGGGTGTAAATAGAACCCTACCTATTGTACAACACTTGTCGTAAATGAAGCAATTGGCCCATACCGGCATGACCGTTACTTGTGCGTTGACCCGTACGGAGACGGGAATGTGCAACATCAACGCCAGGGGCGGGCGGAAATCGCAGAAATGACGTGCCGTCCGCCGGCAACGACAAATCGACCACGCGACCAGTGAACCAGCGGAATGACCGGGGTCCTACTTGTCTCGTTCTCGGGGGTCGGTGGAGAAGCGGGGGACCCGAACAGACTCGGAGGAATTCCGAATTTTGAGGTGGCCCTGCGGAAAAGGGAGTTGAAGAGTCATTGCCGTGCCTGCCGGTCGTTCCCGACACTGTGTGTACTGTGTTGTGGTGAGTTGTCAGCTGGTCCGGGCAGACGACTGCGTTGCAGAACGATGGGGGCGATTGTGACTGTGTGAGATACGATATCGGAGATAGGCCGGGATAATCGGTATTCGCCCCGTTGTATGTAGTGGGCGCCCGTGCTCTGATCCCCCGTGGACCCGTGGTTCACTGGTGCCGTCATTGTCGTCCACTTCAATCAGAAAGTAGCTTTTCGTGACGTGTGGAAAATCGGCGTGGGCGGAGGGGGATGAGGATGGGGATGGCGGAGAGAGTTGTGGCTGACTCGCGAGGTCAGAGGACGACGAAAGCGGCCATATGAAGCACGGCGTGCCACGGCTTGCAGGGGGGCCTAAGGGAAAAACAGAATTGTCTTTGCCCGCCGGGCGCCCCCTCTTCCTCCGCCTCTCCTTATATGGATGTTCTGGAACAAGGAGGTGACAGAGTGAGAGAGAAAAAAGGGTCAAAGTTCTGACGCACTTTGTAATGTTCGTCCGTGGTTTCATTCGGCTGAAAAGGCGGATAACTCTCCGAACTGGCCCCGGCGACTCGCGGCTACTCCGCTGCCGGAACGGCCACTGCCACTGGCGCAGCGTGTGGCATGGTGTCGAACATCATAGTTCATAGTGAGGTTTGTTAGTCATGAAATATGCATTTGTCAAACGGTAGTGAACATGGAGTCGAGCAGTGATCAAAACTGAGTAAAATAATGGTTTGAAATATTGTCAAAATTTGATGGCCGAATTCTCCTTGGCGGCCGCTCCAAATGAACTATACGCCGGTACGCCTTGCGGAAGAAGTATGAAGCCGAACTATCCTAAGCCGAAGTATGATACACATCATTGGTGTAAGGATTCGGACGGGATGCCGCTCTGAATCGTGCAAATCACGCGGAGACCAAACAGAAACGCTGTTGTCGCCGCCGTCGCTACCGCTGCAGCATTATGAATGCGAGCTGCGAAATCTCGCAAATAAGTGTGTCGAAAATAACTGATCCATGCGTCGTGCAGAGGTCCAAAGATGTGGGTAGGACGTGCGATAAGGATGTGAGCCTTGCGCCCCGGACTGGCTTAACAGCTCTTGGTATGGTGCAATCCACGCTGTATCCGGCCTTGTGGGATAGCTCGTGGCACCTCGCCATGTGTATGTGTGTTTGACTACGCGAGCGCCATGGCGGAATGCGATCAGGATCGGTCTCGATGTTGTCGATCCGATTATACCCCACGGATAACTTGCGTGCGCTCGCTCTCGAGTTGTGCTGCATTCCGCTCATGTGATTGCTTCTTGCACTGAGCAGTAAGTTAGCAAATGAGTCCTTCATCTTGCAACACAGTACCGAGTCCTAATAACCATGAGAATGGTAACTCGGAAGTGAAACTTACGTCTTCCAAGCCGTCGCACTTGTGGTCCTCTAAGAGGCGGTGCTTGCCACAAAAGTGGCCGTTGCAGAATCCGCAGTCGCCAACGATACGTTGAGCAGCATCCTTGCACTCCTTAAAGGTGCAGCGGATCTTCTTCTGAGGCATGATTGGTAGTTGTTTTGGGGTGAAGACGATTTGGTTACGGGTGTCCTCGTCTGAGAGCGACGTTGGTTGGGTTTGTAGACTGCGACGTCGAGAGACGAGATCGGACTTGATCGCAGAGGATGACTCGTTGGGGTCCAGCAGCTTGCGTGGCGAGGCGGGAGGTGTGAAGAGACCGAAGTGGGATGAGGGAGACGTGAGAGAGAGAAGAAGGAAAAGAAGGAGAGAAGGAAAAAGTGAATCAGAGGTGATGAGTGAGAGTAGAAGTATTAGAAGAAGACTGGAGGCGAATTGTGTCAGTCGGTCAATGATGATCTAATAAGCAGAGAGGCAGGACCGGGTCCAGGTCCAACCGGGCAAGCCAGGCGCCAGGTCGAAGGCGGGAGAAGCGCTCACAATGACAACCAAAGACAAGACAAGGAACAACAGACGTGGAGCAGGGGACAGGGTGGCTGGTGGAGCTTTGGGTCTGGTCTGGGGAGGGGGGTGGATTATGTTGTTATTTATTGGGAAAATAGACATGCAGGGCACACTTCATCGGAGGCGCCAATGCAGGATTGATTAAAACGGAGACCCAAGCAACGAGGCGAGGCGTTCCCAGGCGGCTTACCTCACCACTTTCAGCCTGTTAGTCTGCCACTCTTGGGTGGACTTTACAACTCCACGGCCGGGAAGAGAGAGCTTGTGGCTGCGGGAGTGAGCGAGAGTTACTCTGAAGTCTTCAGTTTCGACGGTGGGGGGTGTGACCACAACACCACACCCGCAAACACACACCTCATGGCCCTCCTCCTCACTCTTCCCTCCTCCTCCTCAGCTAGACAAGTGGAAGCACTCATCCGCGCTAGATGGACATCTGCTGAGGTGCGCTCCGATGCGCTGCCATGCAATGCACGGCCAGACCATTCTGCGGTCCACGGTGTCCACGGTGTCCCCAGTGCTATCCATGCCACGCAGAGTGCTAAGGTAGCCGTTTCCGTTTGCGCATGCAGAATCCAATGGAACAACGACGAGAGGAGGTATCCGTACTTGGCCTTGCACGAGATATGGAACTCGAGGTCGTAGCAGAGATGCCGTGTCCGTAAACTTGGGCCAGATGTTGGGCCCCCAGCCAGCCCAGCAGACTATTACTGCGTATGCGTACGGAGTACGGATACACTGACGACAACTCGTCAAGTGATGCGTTGGGAAGGGTACTGGCTCCTCCAGTTGCAGCGGCTCCAGTTGCAGTGGAAGCGGCGGATATCGGTGCACAGCCATGTGGGTGTGAGAGGTCAAGTGAAATACCAGAAAATCCAGGGTAGGGGGTATCCGTACAACAAGAAAGAGAGGCTCGACTCACCAAAGTCGAGGTTCCCTGTTCTTTGTTCAGCCGGAACAGTGGGCGTTTCCCTGCTGCAAAGAGAACAGGCAGTGAACAACGTACGTGTGCGTCCGAGGTACCCAGGTACCATCCGTATAACCGAAGGAAGGTCATCGTTGGTCCGTGGTCAGGACTCAGTAGTGGGTGTAGTCAGCCGTAGGTTGGTAGATCCGATGGGGCGGGGGTCGAGACAGCGCTGATGGGGACGATGGAGTCAGGGTCGTGTTTAAGGGTGGGCGAAACGAGAGAGAGAGAGGGAGAAAGAGGCGTCGCTCTGGTGGCTTTGAGCCTCGGGATTACAGGATTGGAGAAGAGAGGCTGGCGCCTGACGCTGACGCTGACGCTGATGGCTCGGGAACCGGTACGGTAATGACGCTGGCGCTGGTCCTGGCACTCCAAAACTGTAATTGGCAGTGCTGATTTGTGTCAAATGGGCGCCAGGACAATGCCGATGACACTGGTTGACGGTTTGTGAGGCTCCGAAAGCGGTGAATGTACGTCGGGATGATTGATTATTGTGTAGACTGGATTGTACTGGATCGGACTGGGCCTCGCGCCTCTCGTGTGTCTCTCGTTCCGTCGGGCATTCGTATAAGTCATGGCTCCGGTGGCTGCTTGTCCCGAGTCAATGGATCACTCCAGACGGATCAGCCCCGGAACAGCCTAAGATGGCTTGTCGAGATTATCGATCAGTGCTGCCAATGCCATGGATGATGGCGTTGGAGACGAAAGTAACATGGGGCGGTGGCTGACGAGGGTTCACTGGTGAGACTGAATAGGAACGAGGGTGCTGAAATTGCGCAAGGTATCCGAATACCGGCAGCGTATCCGTAAGGTAGTGCTGTGAGTGCCTCGATTCTCAAGGCAAGGATGCGCAATGTGATATACGTCAGCGGTGGTTTGGTGATGGAGGAAATGAGGTGACTTTCTGAATGCTAGTGGCAGCAAGACGACGGGATTCGATCCATGCGGGCTTGCCAACGACGCAAAGCAGACCGCAGGAGGGTGTGATTTGAAAAAATCCCTGGAACTGAGTCAGGTAGATGCAACGCGGTGAAGGCAGATGTGAATACTCCGTTCCTAAGTTGAACGGTGCAGAAGTCGAGATGTAGATCGGCCTACCTTCATGTTAGACTACCTACCTGACTATTTACCTCAGGTACTCACGCACTACAGTACAGCAGATGCTCCGAGCGAGTCAAGAAGGATGTTGCTCAACTACCTTGCCTTCCACACTGCATTAGACAAATTACTTGTGGAAGATGAATGGTGAATTGCACCTGACGAATGGACAAGTCAACTGAGTAGGATCGTCGCAGGAAGAAAAGGAAGGAAGGAGCTGAGAAGTTTCCGAAGAACCAAAATGAAACTCCCATCCGCGCAACTGCCGTCAAAATCACAATTGCCAAAGGTACCTACCTGTCTACTTTCCTAAGGTAAGGTGCGTAGGTACCTGATCTTGCCTTGTCTCAATCATCAGTTTCCTCTCCGCACTTCTAATGCCAACATATGGTAATTATGTACTTCGACCTCCAAAATACACTTCTCGCCGTTGCATCGGGGCCGGTCACCGACCTTCCATCTACCGATACATCGCCGACTTCACCCCTCCCGCCATTTCCTCGGGCTGTCCAAGGATTGCCGATGGACGGGTACCGAAGCCATGTGCCGCCAAACTCAGCAGCCTAATCCATCTTTCAACCTGTCCGAACCAAGCAGGCCAATCCTCCTCATCTCGACCAATTGTCAATGGTAGACAAGCTCAGGTCGTTCGCTCTGCTTCTCGTGCAGTACATGGCATTGCATGTCACGGCATGGCAACAGTCGCTAGTGGCAGCATGGCCTCATGGATCATGGCTTGTGCTGGAGCCCGAGTTGCAGGAGGCATCCTAGTTCGCTCTGCACCAGTTCGTAACCAAGGACCGAGATGGCTGGTGAGAGATGGAAGGGCGACTGACTTGGTACTACCTTCCAATCGCATCGCAGTCGCCTGTCACAAGCCATCATTGTCGCTGGCCTTTGTTCGCTCTCGCCAACAGCATCCCCCGCATGAGGTACCGAATAACTGCCGCAACGTTCCGAAGCTAATAGATTGAAGCTAATAGATTAGCAGTAGACAGTTTCCTCGATACTACTTCGATACTCCGTCAAGCCAGTGAAGCTCGCCTCGGCCGCTGGAAATTCGTTTGAACCTGCACCTCTCAGTCGTCCCATGCGCTCCAACACTGGTTCAACGTTGATGAATGACGTGCAAACGAGGCGCTGGTAGATTCAAGTTGAGCCATGGCAAAATTATCTTAATCAAAGGACAAGCATCCTATCGTCCCTTACCGGCCCGAAGTCATTGCTCTGGATAGTTGCAAGGAATAACCTCGTCTTTACTTTCTCCCAAGAGGACCGTCCCCAAGCGTCTCGGGGCTTCCGCACCGCACGCAATGACCTTCTGGGGGGCATTCTTCGGTTCCGAACCCAAAGATGCCAGTGCTGTGACCTTAGCTTATCCCGCGACATCAACTTTCCGAGATCCCCGCGTGGACCTGCAACGGCCATCATCAGTTGAGAAGTAGTGGAACAGCAAGTGAGAAGTCTACACGGTTAGGCCGAGCGGTGCGGCCAACTCAGACGGAGCAAAGACTTTGTCCTTTGTCGCCATAGCTCGGCTCCGGAGATGCTCGGCTGGCTGTCCATCAAGTCACAACAACATATCTCTGCATGCCGAATCGCAGCTTGTCTTTGGCTAGCCTGATATTCCACAGCCACAAGTTGAGTTCTGACAGGTGGAAGGGAAAGGTGCCCTACAATAGCAGATGCGGCACCGAATGGTTAGCTACAGGTCACCCCAAGCAGTGCCGCCTAGCCTAGCGCCGTGCAACCCGACCTCCTCCCGTATTGGAGCTGGCTTCCTGCAGCCACTGCATCCAGGCGCTTGGGAGCGGCGCCATTGGCTTTTAGCATGTCCTCCAGCCTCCAGGAGGACTATCTTCGATGCAGCGAGCTGGCCGAGATATCACGGGAAAGGTGTATATCTGGGACAAACTGCCTGCCCGTCGACAAACGCGGCTCAACGTTGTCCGTCCTCGTTCGTCGTACCCGCATACCGAACACGGGATATCCACGGTCATTATCTCGTGTCCGGTGTTGTTATCGAAGAGGGGATGAATCAAAGGATACGAATGCCCCGACAAGACGATCCTTGCGATCCGGTTGTTGACTTACCTACCTCATGTATGGCTCGTCTTATCTTATCATCCCTGAGGGGAAATCGCATCCTGAGGTGGCTTCGCCTGTTCACGAGACCAGCCAACCTCGCATCATCGAGTAATAACCGCCTATTTCGCAGAGTTGTCGAGGGTCCGAGACCGCCTTGCATTTCGAGCCAGCAGGCCCGCACCCAATCATTTGAGGCCCGCCCGCTGATGGATCGCTGGAGCAATCGCTGGATCTTGGATCCTACGGTTCGGATGGCAATGGAGAGCACATGTGCGTTGGCAAAAGTCAACTCAAAATCTCTGGCTTAACCGCCCTCGGTGTCATTTCTCGCATTCCGCAAAACCCTCAGAAGTGAAACGCCGGGTGCCTTTAGACATGTGTCAAAAATGTGAGTTACACAATCCTTTGCTCAACATCCGATTGAGGGAATCCTCATTTATGGAGCAGTCCTGTGTTTATTTACACCGCCTCCTAATACCTTCTACGGGGACATGCTTCCCTCTCTAACTTGCCTTCTGGGTTGTCCCCCAACAGTGTTAGTCGATGCTACGCCGGACGTCGAGATTGCCAGTCTAGCCTTGATTGCCCATCAAAATTAGCCATCAATGCACTCGGATCTTGATTTACAATGGGGGAACCCCTACTGTCCTCGGCCTCCCCCAGTCACGACTATTTCCTAAAATTACGAGCCAAACGGTGAACCGGACGGTTTTGATGTTGTTTCCCGTGCGATTCCCCACGGTTCATTCTATTTACCACCCCCGGCTCGCTCTGCCAAAAAAATCGTCCGATTCCCCAGTCCCACTCCTCCTCAACCAATATAACTATTTGGGGTCTGTGGCTTGACATCCGTCTCATCCCCAAAGAAGCAGCCCGAGGAAGAAAACAGTAGACAGCAGGCATGCCACCGGCTGATGAGAACTGAGCAAGTGTATCGGCACCGCGGCTTTACAACGGTTCAGCTAGGCCTGCAGTCAAATAGCCAAATAGAAGCCTCAGCAGTGTCCGCACATTTCCGAGACATGTGGCGCGGACATCGGTCAATCTCGCTCAAAGACGGCCGGACAATGAATAATGCTGCCCTTTCAGATAAAATGTAACTGATGGTTAGGATGTAGTACGACCCCAAGCTGGACGGTAGCAAGAGGCCTCATACTCATGATAGAGAACAGATGTCTCGGTCCGATCCGCGAGATAGTCATTGAGACAAAGACGTATTCGTACATGTATTGCGATTCAATGGTGTTAGACGGGTATACCGCACCCTATTCTCACAAACTTGTTGTTAGTATCATTGGTCCACCACCCATGGTAACAGGACGAAAGAGACGGGAGAAAGAGCTACTATACGGAGTAATTTGGCTCGAAACTGCTCCGAAGAAGCATCCAGGATACCTGAATCTTCTCTCAAAAGCGGCGAGATAAGCTTCCGTGGCGGACAGCGTGCATCTACCATGCTCTCTTGGGTCTTTTGCTAACAGAACCTGCCAGATGATGAATCAACCCTGCTGGATCACTCGTCAATCAACCGGCCATCCTCCTCCTCATCCGATAATTACAGGAGTCCTACGATTTTGGTAGCTAGTGCTGATTCCACCTAGCAGTTGAGGTAGGACCAGATCTATTCCGTACTAACACAGAGGTGGAAGGAATATGTGCCCGCCCCGGAACGTACAGGGTGAGTAGGGGGGCGGCGGCACAGGCCCGGACTTTTGGGACTGTCTACTATGGGGGCCGCGCGCCGCCGGATGTCACCGCCGCGGGTTCCCGGAATTGTACAAGCGGATGGTCTAGAATCCCAATGGAAGACCACCTGAGGAGAACATACGAACTCAGGTCACAAAAGATCACTGGCGAATAAGGACATGGAATCTTGACGACATGGTGTGAGCATTTTGCTATCGACATATATCGCGACGTTGCGCGTACGGACAGGCTGAGCGGTTCCACCTCGTCGCCGACGACCCAGGACCAAACCATCATCACAAGCCCGCCCACCTGGCTTCACAGTTTGGATTCGCGAGGCGGTACTGGGATATCGATTTCACTTTTTTTTGTATTAAACTATCAGTATTTTTTGTATTTCAGAAGACGCACCGAGACGGTCGCGCAACCAGAAGCCCGTGGTATATTGTGTTAAGCTTACTTGCGCATGTCGACCACGGCTCTGATGCAGTCGCCTTGCTTCATGGTCTCAAAGGCGTTGTTCATCTCGCCCAGAGTCTTCCTGTGGGTGATGAACTCGTCCACCTTGAGGTCACCCTTGATGTAGTCCTGCACGAGACCGGGCAGCTGAGAGCGGCCCTTGACACCGCCGAACGCGCAACCCTTCCAGACACGACCGGTGACGAGCTGGAACGCTGTTTGAGAAAGTGGTTAGTTTCTGATGCCGTACTACAACAAGGTTGTGCGAGGGGTACTTACGACGGGTGGCAATCTCCTGACCAGCAGCAGCGACACCGATGATGATGCTCTGTCCCCATCCCTTGTGGCAAGCCTCGAGAGCAGCACGCATGACGCTGACGTTACCAGTGCAGTCGAAGGTGAAGTCGCAGCCGCCGTCGGTAAGCTCAATGAGCTTGTCGACCACAGACTGGTCTCCGAGCTTGGTGGGGTTGACGAAATCCGTGGCGCCGAACTTTCTCGACCACTCCTCCTTGTTGGGGTTAACGTCGACGACGATGATCTTTGCAGCCTTGTTCACGACGGCACCCTGAACGACGGAGAGACCGACGCAGCCGGCACCGAAGACGGCAACGTTGTCGCCCTCCTGGACGTTGGCGGTAATTCTGGCAGCACCGTATCCGGTGGTGATACCGCAGCCCAACAAGCAAGTGCGGTCCATGGGAGCATCCTGCTGGACGGCAACGACTGAGATGTCGGCAACGACGGTGAACTGAGAGAAGGTGGAGGTGCCCATGAAGTGAAGCAGGTCCTTGCCCTTGCACTTGAAGCGCGAGGTGCCGTCGGGCATGACACCCTTGCCCTGGGTGGCGCGGATCTTGCCGCACAGGTTGGTCTTGCCTGACTTGCAGAACTTGCACTCCTGGCACTCTGGTGTGTAGAGGGCGACGACGTGGTCGCCGACCTTCACGTTTGTGACGCCCTCACCGACGGACTCGACGATACCGGCGCCCTCATGACCGAGGACGATGGGGAAGGCTCCCTCGGGGTCCTTGCCGGAGAGAGTGTAGGCATCTGTCCCGAGGAAAGTGTGTCAGTCCTCAAGTTTCTGGGGTTGTAGTAAACAGCCTTCGGATCTTCATCCGAGACCTCAGGCGGGGGTTGTAATATACCTGTGTGGCAGACACCGGTGTGGTAGATTTCGATACGGACCTCGTGGGCCTTGGGCGGGGCAACTTCGATATCCTCGATGCTCAAGGGCTGGCCGGCCTCCCAGGCGACGGCGGCCTTGCAAGTAATGGTCTGTAGATGATCAATTGGGTCAGCGGATGGGTTCGGGTTGTCAAGATGGCTCGCGTCTCAGTCGTCTCCGTGGTCGTCGAGCTACCCCGCAATGGACGGGAGAAAATCGCAGAGCAGGGAATACAGATGTAATGTAAAGTGCTTGGAGTGGGAACTGGGCATACCTTTCCTGCAGTGGCAGACATGTTGTGTGATGATGGTCGATGAGAACCTTGATGGAAGGAGGAAATCGGCACACTAAGCTTAGCTTATAACCGGGCAGGGTACGAGTATTTATTCCAACGAGGTCGGAAGGAGGAGCTGGCAGCTGGAAGTCCAAGATGCAGGTTGGGCACTGGCAGAGGGGGAGAGAACTGCCGCCGGGTGTCTTTTGGCACCATCTCCAAACCCCACCTTCCCCTCGGGAGGGGAAAGTATCCGTGAGTCTCGGGGGTTCGGGGACTGAGACTTGAGTTAGGTACCTCTCTTCCTCTGTGTGCGTATCTCTATCTGGAGAACTGGAGTGCACTTCTTCCTTTACTCGACCACGAATTGGAAAAAGCGGAGACGTTCAGCTTGTCATTGACTACCTAGGTACTTAGGTAAGTAGAGGATAAAACACTACTGACGCTAGCCGTGACTTGTACGAGTCTTGGGTGAGGCGGATGGAAGGGCATTCCCAAGCAGCAACACACGAGTACGTCATTGGATCGATTGAGGTTCTGGGGATGAATTCTGTTATTTGGTTGGCTGGAAGTCTACTGGCAAGTCTTTCTCCTGTTGTCCCAATTGGCTGCCTGTGATTAGGTAGGTACATGGTACGGTGACAGTCAGATAGAAGAAGTCGAGACCAACGGATGCCTTTCCGACGGACACCAAGATCCAGAAATCGCAGTGACTGGTTCCCTTCCCGAGAACGAAGGCCGAATCACGGCTTGTACGGGCACCTAGCCGGGGGTGGCGGGGGCAGGCTGCGTATCTGGGTCTTCCAAGCGCTTCCACCTCACCAAAGAAAAAGACCGCCCTTTTTGAGACGTTTCCCCCTCCTCCTCTCTTCCGGCGCGCTGTCGGGCTTGCAGCCTATCGTTGTCTGAAGACGCAATACACCAAAACTTTAAGCCGTCGGGGTTAGGCTTTTGAGATGCTATTAATGCACCCTTTTGCAGGCATAGTCCATCGGCGATTGAATCTGGCCAAGCCTGCCCGCCCGCCTTCTGAGGGATGACTTTCCGTGGTTGCCAAGATGGCCTTGAGGAGTACAGCGCTGTTCTTAGGGCCCGCACGTCCAGAGCCCGATTTATGTCCGGGCCCGGAGGTTTCAAGCAGTTTCTTTACTGCCTTTGGCAGCTCTACCCTATCTAATCGGCATGCCGGGCTAGAACGCCGTAACACGGAGGGAGACGAGGGGAGCTCCGGGACGGCTTAGATAAGGTAAAAAGAACACTTCCTAGTTGCCCGCGGACAGGGACTCGACGAAGAGAGATACAAGTCAGAAAGAATGGATGAACAATCCTCTCAGGCAAAAAGATAATCAAAGGATCCATTGGAAAAGAAAGTATGGGAAGAGATGGAAGACCAGGTTGACAGCCAAAAGAGGGGAAACAACTTGGCTTCAATGGTGTGTGTTTACCCCGGAAAAAGAGACATCACAATGGCATCACGGTCGCATGGCTGTGGAGGAGATTTCTGAACCTTAAAGAATTATTCTCCAACAAGGTGACGAAGGAATCGTGTTTGGTTACTGCTTCAGAAGTTTGAACGCCGGGAAGCTTTAACAGGATCTTGGTTCTTTTCAAAGGTACAAGGTACAAAGTACATACTACGTTAAAAATCTCGAAGCCCCGTTAGGTGGTGTGTCAGCGGCGCTAGGCCAGGGAGCTCGGGCCACTCCTAAAAACACAGAGCGACTGGGTGGTGGGGCCAAGACGTCGGCGTCTTCCGCGTTGACTGGCCAAGCATCGCGAACCTCCAAAAATTATCGAGCAAAAGCGCGTCCTGCCAAACACCACAACTCAGCTCTTCAGCCTTGTCGCCTGCGACCTGCCAGTCAGCCCAATTAGCCTCGACGACTTTCGCAAATCAAACGACAGCGACGCATCAAATTTCTGCAGGACCGAATACCTACAAATTTCGCTCCCGCCGGTCAACACAACTTTGCGACGACTAGCCTCATCCGGGTGACCTGAGGTCGCCCACTCCATCACCGACATCATGCCTAACAAATTCTCCTTCGACGACTCAACCTTCGATAGCTCACCGCCGTCGACGCCCGGTCAGACTCCACAGAAGAAGTCATACTACCCCTTTGGCGAAAACCCGTCAACCACGCCAGCCGGTCCTCCACCCTCGTCCGCTGCTTCCTTCACACCCCAAGGTGCTCCCTCCGAGTCCTACCTCGGAAGCTCCTTGTTGCAAGGCGTCACTGCGCAGAAGCCCTTTGGCTTCGGCGGTGCAAGTTCAAATGGGCCCAGCAAGAACCTCTTTGGCAGAAGCGACTCTGCTTCAGCGCAACCACTTGGCCGGTCGATTCTGCAGAGCGCCAAACCTACGACGAGACAGCCGTCGGCACTAAGCCGGGAACTTGGCGCGGGAAAGAGCGAGGTCACCTACGATAACCGGACTGGCAGGTATATGATACCCGACAGCTCGGAGGAAGAGGAAGAAGACGAGGACGATGAGGAGTACGACGAACGCGATGCCGCCGACGCGGAGATGGAGCGATACCTCGAAGCCGATATTGGAGAGGAAGACGGAGACGCTGAGGCCGACGACGAAGAGGTCCAGGATGACGACGACATATTTTTGAACTTGCGGCACAGCACCCGTAACGACGATGAACTGGCCTACTCAGATGAGGGTGAAGGCGGCATAGGCGGCGAGGAGTCGGATCTTTTACTGCTCAATACGCCAGCGGCAACGGAGCGAATGCGCAGGGAGGCCCAGGATATTTTCCGTGCGTCGTCCATGCGTCGCTCGTCGGGCAACAGACGGACAGAATTCAAGTTCTCCGCAATCGCAAAGGATCTATACAAGGAACTGGGCATGGCTCAGATCAACGAGTCGTCAGGCGTTGTCTTGAAGACGGAAGACTTGATCAACCAGCTTTACAACGAAGGAATTGGTGCGCAGGAGGACCCCGATCAGCTAGACGTCTCGCTCGCCAATATTGTTTACCCTCTGGTGGACCTCTGGAATGACTTTGCCGACAGTTTACCTATGCCAGAGGGAGAGCACATTGCCGAGATTGGTCCCGGTCCCGAAAGTGAGCCGTTCACGAAGGCTGCCTACGTTGCCCAGTTGGTGCTTCAGATGCACCACACTCGTTTCGCTAACCAAGGCACTGTCGATACCGAAGCGCCGCCACTGCCTTACGTTCTGTTCCGATGGATCGAGGAAAACCACAACATCTACCCCGAGCAGTTCGAGATCGTCATGAATCACAGGCCGAGTCCAGCTTGCCATAGTCTCTTCTGGCCGACACTTCGCAGCGCTCTCATCCGTGGCAATGTCGATCTTGCATCAAAGCTATTGAGGAATGCTGGGTGGGAGTCCGTCAAGAAGGGACCCAGGGCCGATTTCGCTTACTCCGGCAAAGCTCTCGATAACCTACAACGTGCTGTCGGCATTGCGTGCGAGGCACTCGACATGTGCCCAATCACCAAGGGCAACTGGGATATCTTCAGCAGCGATTGGACGCTGTACCGCATCCAGACGAAGGGCTCCTTGGACAAGCTTCAGCGATTTGCGGAGGGCAAGGACAAGAACCTCTTCGCTGGCGATAGTGACGACAGCTCGTACGGAAGAGGCTCCTTGGCCGGTCTTGTGCGGAAAGCGGAAGGCCAGGTTCCATGGGACATCTACGAACATCTCCAGACCATTTACCAGATTATCATGGGAACACCAGAGGCTATCCTGGATACAGCGCAGGACTGGTGTGAAGCCACGATTGGTCTCTTTGGATGGTGGGAGGAAGGCAGAGGACAGCAGAAGAGCCTGCGCATGTCTCGCTCTCACGGCCTCCGCATGACAGCTACGCCTTCTACCCCGGAGACCTATTTTGAACGCCTGTCGCTGGCTTTCCACACGGCGGTTGAGTCGGACTTCCACTTCAACTCTATGAACCCTGTGGAAGTTGCCATTGCTTCGGCTTTCGAGTCAAACTTCGCGGCTGTCATCGGAATCCTTCGAGCATGGTCGCTTCCCATTGCTTCTTCAGTGGCAGAACTTGCCTCGCTTGGTCAGTGGCTACCTAAGCCCGAGCAGCCTAACTTGATCACGATGGAGAGTCTGGACATGGAGGATCTAGAGATGTTGGGAGTGGCTCCTCAGACCGCCGATGATGTGGAGGGCATCAAAGACACTACGCTTACACATTACGCGCGCGAACTCGCCGGAATCGAGAGTCTTTCGGAAGATCGCAGCGGTTGGGAGATGGCGATACAGGTCCTTGGTCGCATGGATTCGGCTGCGAAGTCAGAGGATATGGTGGGAGAATTGCTTCGGGATATCCTAGACCAGCTTGATTCTGAACAAGGAGCCACTGTGGATAAGGTCTGGAGAATTCTGAACGATCTCGGCATGATTTCCTATGCCGAAGAGACCGCAGAGGTACGTGTAGATCGCATCGAACTATGCATATCACCAAGCTAACCGTTTCTAGACCTACGCAGATATTCTCGGCAAAGACTCCCACAGATACGGAGAGGCTCTTTGGTACTACGCTCTGGCTCATAGACCCGGAAAGGTCCGTGAGGTGCTCAACCTCCTTATGTCGTACTCTTTGCTCCACTCCACGGTCTACCCCCCAGCCAACGATCTGGACGACCACCTCTACCGACTTCTGAACGAGCGCAGTCAAACGCTCGAAAAGTATGCCAAACAAGATCTCGAGGCAGCGAATCTCCTCGGGCGGATGCTGAGTGGTTACGCCACGCTCCGGAAATTCTACGAGCTTCGTGACACTGATGGGCTTGCTGATATGTCACCTTACAAGTCTGCCACTCTCCGGAAGCAAGCCGCCTCTGCCCTTGTTGCAGTCATCGCTAGCTCTGATGACAACATTCGGGGAGGCCTTTACGACGAAACCCGCGACGCAGTTGTCAGTGAGGACTTCATTCTCGCTCTGTTGGGCGAGGCTTTGCCCTTTGTCAACCAAAACCCTTCGGTCATCACGCTCGACCAGATGGACACGCTCCTCAAGGCCGTTGAGGATATCCAGACAGTCAACTCCACTATCTTCAATGCAGCAGACGAGTTCTTCAAGCTTGTTCTGTCCTCGACGCCGGGCATGAAAGGCTCAACGCCTGCAGACTTGATGCGCAAGAGCACCAGCTCGCTTAGCGGAAGCTACATGCTCAGCGGAAGCTCCATGTTAGCCAGCCAGCTTCACCGGTCCATCAGCGGTGGCAGCGGCAGTGGTTCTTCTCTCGCCAAAACGAAGCGCGGCTGGGATTGGAGATCGGGACTCACGGCTGGTGCGTCGGCCGACGACGTGCTTCGTATACTTCGCTTGGGCCTGTCAAGAGACTTGGCAACCTTGTGGCTGGCCGACGCGGACAATACGCCCGTGTACTAGGATCGCATTGGACGTGTCGCGGGTGTCAAGCGCAAGCGCGAGTGGACTTTGCCTCACCGGTAGTAGTTGTCCTTAGTTAGGCAAGGGATGGCATTTGGGAATGGGATTAGGATGGAGTTTGATGATGACGTTGTAAATGGAAAGGCAACCAAGAAAGTTTCAGATGTATAATACCATTGGTTCACCTGAGAAGTTGCCGACTTCTCTTTGATGAAGGGGTGTCCCGCGTTGTTGGATTGTTTAATTCAAGATTACACTTTGTACAGCGGCTAGCGGGTGACAAGCAGGGCCATGAGAACCATGCTGTAGGATGAGACTTGTCGGAATGACTTGAGCCAAATCGTAGTCCATGATCTTGCCAACTTCATAGAGGCCATACAGTCATTCGAAGTTGTCGAGGCTAGGAGCAAAACTTCATGCCTGAGGGCAAACACAGTACAAACACCGTGCGCAATACGACCACTGACTGTAACAGCGATTTACCGACGACATGCGAATAAGGAAATACCAATTGAACACTGTTCAGCAAGCCAAATCCTTGTACACCTCACGTGGCGGCCATGATACTTCGCCGAGACTCATTCATTTTCTCTGTCTCTCAATGCATGCAGCCGGCCATTTTCCATTGTGAAACGCTGCCAGTCCGGTAAAGATGCACATCTTGTCAACGGTGGCCCGATCCATCACGTCACGAAGCCTAGCACGCGTCGAACAGGTATGCTGGTTTGATATTGAGCCATTGAGGAACTTCAAGCACGTAAAAGCGGAATAGTTACTGACATTCTCACCAGATTCAATCAAATCATGGCACGTATGCCCGGTTCTTCACGTGCTCCTGCTCCCTGTGTGGTGCAGAGGCGCCTCGTCCATCAGAAGACGGCATGCACCACTCCCGCTTGACGCTGCCTGGCAGTGGCCCCGTCATTGTCGAGCACAGCAAGGGAGGAGTCAACCAAGCTGGAGCTTCTGAGTCTCAAGCGGTATCTCTTGAACCACCGGAGAGGCCAAAGGCTCCGTCAACCTGGGGCTCCTTTGGTAGCAAGATCGCCAAAGCCCGGCCAATCCCAAAGGTCGTCAAGAAGGGCCCCGCGCCAACAGGAGTGAAAGGGCACGCTTCTGGCTCGACATCATCATCATCAAAAGCGACAACAGCGCCATCGTCAACGGGAAAAGCCAAGAGCGCGAAACGGAACCCCTCACCACCGGCGTCGGCGCAATGGGGCGCCTTTCACGCGCTACAGGTCCAAGGCCCCGCACCGAACCCGAACCCGCCACCCAAGCCGAAGTTGCTGTCGAGACCGAGGGCTGGCGCACCGGCGCCGCGGTGGAAGCGCAACTCGCTTACTGCGCAGGCGAGGGCTGGGAAATGGGGCGGGTTTCATCAGGAGCAGGGTGCGCCAGCTTCTGGGCACGTCGTCGACGGGGGGCTGGTCGCGCACGATGGACATCGGTCGAGCGTCGATCCTGTCGTTGAGGGAAACCTGGAGCTGGGTCTGGAGACTTCTCTGTCAAAGGATGTTGGCGACAATTCAGAAGAGGTGGGGGCAAAAGAGGTGCCATCCGAGGTTTTAATAGAACAACCTGTCTTGTCAAATCCACAACATCGACAGAACGCGGCCTCTGCATCAACCAGCAAACGGGGGAAAGAAAGGACCAGAGCGGTTCCTAGAACCAGATCTCGGAGAAGCGGGCCCAGGAGCGCTGCAAGATCGGGAACTGGGAGCTGGGGAAACTTTTTCGAAGATATCGAGAGGAGCGATCCTGAGATCACCAGGATGACAGGCAGCGAAGAGGAAGCAGATGCTCCGGCGCCATCCCGTAGCACCGCTGACGATACCACTTCATCATCCGCTTACGTTTCTTCTGAGTGGGACACTACATACGGTACTAATGTATACCCCAAACCAACACCAGACTTTTATGAGGATATTCTACCTCTACCTTCGAGGCCCCACGAACCCAATGCCTCAAAAGCCGAAGATATCCCAGCTCTCTCCCCCCGCGCAGGACCCGGATTTATCACCCAGGCAGAGGCCGCCGCCCTCATCGAAAGACTCTCGCACCAGAGGCGTAAGAGGAGGGTCCCGACTAGGAATACACCCGGGCTCAGCCCCGGGGAAGCAGAGTCCAGAGACTCATCAACGCAACGACATCCAGACCAACACCAGCCAGCAGTTCAAGAGGATATGACGATAATGTCCAGACAGCAAGCGCTATACGTCCTGCTCCAGGAGCCTGTGGAACCGGTGCCTCGGGACATCAATGAGCAAGAGCATGCTACCATCAAGGAAGGGCGAAGATGTCATTCAGACATCGTTTCCGCAGACCAACGTCTCACAGAACAACATCACATAAAAGAGTATATGAGAGAGCGTAGCGCAATAGACCGGTATTCAGAAGAACGCCGCGGAAGAGAACGTCACGCAGAGGAACGCCGCATAAAAGAGCAAGAATTACGCACAGAGGAGCGTCGCATCAAAAAACTTCGCAGTGCAGAAAGGCGTGTGGAAGTACTCCGCGAAGAAGAACGTCGCGCTCACAAAAAAGCACGTCGGGCAGATGAACGTCGCGCTGCAGAGTTTCGCACGCTAGAACGCCGTATAAAAGAACTAATTCGCGAAGGAGGACCTGGCCCCGAAGAACGTCTCAGGGAAAAATATGCTAATTTCCAGGCAATGAAACAAAGTCGCCCTACTAATCTAGCCAAGGAAGCCTTGCGGGATTTTGATGATATCCTGAAAGAACTGTCTACGGAGACAGTTGAACACCATCATGAAGTGAACTATATCCGGGATTGGCTCTACTGGCTGAGAGGACTTGTTTCACATCTGGATGAAGGCCATAATGTACAAGGGTTTTGTGACCTCTGTGAGCGGGAGTCTCATAAAGTCCAAAGACACCATGTCATTCCGAGAAGTCAACGTGATCGCGACCGATTCACTATTAAAGAGATGAACGAGTTGCTGGAACTTTGCCTTCCCTGCCACATAAATTTACACAGAGCCATTCCAAACGAAGAACTTGCTGGCGAGTTCAACTCTGTGGCGCGGATTTTGACACATCCTCGAATTCAATCCTGGTTGGTGTTTGCGAAAGCGCATTCTATCCGGGACCTCCACGGTCTAATGAGACTACCAGATGCAGATGGCACACTTGAGCTGTAAGTGCTTGGGACACTGGGTGTTGTACCCATGAGGGGGTGCAATATATCAGAGGTGCCCTCCCCATGGATACAACACGCACCCCATTACGGAATTTGAGAAGGATAGCTGATTAACTCCGACCTCTAGGGAAGAGGATGAGCGCCGACTCCATTTGCTTCTTCTTGAGAAACACCTGGCCAAGTTCGCAAGCCGGAGGCGCCAGGACTATCTTGCTCTGCGCGACTTCCTGAAGACTCGTATTCCCTTGCCCGTTAGACAAAGCGAACTCAGACATGTGCTCATGGATCAAAAAGAGGGGCAAAGCTGGAAAGGTCTTTTGCTCAAAAGGCTTCGCAACGAGGAAGAAAATCGCGGTTTTATAGTTACTGAGAAAGGCTCTAAACGACTCAGGAGACGACGCAGGCGATTCGGCTCATCAAGTAAAGTCTGACCAGCAATTAAAGCTCTATTCAATCTCGCTGGCATTCTCCTGGCTGAGCTTAGGTACACGATCCCTGGACTCCTACTTACTTGCTCACACACTCCCGTTGCCCAGTATCAAGGGCGGCCTAATACTTACAGCCAATCGACCTTAAATTGTCCATGCCATTTGAGTCTGGAGCTTCACATTGCTTTTGGTGCCGGTAGTTCTTCTGAGACTTGGAATCCGTTCCCGTCTCTAGTGTTGTGTTTCTGAATGTGCTTCCAGTGAAGAAGGGATCTGGAAGAGCAAAAAGCGGTGTCCCACCAGACTATTGACACCGACCTGCTTCAGCAAAAGAAGCAAAAGGAAAGACGATATACAACACCAGGTATTCGCTGGTCGTCACCGACCCAACTACTAATCCGGCCCTCATTAGCTTGTCTATGGGAGAGCGGACGGGATCCCGAATTTTCCAACGGGTATGGTCGTATGTGGTTGAGGCTATTCGGAAAAGGGTCTAGCAAGACTGAGAAGTTGAGTGCCAGCTGACTGTTTGCTTCACTTCAAGAACGAGATTCTTTCACAGGCACCAAGTCCTACTGAAAAAAATGGAGCCTTTAGAAGACGACTGGAGTATTCTGTGATCCTGGTGTCTATGTTGGTGTGGGTACAGTCATACGGTCCATACAAGGCAACTGAGGCCGCGCATATGACAGAGCTCTATCAAAACCCCCTGAACCACAACCTTGCCATCCGCCACTGCCCACCGCTATCGAAAAGCAATCATACTAACATCACTCGTGATATAATGAGTTTTTTTTTTCTCCTTTTAAGTCAAGAAGTCCCCCTTTAGAAAGAAAAAAACGCCCACCCCGGGGGCATCAGATACCAACCAAGAATCGAAACACCCACTCCGCAGCAACACCCGCGTCGTCCTCCCTCCTCGTCGCGTCAAACGCCCGCTGCAGAAACTCTGGCGAGAACCCCTTGGCGGGCGTGTAAAAGTGCTTAATGGTCTCTTCCATGATGACCTGGTCGCACTCGAAATGGGGCTGGATCGTGAGGACGCGAGAGGGCTCGTACAGGCCCTGGACCCTGCAGTGCGCGCTGCCGCCGATGTTTTGCCAGGTTCCTGGAAGAGGTGGGTTCGGTGGCGGGGCGAGGGCTACGTGGTCGCCGTGGCACATTTGTAGCCGGAGACCGTGAGGGGGTGGTGGTGATGAAGAGCCGGCGTCCTGTTCTGACTCTGTCGTTCTTGTCGTGGGCGCAAGAGCGGCCAGGCAGGGAAAGTCCTCTACGAGGTTCGGGTTCAACGAGATGGTCTGGACGCCAAACTCGTAGCCGTTGGGGTCCTTTTCCACGACGGCGCCGTGGGGCTCGAGGAGGACTTTGCCGATGAGCTGGTGGCCGAAGCAGGTGCCAAAGATGCGGACGTTGGGGTGGTGCTCGTAGACGCGCCGGATGAAGTCGCCGAGGCGGAGCACCCAGGGGTCCGTGTCGTAGGCGGCGGCGATGGAGCCCGTGATGAGGATGGCGTCGACGTCGGCTGGGTTCGGGTAGTGGCCTGCGACGACGTCCCAGGTCGTGAAGGTGGCGAGGTGGGAGGCTCCGATGCGGGTTGCGGCGGCGGTGAGGCGTTTGATGTATTGGGCGCTGTAGTATTGTCCGTAGAGGGTTTGGACGGCTGTGACCATTACGTCGGTGTCTAGGATGGCGATGTGTTTGGGTTTGTCTGCCTTTGGAGGTGTTGCTCCTCCTGGCGCACTGGCGATCGCGCCCCCGGATCCTGTTTCGGGTGTAAGTCTATGAACCACGTGTTGTTGGGGATGTTGGGCTGACCTTGCAAGTCTTCTTCTCTCATTTTGGGTGACAGACGTCTGTCTTACTTTGATTTGGTATCCTACGGGACGAGAAAACACAATTACTTTCAATCGGAATCTCAAGTATGAAAAACCGCCAACTGTGATTTGTTGGGCGCTGTGAGTGAAGTCGTGAAGTCTCGGCAGCTGCTCCGAGTCAGATCTTCGGAGGAGATTTGTCACGGGATCCACGTTTCGGGCGTCAACGCCGGCGTCGGCGTCGGTGCCGAACTTTTGCTGCGGTCCACCGGCGGCTGGTCTAGAAATCACTTGCGACGCACGACATCGACCGTGAAAGGTACCAACTCAAAACTGAAATGTATATCTGAGAAGAGAATTATGTGAGACTACCGCGTAGATGTTTAGGTGTCTATCAACTACATACTATCGTGCCCACATGCTGGATTGAACATGAGCAGCTCACTTCTCAATACTTGTACCCCGACTTCTTCAAAATCGTCTCCAAAAGCACATGGTTCTTCAGAGCTGTCTCAAAGTCCGCATACCGTGAAGTATCGCCTTTGGCGTAGGCGTCAAAAATGAGGAGCGTGTTCAGCCCCGCGGCCGAAACCTCGACTCCGTCAGGGAGCTTGCCGGTCTCGAGAATGACCTTTTGTTCTTCTCCTCCGACTAACTTGTACTTGAGTTGCTTGCTGGGGCTGTGGATCTGCCACTGGCCTCCGTCCCAGACGGCCTCGATTTCCCCCTTGGTGCCGCTGATGATCCAGCGAGCACCGACCTCACCGACCGTGACCGGGGTGGTTCGGCAGGCAATCGAGGCCACTGCCCCGTTTTGCAGCACGCCTTGGACCAAGATGTGGTCGGGAGAGGACTTTGGGTACGCTGGATCGATCACGCTGCTTCTGTCGGCTTTGTATAGGGGGACGGAGTCGACGTCGCTCTTTAGAACTGACGACAGGCTGCTGAGATCGAAGTCGCCAACAACGTTTGTGAATGAGTCCAAGACTATGTTCCAAGAATATCAGCCTTCGATATTACCAAGTTCGTCAGAATCTCCCAACAGAGATGGAGTAACTTACAATGCCCAAAGCCGATGTGGAATGCGTTACCTCCGGTTTTGATATCGAGGTAGTACTCCGCGCCCTCCACCCAGAAGTTGGGAGGAAAGTATGGGAGAGTGCCGACGACAGAAGTGTGATTGATCTCACCAATCTCCCCACTCTGAATGATCTCCCTCAGCTTGAGAGTGAGAGCGTCAGAGCGACCTTGGAGACCAACAATGGTCTTGAGTCCGTCTGACTTGGCCAGCTGCGTGAGCTGTTCCGCCTCCTGCGCCGAGGCGCCAAGGGGCCACTCGACAAAGACTTGCTTCCTGTTGGCGAGCGCGGGGAGGGTGACGGCGAGGTGCTTGGTCACGACGACGCTTACGACGACGAGGTCCACATCCGGGTCGCTGGCCAGCTGCTCGACGTCGCCGTATGCTTTGGTCGTGCTCGGAAGCTTATGCATCTCGATGGAGCGGCGGGCTGCTTCCGCGGACGAGTTGCAGAGGGCAACAATCTCGTAGTGTAGCGAGTTCTTGAAGGAGGGGAGGATGGCGATGGAGGCCCAGGCGCCTGGGCCCATGACTGCCTCCTTTGCGGAGAGTCCGATGATGCCTACTCTGATGGGGGCCATGATCGCTGGTTGGGAGTTTAGGTGGAATGAAAGATGAGTTTGGTGTAAGTCCTCTGTTCAGTGAATGAGATTGCAATGCTGAATATTCAGGGCCTTGATTATCACGGCATCGTTCTTTATATCTACCAAGAACTTATCCATCTCTGTCCAGACAACCTACCAATAACATCTGGCGGCTCATGTAAGTGGTCGCCGGTGGGCCTGATGCAGTTGATTCAGCGCCTTCTCGCCTGGATGCCCGATTCGTCGGATTTCCGAACATGAATCTGCGTGGCTTCACACCGCGACATGGCGGAGATGTCGCTTCGTCCCGAAGTCTATCATCCAAACGTACGATTGTGCCCGGGGTAACATTGTCATTCCCGCGGAGCGGAGTAGTGGGGTGGCTTCCGGACACGGCGAGCCGGTCATCAGTGATTGGCTGGAACTCCGCGGAGTGATGACAAACCCCGAGATTGAACCAGGTCCAGCTGAACCTAGATTCTACGCGCAAACTTGACCTCGTCATTTTGCTTAATGGTTGATTCAATTCATATCTCTGGCGTTTTACTCGAGATGACGTTGGCTGCCAGCCGGAAAAAGTCTTGCGTTCTGTGCCGGACCAGTAAGGCGAGGTGTTCGCTCGGGACACCATGCCGGCGCTGTGAGGAAAGGGATTTGAGGTGTAGATACGACCACGTCCCCAAGCAATCAGCTGGATACCGATCACTGCGTCCGGCCGAGACAATCGCCGACCGCGGTATTCACGGAGCAATTGATCAGCTGCCCAATGGCACGGAGTCACTGATCCGCATCGAGAGAGACGGCCTGCTTCCGGGGGACCACCCGCGGCCCGAACGTGAACCGTCGATGGACTGGTCGAACCTCTTGTCAACGGAAATTGCGACGATCCCTTTAGACTCTGACCCTATTTTACAGAGACAACTCCTAAGTCCAAATCCCTTCTCCTTGAGCTTCGACTCGCCTCAACTTCGCCAGACGGTGCTTGGCGGTGCCGGAGTTCCGTGGCAGCGAAGTAACTCGAGCCTATTCGGACCAGAGGACCTTGGTGATTTAGGCGTCATGGAGGACACGGAATATCAAGGTCACGAACATCCTTCAAGTGAAATCCAGTTACACAGGGCTTTCAGGGATTGTCCGGCAAGAAAAATCCGGCCATTCTATCAAGACAAACCCCTCGTCCCGCGAATTACTAAAACGGTGGCAACATGCTTCACAGCCAGAGTCCTCCTCGGCCAGATCTTATCTTATCCCAAGATGATGATCAAAGGTGGCCGGATGCCGCCTTTCATATTCCCACCCTGCGCCATTGATGGATCTGAGTCAATAGTTGGATGTTGTGGCAAGGAGCTTCACCAGTGTCTTCCAGAGCCGCTAGCCATCTGCTGCAACCTCGTGCAAAGCTTTTACCAGAGGACTCCGGGAAGCGCGGCTTTTGTTTGGAGGAGTATATACAGTGAAGTAGGCAGGATCCGGCAAGAGGTGAGAGGTCAGCGCTTTGCCACGAGTTGTCATCTCACTAGTTAACATGAGGTTGAACAGCATTCTTCTTATAACAGCGAACAGATGTTACACGCTCTCCAGGCCGTGGTGATATATCTGCTGCTTCAGGCAAATGACCTCCAATCAATACAAGAAAGCAACATCAAAGCGCTACTAGTGGTACCCAATGTAAGAAGCCAGGAGATAGCCAAGTATTATTGCTAACCAGAGCAGCTGCTAGCCAGGTCGCTGCACCTGACCCTGAATTACGAACTCGACCTGATCAGCAAGCTAAGTCTAGATCGTCGAGGCTGGATTCTTCGTGAGAGTACCAGGAGGTGGGTTTCGAGAGACTGAGTCAATCGGAGAAGTTTCGCTAACAGCAAGGGACCGCAGGACAATCTGCCTTCTCTTTGGCATTGAGCTTTTGATGGACGTGGATCTGAACGCAGAGGAACCGGCGGATTGCGGTGGCTATAGTCTCCTGCCACTGCCCTCCGGCAGAGATTTGTGGGAAGCCGTGTCCAGTGACGAGTGGCGTGCACGATACAGGAGGCTACGAGCCGAGTCGTGCGGTGAAAAGGTTCTGAGCATCCAGGATCTTCGAAAGGCTAGACGGGCTTTGGGGGCGGACTCTGAAGATCGAAGCCAGGAGGACCAGCTGGTAGCCCGAGTCGCAAAGTGGTGCGAGGGGATCGATGAATTCGGGATGATGGTCTGGATGGCTGTCATGCTAGAGTGATAGCATGCGGAAGAGCAGGGCATCGTACGAGAGAGTTCGTGCTTCAAAAGAAGCGATGTTTTAATGGTATATATACCCACTCTGAGTTATCCAGAGTTCTCCCGCTCCGCTTCCGCGATGTCGCATGGTTTCGGTGGCTGTACTACGGCGCCATCTCCTCCGATTTGAGGAGCACGTTCGAGGCGATGACCGGGGCCCTTGCCATCGCTGATCGATATGGTCTTCGATTTCCTGATAGGCAGTGGATGAAGAAGGTCCTGGAAAGAAGTGACCTTCAAATACAGTTTGTCGTTGCTCTCCTCAGTCTCGGAGTATCGCGTTACGAAGAGTGAGAAGCTGATATTCCCGTGCGAAAGGTCCACTGCCTGACGGCCATCAATGATGAATTGCTCCATCAAACTAAAGGCTTCAATGGGTTGCCCCCGGGCACCACTGCTCTCGTGATCTTTTATCTGCGACATAATGCCGGCACGGCCGGTTGCTTCTTGTAAAGGGATCAAGGCGTAACGTAAAGGCTGTAGAGCAGAAGAATGTCGCTGGCAAATAAGACACACCTCACCGACCTTGACAGTCTTAAAATAGACGCTGTATGAAGTGATGCAAGTAAATAGCTTTGATCCGGGCAGGGCATATTGCTGTCTCTGTGACTGCCACAAGTTCTTGGGCCAGGTCTCCATCATCTCCAACGAGAAGTTGGCCGGAAGTAGGGACCTGTCGATGCTCAGAGTCTCCGCCATCTTGGCCTGCAGATTGATCGACATACGCTCATCCACGTCCTTGGCGATGTATATGGTTTCCTGCTCGTGCCGTGTGGTACGCGAAGGGATGATCGTAGTAGGAAGCTCTCTGACGTAGATATTATCCCGGTGGTATCGTAGCGGTATGAAGACGACATAGTCGTCTGGGAAAAGCGTGCATCTTAGACACGTTCTGTTCTCGCCATGAACAAAGAAACTCGCCAAAGTTGCATCCATTCGAATCCCCTTGTTGGTCGATGAGAATTCCTTCTCTTGCTCGCACATGGCCCAGCTGATGGGTTTTCGCGAGGTAGATTCTGTATCGTACCATGACGCGAACTCCGATGGATGGCGGGCTAGCAACCCGCGGTACTGCTGCGAGGCTTCCTGCGGCGCGGTCCAACAGAAGAGAGACATGTCAGTGCTGTTCTTAAGAATTTCTTCCTGAAGTCGCATGAAAGCTCGCGACCCCTCTCCATAGAGCAAGGGCATGTTCACGCGGAAGAGACCGAGCAGGCAGTAGGCTATGTCTTCGACCCGGGTTGTCCGCCTCTTTGACGCCCAAGACATTCTCTCCGCAATGCAAACTTCGGTGATTGCCGCGCTGTTTTTGAGTATTCGGGCAGTCTTGCCATGTATCCCCGTCATCGCTGACAATTGTCGCAGGACGGCGCTGTCGGTCTTGAAGCCGCGAGAGTTCCATTCGCAGTCGAAGAACTCGAGCGTCTTGGGCGCAATGAGCTCTTGAAGGGTCCACCCGCGTTCGAACCAGCGACACGCGCGCTTGTGTATGCCAGACTCGAAAATGCATAGCGTGGGAGACTCAACAGGTAGGTCCGCGAGATGAGCAAAGCAGATGGCTGAAAGCTCGTACCACTCGAACATTGAGTTGATCGCCTCCGAGAGTTCGGCACTTGAGGATTTGTCGATACAGCAGGTGTCCACCCATGCCCACTCCAGACCATTCTGCCTGGCGAGCTCGCATGTCTTCCGGATTTTGGTGTAGCCGGCTTTTTCTTTGGCAGTATTTAGATCTGCAAGCTCCTGGAAGGTCACTTCTCCGGATCCCCAGGTATGAGATAGTATGGCGTACGGTGGGAGGTCTGGAGGCATGAAAGCATGAAGCTTCAGACTCCTGGTGTCGATGAGCCACATGGCTTACGGCTGTGGTATTTCATGGCCTGATGGGTGGATGATCAGAGTGAAAACAAGAGGTGGAGAAGCTTTAGGCGACTGTATGCAAACACGATGCAGCTAATACGACGGTAATCTCAGTTGGGATGACATCCTGCCTAGTTCTGCCGAACCCCTGCATGGTCAACGATCGCTGCACCTGGCGGTCTCCAACACTGCATTCCCGCTGACTTGTGATTTTACCAAGTCCTCAGAACTGCCACCTATTGTGACATAGGTTGGTCAAGGCATCGCGGTAGACTCGTGCACCAAGTACAGCGTAAGCTTCAGAGGCGCTATCGTTCAGCAGAAGCATTTGAGTATAAACCAGTAGATGGGTGCAGTGCCCAATTCTATCTAGAAATTGATACTGGAGTAGTGTATATCCGAAACCCCTCTGAGCACACATGTAGCGAGACGACAGCAATCTATATCGACTCGTTCGTAATCTCATGGCCTTGTCAGTACGCAAATCTCCAACCCCTTTCGACCCCCGAGTTCTCGGAGTAACCCTCAGCTTCATCCAGTTTCTTATTCAGACGGATCGCACGCCACTTCGCCAAGCCAGCTGACGTTACAACCAGAGCACAACCCACCAGTACAAGACCGCCGCCTAGTCTGTAGAAGGGCTCCTGCGAACGCGGCCAGAAGTATGGACTGAACCAGTGACTGACCTGGCTGATACAATTGGCGATTGCAATGAGTGCGGCCTTCTTGCTCCGAGGGGCTGGAACGACAGTTGTTTCCCACGACAGCTGCAGGTTGAGACCGTTATATGTGCCGGAAATAAGGAGGAAAAGACCAAAGTAGCGAGCTCCAATGTTCATGGTTGAGATCAGGACTGCACAGCCAGCCGCACTGCCAATGATAGGTAGGACGATGTGCCAGAAAGACTCTTGATTCCGACCTGACGACCAGGCAACAGCATATGCAAACACAAATGCGAACGCATACGGGGGAGCTTGAATGAAGTACGTTGTGAGTTCGCCAAAGTCAAAGGTGTTAACGATCTAGGCATGGTCAGTCATGAGAACCCTGGAATGAACTCTGACAGCTGGAGAGTCAGAGAGCTTACCGAAGGGAAGAAGTCTTTAAAACTTTGGGCAGTGACCAGGGAGAAATGCAAAAGGCAGAAGATCCAGGTGAAAGGGTCTTTGACAGCATCTCTGAGACCATCCCAAGTGCCTCCGGCAGCTTCCTCTTTGCCTCCATTGGAGCACAGGATACGGTACTGCGCCATATCTCTCTCCTCAGGAGTCAGAAACCGCGTGTTGTGGGGCCAGTCTGGGAGGAGAACGTAGGCAGAGAAAGCCACCAGGAACGTCACGATGCCTTCAATGAGAAAGAACCACTGCCAGGAATACAGACCCGAGACACCACCCATTGTAGTGAGAATTCCTGCCGCAAGGAAGCCTGAGATGATGTTGGATATGGTGTTTCCCGCGTGCCAGATGGCCATTCTGAGAGGACTCTCCTCCTTGGTGTACCAGGAGGAAGTCACTAACCCGTGTCAGCACTGATCAAAAGCTGACCATCGGGGCAGATGTTGCACTTACTCAGTGTGATTCCCGGAAAGAACGGCGCTTCAGCCAGACCGGTGAAGAAGCGCAGAACGGCGAAGCCGGCACCACTAGATGAGAGTCAGTGAACTCCATGGAACTCGTGCTCTCTGCGTTTCTCACTGACCTTTTGAGGGCGGGAGTGCAGATGGTTGCCGCTCCCCAGGCCACCATCGTTGAGGGTAGGAACCATCTTGGATTTGCCTTGGCCAACCACAAGTTGCCAGGTAATTGTCCAACAAGATAACCGATGTAAAAAGTTGAGATGCCCAAGTTCCAAATGGTGTCTGACATATGTAGGTTATCCTGCATCCCACTGAGTCTTGCGTTGGAAACATTGATGCGGTCGAGATAACTGGAAAGTTGATTTCGTGTTAGTAATGGACCCCTCGCCATCTGAGTTTAACTTGCCTCATGAGAAACATGAGCGTTATACAAGGCATCATCCTCATATCAATCTTTCGTACAATGCTCTTGTTGAGCCTTGTCATATCGATTTCGCTTAACTCACGAAGATGTTCGAAACGGCTCTGGATATCTCTAGGAGTTATGTCGTATTGCTGGCTTAGCTTCCCCACGGAGGGATCAGAAGACTTGGTGGGGTCTTCAAGCTCTTCAAATTTTGTGGCATCTTTGCCAGCACATTCTACCACCGCTCGACCTTCATCGTTGGAGATCATGGTAGTTCTCTTGAGTAGTGAGTCAAATCCAAGTCTGTGGAAGCTTGAAATTGCTTATAAGCGTGGTTGATATCTTGGAGTCTTGACTTCCTACTCCTACTCAGCTCTCCAGCCTGTGACATTGTTTTATACTTATACGACTTAGACTGGCGAGCTCATCTATCCATGAGCTTGTCCGGGAAGCTTGGCAATCCGGGGACTCCAGACTACCCCGCGTCGACATCGTTCATGGATCCGTACTAGGGTGAGACGGGAACGCGAGTAAGCAGCCTGCTCCCGCGGGAGGTCGGGCAGTGGAGTGGGCGCAGCAGGCTACTTTCACGGAACAGATGCTAGCGATGTGAAGTGTTTCCTGAGATGCCGAAAATTCCTCAGGCCACGTCTAGTTCACCACTCTTCCCGTCTTCTCTGTCGCCACTTCATCATCTCTGCTCTTATGCAGCTGCGTCAGACTCGCCTATCCGGAACCAATGCCCCGCTTGCCTTTAGTAGCTCTGAACTAGTCTAATGGTTTGAATCTGGGGAAAACGGAAATTTTCAACACAAACACAAGCCTGTGTCAGACCTAGCCAGGATTTTGTAAGGCAAACATTGAAATGATTCGGATGTGCTGAGGCAAGTTGAGTTGGTCAAGAAGCACAGCTTTCGAAGACTTCTTGCATTTCAGTGGGGCTGCTACTCGTCCAAGGACTGCGTGCTTTTGATAATAACACGGAGAGAACTGGTGCGAAATCCTACAGAATTCCTTGATTTGCCGCGCCGAGATTTCTCAACGGCTTAACAGGCCAGATGCTTTCTCGTATACAGTGAAGACAATTCCTCCACTCAGAATCAGACGACCAAGTCTCATGGTGCTTCCACTCCACAGGCCCCTTAAGCCTCTTTCCGAAAGCACCATACGGAGCGCTTCCAGTGTTCCAGCCCCTCGAGCTGACTGCGCTCTAGTCTTGATAGTGTCGAAAGGTTGTGTAGCATAGACAGTGACAATGCCAGCAACCGACCCTGATCCAAAAGTGATCAGTGAGTTGTTCGGTAAGCCATGCTGCTTAGACTGTTCCCTGATCACATTGTATGATCCCATGCGTACCGCTGAGGTGGCGGATTGCTTCAAAGTAGTAGAAACGAGACCTCGATAGACCTCTGCGAATCCATGCTCTCTCAGCATCGTGACCAGAGCGTTCGTTCCACCGGCGTACTTTCGTGCACCAGACTTTGCATCGTCAATGCTGTTATTTTGATTAGTCGAGCACTCAAAATCAATGTTCTTGAATCAAGGTGTATCTGATTTTGGGAGTTGCTGATCATACTTACAGTGCTGTTTTCACTCTCTCAGTTGGTGTTACCGCTACAACACTTTCTACAGATCCGGCAATCATACCAGCTAGAATACCCCTTGCCGGAGTCAGGCGACCCTCATCGTCCATCAAGGAGTTCCTGATAGAGTCAAATGACAGGAAGCGTACTCCGGCTTTGAACGTCGTTCCCTAAGGATGGAAGATGAGCATACTGCGCAGCGAAGCAAACATAGAAGTCTCACAATGATCAGTGTTGAGCAGCCTGTGTAGATGGCTCTCGGCCCATCCTGTCGAGCAACTTGGAGCAGTACTGCGAATGGGTTTTTGGCACCTGTGGAGTGGAGCTGCGCTCTCGTCTTTGCGAACTCGAAGGGATACTTTGGGGCGGGGTTGAAGTAAGCGTGAGTAATGATAAGGACTGTACTAAAGCAGCCTGAAAACACTTACTGTAGTTGCAGCTTCAACAGCTCCAGCAATGCCGCCCGAGATTAGAGATACTCCTGGCGATATTGTGTGCTTAACAGCTAATTTAGACTTCTTATGCGGCGGGGTCGTGGTAAGGACGACACCGCCAGGTGAAGCAGTCGAAGTGATAGATGCCATGGTTTGCTTGAAACTTCAATACCTCTAGTAACGATCGAATAAATTTCTTCGAAGTTTATTGAGGAGAAGTCACCGAACCACGCAGAAAAGAAAAGACATGAAAATACCAAGTGGGTGAAAGCGTTGGGATGATGACTGGTCGCATGAGGTGTTGTTCACGGCTTCGATGACGAAAGGCGAGTATCTCTATCAATTGGAAGATAACACCAGATGACTCTGGTTACTCAAACAAAACGCACTCACAGATTATGATCCTCCCGACTCCTCGTTCATTCTTGACAAGGGCGACTCTGGAGATCCCGCGGGAAGAAGACGGACTTGCAGACGGCTGCCGATGCTCCAGCCCGGCCAATTAGAATCCTTCCCGAGCCCGCGGCCCGTCCAGACTTGGTAACTCCAAGGTCACCTTCTTCCCGCGGCAAGCTTCCCGTGCTCGCTTTCTTCCAAAACCACAGCACCCCGGAGCAAACATTCTCGAGTCTACCAGCAAGCCATCCACGGATACTGCTTTACTCCTCAATTCCCGCTCATCTCACTATGGGTCCGAAATCAGGTAATGCCACCACGGCTTCCGGACGTCCCCGAAGGCGGGCCGTCGAAGCATGCTCGTTCTGCCGACGGCGCAAAGTTCGTCACTCTCAACTTCACAGCGCCGTAGAGATGTCTAATCGCCTTCCAGATCAAGTGCAATAACGAACAGCCTACGTGTGCTAATTGCAAGACATATGGCAAAGACTGTGTCTATGAGCCTCTGGCTAGCCCTGACGCAAGTACACTGCACTCAACACCAACACGACGTCATGCCGAGCGCCAAAGAGGTGCTTTGAGGGTCACGAGACGGGAAACCCACACCCCGACAAGTGTCCGGGATGGTAGTGTACGCAATGACACTCCCGCGGATCGCAACGACGCCGCGCGCTCACCAAACCCCGATGACCACGATCCTTCTACCCATTCACCCCGGCTTACCAGGACAGAACGCCCGGAGAACTCAGCGGAACAGGCGTCTTCCCATCGCGGGGATGTATCTCGTATCGTGGTATCCGCAAATGGAGTTTCGAGCTACCATGGCCGCACCAGTGCATTATTCGAGGAGAATCCCCAGGAGCGATTCTCGGTAGCTGATCTGCGCCCCCGGATGCCAGATGACTGGATCGAGAAAGGCCTGGTTGCAGAGACAGCCAAACAACGTGGGTTGCATCCTCCAGAGCCTCGGACAACAAGTCTGGCCTCTGACAGTATGTAGGTCAACTTGAAGAGTTCAATCATCGAGCGGGAACGCTCGATTTTGACGGCGTGGACCCAGAGCTTGGCATGCATCTCTTGTCCCTGCACTGGAATCGCCAGCATCACTCATTCTTGCTCACCTATCGACCCGCATTCATGCGAGATATGGCTTGTAATGGGCCATACTTCTCCAAGATACTCTTGAACGCCATCTACTTTGGGGCTTCCAAGTTCAGCCCCCGGAGAGAGGTACGGAGGGACCCCAATGATGTTCGTACTGCCGGCTGGGCTTTTCGCGAGCGTGTGCGCAAATTACTCGGTGATGCGCTTGACAGTAGTGATATTACAACGATTCAAGCTTTGCTGGTGATGACGAACTCGCTGTTTGCGCTAGGGGACGAGAGAAGCGCGGCTTGGTTGTATGCTGGGTTGGCATTCCGAATGATCATAGACCTGGGCATGCACGTAGATGCTCCAGGTCTTGGTGTAACTCGCAAATTTTCTGATGAGGATCTAGAGATACGTCGGCGGGTCTTCTGGGGGGCATTCGGTAAGAAGCACTTGGATCATCTCAGCAAGCTTAGGGACACTGACGCCAACTTTAGTTGTCGACAAGATCCAGAGTCTGTATCAAGGGCGTCCAGCATCCCTGAAAGAGTCTGACACCCTGGTACCGATCAAGTTCCTCGACACATTTGAAGAGTTTGAGAACTGGAAGCCGTTTGCCTACTCTACCGACGCCACTAACTATCCTGGTTCGCCCGCCTATAGTGTATCGACATTCACGTATCTGTGTCGTCTCTCAGTCGTCATGAGCGATATACTGAGTTGCATCTACACGGAGAGGGCATTCGACAAGAGTGCTGCGGAGCTTTCCACAATGTTACAGACCTTGAGCTCGAAGTTGGCAACTTGGAAGGATGCACTCCCAGCACATCTTATCTTTGATCCAAAAAGCAATGACGCTGTGCCGCCACCGCATGTCCTTAGTTTGTAGTGAGTCTATGGAATCCTCTTTGAGAACTAATGATCGACTGACTTCTACTCAGCGCCATGTACCATGTTCTTACCATCCTTCTCAATCGCCCGTTCGTAGCTGATGGCCATCTTTACAACACGTCTCGCTCCGTCTCTGTCAACTCGTTCATCACTTGTGCGTCTGCGGCCGACAGCATAGTAAGCGTTCTTCGGGTCTACGATAGGGTATTCTCCGTTCGTCATGCGCCATATTTGATCTCGTATGCCACGTACGTTGCGGCAACGATACACGTACGAATAGCTGCCAAAAGAAGCACGGAATCGGAGGCTCGAGAACGTCTGGAAACTTGCATGTCAGTGTTCCGTGAGAATCAAGAAACAAACTGGGCTGTCAGGAGGGCCAAAACAATAGTCGAAGGCTTGATGGCGAGACTTGGTGTTAGTCTCGGTGAGCAACAAGGCACGCAGCCGAGGAACCGCATACAAGCCAGCAAAAGAGCGCGTTTAGCCATGGCCACCACTCAGGACAATGCCGAAGGCTCAAATAGCCTGCCTCAAGTATTTCAGAGTCATGCGCCTCAGACAGCACCCGGGAACGAGACACCTCCATTAGGGTGGTCGGATATCGATGGGATCATTCAGAGTTTTGCAAGAGGTCAAGATCCTAACGCAGCTTCAGCGGATCCGGCACAAGCAGATGTTCATTTTCAACAAGTCCCACAGCCCGCGTATAACCAAGCTTCCAGCTTTGGTCCCTCGGGTTTTAGTGGCAACCCAGCCTGGTTCCAGGGGGTGCCAGAAGGAGACGGCGGTTCGGCCTCCTTTGATGACTTACTCTTTGGTTTCAACGGATCCGCGTTGGATAGCATGTTTTCTTGATCCACTTGGGCGGATGTTTTCGCCTTTACCGGGTGCGATATCTGTTGCAACCATGAACCGACTCTTTATCCGGGCGCAAAGTGTTGACGCTCCACTGTTTTGATTGCACAGGCGGGAGTGGTGCTTCTCGATCCCGCGGGAGACTTTCACTCCCGCGGCTATGCGCCACTGACACGACCTCACCCTGACGCGATGACGGCAAAGACAGCAGAGACTTTATTAATGTTCAGTGCTCGCGTGTAGTAGCGAGGTTATCTCGATGGAAAACACCGTTTTACCCAGACCTTCTTAGACCTTCTTAAGCTCACAAACCCTTTCCATCCAAGAGTTGGTATAAGACTGGTTGTTGTAGTCTCACCAATGCCATTCAACATTAGAGTCAACAATACACTTATTGGATCTCGGAGGTTCCTTCATCAGCTCTCATATCCTACCTTACCGCCATCCTTCCCAGTTCACATCCCCTTCACTATCCCAATCATGGCAATAACACCAGCAACCACAAAGCGCCGGGTCAGGCACTCCCTTCCCGCGGTGCTGATGCGAGCCGGCACATCAAAAGGCCTCTTCATCCACCGGTCTCATCTGCCGCAATCTGAAGCAGAATGGGCTACTCCACTCCTCGCAGCCATGGGATCCAAATACAACGATGCCCGCCAAATCGACGGTGTTGGAGGGGGAAGCAGCGTGACCTCCAAAGTTGCCGTGGTGTCACCATCCACCAGGCCAGGCGTGGACGTCGAGTACACCTTTGTCCAAGTGGCCGTCGGAAGCGAGACTGTTGATCTCAGCGGGAACTGCGGCAACATCTGCTCAGGGGTTGGTCCTTTTGCCGTGCAAGAGAGATTGGTTAGTCTGATGCCTGGTTCTCGGGTAGTCGACGTGCGGATCTTCAATACCAACACATCGAAACTCATTGTGGAAACGGTCTACGTTGACCAAGACGGAAACGCGGAGGAGGACGGGGATTGCCTCATCCCGGGCGTCAAGGGACCCGGCAGCGAGATCAAGGTTGCTTTCGTCGAGCCGGTGGGCAGCATGACGGGCAGGCTCTTCCCCAGCGGAAATCGATTTGAAAGGATCCTCGTAGAGGAAGTGGCTTCTGTTGATGACTTTGTGGTGGACGTGACTCTCATCGACTCTGCGAATCCTTTCGTTCTTGTTGATGCTCAGAGTCTACCCGCGGAAGTCAAAACACAGTCCCCAGACTTTCCCCTATCCATCGAAGTCGCCGAGGCCATCCGGAGGCAAGGAGCTGTACGGATGGGACTTGCCAGCACAGTCGAGGCCGCCGGTCTGGTTAGAGGGACTCCGAAGCTGGCGTATCTTTCGCCGCCAGTTGGGAGTAACAGAGATGCGGCAGATATTCGAGTACAGGCCTACAGCATGGGAAAGCCTCATCCGAGTTTGCAACTGACGGGTGGTGTTACTCTGGCATATGCCGCCATCAAGGAGGGGACCGTTGCGCACCGTGTTTCGAATCGGGATTCGGGTCTGGAGGGCATGCCAACACCCAGGAGAACGCCGAGTCCGTCGACTACGAATGCCTCAGAAGGCCCTATCGTTGATGGCCACAGTATTAAACGCACCATTCGCATACAGCATGGCAGTGGAATCATGGAGGTAGAAGTGTGGGCTCGTGACGAAGAAGAAGGCCTTGCGGTAGATCGATGCGTAGTAACGAGGACTGCACGGAGGCTGATGGAGGGGAACGTGTTTTACTATTCCTGAGACTGTCTGTCATGTAAAGTTTGTGCATAGCCTGCGGTAGATTTGATAATGAGATTCCAGCTCCTCTGCTTGATTCTTGGTGTCGCTGCTGCAGCAAGCCGTCGTTCACATCCTGCGTTTCTCAGCTGTACATGACGTTGCGACCCTCGACGCCGCACACCGCCCACACAACCCGCGCATCGCGTCCTGTTCGCAATCGTTCTGGCTAAAACGAAAGAACTCTGTCCTGACACCAGTATTCATCCTACAACTGATGCAAAAAGCCAAAAAGATCTCCTCGACGGGGAATTGAACCCCGGTCCCCTGCGAATCCTGGGATTTCCCCGGTGACAAGCAGATATCCTCACCACTAGACTATCGGGGATTGGTGGATGTTGACATCCAGTGATAGTTGGTTGGGGAGGAAGGGACTCAGCGGGTATATGTAGCTTTGAGGTGTGGGGCCCGCAAGTGCCTTGTGACCCACCCTGCCCTGCTAGCACCTTCCGAGCGCACGACGCGGGAAGGCACGAGTGGAGGATATGGCGGGGGTGATCTGGCGGCACGAGTTTCTGCAGAGGTGCCTACCCGCCTTATTGTCGAAGGCAATGTATGGGGGCAATTTTGGGAAAGAGCAATGTCAGCTGTTTCTGCTGAAATCTTCAATTCCCGTGAGCGCCAGATGAACCGGGTCAACTTGATGGCGAGTGGTGTAAGTAGCACAAAGACGTGTATTCTGCAAGAAATGACTTCCTTCTCAAAATTCTAGCAAGAAGCATCGTATCTTCAGCAGAATTGTTGTTTCGGAATAGCTGCAGCACCCTTTGTCAAACCTGACCAGAGATAGGAGACCCGAGAACCCAGAGCTTCGCGGAATAGTAACATGTCAAATAGAACATAAAACATCGTGCCTTGGGAATAGTTCATTGAGTACAATTGTTCATTTTCAAACATGGTTCCTAAATCCTTCGAGCATCGCATTTGATGCGATTTCCTCTTCCTAATCCTAGGTCCAAGATGACCATGGTCTATCTCGATTCAGAGGTGCGAGTGTGATCTCGCCAACTTTTGCTTCCGATACATAAGGTGTGCCTATGCCTTCGGCTCAGCGGCAGCCTCCTTCTTTTGCGGAATCAGGTTGCGGAGCGAAAGGTCATACACGACATCCTCGACACGCTTGACATCATACTTGACCGCGTCGACACGCTTGCGGAGGATGTCGTTCTTGAGGTTGAGCAGCTGGAACCCGGCAAACAGGTCCTTGACGAAACTGCTGATTTCGACGGGCATGGAAAAGTCGGCGAGCGTGACGGCGTTGGTGGCGAGACGGGAGAGCTCCGAGGTCAGGTCGGTGAGGGCGAGGAGGTACTCCTCGATGGTGAGGTGGAACGCATCGCGGTCCTTGAGGTTAACAGGGACTGTCAAAGAGTCAGCGCAAGGCGGCCGTGGTTGCCTGCGGGGCAGCTTGGGTGGTACCTTTGAAGATTTCACCGACTTCCTCGAGAGTCAGGAGACGAGCGATGGGGCCGGGCTTGCCATCTGCTGTGAGGCCGCCTAACCATCCGGTAAGAAGGACGGTGAAGATGACGTTCTGCACTTGGCGGTTCCACTTCTGGTTGTATCTGGCGAGGAGTCAGATGATGGTGCCTGGGCGGCACGAGATGGATGCCTACTTGTAGTATGGGTGCTTGGAAGCGATTTCTTGGAGCTCTCCAATGACCTCAATCTCCTTCTGGATGCCCGCCTGAACGTCAGCCAAAAAGGGGCCGTCTGCGTCAACAGTCAGTCGTGGGTAACTACAGGCGAGGCGACCGACTGCAGTCATGCCTAGTAGAGTACTCACACTGTTGGCGAGGGGTGGCGTGAATGCGTGAGAGCAGACCCTGGACGTAGGAGATGGCCCGGTCGAGCTTCTGGACAGTCTGACTCATTTGATCACGGACTTCCTGGTCTTCTTCGATCTTGTTCTTGAGGTGCTCAAAGATCTGGGGGTCGAGCAGGCGGGAGGCCGGCACCTCAACCATGTTGGTGTCGCTGTCCATGGTGAGTGGTGAGGTGTGTGTCTGAGCGGCTGTGTTGTTAAAGATCTGGGAGATGTATGAGCGATGATGCAAAAATACGGTCGATTTGAAGTCAACAGGTTTGATCGGCAAAATACGTGCGATTGTTCAGCCCTGCCTCTGAAGCAACAACAATCTTGGTGGTGAGATTTGAATTTGGCAGATGGAAAGAGCCCCGCGATTTGTGACGTCGTCACGCTGGAAGAGGCGACCAGAAGAAAAGTCAGAGTTTTACTTACGGCAGCGACTGGCTTTTACCGACAAGGAGATAATTTGTCACAACTACTAGCAGTTTAACGATGTACTGGCAGTCCGGGCGGCTTCACGATGTCATTGATGGTCGAAATCTCGAGGAAAATCATGCAAATGGAAGGCGGTCAGGCCTGACAATTGGAGCAGCACTCGCCCAATATGGAGAGCTTCGCTCGACATTCTGCCAGTCTTACTGCAGGTAGTATCTGACTACAACATTCATAAAATCAATCACGATAGCAGCTCAATAGACCACATACTTGAATACTGAAAGCAAAGAACCTTCTTCACACGCCTGGACAACCCAGACAGAGCAATGAAAGATCAGGATTTGCGTCGCCTGGAGGCAGTGAAATACCAGGGACACGGTGGAGAGGGCATACAGCAAGCCGCAGAGGCCCATCTCCTGGAGATCAAAAATAGGAATAATCAATGTGATGCCAATAGGCATCTTTCAGAGATTAAACTGAAAAGAACAGATACTACACTTGATCTAAGCCAAAAGGCAAAGAAGAGCTAAGGAGAAAAGAAGAAAACAGGTAACAGCGCGGTGGGTGGAGGGGATTATATAGGTTTGTGGCCTGGTCTGTGCAGAGGGCACAATCAGTAAAGATACGTACCCCGGGAGCGTGAGGCCAAATTTTTGCTGTGCAGTACGTACATGTACGTATTACTGGGCCGTCCTGCCTAAAGTTGATGCCTCATCACGAGCTCACGATGCACGTCTACCTACCTAAGATCCTGGCGAGAATTGAGGCATTCATTTGAGGCAGCACTTGAGTCTGCTGATGACTGAGGCAGTTGAATCCTGTTTTCTTCTGCAGGACGCATTTGCATACTGTAAGGTAGTGTGCGATGAGCTCCCGCGTTCGAGGTATACAGGTGATATTCAGGACTTGAATAGCGTACTGATCAAGTCTGGTTGACTGACCTGGCCATACAGGCTTATTCTTTCTTCTACATTAATGCATACAGCCTTGTCAAAATGTTTGTTCCGTGTGTGTCGTTTATTGGGAGCAGGTCATTGACGACCTCATGGGTGCTAGTTGATGCAGACCTCACTTCGGGATGGCAGCTGTTGGATAGCAATGGCTCGTGGTGCCGGCGATTTCACGTCATAATCTGCGTTGGTTCACCTTCACATCATGTTACGATGACCACGTCTGTCTCCATTTCAATGCTGCGGCGAGTATACGAAAAGAAACTCCAGACCAATCTGTCCATCATCTACAAATGTTGCCGTCAGACTATCAAATAGAGGGAGCCAGCAATCCCCGAACCAACTTGAGCTATCCTCATTTCCTAGGAACACCCCCGTTGATTATGAGCTCCGTCGTTGCGTGACGGAAATCCGGGGAGTTTGAATGACCGCCCAGTCCGACCAGGCTTCAATATCGATCCTGGCTGAATCCAAACGAGCAATGCATGTCATGCAGGCATCGTCTAGCAAAAGGGGAGCTCCCGTCTGGTCGGAGATTTGGAGCTTCAGGGCAAACATCGATCGATATGCGCCGTCAGCGCAGGCGGGTGCCGCATGGCTCAAGTGCAGCGGCGAGCTTCGTCTAGCAGCGCGGTAGCGGGGGCCCAAAGTTCGGAATCTTTGATGACCGGATCTTAATTGAAGCAAAACCAAGCTTCTCATTGGCGGGTCGTCTAGACGAGAGGTGCATATGCGGGTCCCCTGCAGCCGAGGAAGCTCCCGAGAAGGTTAGAGTCGATACTTGTCATTTGCACGTAGGGGCCACACAAAAACAAGTACCTCCAATTTCAACTCTGTTCGTGACCCTTGACTACCGGCAGAAAGGGGGCAAACACAAATGTCAACAAAATTTTGAGTGGCAGAAGGCAGGCGGCAAGGGCCCAATCGAAATCCGAGGACACACTGCCAAGTTTGACGTGAAGCCGTCCGGGTCTGAGACTCTCATCTTCCCGTCCTGCACGCCACCCCTCGACGCCTCGTCTGGTCGTACTCGGATTCTCCGTCCCAGACCGCCTCCACGTCCCCGATTGTCTATGTCTTGGACCTTGAACGAACATCGTTGCTGCTGAACGATCCCATCCTCGAACCCCGGCACGGACTTTGGCATCTAGCTCAGCTACACGAGAGGTGCATGACCCCACGCTGAAGATTTCTGTCATTCTGTATAAAAAGAGGCAGTAAACATGACGGGCAGATACTCGTTGCGCCAGACTCCTAGGTTAGTCGAATTGTGATTTCTCTTTCCCTCTCTGGCTTGGAACCATTTCGCGAAGCAATTGGATCTGTTGCGAATACATCAGACGACACTTTGGCGCACTCCCCTTTGCCAACTTTGTCGCAAACCGAAACCATGGCCGCCCTTGTTTCCTCTCCCAATGGGTCAATACTCTAGCGAACGACTCTCTGCTTATCTATGCTAACCCACTGAATAGGAAGAAGGAGCTCTTTGAGGGCATGGTCGAGACCCCTCGGCGTGTTTCTTCTAGACGCAAGTCTCCCGAGGCCGCCACCGGCGCAGAGGTTACCGAGTCGAAGCCGCAACCCCGTGCCCCGAGACGACGCACCACGGGAAAGTTCCGCGAGGAGCTCGACGACGAGGCAGAGACGGCACCGGCGAACGGCAAGGCCGACTTTGACGAATCCCTGACCAACGGCCACACCAATGGCCATGCCAACGGATACACCAATGGACATGTCAAGGAGGAGCCCATCGCCAACGGCCACAGCAATGGTTACGCCCAGGTGAAGGTTGAGACAGCGACCAACGGGCATGCCGCCACGCCCAAGGAGGATGCCCAGCCGACGTATAAGAAGGGCACCATCATCGACGGCTGGGAGGTCGGTACGGACCCCAAGATCGATGCCTCGGGCGAGTTCGAGTTCGGAGGCAGCATTGGCACCATGTCGCTGATGATCGGCTTCCCTCTGCTCATGTGGTACATGTGGATTGGAGCCACCTACTATAATGGCGGCGTCCCTACCCGTGAGCAGGGCCAGAGCTGGGGCGAGTTTGCCCGTCATCTCGTGGACCTTGTCTACACCGGCGCATTCCCCTCTCTGCGCGCCTGGCGCATCTACTGGACCTTCTTCACCTTCGAGGGCATCTGCTACTGTGTGTTGCCCGGTGTCTGGGCCTGGGGCAAGCCTCTGGCTCACGAGAACGGCAAGCAGCTCAAGTACTTCTGCAACGCCTACGTCAGCTTCTACTTCACGATTGCGGTCATGGCCGTCCTTCACTTCACCGGACTGTTCCCTCTCTACACCTTCCTCGACGAGTTTGGCCCCCTGATGTCTGTGGCTATTCTCAGCGGCTTCCTCGTGGCCTTTGTTGCCTACTTCTCCGCTCTCTGGAGAGGTGCCCAGCACCGCATGACCGGCTACCCCATCTACGACTTCTTCCTTGGCGCCGAGCTGAACCCCCGCATGTTTGGCATCTTGGACTTCAAGATGTTCTTCGAGGTTCGCATTCCCTGGTTCATCCTCTTCGGTCTCAGCTGCGGTGCTGCCGCCCGCCAGTACGAAAAGTACGGCTACGTCTCTGGCGAAGTGCTCTTCCTGGTTATGGCCCACTACCTCTACGCCAACGCCTGCGCCAAGGGTGAGCAGCTCATCGTTCCGACCTGGGACATGTACTACGAGAAGTGGGGCTTCATGCTCATCTTCTGGAACCTTGCTGGTGTCCCTCTCTCGTACTGCCACTGCACCATTTTCCTGGCCAACCACCACCCTTCCGAGTACAAGTGGAACCCCATCGCGCTCGGCTTCCTCTTCGTCTCATACCTCTTCGTCTACTGGATCTGGGACACCACCAACAGTCAGAAGAACGGTTTCCGCGCCCAGGAGCGCGGCCAGCTCGTCGCCCGCAAGACCTTCCCCCAGCTCCCGTGGCAGACGGTCAAGAACCCCAAGACTATTACCTCGGACAAGGGCGATGTCATCCTCGCTGACGGCTGGTACGGCTACGCCCGTAAGATCCACTACACGTGCGATGCTTTCTTCGCCATCTGCTGGGGTCTGATCACGGGCTTCAAGAGCCCTTTCCCCTGGTTCTACCCCGTCTTCTTCTGTGGCATGATTGCCCACCGTGCTGCCCGCGATATCCACCGCTGCCGCCAAAAGTACGGTGATGCCTGGACCCAGTACGAGCGCGAGGTTCCCTACCTCTTCATCCCCGTAAGTTCCGATGCTTCTGCTGTGACGAAAGGAATCAATGGCTAACTCCTCTTCAGTACGTCATCTAAGTGACGACTCCACCAAACACTCCCAAAAACTAGGCTTCTTATGCCACGGCCATCGGGCCATTTCTGTCTGTACATAGTTCGCTTCTTCACCTGGAGCCGGTCGCCAAGTGGTTTTAAGACCGGTAGCCATCGGCAAGGGGTAATGGTACACGAATGGTGAAAAAGAAAAGTTGCCGGCATCATGTGCGAGAAGACATGGTTGGCATAAAGACTTGTAATTATATAACAGAAGTGGTGCCTTGTTCTTTGGCATCACCGCGGCTTTCTTTGTCACGTGTGGGCAGCGTTTGGTTAGGCACGCTGTCCTCTGAAATCGAGTAAAATGAGTAAAATGAAACATGTTGAAAGATCACACCTCTGGCAAAGTGGCCCAGTTGCTTGTGAGGCTCCTTATGCAAAAAGTACCTTGATACATCCCGGTCACGATAGAAAAGCAAAACTTTGCTAGAGTTTACAGTTTCTGGGTTGTTGCTGTGGACAAGCAGGATGGAGTACTCTACCATGGTTTTCAGGACCACGAGGTTGCTCACACACCCTTGAAAGGGCTAGAGCCTGGCACTATTCACTTTGGTTGACGTAAGGTACAGACCCAGGCAAGCCAAAGGTCTCAAGTATTCCCGCCCGTAAGTAGCTTCACAGTCCATTACTCAGCCTGAATGGTGCTTCCCCACAAGAGCATGTCACTGTTTGTATCCGTCTCGATACCCTGTTAGGCTTTGGCAAGACATTACAGTCGGAACTAGTCTGGGTCAAGCACCGAGAAGGTGGTTCTTGAAGAATACGAATGCAATTTGGTCTGTTCCTGATCTTTGGGCTGTTGGCCAGAAATCTGACTTGAAATCTCCAATCCGCTCAGCATCAGGCTGTACGAGTAGTAAAGATAAGCGCCAGGGCAGCATACACTGAGTACGGAATCACCCAACATCACACTGTGGAAGCATAGGGGGTGGATCTTTAACAAAATAGTAGACGCATAAAAAACACATTGTCGCAACCTAGACTACAATTCCGTTCTCCCATCACCGATGTCTATGCTGAGCAATCGCCCCCCTGAATGGATAGCATACCTTGATGGCAAAATAGTACATATACGTTTGATCCATGATCGAAGCAGTCCCCGATCGTCCCAAACATGGCATTTCGTGACCCTTGACCGTTCCCACGCCTATGCCTTTAAACCTTTGATTCGAGTTTTCGACGCGCCTGCTGATGATATTTGTCCGCCCTGTGGCAGTGATGCCCGTGCAAGTTGTGGCTTAAGTACATCTTGTCAACCGTTCAACCGAGCATTCGTCGTATTGGTGTTGTCGTTTAGCAGGTGACGTCCTGAGTGGCCTTGGAGTTCATAAGAAGGGCAACAATCAAACCGTAAAGACCTAGAGACAGTCATGTCAGTAAAGAGCGCGTTACAAGCGGGGTTGATGTAGCGTACCCAAGACTTCGGCGAAAATGAGAATAAGAATCATGCCGACGAAGAGACGGGGCTGTTGAGCAGTTCCACGGACACCAGCATCACCGACGATACCAATGGCGAAACCAGCAGCAAGACCAGCAAGACCGACAGAGAGACCAGCACCAAACTGGATGAAACCAGTGTAGAGGGCCATCTGCTGCTGAAGGCCGTCGGAGATAAGCACGGAAACGACGAGACCGTAAATAGCAATGATACCAGCCATAATGACGGGAACAATGTCTATATGATGATTAGCAAATGTCGATGCAGCTAGACCATGCATGTATGGCCGTCGATTGTGGATGCTGGTTCGTACTCTTGACGATCAGGTCAGGGCGGAGGACACCCATAGCCGAGATACCGACACCGGACTTTGCGGTACCGTAGGAGGCACCCAGGCAGGTGAAGACAATGGCGACGGTGCAACCCATGGCTCCGAAGAAGGGCTAGAGCGAGTTAGCGATGTCGTAGACGCGATATCGAACGATGCCCAAATGGCTCATCCCAGGTAGGAAGGGGGCGACGTCATGGATCGATGACTCGGTAGGCACAGGGAGGACGAACCGCATAGACGGGGCTGTGACATTATCGCGTTAGCAGACGAGCTTCAGAAACGTAGTACAAAGCTGTTCGCGCAAGTTGGGCATCGAAAATGATGGAGTTGGGAGCTTCGATTGATGGATAGGAGCTCGTCAACGGGGGCAAACAAGCATGTTGTTGACGTACCAAAGCTCGGAAGGCATTTTGGCGGTTTATGTGGATTTTGACTGGCTAAAAAAGTCGAAGAAGACGTCGAGACGAGTCGAAGTTGAAGGAAATGCGGCGGCAGCTGGGCTGGGGACGATTGCGGTGATGATTGTTGGGGCGGGCGATGTTCGATGCTGCGTCGGCGACTACTCGAGATGAGGTGTGCTTGTTAAGATCTCGTTTCCAGGTTGGCCTTCTGGTTGGTTGCAAGGTTTTGCGGCGCGTTCACAGCTCCGTGCCCTTACGTAATACAAGGAGGAGGCGGTGCCCGGAGACCGGCTAAATGTGGTCTCCGAGGTGGCTGGCTTAGAGCTGCAGGAGCCAGGCCCCACTTTCCAACGGAATCTACCGTCGAAATTTGGGGAAGTGGGATATTTTTTTTTTCATCGGCTTGAGTTTGAACACTTTGGATCTTCACGTTCACCACCGTACTTTCACCGATCTTTTATCTCACCATCAGGGCGAGCCAACGCAAGGAACCCTGCACCATAACATCGGTAAGTTCTTGATACCTCCCAATTGCCAATTGCAAATAGCTGATTGTCTCCTGCAGACATCACTCGACACCTTACATCCTCAACAATGTCTGAATCCGCTGCCTGGCCCCTTGCCGACGATGCTCTTCAGCAAGAGCTCCTGGACATGGTCCAGCAGTGCCAGCACTACCGCCAGCTGAAGAAGGGCGCCAACGAGGCTACCAAGACCCTCAACCGTGGTGTCTCTGAGCTCATCATTCTCGGTATGGCCACCCCGACTGTTGTTGACGAAACAATGCTAACTTTGCCGACCAGCTGCGGACACCAACCCTCTCTCGATCGTTCTCCACCTTCCCCTCCTTTCTGAGGACAAGAACGTCCCCTACGTTTACGTTAAGTCCAAGACCGCTCTTGGCCGTGCCTGCGGTGTCTCCCGCGCCGTTATTGCTTGCAGCATCACCTCCAACGAAGGCTCTGAGCTCGCCGGCCCCATCCGCGCCCTCAAGGACAAGATCGAGAGACTCGCCATCTAAGATACCCCCGACGTAGGATAATGGGCAGTGTATTATGATAAATCTTGGGAAATGCTGAAAAATGGTTTGGAATGGAAAAGTCTGAATTGTTGATAGGCGTCGACTAGCCATTCTCGGGTCCTATTCTCTCCGTGGTATCTGCTACAGTGACGGAACGCAAGGTAACTGGCTGCGAAAACAGCTATGTGAATGCGCCTGTCTGTAAGTGGACTCCTGCGAGTTGGTGTGGTCCAGAAAACTGTCAATTGATGATTGTCGAAAACTCAAACTCCTAAATATGCAATGGCCACAATTTGTGCATTTAGCGGTGCTTGACTCGGGACGAGCCAGTGGGGGAACCTGCCATCTACAATGGAATAACAACTCTACCTGAAGAGCAAGTAAGGCGGTTTCTTACTTTGACTACCCACGCTACCTTGCTTGCTTGCCTTATCTTCGACGATTGGATTGTCGGTGAAGACGCGAAAACGAATGCAGACCTGGCGTCTAATAGCAGACTGAACCACTCATCGGGCCGGTGTCTTAGGCGTGACCTGCGCTTGCTGTCTCAGCGACTCGCACCTGGCCCAGCAGATGCACACTGACGTTACACCGCGGCCCACCACCCATGTCATAGCTACATGCACGATTTTTGGCCCGCCATCATCAGCAGTTCGTGTCGCGCACAACGTCCCATCCTTCTCTGCATCCTCTTTCCACGCCGCCAATGTTGTCATTGCGGCCCAGCATAACTAATAATTCTTTCGTGCATTCTTGGGTGAATCTTTTGGCCTGTCTCCTCTCCTCATAGAATCTCCATTTCTTCTCGCGCATTACGTTAATTCCGAATCGCATTCCGGACCGCGCTGAATCGCAAGATGCCCGGTATCGCTCGCAAGATCATCATCTGCGCCGCGGTCGACGGCCTTATCATACAACCATTTGTGACCAAAGGACAGCGCCCTGCGCAGCCGGTCAGGATCAAATATGGCGACGCATCAATAAGTTCTGCTCCGCGAGAGCAAATTCCCGACCTTTCTCAGCCAAATTCTTCCTTCGAGGCCTTCGGCGTTATAGGTGCGGCACCCGAGCTTCTAGCTGCACTCCATAATTGTTGTAGCTTTGGTGTTAATTCTCGGGAAATGCAGGTTTGATCACAGTTTCCCGTCTCAGCTATCTTATCACGATCACTCGGCGCCAGCAAGTGGCGCAAATCTGCGGTTTTCCGATCTATGTCGTCACCGAAGTCGCAATTACCCCGTGCGCATCGCAACAAGAAGCTGGAGAAGCTATCGCCAAGACAGTCCTAGAGCTTCAAGATCGCACCACAGACAAGGACGCCAACGATAGCGACAGCGATGACTATATCGAGCTCCCAGCAAGCGGGGATGAAGTCGAAGACCCTGCGCAAGAAGCTAAAGCCGACAGCGACAAGGATCTCGAGACTGTAAAGAGTACTGTAGCGAAAGATGTTATCGGAAGGAGAGGAAGCTACGGGAGGTTCGCGCAGACCTGGTTCAGCAAGAGCGGATGGACGCAGGATCAGAAGAGATCAGCAGGCTGGAGCGGAGCCGCGCACCAAGTACGACGGTCCGTTGACCACAGTCCAGTCAAGAATGCTCCTCCGCGGCCATCTGTTGACGAGGTTAACGAACCAACAACGGCATCCACACTTCTGCCGAAGCTTCTGCGGATGACCCAGATCTTTTACGGCTCATCTAGAAGCTTCTTCTTTTCTTACGACTTCGATATCACGCGGCGTTGGTCGAGTCGTTCCCATGCTCAATCCGATGAGATACCTCTTCATGAGCGCGTGGACCCGATGTTCTTCTGGAACAAGAACACATTAAAGCCATTTACGGAGGCTGGAGAGGATGCTTTGTTGCTTCCGCTCATGCAGGGCTTCTTTTCTCAGAAGAGCTTCGTAGTAGATAGCAGCCCTCCTCAACACGACGAAGGTCTCGGGGATTCCGTGGAGCTATCGACCATGAGACAGCCCGAAGCTGAACCATCTTCACCCTCACCGGAAGCAGTCCGTGACTCGATTGATCTGCGCTCTACCGAAAAGAAGTTTTTGTTGACAATAATCTCGCGGCGTTCGACACAGAGGGCTGGTCTCAGATACTTGAGACGAGGCATCGATGAGCAGGGTTATGTTGCCAATGCGGTTGAAACTGAGCAGATTCTTTCGAGCACTTCCTGGGACAAGCCTTCAAAGATTTACTCTTTTCTTCAAATCCGGGGCAGCATTCCGCTATTCTTCACACAGTCGCCGGTCTCTCTCAAACCTGCGCCAGTCATTCAGCACTCGCCCGAAGCCAACTATACTGCGACGAAAAAGCACCTGGAGCGGCTGAAGTCAGAATATGGGCTTTTGCAGATTGTCAATCTCGTTGAGAAACATGGCGTAGAAGCAACTGTCGGCAATCAGTATGAAAAGACAGTGCAGCGGTTGAACGAGGAAGAATCGAAAGACCAAGATGACACCGTCGGTTTTGAATGGTTTGATTTCCATTCAGCTTGCAAGGGAATGAAGTTTGAGAACGTCAGCCAGCTCCTCGATACTCTCCGCGACAAATTGGAAGGTTTCGGAAGCACCGTGGAAGAGGCTGGTCAAATCACTGCAATACAACATGGCGTCTTGCGCACAAACTGTATGGACTGCCTCGACAGGACAAACGTGTGCCAGAGCTCGTTTGGAAAATTCATGCTCGAGTCTCAGTTGAAAGCTGAAGGCTATGATCTTGCCGCTCAAGTCGACCAGCAAACGCAGTGGTTCAACACGCTCTGGGCAGACAATGGTGATGCTGTGTCGAAGCAGTATGCATCTACTGCGGCCATGAAGGGTGACTACACAAGAACGAAGAAGAGGAACCTTGGCGGCACATTGAATGATCTTGGCCTTTCGTTGACCCGGTACTACAATGGGTAAGATGTTTTGGTCTTAAAACTTTTTTTCTGTCATATACTCTTGCTAACCCCAAACCTAGAATGGTCAACGACTACTTCAGTCAAGCTGCCATCGATTTCCTTCTGGGCAACGTGAACTCCATGGTCTTCCAAGAGTTCGAAGCTGAGATGATGACAAAAGACCCTGCTGTCTCGATGCTGAAAATGAGGGAGCAGGCTATCGAGCTTTCTCAAAGGCGCGTCATTTCTGATGAAAACGAAGAGTTCATGGGTGGTTGGGTCCTCTTCAGCCCGCATCAGTCCGACTCCTTGCGGGCCATGCCCTTTGAGGAGGTGGTACTACTTCTAACGGATGCTGCGTTATATCTCTGCCGATTTGACTGGAACATGGACAAGGTCTCTTCGTTTGAGCGGATTGATCTAGCCCACGTTGTCGGTATCAAGTTTGGGACATACATCATCTCGACAGTCTCTCCCGGGCAGACGGACGAGATGAAGAATGTTGGCTTCGTTGTATCGTACCAACCAGGCAAGAACGACGTTACGAGGACGAATACCAGGACCTTTTCGAACCTGGGCATTGCAAAGACCAAGACGGATGCGGCCCCTTCGGAGCAACAGCAGCAGAAGCAACAACAGCAACAGCCTCAGTCTGCCTTGAGCAGCTTGCTGGGTGGTGGGCGCCCCAAGGCGCCGCCAGTGCGCAAGCTCGCTTTCAAGGCCCCGTACTCTCAGTCATCCGCCGCCGTGACGGGCGAAGAACCCAAGCTCAGCGAGATCCAGCAGGTTGTCAGCATTTGCGCAGACATTGAGCGGCTGGCGTTCCTGAGTCAGCCTGGCAAGGAGAAGCCGGGCACCGAGAGCATAATCGAGAAGGGCGAAATCATTTCGCTAGAGGAGGCGAGGCAAAGCACTGGGCTGCTGGACCACATCAGCTACTCTCTGAAGAGGCTCGTCTGGGCATGAAGTGGCTTTTTCTGGCACACACACGCGCGCACACATACACTATTGTTGCTTTTCTGGCGTTGTTTGTTCTTTGCTTTAGGGTTTCGTTGCGCGATACAGGTGCATTTGGTAGCGCATATTTTCCAGAGGGATTGGGTAGTTTAGAGACTCGGCGAGGCGGAACCAGACGGAGTCATTGGACTCGACCTTTTCCCACCGACAGCCCGGGAACACGCCGTCCTTTTGGGGCTTGTTGACGAGAGTGTGGTCCATGAGCCACTGCATGGGGTACTTTTTCGACTCCTTGCCGACGGCTGCCTCGGAGTAGCTCCCGGGGCTGTCGACGACGAGGAGCAGGGAGCCGAGGGGCACGGTGGCGGTCAGGTTTAGGAGGAAAGCGGTGGTCTTGCCGATTCCCGCGGCAGTGTAGAGCTCGTTGAGGGTAAATAGTAATGTGATGAGTAATGCCTCTTTGCCTATCGTTTGAGAGAGCTGGTCCCGTGACATCGCGAGGGCGTCGAGGTGCGAGAAGGAGGAGGAGAGCCGCGCCGCGGGGTCCACGAGGGCTGCGGCGGTGGCTTGGGCCTCGTTTGCGTACCGCGAGGCCGGGGGCGGGACCGTGAGTGCGGCGTGGAGCTTGGAGACTACGGGGGCCCAGGGGGCGGCGTCGAGGCAGGTGATTGTGCCTTTTAGGTAGGCTGGCTGCTGGGAGAGGTAGGCTGCTAGGGCAGCTAGTTCTGCGGCGCCGCCGCCGATGGAGAGGATCTTGATTTCCTTTTTGATTTGTGTCGTCGTCTTGGGGGTGACTGTGGTGTCGGCCTCGGTTGGTTCCGAGGCGGGTGGTGGAGGGGTGACGGCATCGTCCTCCGCTGCGGGAGGAACTTCCTGATCGTCGGTGGAGGGAGGGGAGGAGGAGTTCTGATCCCGGGGCGCATCACCCGTCCTGTCCTCGACGATCAACTTTTGAAGGCCCTCGGCTGCTTCAGCTACCTCAGCGCCAGCCTCGTCTTCAGCCTTCTTGACCTGAACCTCCAGCCCCTCAAGGTGCTCCGCGATACCCAGCAGGACGACAGCGTACGCCAGAGCGCGGGTGGGACTCCACCTCGCAGCATACGCATCCAAGCTCTCGGGTTTCGCAGAAGTGAAGGCGGCGTCAAAGTCGCGGGCGTAGAGCGCGGCCTTGACTTCTTGCAGGATCGTGGCCAAGGCGGGCGAGGCGAGGACGGGTTGGAAGGCGGAGGCGAAGGAGGAGAGGAGGCGTTGCTGGTGGACGAGGGGGAGGGCGTCGACTGCGTTTGCGTTGTCTGCAGAAGACGACGATGCCTGGCCTTGAGATTCCGGTTGAGCTTTGGGCTTGGCTTTTTGTTGCTTTGCTGGCTTGCCCGTGGTCTTTTTGGAGTTTGCGGCGTTGTGGGATGTGTCGCGGATGTTGTGCTCGACCTTCATTTTTTTACCCATGGTTGCAGAGGAAGTGAAAGTCTTGTCGACTTTCTTGAACTGGCGTATACGTTTGTGAGGCTATGGAAGTTGTGAAGTCAAGATTTTTGTAATGGAGGGGTAAAAATGGAGGGGTAAAAATGGAGGGGTAGTTGTGATGAAGAAAAAATTGAGTTGAGGGCGAACTTTGGGATACTGGCTTCCGAGTGACAGCTGCAGCTCACTGTGTTCTCTTCTACTATTCAGAAGCACAAGATCAGATTGTCACGATACAGCTGTTCAGTCTCACGTTGATCTGATATCTCCAAATCGTTCACTTGCGGTCGTTGACGTTGGGTGAGGCGAAAACTCAATCGGGCAGGATCCACACCGCCCGCTTTGAGGTTAGTGCACACTGAGCGACCTCATATGAGCCGTTCACTTGGATGTGAAGCTCATGATGAGATCTCACAACACCCATGAGACATTGCTCATGTAGTTGCTCCATGAGAACAAAACCTATTACGAGTAAGAAAGCTCGTTAACGCTGAGTAAAGATCAGCCTCACTATCTCAGATGCACCGCCAAGAGCAAGCTCGAACTCATTGCGCCGCCCGAACCCATACGTCTGCCAAAGCTTGGTCAGCGAAAGGAACACAAGGCCCGATTAGCCACGGCCAGTGTCCGAAGTTGCACCGTTGAGGCTAAACTCGTTTCACTCAAAATAAGGCAAAGCATGGCTCTCGAAATCTCGATAATTTCGAACCCGAAACCACAGAATTTTCCGCACCTTCTCCCGCTCAATCTCGACCAACAACGGCGTGGACGGATACACGCTGCGTGAAGCGGCGGATATGCGGGTGGAGAGGCTTGATGTCATCCGCAGGGAAGAAGGGAGCTTGGGCCTGCGGCCGCCTTGATTTGCGCGGATAAATACGAAACTGGCCGGATCCCAGACGGATGGCCCGTGCTCACCGGCTCCGGAGGGGTGGCACATCGCCTAGAAGAGTGTGAGTAGGTCTACCGTCTCGTACGGCGTAGAGAAAAGCATTGAGGCGCCGAACAAAGTAGATCGTGGTGTTGAGTGTCTGCGGCATACATTCAACCGGCACCGAGTACCGCGTTCTGAGACGTACCAAGGGGTCGAGAAAACGTGAAAACTCGGTCGAGTTATCGACGTTTGGTCGCATATTCACATCAGGCAACCCAGCCCACCTGGGCATCTTCTATTGAGTGCGTCTTGACGTACTCTGCGGGATTCTACCGCGCTGACCGTAGAACGCCCGCGCTGGCCTGTCCTAACCTTGACATTATCAACGGATGTTGCGCATCTCGATGCAAGACGGCGCCCGCCCGTAGAGGGGCCGGAGGGGCTGCATTCTGATGCTGCTGCGTCTACAGGCAGAAGAAGGCCGCAGCCTGCGAGTCGGCCCTGCGACCGAACGGTGAAATAGAAAAAAAATTGATAGGGGACACGAAGAGTGTCATCATGCATTCAGGGTCCACTGACATGACTGGATCTGATGCTCAGCAAAAGAAGGGAAGCCAGGCGATGCCAGGGTGGTCCAGGTGGTATCGGAGGGCCAGAGCTTATCCGCGTCGCCGGCTTGAAACAACGCGAGCGAGAGAACTGGAGGCGACGGAGGCGTAGTAGGGATATTTTCGGCGCTTGGCTCTCTCTGGGCCATCTGCTTGGACGAGGCTTTAAAGTCCGGCACGCGCTGGGCCTATGGCCGACGGCGACGCAGCATCGTGAGTGAATAAAATAGCGCGAGGCTACTGGCCGGAAAGACTGGAGAAGCGATAGGGTGGGCCGGAGATACCCAAAAGATGCAGCCATCTCCACGGATTAGTCAAGATCCTCCAAGGCGAGCCGATGTTGCCAGGTCGTGGCAGATACCGAAAGGGACCCAGGTGAATCGTTGTGCTATGTGGGCATTATGACGACAGACTGTCTCCATGATCCATAGATATTGTTGTTCGCACGAGTCAATACAGGCAACGAGCGAGCTTCTGGAAGGAATCGAGAGTCAGTTCATGGGGGTGAGATACGTCACAGCCAAAAAAAAAAAAAAAAAAAATTGTGATACAGTTGATATGGCCTTTGGGTGCTGAGTGAGGGTGTTCCCATGGCGGTGGACTTGCTACTGGTGCAGTGTGCAGATGTGGTTGAACCTGGTGCGCCGAGTGCGGTATGATTCGTCGAGATGGGATAGCCCGGACACCGAGGTCGGGACGCGGCAGAGAGGGAATCGCAAGTCGAAGGTCGGACATTTTTGCCTCACAGGGGTTGCCGGGTGAATTGGAATACCTATGGTAGTAGTACATGGAAGCACGTCGACCACGGACGGGTAATAATGAGAGTGAAGAGTGCGGTCTACGATTGAGCCGACAAAGCCCACCAATACAAGGGCGAGAAAGATGAGTGGCTAGACGATAGGAGGGGCAAAAAAAAGCCAGAAGAGGCCAAGAAGAGGTGGCAGCAGATGGGACAAGTCGACACCAGTCAGTCAGCCCACAGCTTTTTTTTGCCGGACGACGAGGTTGTTGAGACTTGAGACGAGCTGAAGGCGCTGTGTACCGTTCCCAAGGCCGAAAACTGGAGATGCGACAAAAATGGAAGAGATGCGGGACACGTTGGAAAAACCCCCACTCCATGTGATTGTGAAGATGGATGATGGATGATGATGATGATGGATGGTGATGGGCGAGGGGGGAAGACACCGAAAAGTGACATGAGTGACTTTTACTTAACCAACCTAAGGCATGTAGCGAGTGAAGTATCTCTTGCCGTTCCATGTTCGAGGTATCGTGGCAGCTGAGGGCTGAGGTAAGGTAGGTACTGAGATGAGGTTGAGTCCGGGCATCCCGCCAAAAAAAAAAAAAAAAAGCTCTCAGTAAGGCCAAGCTACCTTGGCTGAGGTACCTTACCTTAGGTACTGTACAGACAGAGCTCCAAGCGAGCCAATGTACCTCTTCCGCGCTGGCAAGGGGAGTGGCTACCTACAGATACCAAAAGTAAGTAGTGCTTCCTTACCTCAGCTATTTGGAAATGCGAGGTATCTCCAAGTATCGTAGCCTTTGTGGAATTCCAAGGTATCCAAGAAAATGGAAGTGCAAGATGGACATATCACATCAGAGGAATCCAATTCACCTCTGTGCCTGGAGTGGGCAGCAACGAATCCCCCGGCAACAAGCATCCCACCGTGTGGTGACCTCCTCTTCCCAGTGGCTTGTCTCGTCTGGTGTCGTGTTGTTCCCTTCTTGAGAGAATCCGGCCGCGGCGTCAGTGGTCTGTGCCTGGTCCCCCTTCTGCCCCTCCACCCCTCCACCCCTCCATGTGCCCCCCCCTCTGGTCCTTGTCCACGCCCACGTCAGGTCCCCACCGGATGCTCAATAATTACCTTCCTGGCCGACATACGCAGTGACGGGACTGCTGAGGTACGCTCTGAGGCAAAAGGTTGCTGCTGTTTTGTGTCGGAATACCTGAGGTACATTACCGCCTCCTCTCCCACTCCTTCCCGTTCCTCTACTTTTGTTCCATCCTCCTCCTCCTCCGACGTCTCCTTTAAATTTCCTCCCTCCTTCACACCACATTCTCTTCTTCCCCTGACCGAGTTCTACATCAAAAACTCTTGGAAGAAAATCAGACATCATGGGTTACACCGAACAAGACTGGAAGGCGATCAACACGATCCGCCTGCTCGCTGTGAGTTTCATCCGCCCGCCAGATTTTTACCCCGCCTACACGCTTCTTCGTTGAGGATTCGTCGTTACCCCGCCATTGAGACCACCACCACCATCCACGGTGCTGCGATCATGTCATCTAGCACCGAGCTCCTTGGCCGGCCTCAATGAGCTTTCCGTCGAGAGCCTCATCGTCAATCTATGTTTGGACAAGAAACTGACCGAGTCTGCGATTCCCAGGTCGATGCCACCTTCAACAGCAACTCCGGCCACCCCGGTGCGCCCATGTACGTATTCACTCACACTACACGTATTTCACGATGGAATCGGGGCACAGAAGCTTACCAATTCATTTTCTAGGGGTATGGCGCCGGTCGCTCACGTCCTGTTCAACAAGTTCATGAAGTTCAACCCCAAGAACCCCAACTGGCTCAACCGTGACCGTTTCGTTCTCTCGTAAGTTGAACCGCCCGAACATAGCTTCCAATTCCCGAATCGAATATCTTTGGCTAACCTACCATCAGTAACGGACACGGCTGCATGCTTCAGTATGCTCTCCTCCACCTCTTCGGCTACGGCGTCTCCATCGACGACCTGAAGAAGTTCCGCGTAAGTTTGACAATGACCCAACAAGTGAGGGAATGAGCCATTTCCTGACAGGCTCTACAGACGGTCGACAGCATCACCCCCGGTCACCCCGAGGCTCACGACACCCCCGGCATTGAGGTCACCACTGGTCCTCTCGGTCAGGGTATCTCCAACGCTGTTGGTCTGGCCATTGCCCAGGCTCACACCGCCGCTGTCTACAACAAGGACGGCTTCAGCCTGTCCGACAACTACACCTACACCTTCCTTGGTGATGGTTGCTTGATGGAGGGTGTCTCTGGTGAGGCCTCTTCCCTGGCTGGTCACCTCCAGCTCGGCAACCTCATTGCCATCTACGACGACAACCACATCTCCATTGACGGTGACACCAACGTCGCCTTCACTGAGGATGTCGTCAAGAGATACGAGTCTTTCGGCTGGGAGGTCCTCATCGTCGATGACGGTGACAACGACCTCGACAGCATCGAGAAGGCCATTGCCAAGGCCCAGCAGTCCAAGGACAAGCCCACTCTCATCAAGCTGAGAACCACCATCGGTTTCGGCTCCCTTCAGCAGGGTACCCACGGTGTCCACGGCTCTCCCCTCAAGGCCGACGACATCAAGCAGCTCAAGGAGAAGTTCGGCTTCAGCCCCGAGCAGTCCTTCGCTGTTCCCCAGGAGGTCTACGACCTCTACAACAAGCACGCCGCCGAGGGCGCCGCTGCCGAGGAGGAGTGGAACAAGCTCTTCGCCAAGTACGGTGAGAAGTACCCCAACGAGGCCAAGGACCTCAGCCGTCGCCTCAAGGGCGACCTCCCCGAGGGCTGGGAGAAGTCTCTGCCCGTCTACACTCCCGCCGATCCCGCCATTGCCTCTCGCAAGCTGTCCGAGACCGTCCTCCAGAAGATCCACCAGATCGTTCCCGAGCTTGTCGGTGGTTCCGCCGATTTGACCGGCTCCAACCTTACCCGCTGGAAGGAGGCTGTCGACTTCCAGGCTCCCGCCACTGGCCTCGGTGACTACGCCGGTCGCTACATCCGCTACGGTGTCCGTGAGCACGGCATGGGTGCCATCATGAACGGTCTCGCTGCCTACGGTACCATCATCCCCTACGGAGGTACCTTCCTCAACTTCGTCTCCTACGCCGCCGGATCCGTCCGTCTGTCCGCCCTGTCCCAGATCCGCGCCATCTGGGTTGCCACCCACGACTCTATCGGTCTTGGTGAGGACGGCCCCACTCACCAGCCTATCGAGACCCTCGCCCACTTCCGCGCTCTGCCCAACAACATGGTCTGGCGCCCGGCCGACGGTAACGAGACCTCCGCCGCTTACTACGTCTCTTTGACCTCCAAGCACACCCCCTCCATCATCGCTCTCTCTCGCCAGAACCTGCCCCAACTCGAGGGCTCCGTCATCGAGAAGGGTATCAAGGGTGGATACGTCTTGCACGAGGACCCCAACGCCGACATCACCCTCGTCTCCACCGGTTCCGAGGTCTGCATCTGCGTTGACGCCGTTAAGTACCTCAAGGAGAAGCACAACATCGCTGCCCGCGTTGTCTCCATGCCCTGCACGGAGGTCTTCGACTCCCAGTCCAAGGAGTACAAGCTGTCCGTCCTGCCCGACGGCAAGCCCATCATGTCCGTCGAGGTCATGTCCACCCTCGGCTGGGAGAGATACTCCCACGAGCAGTTCGGTATCAACCGCTTCGGTGCTTCCGGTCCTTACAAGGACGTCTACAAGGCAAGTTTCTCGTTCCGATCTAAGTACTGTTCGTCAGTCAATCTAACCCACTCTATAGAAGTTCGAGTTCACCCCCGAGGGCATCGCCAAGCGCGCGGTCGCCACCGTCGAATTCTGGAAGGACGTTCCCAACGTTCGCTCTCCTCTCAACCGTGCTTTCCAGCAGATCATTTAAAGCGGTCATACCTAGGGTAGAAATTGGTTAATTGGCGATTGTTCTTAATTTTTTTTTTAACGCAATGACGGACGTTTCACGGGGAAAATGAACTCGGTATATAGAGAGACCGTCAAAAATCCAAAGATTATGATTAACGCGAACTCGCGCTGTCCTGTACGCCTAACCCACCCCATACCGTAGCCTGGTTTGGTTTCCGTATCGGGTCCTCCATGTGACCGTGATCTCGTTGCTCGTAATCCTCATGAAAGGACCATATATGCCCTGCCCCGACTCGAACTTCCCAGGCCACGACATCGCTATCGCTTTCCTCTGGGCATCGTTGACCTTCCACCAGGGACATCCTTTGCCCCATTTTTTTACGATCTGACCATACTCTCCTCCATCGTCCTATTGATATGTGAATGTGTGTGTGTATATGTGTGTTCAACGACCGAGACCATCCGCGTCGCCCGTTCCTTCTTCGGCGACCCATTCTCGTTGGAACTCCCTGCCTACCCTCTCGAGTCTGCCCGCGGCGCGGCGCGCTTCCATGGCCTCCTCACCCGTCGCCGCGACCACCACGCCAACCAGCATCGGCGCCGCGTTCTCTGGCTCTTCGCCTAGCTTGCCCGTCTCAGGTATCGCTCTCGCTGACGCCCCCGCTGCGGAAGATGGCTCTGCTATCGGGGCAGCGCCGGCGACACCCGAGGATACGGGTCTCGACGAGGACTTTGACGCTGAGGGGACGGAGCTCTCTCCGCCCGAGTTCGGCAGGGCATCGGCGCCGTTGAGGAAGGAGGCTAGGACGACGGGACTGCCCGGGCCGTGCTCGACAATGATGCGCTGGGCGGGGCCGAGGGAGAAGCGGTTCGCGGCGGCATGAGCGGTCAGAGAGGTCGTCGTCAGGGAAGTGAGTGCCTCGAGTTGGGATTGGGAGTGCGCCGAGGTCAAGATCGGGTTGAGGGCGCGGTCTGTTAGGTGGAGGGCCAGCGACGGATGTTGTGAGGGGAGGGAGGCCATTGTTGGCGATGGCTTGTGTTTTGTCGGGTGGGTGGGCGTGTGTATTGCGCCGGTCGGGAATGAAATCTTGTGGCTGATCTGGAAATTTGAGACGGAGACGATCTTATGCCGAGAGAGGGAAATGAATAAAGTAGAGAGTTGCGACGGAATTGGGTAGAAGATCAGCAAGTAAGGTAAAGAAGGAGGGACGGGAAGGAAGAGAGACGGCGAGGCTTTGGCTAGTCGGGTAGGCGGGCGGTTTGGCGCGGGCTTGTGGGCTTGCGGCGGTAGTGGTGGTGGTAATGGTTCGGCGTGAGGTAGTTTGCAGCACCCTGTTCGCACCCGTACCCCGCCATTACCCCGCCAAATGCCGTGCCCGACGCTCAGAGGTGGAACTCTTCTACCGCCCGTTGAGAGATAATTACGCTGTATCTTTAGCACCATTACCTATCTTCCGCCTGCATTCAGATGAGACCCCCACCCAAGAGATTACCGGGGCTATTTCTGAAGAGATGTGATAGGAAAGCGGGCTCGTATGACTGTTGACGATAAAGAAACGAGGGGGCATCTGGTGGGAGGAATGTGTCATGGGACTTTGCTGTGACGCAATGTCGAAGCTTGGTTCGTGCAGCATTACAAGGGACCCTCTGTGCCTCCGTCCTGTGCGTCTCCAGAGGATAGGCCTCAGCGGCTGGCCCTCGTTCTCGTTGTCCGCTTGACGTCGGCAGACTTTGGGGCACTGCCGGTACTATGACGCCTCTCACGGTTATTCGTAGCCGGAGCGGCGACACTGCCAGACGTCTTTGGCGAAGACCGATATCCGGACCGTCCATCCAGGCTTCGCCGGTGGTGGGAGGTTCGAAGACGGGCTGCCGCGGACGAGGAGAGGGGCTCCGCAACCCAGGTATCCGCCGTCGTCTCGATGGATGGTTTTTCAGCGGCTACGGAGGCTCGAGGGGCAGGATCTGCGAAGTGAACCGTCTTCTGACTCCGACGAGCCGTCGGTGTTCCCGGCGCTGTTCCTGACGCTGTTCCAGGCTTCTCCTGTCGAGATTTCTGCGTTGAGCGCATGGCGTCTTCTCTTTCCGGTTCCTCGCCTATGGTGGACAGCTGATGAGCTGCGACTATAACATCGTCGTCGTCTGAACTTGACGAGGGGTCTTCGGATGCCCGGTTTCGAGGCTCGGCTAGGATTGTAGGTTGCGTTGTGGCCGGTGCGGACTTCGGCTTCTGGCGAGAACGCCTGCGCCTGCTGCGTTGTTGCTGTTGTTGCTGAGGCTCGTTTGCGTTGGCCGCGTGGATATCCTCCCCGCCAAACAGGTATCCGAGCAGGTACGCATCTTGGACTTCGGGGGGTTGGTGGTCCCAGCATAAATGATTGGTAAATCGCGCATCGTGAAGTTTGGCTTGATTATTGGGACATCTGGAGACTCGACACGTATCTGGTTCTGGAGTCAGAGAGAAGTCGTACGTTGTCGAAAGGCCGAAGCGGCCTGGTGGAACACTTACACATGTGTTCCTGACAATATGGGCCCTTGCGGTATCGAGGCCTCACGCATCCCTGCCGTCTACAGACGGCATGCTGAGTGCAGTATCGTGATTTGGACCCTGGATCGCAGACTCTCTGGCAGCCGGGAGTTTGACAGCGAGCGTCAGGCCTTTCGGCATCGCTGGTGCCTGCGCCAGCATTGCTGCTCGAAACACACTGCCCCATGGCTCCTCGCCGTCGCTCCTCTGTTCCATTCCTCCAGCACAAGCTGAGAGGATGGACGAGAGTTGAGCAGGACATGTTCTGGAGAACATGTCAGCTCTCAACATGCTTTAATGTTCGAGCTGCATAATCGTGCTTGGGTCGTTTGTTGCCGCGGCACCTCCAATCATCTTGAATTAGCCAAGTCGTCCCTTGTAGAGCAGGGCGGACGTCTTTCAAAGGAACTAACGAACGAGACGCTCACCCCCCTCTAGCCCCCTTGCCCCCTGGCTCGATGCGTTCCCGCGCTGGCAGGTAGACAGGGTCCTTCACTGGGGGCCAAGATGCAACTTGCATCCATTTCAGACGCTGGGTCGGTGCCAACTGGATATCAGCGCAGTTGAAATGAGGGAGAGCTTGCCAATCAGGCGGTGCCCAAGGGCAAAGGTTGGAGCGATTGGGACACTGAGAAGGCGATGTAAGGCGCCAACGCATTGAAAGACGACGGCTGGGTGGGCCAAAGGCTGTGCAGGGGGATGGAGGGTGTTCGTCGCGTCGGTCAGACGGCAGGAGGCCCGCTTGGGAACATGTTGATTTTTTGCTATTTGTTGCTGCGATGTATGCATCTCTTCATTCGATAGCTTTCATAAGAACGGCATGAACGGCATGATGTTTGGCTTTGGGCGATTATTGCATCTTGATGACCACCAGTGGCGAGACGGTGTTAGTGAGATCGATAGATGCTGGGAGCAGAACAGGTGCAGTATCTTGAATGGTTCTGAATCTCGATAGACCAGCGTTACAGAGAGAAAATACTATATCTAATGAAGGAGGGAAATGGTTTCTGGGAGGATTTAAATCTTATCACGGAGGAAATAATCGGTTGTTGGAGGTTGGAGTATTGTTCGATTTTGTCCAAACGGCAAGAAGGGAGTTCATCGGAACAGGAGGGGTGGCCCCTGTATGTTTAGCACACTCCACGCATAGCTATTGCGCCTGCCTTCGTCATTGGGGGGGCCCCCTGTCAACCACAAACACTACGGATGAGTGCAGGTGGAATGTGGCTTGTTCTTGACACGAGTGGACAGCTAAGCTCCTGGGCTCGAGGCTGAAGCGCTCAAACCGCATCAAACATCCAACTTTACATTCCGCATTCACGACAACCTCTTCGTGACAACGTTCGGCAACAGCACCTAGAACTCACTTGATTTCGCTTCGCAACAAACCCAAGCACTGTTGCCTGCATCATGGCCGACGCTGAAGAGAAGGCCAAGGCCGAAAAGCTCGCCGCCGCCAGAAAGCGAGTAGGTTTACTTGCGGTGCGACCACCATCGGTCTAATACTCACAGCTTGCTAGGTGGAAGAATTGAAAAAGAAGAAGACGAAGAAGGCCGCTGGCTCATCCAAGAAGGAAAAGGCCGAGCCAACAGCGGCAGAACCCAGCGTCTCGAAGGACAAGGACCCCGAAGCCGAACCCACGACACCCGCCGATCCTGCCACCGAAGACACAAAAGAGGACGAGAAGGAAGCTACGGAAGCTATCGCGGAGCAACCAGCATCGCCAACTGCATCTCAACCTTCGCTAGCCCAACAGTCCAAGCTCCGTTCTGCGTCCTTCCGACAAGGGTCCGTCTCCGCCGGCAATGGTCCTCTTTCGCGCAGCGCCGAGGCTCCTGAAGGCGAGACCGCCACCGATATCTATCGAAAGCAGCACGCTCGGATAGAGGAGCTTGAGAGAGAGAATAAGCGTCTAGCCAAGGACTCCACCGATGCGGAGAGGAGGTGGAAGAAGGCCGAGGAGGAGCTGGCTGATTTGCGTGAGACTGAGGGCGAGAGCAAGGGCGGTCCAGACAGCCAAGTCGAAAACCTGGTAAGCATCATATTATACGACCATGCGCCCTTAAAAGTTTGCTAATAAAATGCCAAACAGAAATCCGAGATCGAGGCCCTTCAGCGCCAGAACTCTCAGCTCCAGCAACAAGCTTCCCGTGCAGGTGGCCGTCACGGATCCTCGCCATCGGTATCGATGTCTTCTCCCCCAGCCGAGCTCGAGGCTCAGCTTGCCTCCAAAACCGCCACTATCGAGTCGATGGAGATTGAAATATCAAAGCTCCGCGCACAAGTGGATCGTCAGACTAGCGGCACGTCCTCCGAGAAGGAGCAGATTGCGGCTCTGGAAGAGAAGCTCGCGCGATCTGAAAAGGCCGCCACTAAGGCACAGCAAGAACTGACTGACTTGCGGAAGAACCTCGACCGTACGGCGGAAAAGGCTGTCCGTGAGGGTAGCGAACGCACGAGCGCAGAGACAAAGCTCCGCAGCTTGGAGCACGACCTCGCCGACTCGATCGATGCCAGGCTGGAGGCAGAGAAGAAGGCCGACGGCCTGGAAAAGAAGGTTACGACGCTGACCACGCTTCACAAGGAGCAAGACACGCGCACCCAGACGTTGCGGAAGGAAAAGGAGCGCGCCGAAAAGGAGGTCAGCGAACTCAAGGCGCGGGTTGAGAGCCTCGAGAGCGAGAACACGAGGTTACGGAGCCGTAAGTCCACTGAGGGCGGTGGCGGCCTGGATGATGACGGTGTCGATGAGCTCGAGAACGAGGAGCGCCTGCGTCTCGAGAAGAAGGTACGCGACCTCGAAGCCGAGGTATACGAGCTTCGCCACGGGCATTGGCAGGAGAAGCGCCGAGAGCTCAATAGCCCCAGCTTCGAGAACGTGGACCTTGGCGGGAGCCGCGGCACGTCGCCATCAGCGCAGAGGAAGCAAGCAGCCGGCGGTGGCATCGGAGACTTTTTCCAAAGTGGAATCAATGCGCTCACCGGGACGGGAGATGACGAGCTGCTCCTCGACGACGACGATATGGACTTTGACGAGGACGCGTTCCGCCGCGCGCAAGAGGACGACGCGAAGAAGCGTATCGAGCGCATCAAAGAGATTAAGCGCACGCTCAAGAACTGGGAGGGGTGGAGGTTGGACCTTGTCGAGAACCGGCGGGGCGGATCCGAGGGCGTGGGTGATGTGTTTGAGGTCTAGATTTCATGTCTAGATGTTCCTTTTCTCTCTTTCCCAGGGCAGAGTCTACTGCCAGCTTCTGCTTAAGATGCCGAGAATCTCTGATTTTTTGTAGACTTCAATGTCCTTTGACGCCTTTTCATGGAGTGCCTTTTCCTGCGGCTTCACACGCTTAGGAGGAAGTACTCTCGACAAGAAAGCGTTAAAATACCTTGGATTCGAGTCAAGGGTGAAGTAAGATTTGACGGCTCATCTCTTTCCATAGATACGAGGGCCTTTTGAGCCCGTGGATATGTAAGAGTATAGGTAGACGAGAACTGATATCCAAACAAAGTGTATTTCAATGACCGTCATTGAAATGGATTTTCATCATGTTGCTAAACATGATCGAGTGCCTGGAAATGCAGCCCACCCTCGTCTTGCCTTCATCTACCCCTTTTCCTCATGTAGAAGTATCCTTTGAGATTGCGCCTACGCCCTCTTTGTGCACAGAACATCTGTTGGTTTCCATTACCTCTGAGTACACTACCACGAGTGCCCAGACGAGTCGCGGAGTTTTACATGGACTTCGAGCTGGCAATGATCGTCACTCGTGCATCCTGCAACCACACCCCTGCCTACCTTGGTGTTTTGCCTCAGGCAAAAGCCACATGTGACAACGCGTTCCTAGCCATTTCTTTCTTCGCAGGGTAAAAACATGTGCAGCTTCCTTTTTTCGGGTCTCACGCGTAAAGCACCCAAACTTACGTCATCACCATCCACGTCCCAAATAGTCTGTGGTAACTCTAATGTATTACAATATATTGCAAAGAGACGAATTAAGTTGTTATTGAAGAGGAGAAGAGAAGTTTCATCTTGATTTATGGGGGTTGGAGGATGCCATTTTATCATCAAAGGTCATCCCGTGTCTATGGTACTACACACTTAAAAATGAATAATCGTTCGCAATACAAGGTAATAGAATTACAAAGTTGTTTTCGGTGCTGAGGAGAACCTGAGAAGCGAAGGGGGGAGGCGTGAGTTGAGGAGGAGGAGAGGGGAAATGTACAATCTACCATTTGCCGTCAAAAAAAAGAAGAGGGTGGAAAATAAACTCCGGAAAAACATATGGTATTTCTCTTCCTTTTTTTTGTTCCATCTTTCTGGTTTTCCTCTGCATAACGCTCTGCGTAGCGAAGGGGAGGGGGGATATCAAAAAGTAGTCGTCATCGTCCTTGGGCTTTCTTCGCCACCGTAGAAAGCCGTGGAAAAGAAAAAAAGTCGAGTGTCGATTATCCCGTAGAACGCCTGTTTCCCCCTTTCTGTTGAATTACCCATGCCGTTAAAACTATACACGGCGTCGTGTGACCACGGCCAAAGGAGACAAAACGGAATTGTATGGATCATAAGAAAGCAGTTTTCTGCCTAGAACGCCTCGTCGATGCGTGTGTCGTAAGAGTGTGTACGTGGTGTGATGGTTGGTGTGTGCGGGGAGGTGTCGAGTCGAGGACGCGGGGGTTCAATGTGGAAGCCTGGAGTATGAGTTGTGGCCACCGGGTGTTAATTTAGGGTGTGGTGGTGTGGTCGTAACGCCGTAACGGGAAGTTCGGGAGGAAGCTGTCGCTTTCGGGAAGAGGCGCAGGCGTTGCGTCTGATTGTCACAACATCGTGGCGGTGGGAGCGCCGAGTCCGGACGGATCGAGGTTCGTCCGCAGCGCATCCTGGAGCTCTGCAATCTGCGACATCATGGCGAAGCTGTGCTGGCCCTGTCTGTCGAGTTGCTGGCGCAACTCTTCATTCTCCATGCGTACGCGCTTGATCTCCTCGCGCAGCTCGTCCAGACCAGCGTCAGATCCCTTCCGGGAGCGCTTTCGCTTGTTGCCTGCGCCGAATCCAATAGCCTTGTCACTGTCACCGTCACTACCGGTTTGGATGTCTTCTTGAACCGTGCTGGAACCGTCGCTCGTGTGTACTCGTCGTAGATGCTCATTAAGGTTCTCTTGCCGTGAGAAGCCCTTTCCAGTATGACGCTTGCAGTTCGGATGGGGACAGTTGACCGTGTTCTTTGGACCGCCGTGCTTGCCGTGAACTTCGCGCTCGTGGCGGAGGAGGCCGCCGGAGTATGTGAAGCCGGGAAGCTTTTCGCAACCCTCAGCAGCGCATCGGTAAGGTCGCTCGTGTTTGTCCATGTGTTTGCTGCGAGAAGAAAATGGTCAGCATCATTACAAAGTGTCAAAAGCTTCAACGTTTGGTTGACTAACCTCCATTCGCATTTCCGGGTGAAAATTTGAGTCTCTTCCGTGCATCCCGGGAAAGTACAGTAGAACTTTCCATCAGGCTGTTTCGTCACCTCGCGTTCAGGCTTTGCTATGCACTTAACCCTCGACGTAGGAGTCGAGGCCTCGCCCTCGTCCTTGTTGTTTGATGGCAGGGGCTCGGGAAGCGCCGGAGGAAGACTCGAAGGTAGGGAGGCAAGAGTGGGAGGCGCTGAAAGATCGAGTCGCGTCGCATCTGGGACGCCAACAGAGGCATCGTCAAGACCGTCCGGCATTAGAGACCGGTCGTCGCCGAGCATCGAGGACGTCGGATTGTAGGAGGCGAGGTCCGGGACGTCGGACGCCTGGTATTGCCCAGTCTGATCGAGGACATGGTCGTGATCGTGATCGCCGATGGGAGGATACGAGCCATCGTGCATGAAATTACGGGGTTCGTAGACGACGCTCATTTTGACGGTTATCCTGTGAATGCTGGATGAAGCTTGTGATGGGGGAGAAATGATGATCTCGTGATCGTGAAAGAAGTCGCGACTCCCGGGTCGTTTGCTGGAAATCGCAGGGAAAACGACAAATAAAGATTCGACAAGAAAGATAAAGGGATCGCCGCAGTGAGGGTTACTGCGACTGCGGTTACTTGATAACGCGTCGCTTCGTCAAGCTTGCAGGTGATGAGCTCCGATGCTGCGAAAGGCAGAAAAGTCAGTCTGCCTGAAAAATCTGGCTGACGACGTGGAAGCTGGTAGCAAGCTGCGTCAGCCACATGGGCATGGATTTGGATTACTCAGCCATGATCCACGTGATCCCGGTCGATTTCGCCACCAGCCACGGTATCCACTCCTCGTTTGTTGGATGATGTGGCGCTGAAGGCAGAAGCTGGATGCTTGCACAGATAGCAATGAGGGAACCCACCAGCTTTTGAGGATATATGTCTTTAGCTTCTCTGATACAATCTTGATGGTACTTCAGCTTGGATGGGTTTTCATAGAATCATACCTGGAGAGATACCTAGAACATTATATGTTTGCCAGGTCTAGGCGGCAAAGCCTGTGACTCCATCTGGTTGGCGATGGTATCAAAGCCTTCGTCGAGATGCCTACCAAGGTGAGTCACAGCCGACGCATTAGGTTGGCCTCCAAGGCTGCCGGCGCAGGGGTCTGCGCATTTTGAGAATTCAGCTGTCTCGTGATCATCACCTAAAGCTCTTTCAGGTACTTGAGTATTTCGGAAGTGTTTAGCTCGAGATGGGATCAAGGACTCACCTGTTGCTTACGGAGGATTGTCCCAGAAGAGCTTACAGCCCCAGATCCACGATACCTCGACGGCGATTGGTAACACTTAGCGAAGCTGAGCCGCCTTAGAGTTAATATGGTGCAGGTATAGAAGTAGATATTCACACACAGCCTCAATGAGGCCGTTCAGCAGGTCAGCGTCAAGGTTCCAACACTGGTTGGTTATGACGATGGACAAATGTGTGATCCGAGGAGATGGTGAATAGGCTCAATGATGCCATCAGCTCTCACCGTACTACCTCTTGAGAGATGCTCAACGTGAGTAGGCGGCTGTTGATATTCGTGAGCAGGCATCGTGCTAGTGGGCAAGATATCCGCGTGAGAAACGTCAGTGTGAATGAGTACACAACAAGACCGTTGTTACTTGATCATTGGGCAATATCGTGAGCTTGCCTATTGGTAGACCCGGCGTACATGATACCCATCTTCGCACTCGCGCGTCTGGGCCTGGCGCGAACGCGTGAATCGTTGTCATCGCCCACACCACCTCCCTCTTTTGGAGTACAGTCGTCATCCTATAACATTGGGGACGCTGCTGCTTGAATAGTCCGCGTACCACACGCCTAGGCCGCGGAGAGCTTCTGTTCATGCGAAGTTTTGGCCCTAGCCAAGAAAGCCGAGTGCCTGTTCCTCTGGAAGCCTATTCGTCACGTTCACCGATGACTCGGTTCAGGATCGCCAGGCGTGGTGAAACGACTACCACGACATGAGGAGGATGGGAACTACCCCGCTCACAGATAGATCTGGACTCCGTCGAGGTGGATCAATAACCATTTCGGTGAAGCAAGCAGCCAACGAATTGAGTTTGTGAGCTAGAGAAGCTGGCTTGAGGTAGTCGCGTGTAGGTATGACAACGTTGTTGGCGGACTGGCGATCAGGCAAGGCGAGGTGTTGTAGATAGGCACCCAGTCAGGCAGTGATATCGCAAAGAGAAGCGTGCAGATAAGGAGCGAGAGTTCTCAGGCAGGCCAGTGCCTGTAAATACGTGTGATCTTGACGAATTGCAGACTGCGATAGATTCAGCATCGCGTATGAAGAGGAAAGCAAGTTGACGTGGTTATTGAGATGAGACTGGAGGAAGTGGGGTTGTGATGAGGAGAAGGGGGAAGGAGATGAGCATCTGCCCTCAACTCCTAAAGGCTAAGGCCAAAACCTTTTTGATGCCTTAAGGCTGTGACGGCCCAGGGCATTGTCCGCCAAGCATCCAATAGCAATGGATGAAGGTATCAAATTCCAAGATAATTACGGAGGAGATCGAGGACTGACAACGAAGCTTGCGATAGATAAACCCAGTGTTTCTGTATGTCGAAGTGAAGCTGGAGTTCTGAGGTTGAAGCGACGCTCGACCACTTGAAATTAACCCCACCATCCATTTTCTGTGCGTTTGGTCACCACCACCACCACCACCACCACCACCACCACCACTGCCATCTGGGTTCTAGGTAAGAATGCTATCCGCGCATTCAGCCACCAATTATTGCAGTAGCGACTTGTCCGCGGACTCTTTCTAGACTCATGGCTAGTCGTACATACGAACACTTGAAAGCCATGAAATACGGTGTGCTTTTTTCTTCCTAACCTAAAACCACCTCAAGACTTTGACAGTTTAATCGACGCTTTGACTTTATCTAAATCGCTCTCTTCCCGCCATCTTCTGTCGTATGCTAGACCTAGTCATCTGCAACTTTACCACTATTGGTCTGAACCGTTCCCGTCGATTCATGTCATTGTTGCCCGACATGAGGCCGGTGTCACGGCGCTTCGATTGAACTCAGTTTAGTGACCGAGTCCGGAGTCGCTGAGGCTCGGCAATGTGGGCTGCGCTGCGGGCCACCGACAATCGCACCGCAAACTGCACACTGATCCTGCCACCCGGAGTGGGGCGCCAGTTCTGTTGGGCGAGAACGGCCCATCAGAGAAGAGTGAGAAGGAGGTCTTTGAGAGCGAATTCCTCCTCCCTTTGGTCCCTCGGGAGACTGGCCGCCCAGATCTGCTAGTGCAGCTAAGCCAGAACCACCTGAAGATGACGGCCCTAGTTGCTTGCTCGGAGGTATCCACTATCAGCTCCGATGTGCCCCTCCAACCTTCCCAGCCCATCGGCAAGTGACGCCTTAAAAATGCCTATGATATCCGCTCGCCCAAGACAGCGAAAACTTCACCACCCTCGGTCACCATCGCGAAGCTCCCTGCTCAATTCTGCAAAATTAGTCGTGGTTCCAAAGACCCAAGCCAATAATCAAGCGCCGAGATCACCAATTGCCTTTTTATCATCTGTCCGTGAGAGTGACCAGAAAAAGACTCGTAGCAGGCACTCCCATTGCTTCGTAGTCAAGTATGGCTCACATACACGAGGAGGCGCATGGCGCCGATGACAAACAGCCCAACGAGTACAGTACGCCAGCTGGCTCGTCGACTATGGAGCCTACGGCCGGCCCATCTCATCAGGAGCCGGAAGAATACGATGTCGAAACAGTCGAGAGGGTTTACAGGTACGCATGCAAACCCTCATTAGCCATGACTTGCGTCAGACGATGAAGCTGACAGGCATCTAGGAAGCTCGACCTTCGAATCATTCCAGGTAACCATCCCATCTTTCTCGCCAGTGACACTATGGGATTAACGGTTGATAGCATTCTGGACGCTCTACTTCCTTTGCTCTGCCATCAGGTCCAATATTGGAATCGCGCAAACAATGAATGCCGCTCAGGGTCATGACTTGATGTCCGTCCTCGGCCTCACAGCTAAAGACACATCAACCGCCTTGGCTCTTTTCTACGTGGCCTATGTCATCTTCGACTGCCCCTCCAATCTGGTGATGGCCAAGCTGAGCCCTCGCATCTGGATGGCTCGCATTGTCATTGCCACCGGTATCATTGGCACCTGCTTCGCTGCCGTGCAGAGCGCCTGGAGTGTCAAGTATGTTGACAACAGATCGAATTACTTGTCAGATCTAACCCTTTAACCAGGCTTCTACGATTCTTGCTCGGTGTTGTGATTGCGGGCATGTGGCCTGGAATGACGTACTACCTCACCTTGTTCTACCCGCCTTCTCGAACGGGTAAGCGAATCGGCATGTACTTCACTGCTGCCCAGCTCTCTGCTGCTGTGGTTGGCCTTGTGTCTGCTGGTTTCCAACTCATGGATGGTTTGGGAGGCCTCGTTGGTTTCCGCTGGATGTTCCTCATCTACGGCCTGGTGGCCGTGGTTCTTGGCTTTTGCCTGCTTTGGTGGCTTCCCGATCGCCCTCTTCCTCCTGGGCAGAAGCGTCAGCGCTCAAGCTGGTTGAAGTGGCTTCCGGCAACCCCAGAAGCGCTTTCCGGCCAGGATGCCGTCATTCACTACAATGACCTCCGACGGGTCTATCACCCCAGGCCCTGGACTATGAAGGATCTTCTGCAGGTGCTAATTGATTGGCGCCTGTGGCCTTTGACTTTCATGTACTTTGGCGTCGTTGGCGTTGGAATCGGTACGCAGCTTTATGGATCTGTCATCATCCGCTCTATTGTGCCCACGGCAACGAGTATCCAAGTCAGCTTGCTTTTTGCTCCGATCTGGATCGTAAGTTCTTTGTATTGTTTTGCATGGGCACTCATTAACAAGATGCAGATGGACTTGATTGCGATTCTCATAATGATGCCAATTTCAGATCGATTCCACGGCTACCGACCATTTATCTTCTCAGCTGCGGTTTGCCTTCAGATCGCCGGCCTGCTTGTCGTAACTTTTGCTCTCGATAATGGTTGGGCTCGCTACGGGGGTCTTCTGATGGTTGGATTCGGTCTTGGCCCGACTGTTCCCAATTGCATGACATGGACGAACGAGATCTTCCAGCGCCGCCACGGTGAAGTCGGTGTTGCGGCTGCGACTGCTCTGGTGTCCGGCCTTGGCAACCTTGGAAGCATTGTCACGACCTACGCTCTGTACACCGGATGGCCAGAGGACGCCGCCAAGGGTCGTTATCAGTACCGTCGCAGCAACTACGCAATGATCGGCATTCTCTGCCTGAGTATCGCCAGCAGCTTCGCCATGTTCTTCCTGCTCAAGGTCTTCGGAAACAAGCCCGTGAACAAGATTTCGAGCCTCGACTCCTCTAGTGAGATTGAAGACGGTGCCGCGAGACGCGAGGCCCGGCAACGAGGCTTTGGAAAGTTGTTCCCTCGTTCCAACCAAAACCGGGAAGCCTGAATGGTTCCCTATCTTGGGGCAGAGAGCCGACAACCATCGGAAACATACTCTGTTCCGGAAGCTTCAACAACCACTCGCGGCTCTCAATGACAATTTACTCGACGCCCCGTTCTGAGGCAGCTCAACCTGCTATTATCTTCTTGCGCCAATTACAGGCATCTCGTTTTAATACGTCTTTCACATTCGACAATTTACGATACAACGCCCATGCGAAGTTTAAATATGCTTTTCATCCGGGGAATGGCCTTGGTTCACCGCGCTACAGGCGAAGAGCGGCGGAAATGAGGCTGGATTCCTCGACGGCGACAGTGCTTCTACGCCATCGCTGGGAAATGGCGTACGGGACTGGAGACGATGACTGGCAACAATGCTGCTGCGCTATTGCATTATGGTCCGTCTCATGGGAAACAAAAAAAGGGGGAGTGAGAAGAGGAGAAATCTGGAGAGTTTGGAAACAAACACTCCAAGTCGGTGATGGAGGAGATTTTCTGTTTACGTTGTTTTTGCATTCTGATGATACCCCATACGTGTTTAGATACGCCGTCGTTCGAGATATTCGCCACTCGACCGCGAAAGTGCTGCTACGCCATCGCCGGGACTGCGTGTTGAACCGAGGTAGCGACGACGACAATGCTCCTGCGCTATCGCCACTCCTACCTCGTGGGCGCGCTTGCGAATTCGAATTTGATTTATGATATATATTGCTTACTTCCCTCAGCTTCGGGCTCCCGGGTTCGTATGTTGCAGGATGGAGGGAATAATGACGGCTGGTCATTCTTTCATAGGACAGAATTGAGTCTCATTTCCCTCTGACCCGGTCTCCGAGGCCGACGATGCAAGTTTCCACTGATGGCCCGTTCCGTCAAGCTCTCAATCAGGAATGTAGGACAGAGAGGCCCACGAGGCTCGCACGCGGTTTGACAACATGTGTAACCCACATCACCGAGCATCACGAGTCACCACATGGCGCGCGCGTGTCAACGTTTGGGATGTCGCAACAGGCGAGTTGAGGGCATGAATACGAGATTCATGTAAATTGAGCCGTGCGTGCTCAGCAGAGAAACAACTCTCAGGGAGTCACGCTCGATGAAGACAAAATAGACGAGTTCCCGCCCGCCACAGCGTTGATCGCATCCCATACGCTCCCCGGAGCGCAGGTTTCCCGGACGATGATGGCGACGAACTGCATCTGCATCCTGCAAGAACCGTTACGCAAGGCGAAGTTGGTCGTCTGCAACGAAGATTCGAAAGACACACGCACTCGTCACCTCTCGTCGGTCTGAACCTCTGTAGTCGGCAATCCGCATAATCGTGCCTATCAGAAACGCAGTTGTCAGCCCGTACGTACGGAGAGCCGGGAAACGATGCTCAGCCTCTAGCAAGCCCCTTCGCCATCGTCTCCCCTTCTTATTCCCGCTTTCGCGCTTCGCGCCGTTCCTTGCATTCTGCCTATATAGTGCTCACGCCGTGTCCGGTTACGCGATCGGATTGGGCGCTTTCCCCCTGCCTCGTTCAACGTTGCGCTGGAAAGTATGAGTAAATGGGCTGGCCGGGCGAGAAATGTTCTTTCTCCTTTGTTTGGAACCCACCCTCTCATCCGTTGGAGCAACCCAAGTAGTATTGGAAGCTGATGCGAAGCTGACGTTGGAATTTTCTCATTCGCTCGGCATCAGCCCACGAAAACGAAGAGGCGTAAGTCCGGCCCGATATGGCAGGGGTTTTTTGTGTCTCTCCTTCTCTTTTCTTTGCAGATCCAACCCACGGGACGGGCAAATTTGCTGTACGGCTGTACGTTTTGCTAATCTTAAGCTTGATACCCTCTACTCTCTTTCCCCCTTGGTACTTTCCGGATGTGGCGCCGACTGTCTTGTTATTCGCTGCGCGTCATTCTTGGGGTGGTTCTCATGGGAAAAGTGAAGACTTGGCGACGTCCGAGCGAATGAGAGGCATTGTGGAAACGGCCCCCACGTGTCGCTCTCGTAAAGCCACCAACCAGGACGAAAGATCCGGAACTTTTTCTTCCAATTGCAGAGGTGAAGGATAAGGCAAGGGAGGATGGGGAGTGTGGCTCCCGCGCATGCGCCGTGCAGCCACATCTTGCTCCAACGACCTCTCTCTCAGTCTACCACCCTGCGTCGAATGCCCTCGCATTGCGGCAATGTGGGTCGTACCGAAGCAGCCAAAAGTCCGGCGCGCTGGGAAAAGCCATGGTCCTATTCATGTCGAGGAACATGTGCTCTCGTGAATGGCAGCGGCGCGGGCCATAAGGCTGTGCCGCAGAGCCACTGGGACATTCTAGCAAATCAACGACAACCAAGGCATCTTTAGGGTGTTCCATCAGTGTTTCTCTGAGAATCTCGAAGAATGTATATTAAGGCCCGTCCCGCGTTGTGGACTGTGGAAGCGGTGCTCGCTGAGGGCAGCATGTCGTGTACCCGACCAAGCAAGGTATCTCGCTGTTCACGATGGCGAGTGAAGTAGAAAGATCTTCTCACGACAGGAGTCCGCGCGACGACGGCGATCAAGATGGTAAAGCAGAAGGAGGCGTACGGGAGAAGAGAAGGAGCGCCGACGATGACCAAGGGGAAGGGAGCGTCACGACGGCAGACACAAAGATCGCCCCGGTCCGCACCCGGGCCCAGACCGTCATCCTGATGTTCGCGCTCTGCATGGCCGTCTTCCTCGCGGCCCTCGACGCCGTCATCATCACCACCGCACTACCAACGATCGCGCGGGAGATTGGGTCCTCAGACTCGGGGTTTGCCTGGATCGGCGCGAGCTATCTGCTCGCCAACGCCGCCTCGGTCCCCTTCTGGGGCAAAGTTAGCGACATTTTCGGACGCAAACCGATCCTCGTCATCGCCAACGTCGTCTTCATGGTCGGTAGTCTCACCTCGGCGCTCTCCGGCACGCTGACGATGCTTGTCGCGGGGAGAGCGGTCCAGGGGCTCGGGGGCGGCGGGCTGATGGCGCTGGTCAACATCACCGTCGGGGACCTCTTCAGCCCGCGGGAGAGGGGCGCGTATTTCGGCGCCGTCGGTGCGGTTTGGGGTCTCGCCAGCGGGATCGGACCGCTCATTGGCGGCGGGCTGACGGAGAATGTTTCGTGGCGGTGGTGCTTTTGGATTAACCTGCCCATCTCTGGCGCGTCGCTGCTCATCCTCATCTTCTTTTTGCGCATACACACGCCCAAGACGCCGCTTCTCAAGGGCCTGGCGGCCATTGACTGGCTAGGCACACTCACCTTCACCGGAGCGACGTTGATGCTCCTCCTCGGACTGCAGTTTGGCGGGCTGCGGAACCCCTGGGACTCGCCCACCGTCATATGTCTCATCGTCTTCGGCTGCGCGACCTACGCCGTCTTTGCTTTCGTCGAGCGTTTCGCAAAGTACCCGCTCATGCCGGCCTCGCTGTTCCGCGACTCATCGGTCGTCTTCTGCTACGTGGCCAACTTCTGCCACGGGCTCGGGTTCGCGGCGATTGCGTTTTTCTTACCGCTCTACTTCCAGGCAGTGCTGGGCGCCAGCCCGATCCAGTCGGGCGTGTGGCTTCTCGCCACGGCGCTGCCGTTGGCGGTCGGCACTATCGGCGTCGGGGTGACGATCAAGAAGACGGGGCGGTACGCTGAGATTGTGCGGGTGTCGATGGCGCTCACGGCGATTGCGTTTGGGTTGTTTGTGACGTTGCCCGCGGGACGGGACTGGCCGCGGTTGATCCCGTTCCAGGTGCTCGCGGCGCTGGGCATCTCTCCGAATTTGCAAGCGTTGCTTATTGCATTGCAGGCGCTGGTGAGGCAGGCGGATGTAGCGACGGGGACGGCGACGTTTGCGTTTGTGAGGCATATTGCGCTGGGGATCGGGGTGGTCGTCGGGCAGGTCATATTCCAGAGCGTCGTGGGACGGCATGAGGGCCGGTTGGTGGCGGCGGGCGTGCCGGCCGAGGTTGCTGCCAAGTTTGGGAGGGGAGGGACGATTGCGACGGCGGCGCGCGGTGCGATGGAGGGTTTAAGTGAGGGGCAGAGGCGGGTTGTGAGGCTTGCGGTGACGGATGGGCTGAGTAAGATTTGGGTCTTCTTTTGCGTCATGTCTTGTGTCGGGTTTATTGCTACGTTTTTCATAAGGCAGGTTGAGTTGAGTGAGATGCATACTGAGACGAAGACTGGGTTGGATGAAGGGGTCGAGGTTGAAGAGAGTAAAGGGGGAGGGAGGACGAAGGAACGGGATGAGCCGGTTTGATAGTGCTGAGCTTGGAAATGAGTTGCTGATATCAGGATGGATGAATATTGAAAACATACGCTTTTTCGAACTCTGTTTGTGTATAAGTAGAGTGTAAGAGAAACTTTATCTTGAAAGCGAATTCCATGATTATTCCTCATCCACTCCTAATAGTAATATAACCTCAGGGTCTCGCCATACTTCCTTTCTTTGATCATAGAAGTTTCCAGGCAATGTTAATTATTATTTCATTGCCCTCAGAGAGAGAACAACCGATATGAAATGGGGTATCTTCTCATAGTACTGGAAATATCTCACTTCAAATCATCAGGCATGTTCCCCCTTGATTCTTGTTAACAACGTATCAAACTCAGAGAGAATAAGTAATGTAAAGCGTGGTCTGTTCTCATGGTACGGGCAAAGGGCATGGCAGGTCTCGAGGAGGTAAGTCAAGCAGTGATGGCTAGGGGGACATTTTGGCATACCCAAGGCACCTCACCTTGAGATGAGTCAACGGTACCTCACACAAGAACACATCTATCGTAGCTTTCGCACATTGTTCTGTTTGTCTCTTGTAATCAATTCTCCCATTCATGTGATTTTTTCAAGAAGACTCTTATGAGGAATACTCGTCCTCGATAGGTAATGCCCATCTGCGAGAATCCTTCACTTCTCATCTGGTTCAGCCACAATTAGGCACCCCGCCACAGCTCACAGTTTATGTAGCCTGCACCATCAACAGCAGACATTACTAGCCAAGACGGAAAGGAAAATGCACAGCGACACAGAAATGATATCAAATTCCAAGAAGAATATTCATGCAGACTATCACTTTTACAGGTCAAGTGAGTATCGGGGGGCTTCAAGACTTCAAGGCAGCAAGGTACACAGCACAGGAGACATCGCACAGAGCCAATCAGCTTTGCGAGATTGACCCCGCACTAGGCACTCACATCCGATCGCAGGCATCCACGCTTGAACAGTCTTCGTCTCAATTCGTGAGTCTACAAGGCAGATGTCGGCGGCATTTTTTTTCTAGGAGATTTTGTTGAAGATTGAAGACACGTCTGTTGTAGGCCGTATTTTCCGAAACAATGCAGCCTGGTGTGTTTTGGTTTGACGGGAACAAGTGCTTACATACCCCAAGTCTGTCCACTTGAGGCCAATCCGTACTCCGCCGCATTGTTAGTCACCAACTTATGAGGCGAAGCCTGACGCTTGCGCCTTGACGACTTTGCTAGGCAGTCGCATTTCTGTCCTTTTGTAAATATCTGTTGAAGTGTCTTTTAGAGAAAAGAGGTGGTCCCTGTGTCTTTTATTGCTTCCCGAGTCTTCAAGAAGTTGGCCGACCCTGTATCAAGCAGCCATTGTCGTTCGACAAACAGCACCAACAACAACAAATCACCACAACAACCACAAGGCATCAACACCCACCGATATCAAACACCACAACCACACGACCTAAAGCGTTACAAAGGTCTACTTGCAGCAAAAAAAAAAAACACATTTCCACCTACCACGAAAAAGAAATCCGACACAATGCCAATCTCAGACCTCATCCCCGCGGCCCTCAAGCCCAAACCCGCCAAACGCGCCGCTCCTAAACCCCAAAAAACATCCTACACGTCCAACGAAGTCCCGATCCCGCACGACTTCCTCTCCGTTCCCCTCCCGGCCTCCGCCCCCGCCGTAACCCTCCAAAATCTAGACTGGTCCAAGACCGCCCTCCCCGAAAACGGGCCCTTGTATGCCGTCGTCCTGGACAACGTCCTCACCCCGGGCGAATGCGCCCAGCTCCTCCGCATGGCCGAGGCCTCCGCCACAGACCGCGGTCCGGACCCGGACAAGGACGAGCCGTGGCGCCCGGCGATGGTTAATATGGGTCCCGGGTGGGAGATTCTGGAGCCCGAGTACCGGAATAGCGATCGAATTATCTGGGACCAGCAGGAAGTTGTCGATCGGTTGTGGGGCCGGTGTAGGCTTGCGCCGGGGTTGGAAGCGCAGCTGGCTGGGATGGAGGGGGTGAGGAGGCCGGAGAAGGGGTTTGAGACGAGGTGGGCGTTTAAGAGGTTTAACAAGCGGATGAGGTTTTTGAAGTATCAGAAGGGGCAGTTTTTTAGACGTGAGTTCATCGCAGTTCCTTGCCCCTTTATTCCCTGTTATGATGGATTGTTGACATTGATATAGCACATTGCGATGGACCGTATGGCGAAGAAGCGGAGGATGGGACTGTGTTCCGGACGCATTATACCGTTCATCTTTACCTCAATGACTCTGTCGCTGAGGCGGGTAAGGATAGCGGTGCCGACTTGGTTGGTGGCGCGACATCGTTCTTGTCGGGAGATGAGAAGAGGAAGGTTGATGTTGATCCTAAGGCGGGGCGGGTGCTCATCTTTCAGCATAGCCGGCTTTATCACTCTGGCGACGATGTTGTCAAGGGGACCAAGTATACGATGAGGACGGATATTTTGTATGAGTTGATCAAGACGAAGATTGAGGATGAGACGGAGGGGGGTGAGGCCGTGGCGGCTTGAGAGTCGTCATCTTCTCTGTATGCTCGAGGGGACTCGAAGGCAACTATGAGACCGTGAGCTGGACTTGCCTTGTGTAGTGATGTATTAGATAGCGATAGTAATGGCATTTATCCTTCTCATTCCAAACCACGGTGCGCAGGATAGATGTCATCGATATCGGAGTTTTGATCGGTTCATCAGACACCTACTACACATGGGTCTCTGTGCTATTTCGCTCCCATTGGCCGCACCGAGGTTTGACCTATCTAGAAGTGACTAGTTGATCCACCAATCTATGTGTTGCCGTCGTCAACGAAGCAAAAATCGTGAGAAATGCCAAAAGATTTGCCTCGTGGCGGAATCGAACCGCCGATCTTCTCATGTCACTAGGTACTAGTGAGACGCTATACCACTTAGCCAACAAGGCTTGCAATTGGTTGTAAGTTAAACGTCCGTGCTGTCCCATAGAGCGCGTGTCACTCTCGCGCGAATCTCCGAAGTGCCTGCTGTGTGTTTGTCGTATGCTGGGCTCCTCAAGGCAGGTTTATTGATCGTCTTCTTCTCGAGTCTTGACACCAAGAGCCTTGCTGCCTCCGAAGTTGCAGACAGCGTGAATGATCTCGATCACACCTCAGATACAGACGATGACGTGTAGGAATATCTTTTGCACAAGAGATAGGGCCCAAATTTACGTTCGCAGGGCACGATTTTTAGAGTCGTCCCTCGTTCCAGTTATTGTCTCCGTGGGGAGCTTTAGCAAGGGTCTCTGGGGACGGCAGACTGCTGCCGATTCGTGGTGGAGTGCGGAGGGGCAGTGCAGACTCGGCTCTGGTCGACCCAAATTAGAGATTTGACGTTGTCAAGAGGCCCGTGTCGTACTTCATCACTTGGATGCCACGATTGACAGGACGTCCAAGACTCCAAGACTTTTTGATCCACGGGGAGGCGCATACTCGGTAGTAGCTCAGTCTTGGCGACTGGGAGATCTTGAGTTGATTGGGATAAACAGGTTCAGCCCTACTGGGCGTTCATCGAAGCTGGTTCAGCTTGGTGCCTTGGCAAAGAAATGTTCCATGCCGATTGTCATTTGTTGAAAGACCAGGTTATTCAACGCACAAGCTGTTGCTGGAGAGGGATCAGCTTGATGAGGTGAAGTCAGTCAGCCAGGGGAGGTAGCCAGCCCAGCCCCTTTTCGCCTGCAAAAGTATCGGATGTTTATTAGCGGCAGCAAAGCCACGCTGTCGGTGCGCGCAGATGACGGCTTCATTCCCCGTGTGCTTGCCGCCGTCCGAGGTTTGTACGTAGTAGGCATGCAGGGCAGCAGGAGAAACATATCTCAGATGGTAATTGAGCATTCTAGAAGCGTGCATGGACCGAAGCACGAGTCGTCAGCCAGCTCGCAATGAGCAAACTTTTTCTGTACGTTAAATATTGACCTAGAGGACCCCCCCCCCCCCCCCCCCCCCCCCCACAACTGTGGGGGGGGGGGAGGGGGGGGGTGGCCCCCCCCAAATTTTCACATTTTCCTCCAACGAGAAGCCCGCGGGCAGGGGCGGGGCGCGGGGGGGGGGTGAGAGAGGGGGGGGGGAGGGGGGGGGGGGGGGGGGCGGGGGGCAGGAAGGGCATATTGGATGGTCCCAGCACAGTATTCTGCAATTTCTCGCCAAGGGAATGCCCAGGCGCGTAGATCGCGGCAGGGCGGCCATTTGGACATGGGCGACACGAGGGGGGCGGTGCCGTGCAGCAAGGGAGCTAGCAGAGCCAAGGAGCCAAAGACCCGATGAGAGGACGATCTGGCTGACGAAAAGCTTGTTCTTTGGACTGAATGGCTTGGCGGCTAGAGGATGTTTTAGTGGTGGTTTGTGTTATTGAGAAGGATTGGTCGTGACCGTTCGTTGGATGGGAGATGGGAACTCAAGGGGCGACGCCAATGAGTTGTAAGCGCTGCAGTATGCAAGAGTGAGAGAAATTGAATAGAGCACAGTTTGGCTGGGAGTCGGGACCCGACGGCAATGACGGAGACAGCAGCAACTCAAAAAGGCACTCTATTTCCATCCGCCTATGACCTCCTCAGGACCAGGCGAGGCCCGCAATTCATCATTCAGGAAAAGGGGGGCCAAAACAGGGAAGGCCGCGCACTCCACCATAGAGCGGACAAGTCAATTGGCTGAGAGGCAGATCATGTGACTTTTCTCGTGACCTTGAATCAGGGGTTTTCCCCCTTGGGCTTGTTGTCCTGCCATGGAGGGAAGTCGGCGGTGCGCCACTGCTCCCTCTCGCAACGCCGTCCATTTCGCTGCAAGTACCGGTACTTGTCAAGCATCGTATGGTTACGAGGAAGAACCGAAAAGAGCAGACTCGCCTGTCCCAAATGTGCCATGATGCCTTAACAATACCCATAGGTTTACATAGATGGTCATGAACAATTCAAACATTCAATGGCCAAGACAAATGGATTCGGCCTTGACGCCATACGCTACCTTCTGCTAGGTCTGGCGTACGGATACCCCCAGTCTCTTGGCATTTGGGCCCTGTCCCTGGATCGCCAAGACCACGGGACAAGACGCTGGAAAACTTGGAATTTGCTTGTTTTCCACGCTGGTGACTTGGCGCGCCTGGGCACTGCACGAATTACCGTCGCGGAAGCACAGGAACTTGACGCTACGAATCCTGTGGTGTCGCTGTCGGATGCATTGGCACGCGAGTAGATAGAGCAGATGGACGACGTACGAATACCTACCTTACTCAACACCTGATGGACGTCACATTGCCGGCGCGGCCACCGGCCAACGCTCGACGATCGGTGGGCGAGGGAAAGGCGTTGGTCATTGTTTTCCAGTTCCGCATTCCTGCAACAGCGAGAACCTGAGTTGGCGCTGTCCATTTATTCCCGCTGCCCTGCCTCGTAGGCTCGTACTGACTCCCCAGGCATGCAGATAAATGTGAATGTACCGCAACTTGACGCGACCCTTGCCCACCACCAAATAACTGCCCGTCCTCCATGTCCCCGGTACAGCCACCATCCCGGCACCCTCTTTCCATTTCTCGCACTTGCACCCGCCCGGCGTCCCAGCTACCTGACTTTTGAGTACCTAGTCACCTAGTGCCAGTGTACACCACACCACACCCCTTCGCTGTCACTCCTTCTTTCCCGGCCCTCCCTCCTCGTCTTCCTTCTCCCTCCAACGTCCCTGTTCATCTCCTTTCCTTTCTCCTCCAACCCTCGTTTTGCCTGTTTACAGAAACCCATCCCGACGACTTCCAGCAGCGATATTCGACAGCTGGCACTTCCACGACTCTTCGCCCATTCTTCACGTTCGACCTACTTCGAAATACTCGCATGATACGGCCCTAGTCCGATCGCGCCGCACCGAGGGAATTGACTTTGGTTCTCAATTTCCCGTCCCGTTTCTCCCCTCTCAACCAGTCGCTCGCTTCAAATCAACGTAAACGTCACTCGACGATAACCGCCATGAAATTCTCTTCCATCGCCAGCGCTGCGACAGCGCTCCTCGTCTCAAGCGGTTTCGCCAGCGCTGCATACTCCATCGCTTCCGACGGTACATTCATCCCTCTACTCGAGCCTTCGACAGGCCCCGGTCTATCGCCTTACTAACGCCGTGCCCAGATGACATCAAGGCCACCACAAAAGGTCTCGCCTACGACCTCATGAGCTTCTACGATGGTAACTTGACTGGCCACACGCCCGGTATTTTGCCCGGTCCTCCGCCAGCCGGTGATTACTACTGGTGGGAAGCTGGTGCCATGTGGGGAACTATGATCGACTACTGGCACTTGACTGGCGATTCGACCTACAACGACGTTGTCATGCAGGCCATGCTTCACCAGGTCGGACCCGACCGCGACTACATGCCTCCTAATTACACTGCCTCCCTGGGTAACGACGACCAAGGTTTCTGGGGCATGTCTGCCATGACTGCTGCCGAGGACGGTTTCCCTAACCCACCCGAGGATGAGGCTCAATGGCTGGCTCTCGCCCAAGCTGTTTTCAACACCATGGCCAGTCCCGACAGACACGATAACACTTGCGGAGGCGGTCTCCGCTGGCAAATTCCTCTCTCCAACAACGGATATAACTACAAAAACAGTAATGCTGACGCTCACGCCTCCAACGAACCTGATACTGATTGCTTATAGGTATCGCAAACGGCTGCTTCTTCAACATTGGTGCCAGACTAGCCCGGTACACCAGGAACCAGACGTATGCCGATTGGGCCGAGAAGACCTGGGACTGGATGACATCCGTTGGTTTCATCGATGCCGACTACAACATTTACGATGGTGGTCACGTTGAGCAGAATTGTACCGATATCAACAAGGCCCAGTTCTCTTACAACAACGGCGTTTTCATCCTCGGCGCTGCCATGATGTATAACTACGTAAGTGGCTTCTACTCATGCATCTAGATGAGCTTGATGTTAACTTCAACCCAGACGGACGGCGCCGCCGCGTGGAAGACACGCTTGGACGGTCTTATCGAAGGAACTTTGAAAATTTTCTTCCCCAACAATATTGCATATGAGATTGCTTGCGAGGAGCACAACACCTGCACAACCGATATGCTGAGTTTCAAGGGCTACGTCGCCCGATGGATGTCGGTCACGACGCAGATTGCACCATACACTGCCGACAAAATTCTCCCAGTTCTCAAGACGTCTGCAGATGCTGCTATCAAGCAGTGCACAGGGCAGGATAACCAACGAACGTGTGGCTTCAAATGGAGCTCCGGCGTGTACGACGGCACCAAGGGTGCTGGCCAACAGATGAACGTGCTCGGCGCCGTATCATCTCTGCTCATCGGCAATGTGAAGGCACCAGTAACAAACACCACTGGTGGTATCTCCAAGGGAGACCCCAACGCCGGTAGTCACTCGGACAATTTACTCGGCACAGAAACGCCAGTCACAACGGCAGATAAGGCCGGCGCTGGCATCCTGACCTTCCTGGTTCTGGGATGCGCGGCCGGCACGTTTGGCTGGATGAGTTTCGGAGCGTAAATGGGTTGATGAGCGCAACATAACGACTTGAATTTTCTGCGTCATTTTCTTGACATGTAGCAGCACCACGGTCCTGCTGGCGAGTCATGCTCGCAACAGGGATATACCAGCGTCGAGGCCAAGGACGGCCTGGTTTGTATTTACTTGGCGTTGACGATTGTACATTTGTCCCAAACCGAATATTGGGCAATGCGGTTGTTGGATTTGGTTCCATTCTTCACACTCCCCTGCGGTAGTAATGGGCACTGGATAGCTCACGATAGTGAGGGGTCACTATAGTCTATAATGTAGCTATACTACGACACACATAGGTTTCTAGAATAGACACTCTTGTCAAAATGAACCATGATTGAATATTACGCATGCCGTGTCTATTTCCTCTCGCACAGAGCAGGCCAGCCGTCTTGGGCACATGCTGAAACTGACCGCATAGAAGTCCACCAGCGCCATGACGCCATCTCGTCCGAGGTTGGGGCACTCGCTGGGCTCAGGCGCTGGACCTGTCATCTGCACACGCAAACTTTGGGTGCTGGCGCACTGCTGCTTCGCACGGCTGAGCATATCGGACGGTTGTTCTGCCCCTCTGACCAGACGTTACAGTCTACGTCATCTCGAAAGCTGTCGTCCTATCCTGCAGCGGCAGCCGTTTCAGCAAAGGTGACCGTGGGCCATGGCATAACGGTCGCCTAGACGTTCGAGAAGGAATTTTGGGAACAATGCCGAGTCCCCTTGATAATTCTGGCCGATGTTTCTCCGGTTCGTCAATCTTCTGTTTGACAGTTTTTGGTGTTTGAAGTTTCTCCGCTGTGGTGGACTTAGCCAATCACAGGGCCGGAGAGACTCATGGACGATCCCTCTCTCAGGTCAATCAATCTCACACCCCCACCAATCAATCGTTCACTCTCACTCTCTCTCATCCAACCTCTCAGTGAAACCCACAGGACTATTGTTGACAACGTTTCTCAATTTAGCTCATTCCGGTCTTTTCTTCTCAGATTGATTGGGCATCCTCTTTCCTCCTCCATCTATAAAGAGTCTCGCTTGACCAGTCATAATCCCTGCCACCGAAAAACCACCGGGAGTTCAGCAAGCATGCCGATCCCGGACTTTGCCAACGAGGCAATCTTCCCAATCTTTGAGGGCCTCCCCATCGAGGAACCCGGCGCCGCCGATCCGCCCTCCTACGCCGCATCCTCGGAGCCGCCCTCGTATGCGCCGGCCCCCTCCGACCCGCCATCCTACACGGACTCCCAATCCGGCTCCGGCACCGCCAAAGCCTCCGCTTCCTCATCCTCCTCCACGGCAGTCACGAGACCATCCTCCCACGACGCACGCGAAGAATGGTTCCTCATAGCGCAGGTAAAACAGAACATGACCATCACGAAACCGACGCTCGTGGTCGTCGATCGTCAGCAGACGGAGTTCGCCGTCACGTTTGAGGACCGCGGGATCGATTTGCGGCCCGTCAAGGGCGGGTGGACGATTGTCGTGCCGCGCGGGGTGAGGACGGCGCCGAAGGGCGGGAAGAGGGGGGTTGTTAGGGTGCCGGAGGGGAAGGGGACGGGGGTGAAGTATATCCCTGGCGGGCTGGAGCAGATTGGGGAGTTGGGGTCGCGGGTGAGGGAGGATGGTGGGCGGTGGTTGAGGGAGTGCGCTGGGTGTGGGAAGGGGGCTGGAGAGGGTGAGACGTTGAAGAGTTGTACTGCTTGTGTTGTTGCGAGGTATTGTGGCAAGGTGGGTCTTTACTTGAACTTCACTCTCGTGCTGTTTCCCCTCGCTGCTTTTTGACTGGCTGGCGGGAGTGATGTTGCGATGCGGACGTGCTGACGATGATTGACTACATAGGAATGCCAGAAGGAGGATTGGAAGAGGCACAAGGGGGACTGCAAGGTTCTCAAGGGCATGGCGAACGCGTGGGGGATATGATGCGGGTAGACGAGAGGAGTTTTAGGTATGATTCAGGAACTAAAGAAGATGCTCTGTGTCTGGACGGCGCAGACCTGTGACTAGAGAAGTGGTAGTGGACAAGTTCAAGTCCGTTGCATTGATGATAGAAATCACTGTTGAGCGACCTGGGGACAAGTAGGTTGTTAACCAGATAGAGCATTGAAGCAATAATTCAGTGATAAATATCCGATATGCTATAAGGGAGTGTAAGGTAAAGCATGGCTGACACCCTTCTCTACAAAGCAAGCCTAAGCCAAATTCTCTCCAACAAACATCAACATGTAACGAGAACGTACAAGAACGTCAAATGAGCGACGCAGAATCGAATGGATGTCTCTCCTGCCCAGTCACCCCCACACCCACCCTCGTTCCAAGAAGAAGCAGCTCAGAAGTAAGCAATCCGAGCCCCAGAAACCTGCGTATTCCACGAAACATAGTCATTATCATTAACGCCAACGAGCTCGAGCCCCTCCACGGTACCAGGCGCCTTGCAATCCGTCGGCGCGGTCAGGTACGCCCCGTACGTGGCATCCCACGTAGCATACCCGCCCGCAACGACAGACAACCGCCCGATGTTCACGTTCCTCTGGTTCCCGGGTCCTCCCGCGCCCCAGCCGGGCGAGCCGCCGGCGGGCGCGGGCTTCAGCGAGGTGAAGACGTCGAGCTTGCGGCTGCCCGAGACGCTGGAGGTGGCGGCGTCGAGGTAGAAGTAGAACTGGCACTTTTTGCCGGCGGCGGCGGGCGGGTAGGTGAAGGTTAGGAGGGCGGTGAGGTCGTTGCCTGCGTTGGAGGTGGATTTGGAGACGACGGCCGTGCCGTAGGTTGGGGTGATGGCGCCGGTTCTGGTGTTGTAGGTGAAGGTTGAGGAGGGGGTGAAGTAGGTCGATGCTTGGCGGGTTTCCAAGGGGGATGCGAGGGCGGAGGTTACGGTGAGGAGGAGGGCGAGGACGGTCTTGGGGAACATTTTGGTGGAGGTTCGGTGAGGGTTGGTGAGTGTTGGTTGTGGGATGGGACTTGACGATATTTGGAGCTAGTAGGATGGTGGTATTCTGTGAGCTGGGGATGGTGGTGATGAGGGTAGATGGGCGTCCAGAAAGACGGATGACCCTTCTTGTATTTATAACTTCATTCTATACGACGAAGCCCTCAAGACAGCTTTTCATCTCGAGACTTACCGCACCCGATGGGAATCAGGCAAAAGCAGAGGTATCGTGGCATTTCCCAGCTCTTCGAAATCTCACATAAGGTGGTCAAGGGCTTCGAGGCGGGTGTCCTCACAAGATGGCGCCTCACGACCCTCTCACCGACACGTCTCGTAAACTGACACAGCCCGACTTGGCTTTCCACATTTCAGCCTTCGGGTGAGGTCTCCGTCAGCCCTACAACTTACTCTTTAACCCCTCAACTCATAGCAATAGGCTACATGAACCCAGTAGCCATGTAAGCTTAATTTGAGAAGCGGTATACGAACATCGCCCAATGGGATTCAAGCCCTAAAGAAGCCTATATCATCACGCGATGATGTTTAAAAAGTCTCCGCAAGGCGTTCCACTTTGTTTGTTGGAATTGGGGTATGACGAGCGTTGTGTGGAGGAGGCTCAGCTCTGGGAGCTGGAACTCTCGCGACCAATCAGCGCCGTTGAAGTGAGAAAAGAGGCGTCCTATCCGAGTATCGTGGGCTCTGCGTCGTGGTGGCTTGATGGCTTACTTGGAGGTGGTGGCACGGCTCGATTTCGGTTTGGCTGAGCTTGCATCGGCATGACCTAAGAGATTCAACCTTGACCCTGTGGTTTGGGGGAAACTTCGTATCCAGATGTTTTCTTTGAGACAACGATCCACGATGGAGGGTCATCGGATTGGGTTGGTGGGAAAGAAAAGACCAATGGTCTCAGATGAAGCTATTTTGAGGAGTAAGCTTCGGGGGAATGCGAAAGTGCAACTTTCGAAGCCGAGTGCCTCGCGATACTTGCGCACACGGCCCGAGACGGCAGTTTAGAGGCAATGTGGGAGCCAAGTTGAAGAATCTAGGCAGAGGTAAATCTTGCTTCAAAATTTGGTCTGCCATGATACTCAGATCGCTGCGAAAATAAAACAGTAGCGGAAAGGGATGTCTGCGCATTGCTTCCCAAGCACAATGATGCCAGTGAGCCCCCAAATCCCATTGGAGCTTGCTGTCCGAATTCGAAATCGCCCAGCACTCCCTTACAGCTCGTGGAGCGATGCTCCCAAAGCCAGAGGCATCCCTGATGTAAAGTTTGCCGTTCTCAAATCCACGTGCGACTCCAAGGGACTGCCAGACCACTTCATCTCTTTGTGTCATTTTTGGGCATTTACAACATCGAGGGATGTTTCTTTAGAGCTCCTGTCAACAATCAAAGACACCAAACATGTAATGTGCCATGCAGTAGAGGCCCTAGATGATCAGAAAACCAGAATAAAACTACGTCGTGGCGCCGGTAAGTGTCGTCTCGAGTTCTTGATCTCCCCGCTACATTGCACCGAGTGATCCTAGGCCACTCCTTTCTGGGCCATTCACCATCAACACCATGTTGGTCCTCAATCCATACATCTACGCCATTGTCTTCAATTGCATGATCGCTGCAGCTGATGCCTCCATGTCGACTATAATCAATCCTACGCGTGCTTCTCAACTGGAGCAGGAGCACTGGAATAATCTCCTACCCCCATCACCGACCACCCACGTCTCCGAACGTCCGACAGATGGAACCCATATTGGTCCCCTCGAAGCAGCTATAGAAAGGCGGGAGCAACAACCTTGCGTCTCCGTTCATCTCTGTACCGAAAAGGATTGGGAAGGTGACTGCTGGTGGGCCTGTTTCCGAGATGGCCTGGAGACGTACCCGAACTGGAACTGGGGTGGCAAAGTCAAGTCCGCTCGCCCAGGTGAAGGCGCGACATGCAAGTTCTTCTTGTGAGTTTTTGAGCCTCTTGATTCTGCCTCTCTTGCGAGTTCGAGTTGATGCTGATGTTATTTCAAGTGGCCCGGATTGTAGCATGCGAGCAAAGAGGCAAGATATGAAATGGCCAGGGGGCAACTTTGAGGGCTTGGGTGATTTTGGTATTGGGTGCTTTTATTGCATGATGGAGGGATCAAAGAAGTCATACTCGAATTCAAGTTGATCCATACTACCTTAGTATTTTAGGCGTCAATCGCACCCAAACATATCCTAGTCTGCTATCTCAGAAGAAGACTACCCCGAGGACCCCTCATCTCTGGTCTTCAACTTCTTCTGCTGCTCCTCGTGTCTCGCCGTGATGAAATCGCCATCTTTTTGCAAGATATCATAGTCGTCATCCATTTGGTCTATGCCGCGCAGGTAAGTGTGTGCAACTCAGCCATCCAGATCCCCCAAGTGGTTAGAAGCAACAAAATAAAAGGCAACTTACCACGGACGTCGATGTTGAACTTTGCAATTCTCACAGAGATCTCGGAATCATTCAAGTCCGCGACTTTGGCAGTAGATTCTGTAAAAAAGGGTTCCCCGTCGGCAAGAAGAAGAACTCTGCGATCCGGCCATATATCCGTTCTGTTACGTGGTTCAACGAGCACCAACTGGGTGGTGTCTTTGTCCGGGTACTCTACATTCCGGAAGCCGCGATCGTCGTCTTTGAAGTCTCGGTAGCCTCGGGGGTTGTCCTCAAAGTCATAAGTCAAGCATAGAACCGCATCGTGTCTAAGCGGTTTGTCGGGTGACGGCTCTTTAGCAATGGTGCTCCTGGTATTGGGCCGCAGAACTTCTCGGACTCTCCATACAAAGTGTTTCGAGGTCGTGATACAGGGAACGAAGATTCCCGCCGAAGTTCTGAGGACGGAGAGATACCAGGCGGTTTGTGAATCGCGCCCGGAGCGGATAGTGACCCTGGAGCCATCGACTAATTGCGATCGCCCTTGACTCACATGGCAACATAGCCCAGCTCCCACCACTGGAGCTATGGTCCAAAGACCATCTTGATCTTTCCATGAAGGGTCGTATGGCTCGACTCGCGGCCCCTGAAATCTTGCGATATAACTTAAGTGAGCTTATGTTCCTAAATTACATGCATGGTCCGGGATGGTAACTTACTTCTGTGGCATAATTCTCTGCTCGCTCGCAGATCGAGGTCCAAAGTCAATGAGTTTGTAGATGTCATGACGAAGGTAGTGTGTTTTGTCCGCATTCGTACTCTTCGTCTTGAATCGAAATTGCGCAATGATTTTTGCTGACTTTGGAATGTCAATGAACTTCGAGACAGTAAGTTGAGATGCTTTAGTGAACAAGTCGACGACATCTTGGAGCTTATTATCTCCACTATCTTCGAATGAGTCGAGGATCAACTTCATCTCTTGTCTCTATCAAAACGTTAGGCAAGAATTAAATCACCATCACATTAACTGCATATAGTATTCTTACCCCGATAACTCTCCAATTGTTGTAATCCCCAACTGTTGCGCACCATTGTTGTGGACTATGAAAACGTCAGATCACATACGGAGTTTTGGAGCCAAGGGCTCGTACTTGGAAGCCAAGATGGTATTCCCACCAACTGCTTCGAACACCACACTGTCATCGCTATCTTTGTAGCTGCGAACAATGCTCTGATCGGTACCTGATGCGATTTCTTTCTTTGACTCCGCCCCAATGATGACTTCCACAGGCTGTGACTACTCGTCAGTTTTTACGGTACTTAATAGAGGCGTAAAGTCGTTTCAGGTAGGATGCATACAGAGGAGACAGACATCCCGATAGCGTGCTTAAAGGAACACCGGCTTTTTTCTTCGTCCTGGGATTCGTTGCCAACCAGAGCTTTTGTCGAAAGCAACATTCCCCCGAGAATGACCTCGTGGCAGAAAAATTGTCCTATAAAGTTTCAACATTTTCGTCTTGTATGAGAAGGAAGCTGTATCATGGGACCATCACGTACCAAATCTTTCGTAAAATTTGCGAACGTCTGTCTCGTCCGCTCCCTCACCTAGCTCCTTGATCTTTTCAATGCCATCTGTGAATGCTTTGGTCGGAACGAGATCATCCGCGTTAAGAAACAAAGTAGCTCGGGGAAGCTAGGCGGTTATAAGCGATGTGAAGCCAAGTAACTTAGTTCTGGTAGCGCGTTGCCTACCTTGTATATACCGATCATGCTCTTGATGGACCTGTTGCTCCCTGACGACTGCTCACCTTGGGAGTCGAAGGACTTTCCGCTAGCCACGTTGATACCGATTCCTGAGTAACCGAGGGCGATTTTGTTATCCATAGAAGCCTTGTCAAAGCTATTGCGAACAAGAGAGTGCTTGATTCCGCTCTCAGTAGTGACGACATCAATTTTTGAACCGTCCGTGACCCCGTAATTGGGAATGGCGATCTCAACCTCTGCAGTGGAGACTGTGCTATCTGGGCTGTAGTCAAGATTCAATCCTGACTTGAGACGGAATGCTATACGAATATCAGTAGAAGCTCGTATTGTCAAATATCAACAACGAACCCGGTTTTGGTGCCATTTTGATCTCAGTGCTGACCGGATCAATATACCAGCCGTGCATGACTTGGCAGTTCTTCATGACGAGTTCCCACTGCAACTCATCAAGTGATGACGGTGAGATACTGGACTTGACGGTTAGGTATCAATCGTGAATCAAAGTTGACGTAAAATGTGTTTAAACGGATCACTCTAACCTGGAGGTCTGTGGCGAAACTGTGTCAGTCAATCAGTCAAGATCCAGATCCATGGTTTTGTACCTCAGCCTTTTGAACTGCTTTATTGCCACCCAAAGCTGTCAAAACTGTCTTTGGCTGATCTTCATCGAAACAAGATGAAGCGTCTTTAAACCTGAGGTTGATCGATGGGACGCTACTCTCATATGGACATGTCTCATCCTTGATTTGTTGGTTCAGTCTGGGTGTTCCAATGGTGAAATTGAAAGGGCTCAAACTTACAAGCATCTTGATGTAGTCGTCGAATCTGGTTTTATCCGAAAGAGGGGTTTCATCCGGCAGGCAAAAATGATGTTTATCTTTTAGTTGCGACCTTCATGTTGTGATGTTAGAAGTGGAAATACAGAGTGAGCCAAGAACATGGTAGACTTGCATTGCGCTAATTCCGTCTCTCAAGTCCCAGAGTGTCCGAGAGCCTAGGTCATGGATATCAATGATGTGGCCGCCTGCACGTGCATCTTCTGGAGGCGACTTCATCACTCTGAGAGCCTGAATCGCCTGCGACTTATCATTCTTGATTTGGACGATCCTGATGATGAAATCTCCAGTCTTGTAGATGTCCTGTACTGTCTGCGCGTTGTGATCCTTCTTCAGACCGTAGTAAATTCTCACATCCGACTGGGAACTTTTCGTAAGCTTCGATACCTGCTCCACGTATTCCAAAAGAGTAAGGTCATAGTCGAGGAGCATAGATGACGGAGAACTCCATATGTCAAACTCCTTGGCCAGACCAATTGCAACCATCCCCTCTTTGATCTTAGCCATGGTGATACCGTGCATCCCAACGTTGGCGTTGGCGTTGAAGCCGCATTTCTTCAACAGCACGGCGAACCCGATGGTTCCCGCAGGACTTCCCGTCACTGGAAAAGACGTGGCATTAGCCTTCGCCCCAGAAGATGACGTAGGTGTTGCTTTGTCTATGCGTTGAAATGTCAAAATCGTGTCCGAGTCAGACGGGCTTTTTGTAGCACCGTTGAAAGTATTGGCGCCGGGTGTCGACGGGGGACTGTTGTAAGCACTTTCCATGACAAGTAAGTGTGGTGCAGAAGTTGAAAGGAGGCGGCTGGTCCATATGATAGAGCTTCAGGTCCATGGTAACGTCGTAGTCTCTATTTTGTATCAGGGGCGCAGTCATCGTCCTAGTCAAGTACGTCCAGGCTCCAGGCTCCAGCATTGGGTAGGTACTCACCATCATTTCTATGGTCGCGTGCGTACCTGCCGGAACCACGAGTAACTCACACCGGAAACGGCCTGGATAGAATTATGGCTTTCATTTGTCTCACTACGGCTCAGCCGCATGGTGCGAGAGATGGGTTGGTTTCTTGGCGTATTCAGCCTAACTGGACGAATGCAGGTTGTCTTACCCCGGACTTTTGTCACCTATCAGCCAGGCTAGTCTGATATGAAAAACACGCATCTGAAGCAGTGCAGAGAAAAATGCCGTGAGCATCTATATAATTCTGTCTCGGGGCTCAAGGCATGATTCATTTTTCAGTTGCGAAAGCATTTCCGTTGATCTTCAATTCGCAACAAACCAACAATCCAACCATGGCAGTGGGACTTCCGACAAGCGCCAAAAACCCTGTTCAGAACAGACTGCAGGTTCTGCAGGCGCAGTATCCTGAATATCATGTCGTAATCTGGGCTTCTGCTGGAGGATCTTTCAAGCTTCTGCCCGGAACGCGATGGGTTCGCAAGGGAGTTGAACTTATTCAGTTCAGTAATCTTTTGGGCCTTAGTACAGACACGCGTCATTTCGAGTACTACATCATCATTGAGGGGGCCTTTCGATACCGCAACAAGTACATGAAAGCAACCGAGTGAGTTCCAGAGTTCACGTAGCCCGAGTCACGAACTCCGGCAATAGCTGACCATTCATAGTTATCGGGATTACGTTGGCTCGACAGCCAATTTTGACTTTGAGAAGCGGCAATGTGTCATGCAGCCCAAGTGAGCATAGTAGTCATGAGTCAAGGCACGACATTTCTCAATCTAACATGCTGACAGAACCGATTTCTGTGCCAAATCTTGGATGAAGCACCTCCCCGACGACACGTGTGTAAAGGATTTGAGCTTACCGGGAACTCGTTGTAGCAGTGCCTCAACCTATTGGATCAACGATGTCGCGAACATTGACGTCGAGCCAGAAATCAGCGATAAGAAGCTGAGGTTACAGTTACTCGGCATGCACAAGTGCCACAAAGACAGTATTCGCACTCAACTTCAAAACGGCGTTCGACTGCTCGACCTACGATGTGACGGAGAACGCAGACTACGGCACGGCCCTCTGGTCCTTGAAAAGCAGCTCGAAGACGTACTTGATGATGTCAGGGACTTCTTGAAAGACAATAAGAATGAAACCGTCATGATCATGCTCAGTTTCTCATCCGCCTCCGCAACGTATGACGCCGACAAGCATTGGTCCGAGGGTTACAGCATCAATTACGACGATCTGCCGAAGAACTTCAACAGAGACTTCAAGAGGGATATGAAGAAAGAAAATCTCTTGTACACGGGCAAACAATGGCCTCTTCTTCGCGATGTTCGCGGAAAGGCTGTCATCTTTCGTGGGTGGGACGTGGATTCTGAGGAAGACCGATGGGGTTTGGAATGCCGGTTGCCAGTTTGGGTGGCCGCGCGCAGTCCCACATCATCCATCAAGGCCGAGGATCTTGCTGCCCAGAGATGGGAAAGTCTGGCAGGAGACTTCAGCAGCCGAGACTCACTCAAATCGATAGTACTGGCAGCTTGTCTGCATCATGATCCGACAGACGAAACTGGTTGGGTTTCTCCATTACAGACGGCCCCTATCCTTCAGAATAAGGCGGTAGAACACCTCAAGAACTCTACGAGGAAGATGAAGCATTTGTGGGTGTATGGTGATGATATGAAGGAGAAGACAAACCTGGCCATTGCCAAGTTGAACTTCTGGGGTTCAGACGACGAGGGACCCAGTCGGCCACTGCCGCTGACAGTTCACTCGGCGCCTTCAAAATTGATCACTACTAAGTAATGGTGGGCATCGGTATCATCATAGAGATAGCTTGGGGGAAGCACGTGATTAGCTGGTTAATTTGACTGCTTTGCTTATTGCCTACCAACAAATCCTGTGACTCTGTCAACGTCCATAGAGGCACGCGATAGGTTTCCGAGACTTTTTGCAGCTAGACGCAATAAGAGAGGAACAGCCAGTTCCTGTGGGAACCAGCACACTAACTCCCGGCAGTCGAGAAACGGCTTCTCCAGTGCGGGACCGGACCGATCCCGCCGCAGTGTACATGGCTAACTCGAGCGATAGCTGCTCTAAGAGGCCACGTGAGACATTCATCTTACATGAGCTTGGGGAATGCGGTGATACATGCGGGTGAAAGCCGTTTGCAGTATGGTCTAATCTTCCGGTGGCAGGGCTGAAGTGAGACGCATTCTTGTAGTACTAAGAGGCTTTTGGTGGCGTTGAACGATTTGATGAGACACGGCGCGATCTCTTTTCCAGGCAATTGGGGCCAAATTGAGTTGCAGATGACGCTTGGTTTAAACACACATTTTTATTTCTTAGGCGTGACTAGTCTCTCGAAGAATGATCAACAACTGACTTGGCGTGCTTCGAACCAAGGCTTGAATCAGTGGAGATAGGATCGACAAGCCAGCCAGCCTGCCGCTTTCATAATAGCTTGCTGACCGCGGGACCACGCGGAAGTATGCAGTGAAATCAGATCTAGAACGAGTCGACAGATGTATCTCTATGACAAAAATATGTACCCCGCTGACGATCATTTGTTCGAGGCCTCTGTCCAGCCAAGCCCATCGCTTTGTCTACCTGGCCACGGGATGCTGGGCTAAATCCATTGAATCACTGGCTTGATGACCTTTTTAAATTTGGTTAGCTTTCGAAGAAGACGAAGAAACTGGACGGAAGCTATGACAACTTACTTTTCCGGCAGCCATTTCTTGTATGGCATGGTTCAACTGTGATGCTGGATAAAACCCAGCTAACTTGTCGATGGGGAATCTGCCTTCTTAGTGCATGGAGATCAATTTGGGAATGAACTCTGCAGGAACCGCGTCTCCCTCAATTACGCCAACATATTTCTTGTTCCCAATCAGGAACTCTTGCGGGTCGAGCTTGATTATGGCTCCTGGAGGCGGTACCCCAACTTGGACTGCTGTACCCAGGGGACCGATGCAAGCAATCATGTCTTCAATGACCTTCAAGATTCCAGTGCATTCTACAGCGAACGCTGGACCCCCGTTGCTTATTTTCTTGATCTCCTGGACTACGTTGCTGCATTCCCTCGAGTTGATAGTGTGTGTGGCTCCAAGCTCCTTAGCAAGCACAAGGCGCTCGGGAACTATTAGTATCCTTATTATAGGGTAGTTAGTTCGAACTATAGTTAACGAAGAGATTAATTAAACTATATAAATATTTACATAGTAAGTATAAAAAAGAGGTTCTAACCGTAAGTTAGGCTAGCTATAATAATCGTAAATAGGGCCCCTAATTAGCCCCTATGTAGTTAGTTATATATTATAGTTAAATTAGACTTCTAATTTAATACTAACTTTCTTTTTTTTTTATCGATTTAATTACTATAATTAGAGGTATAATTCGACCTCGGGCCCGTTTACTAAGTCGTCTCTTTTTCCCCCTTTTCTCTACTCTTTTTATATAACCTATCCCTCTATTTATATAATAACTTTTCTACTACTTACGAATTACTCTAATCCCTTATTTAATATTACTTTTCTAAAAGCGTTTACAAAGTTATTTTTATTATTAATCTAATAGATCTCGAATATTTCGCGCCTTTTATATAATTACCTAAGGGCTATAATATCGATTATAAGCCTCTTTTCTTTTATCGTTCCTAATTTAATAAAGTATTCGTATAGTAAGTAAAAATCGGTATTAATAACCGTTAGAATAAGTAAAAGGCTAATTTAATTAGTAATTTTCTTTAGTATTATTAAAATTACGTAAGAGAGGTTAACGCCGTTAACTATACTATATACCTTTAATACTAGTATACTTCTTATTACCCGCTTATTTTTAGTTAATAAGTAATAGATTATATTACTATATATAGTAAATTCGCTCTTACTTATACTCTTATTAACTAAGATAATAATATACCCTAATTACGAAGTAAGGTCGTTATTATTTATAAATAACCTATTAATAAAGACGTAGAGCTTATTAATTATAAGGTTAATTAAGTAATAAACGAGACCTCGATCGAGATTCGTTTATTACTACTTAAGCCGCTTATTAAGTATTTTAACGTCTTATTCGGTTAGATTTATAATTTATACTACCTTAGTATAGTTAAAAATTACTTTAAATTAATAAATATTTATAATATATACCCCTCGCGCAAGCTTAGCTTTATATTACTTCTTAATATTAGTTACGTTCGGATTAATAAGGTTAATTTTCTTACCTTACCCCTTTTACTAAAAAATAATAGTTTCCTTTTTAATTATAAAAATCCCGCTATTAAATACTAAGGGAGTATTTATTATAAAAACCTCTTTTAGCTTCGCTACGAAGCCCGCTTTTTAGAGCTCCTTATCCTCCTTTTTTATAAAGTTAATATTAAATAGGCCTAATATATCGTTAGTTTATATTCTAACGATCCTAAATTAGTTACTTTTATACTCTACGACTAGTAAGTACGGGTCGTACGTAAAAGTAACTATTAATAATTAATTAATATAAAAATCGTAGTAAGTAGCTTATTAATAAGTACCTAATTTTACGAGCCTATATAATAGCTTAAGTACTTTAATAATCGTACTTTCTAAGTACTTACTAGCTATTTCTTTTAGTAAATAGGCTAGGATTTTTTTTATAAGCCCTATAACTAATTAGGTATAGGCCTAGGTAATATTATAGCTCTAAATCTTATATCCCTTTTTCCGTAGTAATACTATTAATACTATTATTAATCGTTAATTATAACGCTATATAATAAGCAATTATATAAATAGCGTCGCTTTTTTAACGTCGCCGTACTCCTAAATTACGTATCTAAACTTTTTATATAACTAAGGTATTCCTTTCCTTTTAATCTTACGAACTATTTATAATTTAAATATATAGAGGTTTATATGTTTTTTTAGGTCGTATAAGATAAATCGATAGACCCCTCGATCGTAAAGAGTATCTACTTTAATAAAATCTAATCCCTTATATAGTTTTTTAGTAGTTATAATTACGCTTTTTTTATATAGTTTAACCACTAGCTCGAAATCGGCTTTCTCTTTTACTATATAAAAAGTATTAATTACCTCGTTATTAATAATAAATTACTACGTTAGGGCTTATTATTATAGTTTTCTACGACGTCTTACCGGTAGTATTAGTACCCTTTTAGTAATTTCCTTTTCCTTATCGTTTATTAATACTACTACGACGATTTCGTTAAGGATAATTTCCTATACCTCTACTACGGGTTATATAGTTTCCCCTAGCTCTTCTTTTTCTTATAAGTTAGAAATCACCTCGTTAGGATCTATATAATACGGTTTAACTATTATAATTAATATTTTAAGTAGCTAGTTACGATCTCTTATGACTATATAAGAGCGCTCGTTAATAAAAATTAACTTATATAGCCTAGCCTATTATTAAGTAATTTCGCGCTATACTTATATATCTAAATTTAGTAATATATTTAAATTATCCCCTATATTAGGCCTATTGCGCGTAGTAATTACTTTATTAACTTATTTTTTTATACTTACTTTGTGCAGTACTTATATTACTTTTTTAACTACTTAGGCTCGTTAGCTTATACTTAGTAATAATAGCGAGGCTAAGGTCGTTTTTAAATATATTTTAAATACTAATAGCGTTAATATAAGTCCGTTAAGCCCTATAGTATCGTTATAGTATTTAAGTACTATTTAGAGGTATTTATTATTAATAAAATCCGGATTTTCCTTTTTAATAATTCTAAACGCCCTTTTTAATTACTAGTGTACTCTCTCTACTTTTCTAATACTATAGTGCGCTTTAATAGGTACAACTTTTAGTTATATACTATAGACCGTTATATTATTTCTAAATTTTACTAACTTAAAGCTAGTATTAGCGTCGGTTCTAATGCTATCTAGCGGTCCTTAATATATATTAATTTAGCTTTTTTATAGGGCTATTTATACTATTTTTACTTATAAATCCCGGAGGAATTGCCTTATTTAGAAGGATATAGCTACGTTAATTATATATAGTACTAGCCGACTATTTAAGTAAAAAATATCGATAACGATTTTTTAATTAAAGTTAAGCTTATTACGTAATTTAAATTTAAATTTACGTAGGCTTTATATATTTATTTAATATTAATAGTATACTTTTGTTAACTACTCTAGTACCCCTATTGTAATATTATTATTACTTAATTACTTTAAGAAGTTATATAGCCTCATAACCGACGAGTACCCGAATCTCTAGTATAGTTTTTTAAGCTTACTTTCCGTTAAGTAATTAATTAACTTCGTATTATTAATAAGCTTTATAAACGTATACCCCTATCGTCGTTTAACTATCTCGAAGTACTTATTACTAGAGATTCTATTCCTCGTATTATCCAATATAATACCTAGTTAATTTATATTTTTTAGATATAGGAGAAATAGGGTATTAATAAGTAAAATATAAAAAGTTATTATTTTAAAGTATGTTTTTATTTTTATTATACTTAGGGTAACGATTTCCTTATTTAGGCTAAAACTAATCTTTATAATACTTATTATTAACGTATTAAATATTACTAGCGCAATCTTTTATAATACTTAGAATTACCCTTTTTTTCTAGTTAATTATTACGATACCTTAATATCTAAGATAATCTTATAGAAATTATCTAAGTTATACCTTTTACTTATATAAAATACTTATACGAGCTTAGTATTTAAGGGATCTAAGTAATATAAAAAGGACCCCTCTAGTTACCCCTAGATTTACTTAGTATTATATTCCTTTTTTTTAAATATTAAGAGAGATAGCGTCTTCTCTTTAATTATTAAGAGAATAGGCTTTGGCCTTATTAAATTCGCCCTTTCAACTACTTCCGTATTCGTTATTTAAAGGACCTTCTTTTACTATTTATAAATAAAAGCCTACTTATTAAGAGCTTTTACTACCCTCTATTCGTTTAGCTTCGTATATCCTCTAAAGGCTAACGGGGTAAAAAAAAAGTAGTTAATATTATTAATTTTATTATAATCTAATTTATTAGTATAGGGGGTAAGATCTTTTTTATTTTCTAAATCTCTTATAGGGGGTATATACTTTAGGCCGCTATTTTAGCTATTATTACTAAGTTCCGTACCCCCAGATCTATTTTTATAAATAACGAGGAATTAGTTAAACCGACGAGGGCTAGTTTTACTATCTATTACCCTCGATTTTTTATACTATTTATATAATTTAATATACTCTTCTTTAGAATAGTTACTTAACTAATATTTATCCTTTTTATAAATATAGTATTACCTCTTTTATTACCCTACCCATAAGTTAAATCTCTACTTATTTAACAAATCTAGGCCTCTTTATTCGCGATTACTATATTTAGCCTCTTTTCTTTTTTTATTATACGTTTAATTAACTTAATATTATTAATAAGGGCCGTCGTATACTAAGAGGTAGGTTTAATATAGTATTCTTATTTTAATATTAAAACTAGATTTTAGCCTCGAGTAAAGCGTCTCGTAATTTTCGGGTACTTAGTATAAGGTAATTTTTATTTCTAATATACGCTAAACTGCGGTATAAAAATATCTAACTTTCTACTTATTTATCCCCTTATTTAGCTAGGTTTTTACTAGCTTATTAACTCGATTAATAAGCTTTTTAAGGATCTTTACTCGTAATTTACTTTTTATTATCCTAGTTATAAATATATAAAAAAATTACTTATAGCTTAGATAGGAGCTCTAGGTTCTTATTATAAGTCTCGAAGCGGCTTTAGATTATATTAATTATATTAAAAAAGTCGTTTTGATTAAGATTACGTACCGCTTCGTAATAATAATTAAAGGCTTTACTTATAAATACGATATTACTTACTAAATAGTACTAGTATTCCCTAATTCTAACTTTTTTATAATAATTATAAAATATTATTAGGGTTTTTTATAAGACCTTATACTTCCCCTTAGAGTATAATTTCTTTTTTAAAAAGACTTTTTTAAAGTTTATAAATTACCTCGTATTTACTATTAGATTTTTAGTATTTATATACGATCCTTATATTACTACGTATTATTCGTAACTTTAGGTTATTTACCTCTTTTCTTATTAGTTAATCGGTACTAAATTTCGCGTTAGTAGCGTTAACGAGTTATAAATCGAAATAAATAGAATTATTAATTATCGTACTTTTAGTACTATATTTTACTTTAGTATATCCTTTTATAATAATAGATTTCTATTAGTAATTATAGGGAGGAAATCTAAGTCGTTTACTCTTTTTTTAAATTCGTTAAAGTAATTATATGCTCTATTAACTTATACTTAGTTCTATAATACGAATTCCTCTTTTATAATTATTATTATTAGTATTTTATATAGCTCTTATGATTATAATTGCGCTAATAATACCCCTTGCCCGTAAAGGAATTTATTAATTATTTTTATAATTCCTAGGCTTATACTTACGAACTATTTGTTTAGTTAGTAACTAAGGTCGTTTACGATTTTATAAAATAGGGGTTACCCCTATAGCCCCTTTTTCTTATAAACCTTAGTTAAATAGATTAATACTACGTTAATTTACTTATTATTAAGCTAATCCGCGATTTTATATATTTACGTCCCCTAATAGTCCGGGTTAATATTTACTTATTTATAAAGGATTAGGATTTTATTTAAGATCGGGTTTTGTCCTTTTTTTTTTTACCCTAACTTACTAAAGGTCGTGCTCTAGCTTATACTTATATTAATAATTATTAACGTATTTAATTTTAATAAAAATATATCTAATCCGCGCGCGGGTTATAATAAATCCGTACTTTTATTACTTAACGAATTTATTAAAGTCTAAGAAATTCTTACTTTTTCTCGCTATCTCGCTACTACTCTTGTTTTTATTATTTTTAGTAATTACTATTACCTTTTTAAATCGCTAGCTATCGTACTTACTAAGATCTTTTTTTTTATTTAATATAAAAAGGTAGGTTTTAATAGTTCCTTTTTATAATAATAGTAATAAACGTTTATATTATTATAAGAAGATATAGTAATTAGTCTTAGGATTTTTATTAATTACTAATTTCTACTATCCCGTATACTTCTAGCTTCTTAAGCTTCGTATTTTTTATAATTTCTAAATAACGTCTTTTTTTAACTTACCTCTTTTAAAATAGTATTTTATAAAAATAGTTAAAAATAAATACCGAGCGGCTCGTAAAAAAGCTATATAAGCTATTAAAAACTATATAAGCTATTAAGTATAGTTAATAAAGTTAAGCCCTCTTTTTTATAAAATCGTATATTTTAAGGACTTATTAAAAATGCTTACTTATTACTTATATATAATAAAGTTAAATACCTTAGAGATCTTATTTTTTATAGCCTTTTAGTACCCTATTTTATATCTTTTAAGTAGTCTTTTTCGTAGCTTAATTATAATTAAATAATTATTACTTATTAGTAATCCTTTTTATTATTTAGTTAATTTCTTAAAATTAATAATCTCGCGCCGGGAGCTAATATAAAAAAAAGCCCTTAAGTATCCTTTTAAAAGATTCTTTTCTTTTCCCCTTAAATCCTCGTCTTTTTAACCTTTTTTTAAGCTAATAATAACTTTAATAAGAAGTCGTAAGACCTTTTTAAAATAGCCGCTTTTTTCTTAAGTTAATCTCCGAAATCTATAATATTTTTAACTTAATATTATTAAGATTTCTAAATCCCCTCCTCTTTTATTAAACCGTCCTTTATATTATATTCTTAAATAATACTTAGGGGGTAGTTAAGGGAGTTATAAAAAGGTCGTTTAAATTATAGGCTTAAAATCGTACTTATAAAATCCTTATAATAATAGACTTTTTTATATACTATAAATTTCTTAGTTTAATAACTCCTATAAGGTTACTTTTATTACTAAGTAAGAATATTTACGTTTAAAAATCCCCTTTTTTAATTGCGCGGTGCTCTTTTATATTATACTTTTACTAATTTAATTAATTAATTTTTAATTACGGGCCGGCTATAGAAAAGTCGTTTAATAAAAAAGCTACTCGGGGTAATAGTAAAAAGCTAGTTATTTAAGTAGTTTTATTAATTAACGTAGTTTAACATAGTAAATATCGACCTCTCGTAAGTAGTAAAAAGCTACGATTATTTAATTCCGTATAGTATTTAAAAATCGCCTCCTTTTTTGTCTATTTTTATAAAGTTAATTAATATAAATCTCCTATCCCGTATAGTATTAAAAAGTCGTCTCTTTTATATAGCGAAATACCTTACTAATCTATAATAGTAGAATTTAATTACTAATTAATATTAGTATCCCTATTATAAAGTAATTAGTTCGAACCGTAGTTAACAAAGAGATTAATTAAACTATATAAATATCTACGTAGTAAGTATAAAAAGGAGGTTCTAACTATAGGTTAGGTTAGTTATAATAATCGTAAATAGGGCCCCTAATTAGCCCCTGCGCAGTCGGTTATATACCGCGGTCGAATTAGACTTCTAATCCGACAGGAACAATATCGACGGCAATGATCTGCCCGGTTTCGAGGTAGTGTGTAGCCATCAACGCCGCAAGACCCACACTTCCGAGTCCGAAAATGATGATGGAGTCTTCTTTGCCCGGCTTGACGACGTTCATGACCGTTCCGGCGCCGGTCTGGAGTCCGCATCCGAGTGGGGCATAGACACCCATGTGCTCTACCGCCGACGGTGGGCACCGGACCACTGATTTCTCGTTGACGACAGACATTTTGCAGAATGAGGACTGCCCAAAGAATTGACTCCGGACAGCACGGCCATCGGAAGCCAGCCGAGCTGGTGTGCTGCGGTCGCTTACCCGTACGGAATTGATGTTGATCATTGACGATTCTGGGCAGAGTGCAGAATGACCGCTCGTACAGGTCTTGCATGATCCACAATGATTGAAGGAGAGGAGAACTGCGTCACCAATGGCCAGGTCCTTGATCTTGACGTCTCTTCCAATGTCGCGGACTACACCAGCTCCTTCGTGACCGAAAATGGCAGGAAACTCAACGAAGGGAAGACCGCCCTGTTGTGTTACTATATCGGTATGGCCTGTGATACTGTCAATGGCTGATGAACGAGATGTTCCCAGGTGATTGGTGAAGTTGACATACACACTCCACTGTACTTCATTTCAACAAGAACCTCATTTGGTCGAATCTCATCAAGAATGATTGGAACCTATCGGATTAGAAGTCTAATTCGACCGCGGCATACAGCCGACTGCGCAGGGGCCAATTAAGGGCCCTATTTACGATTATCGTAGCTAGCCTAACCTACGGTTAGAACCTCCTTTTTATACCTACGTAGATATTTATATAGTTTAATTAATCTCTTCGTTAACTACGGTTCGAACTAACTACCCTGTAATAGGGATACCAATAGAACCAGCTCAAAGTTAGCGTTCAACTTGTCCACCACATATGCTTCTGTCTCAATATTTTTCAACCCTAGCAAACTTGTCTTTTGGATCAAAGAAGCTTTGTCTTCCACGTGCTCGACATGTTCAACATGCTCGGTCGACGACTTTAGACCTTGAGTCATGCTTGGGGTCACCCCCAGCATAGGTCCTTGTTGAATAGTAGCCATCGTCTTTGGTGGTTGAGGACAATAAATTGGTGAGAAACTGAATGGTGTCCTCAATTGTCGAGATATAAGACGGAGTCGGTATTTAAGCACACTCCGAAAAGCGCCTGCGGGAAATCAACGCCCGCAAGTATGAGGATTGACATCTGCCGCATTTCCTACCCTCTCAAAACCTGATGCCGAACACACCTCGGACAGAGTTCAGCTTAGCAGCACCCCGCAGAGTTGACCGGTTGGCCCGCGCAGCCATCTTGGCGGAACGGTTGTTGTAGTCGGGACTTATAGACAGGGCAATCCCCGACCAGGAGTCGCTTATCTTTCCAAATGCCTAGCTCCATGCGGGGTATATTGGGGCTGGAGTTAGTCGTGTGGGGTGTTGAGGAGTAGTGAAGTCAATGGATGTGGTTTCGCTGGCAGGGAAGATGAAACTTTGGAGATCATGGGATGAGACCCCACGCTTTTCTTTGAAGAATGAGTGAGGCAGCGCAAAACCTTTCTAGAACGCGTATGTGTTAGGACGAACAGCAATCCCCTGCGTCTTCCCGTTCGGAAGTTGGGTTCGGGAGTGACATCAAGATTGGGTTTTGGAAACCTGACTCGGTGAGTTTGACATATGCTACCTCGTTACTGCAATGATACTGCAACAAGTTGTCAGAAGTTTTACTTTTGAAGACCAATTTGGTTGCCTAGTGCAAATTTACTTATTTTCTAATCTAGGCAACCGATTTCAATTCTTGATATCTAGCACTAGTAAGCTTTTGAATCTCAATCCAGGAGTGGTGACAGTCGCGTCATAATGGATGAGCACTTCCATCAAAAACGAGAGTCGACTCCCTAATCCCCCGCAGTTTGAATTTGGTAAGCAACAAGTGTTAAAAAGTTTGGCAAGTTTCTGAGAGCCACGTAACTTGAGCATTTCAACTCTTGCCTTATCTACACGTAGGCATCGCTCCAATCTTACTTTGATTGGTACAGAAAGCCGCTCTCAGGAACTTAATTCTCTCACTGACTTCATAAAAACGGCGCACAATGGCCTCAGATACATGTAATTAACACAGAGTGACGATTACTCAAGAGGCTCTGGAGTAAGGTAGATGAATCCCAAGTGCAGAGTCGCGGACTATCGTGAATGACCTGGAAAGACTTGAGTTTTGACGTCTAAAATCACTCGTGGATTTTGTTGCTGAACCTCACAACATCTGTGGTAACGAGCTGATGTCCATTCGACATGGAGGTGTGCTGTGTTGTCGCATACTGCATTGGCAACAAAGACCCGAGTAAGACAACATGCATCTATCGAGCGCTCTTCATGTTGTTGACATTCGCATATTCAATTCGAAAAAGAGAAACCACGGAAAATGAGTTGTATAACCGAGCCGTAAAGGGTTTCGCCGGACAGTGCCGTGGCGGCACACGGAATTCGTTGCCCGGCGTCCTAGCCCCCGCACCTCCCCGCCTTCTTATGATGCAATGTGCTTTGTCGCGGTCTTAGTATGAACGCTATGCGCTGTACAACCTCTATGGTTATTTAAATGAGGGGTTATAATTGTGACATATTGAAAAGGTATTTGTGTCTAGCAAATATCAACAAACCATCTTGATCAACTACACCAAAAATTGTATCAATATCTGGACGTCTGAGGCGAAGAAGCAATCAACATGAGTGACACCAAGACAGGATCGAGACTAGCTGGAAAGGTCGTCATCATCACAGGTAGAACAACCTTCACTTCCAGTCGTATCCTGGGCTTTCTGACATTTTCTAGGCGGAGGGCATGGCTTCGGCGAGGGTATTGCCAACAAATTCGCCCAAGAAGGAGCTAAAGTTCTCATTACCGACATCAATGAGAGCGACGGACAAAGAGTAGCGCAAAGCGCTCCCGATTCGATATCGTTCTTCAAAGCAGACGTCACAAATGCTGAGGACTGGGAGAAGTTGATGGATGCCGCGCAATCGCGCTACGGCCGAATCGACTGTCTTGTGAATAACGCCGGCACGACTTACAGGAACAAGGTCAGAATTTCCGCACATCTATAAACTAAACGGTTATGATTCGTAGGGAATGATACGCTGACTTCCCACTGCCACAGCCTACGGCTGAGGTAACAGAGAGCGAGTTTGACAAGGTCTTCAATGTCAACGTGAAGGGTATCTTCCTCGGCACCGCAGCGTTCATGCCGCGAGTCATCAAGCAAGGGGAAGGAGGCGTGATGCTCAACATCTCCTCGATTGGAGCTCTGCGCCCCCGGCCAGGTCTTGTGTGGTACAATGCCTCCAAGGGAGCCGTCTGCAACGTAAGTAGAGAGTGACTGATATAGATAAACGACACTTGGCTAACCAGATTGCAGGCGACCAAGGGATTGGCGGCCGAGTACGGTGCCCATAAGATTCGCGTGAATTCCATCTGTCCTCTTTTGACTGGAACTGGCCTGTAAGTTGGATTCTTCTGAGCCATCTAGTTGTTGCTCATCCACATGCGTAGATTCGAATCCTTCATTGGTATGAAGGACACACCGGAAAATCGTCAGAAGTTCATTGGAAACGTCCCCTTACAAAGATTGGGTGAGATTGAAGACGTGGTAGACGCCTCTGTATTCTTGGTTTCGGACGAGAGCAAGTTTATCACTGGTGTTAACTTGGAGGTCGATGGTGGCAGAGCTATTTGAATGAACATGAACTTGGACTGTGTTGGCCACAGAGTCTTCCCAAGTGCAGATAGGTGGATTGAAACATTACACCATCCGCGATTAAGAGGTCATTATGAACCTGTCAGCTTTCTTAGCTTTCTTAGCTAACTCAAACAATCTTAATACGGCACAGTACATTTGAGTTGTACGGCAGGGCATAACTCTGAACCTTCTCGGTATATTCTGGAGTCGTTAGATCTGGCTCTTTGTATCTGTTGGTATCCTTATTATAAGGTAGTTAGTTCGAACCGTAGTTAACGAAGAGATTAATTAAACTATATAAATATCTGCGTAGGTGTAAAAAGGAGGTTCTAACCGTAGGTTAGGTTAGCTACGATAATCGTAAATAGGGCCCCTAATTAGCCCCTGCGCAGTCGGCTATATGCCGCGGTCGAATTAGACTTCTAATTTAATATTAACTTTCTCTTTTTTTTATTAATTTAACTATTACAGTTAGAGGTATAATTTAACCTCGGGCCCGTTTACTAAGTCGTTTCCTTTTTCCCCTTTTTTTTACTCTTTTTATATAACTTATCCTTTTATTCGTATAATAACTTTTCTACTATTTACGAATTATTTTAATCCCTTATTTAGTGCTGCTTTTGTAAAAGCGTCTGCGAGGTTATTTTTATTATTAATTTAACAGATCTTAAGTATCTCGCGCCTTTTATACGATTACTTAAGGGTTATAATATTAATTATAAGCCTCTTTTCCTTCGTCATTCCTAATTTAACGAGGTATTCGTATAGTGAGTAGGAATCGGTATAAATAACCGTTAGAATGGGTAGAAAGCTAATTCGATTAGTAATTTTCCTTAGTATTATTAAAATTACGTAAGAGAGGTTAACGCTATTAATTATACCGTATACTTCTAACGCTAGTATACTTTTTATTACCCGCTTATTTTTAGTTAATAAGTAGTAGATTATATTACCGTATATAGTAAATTCGCTCTCGCCTATACTCTCGTTAGCTAGGATAATAATATGCCCTAATTACGAAGTGAGGTTATTATTATTCGTAAATAACCTATTGATAAAGACGTAGAGCTTATTAATCGTAAGGTTAATTAGGTAGTAAACGAGACCTTAATTAAGATTCGTTTACTACTATTTAAGCCGCTTATTAAGTACTTCGACGTTTTATTTAGTTAGATTTATAGTTTGCGCTGCCCTAGCGTAGTTAAAAATTACCTCGGGTTAATAAATATTTATAATATATACCCCTCGCGCGAGCTTAGCCTTATACTACTTCTTAATATTAGTTACGTTTAGATTAACGAGGTTAATCTTCTCGCCCTACCCCTTTTACTAAAAAACGACGGTTTCCCCTTTAATTATAAGAATCCTACTATTAAATACTAGGGGGGTGTTTATTATAAGGACCTTTTTTAGCTTTACTACGAAGCCCACTTTCTAAAGCTCCTTATCCTCCTTTTTTATAAAGTTAATATTAAATAGGCCTAATATATCGTCGGTCTGTATTCTAACGATCCTAAATTAGTTACCTTCGTACTCCGTAATTAGTAAGCACGGGTCGTACGTAAAGGTAACTATTAATAGTTAATTAATATAAAAATCGTAGTAGGTAGCTTACTAATAGGTGCCCGATTTTGTGAGCCTATATAGTAGCTTAAGTACTTTAATAATCGTGCTTTTTAGGTACTTACTAGCTATTTCCTTCGGTAGATAGGCTAGGATTTTTTTTATGAGCCCTGTGGCTGATTAGGTATAGGCCTAGGTAATATTACGGCTCTAAATCTCGTATCCCTTTTTCTATAGCGATACTATTAGTACTATTATTAATTATTAGCTATAGTGCTATATAGTAGGTGATTATATAAGTAGCGTTGCCTTTTTAACGTTACTGTACCCCTAAATTACGTATTTAGACTTCTTATATAGCTAGGGTGTTCCTTTCCCTTTAATTTTACGAACTATTCGTAATTTAAATATGCGGAGGTTTGTATATTTTTTGGGGTTATATAAGATAAATTAATAGACCCCTCGATTGCGAAGAGTGTTTATTTTGTTAAGATCTAATCCCTTATACGGTTTTTTAGTAGTTATAATTACGCCTTCTTTACGTAGTTTAACCGCTAGCTCGAAATCGGCTTTCTTTTTTGCTATATAAAAGGTATTAATTACCTCGTCGCTAGTAATAAATTGCTGCGTTAGGGCTTACCGTTATAACTTTTTATAACGTCTCGTTAGTAATATTAGTACCCTTTTAATAATTTCCTCTTCCTCGTCGTTTATTAGTACTACTACGACGATTTCGTTAAGGATAATTTCTTATACCTCTACTGCGGGTTATATAATTTCCCTTAGCTCTTCTTTTTTTTATAAATTAGAAATCACCTCGTTAAGATCTATATAATATAGTCTAACTACTATAATTAATACTTTAAATAGCTAATTACGATCTCTTATAACTTTATAAGAGCGCTTATTAATAAAAATTAACTTATATAACCTAGCCTATTATTAAGTAATTTCGCGCTATACTTATATATCTAAATTTAGTAATATATCTAAATTATCTCTTATATTAGGCTTATTATATATAGTAATTACCTCGTTAACTTACTTTTTTATATTTACCTCGCGCAGTGCCTATATTATTCTTTTAACTACTCGGGCTCGTTAGCTTATACTTAGTAACGGTAATAAGGCTAAGGTCGTTCTTAAATATACTCTAAATACTAATAGCGTTAATATAAGTCTATTAAGCCTTATAATATCGTTATAGTATTTAAGTACTATTTAGAGGTATTCGTTATTAGTAAAATCCGGATTTTCCTCTTTAATAATTCTAAACGCCCTTTTTAATTACTAGTGTACCCTCTTTACTTTTTTAATACTATAGTACGCTTTAATAAGTACGATTTTTAGCTATATACTATAGGCCGTCGTATTATCCCTAAATTCTACCGACTTAAAGCTAATACTAGCGTCGGTTCTAATATTATTTAGCGGTCCTTAATATATATTAATTTAGCTTTTTCATAGGGCTACCCACACTATCTTTACTTATAGATCCCGGAGGAATTACCCTACTTAAAAAGATATAACTACGTTAATTATATATAATACTAGCTAACTATTTAAATAGAAAATATTAATAACGATTTCCTAATTAAAGTTAAGCTTATTACGCAATTTAAATTTAAATCTATATAAGCTCTGCGCATTTATTTAGTATTAGTAATATATTTTTATTAACTACTCTAGCGCCCCTATTTCGATATTATTATTACTTAATTACTTTAAGAGCTTATATAGCCTCGTAACCGACGAGTACCCAAATCTCTAATATAATCTTCTAAGCTCACTTTTTATTAAATAATTAATTAACTTCGTATTATTAATAGGCTTTATAAACATATACCCCTATTATCGTTTAACTATTTCGAAGTACTTACCGCTAGAGATTCTATTCCTTATATTATTAAATATAATACCTAGTTAATCTATATCTTTTAAATATAAGAGAAATAGGGTATTAATAAATAAAATATAAAAAGTTATTATTCCGAAGTACGTCTCTATTTTTATTATACTTAGGGTAACGATTTCCTTACTTAGGCCGAAACTAATCCTTATAATACTCGCCGTTAACGTATTAAGTATTACTAACGCGATCTTTTATAGTACTTAGAATTACCCTTTTTTTCTAATTAATTATTATAATACCCTAGTATTTAAAATAATTCTATAAGAATTATCTAAGCCGTACTTTTTGCTCGTATAAAATACTTATATAAGCTTAGTATTCGAGGGATCTAAGTAATATAAAAAAGACCCCTCTAGCTACCCCTAGATTTACTTAATACTATATTCTTTTTTTTTTAAATATTAAGAGAGATAGCGTCTTTTCTTTAATCGTTAAAAAAATAGGCTTTAGCCCTATTAAATTCGCCCTTTTAGCCGCCTCCGTATCTATTATTTAAGGGACCTTTCCTTACTATTTATAAATAAAAACTTATTTATTAAGAGCTTCCGCTACCCTCTATGCGTTTAGCCTCGTATATTTTCTAAAAATTAATAAAACGAAAAAAGAGTAGTTAATATTATTAATTTCGTTATAATCTAATTCGTTAATATAGGGGGTAAGATCTTCCTTATTTTCCGAATCTCTTATAGGGGGTATATACTTTAGGCTACTACTTTAACTACTATTACTAAGTTCTGTACCCCTAAATCTACCTTTATAAATAATAAAAAATTAGTTAAACCGACGAGGGCTAGTTTTACTATCTATTACCCTTAACTTTTTATACTATTTATACGATTTAGTACGCTCTTTTTCGAAGTAATTACTTAACCAATATCTATCCTTTTTATAAATATAGTATTACCTCTTTTATTACCCTACCTATAAGTTAAATCTCTACCTATTTAACGAATCTAGGCCTCCTTATTAATAACTACTATATTTAGCCTCTTTTTTTTTCTTATTATACGTTTAATCGACTTAATATTACTAATAAGGGCCGTCGTATACTTAAAAATAAGTTTAGCGCGGCATTTTTATTTTAATATTAAAACTAAATCTTAGCTTTAAATAAAGCGTCTCGTAGTTTTCAGGTACTTAGTATAGGGTGATTTTTATTTTTAGTATACGCTAAACTATAGTATAAAAATATCCGACTTTCCGCTTATTTATCCCCTTATTTAGCTAGGTTTTTATTAGCTTATTAATTTAATTAATAAGCTCTTTAAGGATCTTTACTTATAATTTACCTTTTATTATCCTAGCTATAAATATAAAAAAAATCGCTCGTAGCTTAGATAAGAGCTCTAAGTTCTTATTATAAATCTCGAAGCGGCTTCGAATTACGTTAATTATATTAAAAAAGTCGTTTCGATCGAAATTACGTACCGCTTCGTAATAATAATTAGAGGCTTTACTTATGAGTACGATATTAATTACTAAATAGTATTAGTATTCCTTAATTCTAACTTTTTTATAGTAATTATAAAATATCGTTAGGGTTTTTTATAAAACCTTATACTTCCCCCCAAAGTATAATTTCTCTTTTAAAAAGATCTTTTTAAAGTTTATAAATTACTTCGTATTTATTATTAGATTTTTAGTATTTATATACGATCCCTACGTCGCTACGTATTATTTATAACTTCGGGTCGTTTACTTCTTTTTTTATTAACTAATTAGTACCGAATTTTATATTAATAGCATTAACGAGTTATAGATCGAAATAAGTAGAATTATCGATTATTATATTTTTAGTACTATATTTTGCCCCGGTATATCCTTTTATAATAATAGATTTCCGTTAGTAATTATAAGGAGGAAATTTAGGTCGTTTATCCTTTTTCTAAATTCGTTAAAGCGATTATACGCTTTATTAACTTATACTTAGTTTTATAATACAAATTCCTCTTTTATAATTATCGTTATTAATATTTTATATAACTCTTATAATTATAATTACGTTAATAATACCCCTTATTTATAGAGGAATCTATTCACTATTTTTATAATTCCTAAGCTTACGCTTACGAACTATTCGTTTAGTTAGTAACTAAGGTCGTTTATAATCTCGTAAAATAGGGGTTACCCCTATAGCCCCTTTTTTTTATAAACCTTAGTTAAATAGATTAATACTGCGTTAATTTACTTATTATTAAGCTAATTTACAATTTTATATATTTACGTCCCTTAATAATCCGGGTTAATATTTACTTATTTATAAAAAATTAGGATTCTATTTAGGATCGGGTTTTGTCCTCTTTTTCTTTACCCTAACTTACTAAAAGTCGTACTCTAACTTATACCCGTATTAATAATTACTAACGTATTTAATTTTAATAAGGATATATTTAATCCGCGCACGGGTCGTAATAAATCCGTACTTTTATTACTTAACGAATTTATTAAAGTCTAAGAAATTCCTACTTCCTCTCGCTATCTCGCTACTACTCTCGTTTTTATTATTTTTAATAATTACTACTACCTTTTTAAATTACTAACTATTATACTTATTAAGATCTTTTTTTTTATTTAATATAAAAAGGTAAGTTTTAATAGTTCCTTTTTATAATAATAGCGGTAAACGTTTATATTACTATAAGAAAATATAGTAATTAGTCTCGGGATCTTTATTAATTACCGATTTCTATTATCCTATATACTTTTAGCCTCTTAAGCTTTATACTTTTTATAATTTCTAAATAGCTTCTTTTCTTAACCTACCTCTTTTAGGGTAGTATTTCGTAAGAATAATTAAAAATAAACGCTAAATAGCTCGTAAAAGAGCTATATAGGCTATTAAAAACCGTATAAGCCGTTAAGTATAATTAACGAAGTTAAGCCCTTTTTCTTATAAAATCGTATATTTTAAAAACTTATTAAAAATACTTACTTATTACTCGTATATAATAAGGTTAAATACTTTAAAAATCTTATTTTTTATAGCCTCTCGGTACCCTATTTTATATCTTTTAAATAGTCTTTTTCGTAGCTTAATTATAATTAAATAATTATTACTTATTAATAATCCCTTTTATTACTTAGTTAATTTTTTAAAATTAGTAATTTCGTACCGGGAGCTAATATAAAAAAAAGCTTTTAAGCGTCTTTTTAAAAAATTCTTTTTTTTTTCCTTTAGATCCTCGTCTTTTTAGCCTTTTTTTAAGCTAATAATAACTTTAATAAGAGGTCGTAGGACCCCTTTAGGGTAGCCGCCTTTTTTTTAAATTAATTTTTAAAATCCGTAATACTCTTAACTCGATATTATTAAGACCTCTAAATCCCCTTTTCCCTCGTTAAACCGTCCCTTATATTATATTCCTAAGTAATACTCGGGGGGTAGTTAAAAGAGTTACGAAGAGGTTATTTAGATCGTGGGCTTAAAGTTATATTTATAAAATCCTTATAATAATAAACTTTTTTATATATTATAAATCTCTTAGCTTAATAACTCTTATAAAGTTATTTTTATTACTAAATAAGAATATTTATATTTAAAAATCCCCTTTTTTAATTGTATAGTACTTTTTTATACTATATTTTTACTAATTTAACTAGTTAATTTCTAATTATAGGCCGGCTATAGAAAAGTTATTTAGTAAAAAAGCTACTCGGGGCGATAGTAAAAGGCTAGTTACTTAAATAGTTCCGTTAATTAACGTAATTTAATATAATAAACGTCGACCTTTTATAAGTAATAAAGGGCTACGATTACTTAATTCCGTATAGTATTCGAAAATCGCCTCCTTTTTTATTTACTTCTATAAGGTTAATTAATATAAATCTCCTATCCTATATAATATTAAAAGGTCGTCTCTTCTATATAACGAGATACCTTACTAATTTATAATAATAGAATTTAATTATTAATTAGTATTAATATCCCTATTATAAAGTAGTTAGTTCGAACCGTAATTAATAAAGAGATTAATTAAACTATATAAATATCTACGTTATAAGTATAAAAAGGAGGTTCTAACTATAGGTTAGGCTAGCTACGATAATTGTAAATAAGGCCCCTAATTAGCCCTTGCGCAGTCGGTTATATACCGCGGTCGAATTAGACTTCTAATCTGACACTAGGAAAGCTAACCTCCTCATCCCCATTACTTAAGACTCTGAAAACGGATTGTTCTTCGGGGTTTATAAAGAGAGAGACTCAGACATAGACTCCTTTGATGAGCAAATCCATGCTCTCCTCCGTATTGGCTGTTGTAAGGCCAATGCTTCCTACGACAAGTTCGTCAAGAATCTGATCTCGTTCACCCTCGTTCCGTGCTCCCTGAAATAATGCCGGAAGACGCCCATCAATAACCGCCTCAACCACAGTTTTGTACACGCCGCAGAGGCCGCACAAGTTCATGGCAGCATGCCGGATCTGTGCGTATGTAAGCTTTCTATGCCATCCACGCCGTTTCTTACAAGCACACAAGAGATCCCATCCAGTCACACCTGGTGGTGGCTCATCGTCCGTGACTTTGTGATAGGACACCATCCGCGTCATGCAATTTTACTTTGGACTCTAGACGCTCAAAAAGGTTCAGATGATGTGGTACTGATCTTGTCGACTGAGGGCACTCGGCATGATCCTGATGACTTGTCGGAGGCAGAAAAAAAGGTGACAGTCTGCCTGGTCAAAATCTGCCCAACTGCCTAGTTGAAAAGAGGGGGCTGGAAAGTCAACACAGCGCGTTTACCGCGCCCAACTACCTATGTCGCTATGTCCACAGTCATAGCTACTATCATGGAGGTTGATTGGCCCGAACCAGCATCCTTGCAAGGGAGATCACGAAGAGACCAAATCTCAACCCGTGAGTCCCGTTGAAAATGTTCAAGTCACAATCAATTTGAGACCATGCTATTGCTGCACGGTGCGTACAGATCTAAGTGCAGTAGGTAGTTGGAACAATTTGTGTGATGTAAGCAAGATTTTCATCGCCGTCTGAATTGGGGTTTGCAGGTGTTCAGTTGCAATGAACTATCGGCGTGGATATCGGCTTCACCTATCCGTAGTATTAGCGAAGGGGATATAGCCGATATAACCGGCAGCACTCAACCTTCGGCTATTTGCTCGCTTAGAGCCAGCCACAGCATCGCTAGCTTGCCTTTGTCTGGATGACGTACCTGATTGCCGCCGGCCATACCTCCCATATCAGCAGTCAATTGTTGTCATCTACCTACCGTCTTGATCAGTTCAGAACTGAGTGAATGATCTTTCAATATCGAACTTGATGCATCCATGTGCATTTTCATGATACCATGGCAACTCGGACTCTGACAGCAAAGTTGTGGCGTCTCAATGCAAATGTAGGTACTCCGCCTTCACGCATAATAATAACACAGATCGCTGATTTCTCCTTAGTTGGTATCGAAGCAACAACTTCGACAGCTCACGCTACATGAATATCAGTCGCAGAACCTTTTGAAGGAGGTAAGGCTTTCTCTTTTGTAGCGACAAGAGACTAGGATGGGAAGGGTCGCTGATGCTTTTCGATCAGTTCGGCATCCCAGTACCCCGAGGACACCTCGCAAGAACACCAGCCGAAGCTGCGGTGATTGCCACAGAGCTTGGTAATCATGTTTTCTTCTAGACTGCCGATTTAAGATGTACTGACACACTTAGGCGGAAACTGTTCTCTCAAATCACAGATATTAAGGGGCGGCATCGATGACGGCGCGTTTGACAACGGGTCAGGGGCCGGCATTCAACTGGTCAATAATGCAGAAAGCGCCGAGAAAGCTGCCAATCGCATGCTTGGTCACTACTTGAAGACGGATCAATCCGTAGGTAACGGTGTATTGGTCAATAAGCTTCATGTTACGGAAAGCCTGAATCCCGAAAGAAAGTGGTACTTGGCGATCACATTCGATCGCGAGAACTATTGTCCAATAATCATCGCGTCAAAATTTGGCGGAGTCGCCATCGAAAAGATAGCAGCCCAGCATCCAGACGAGCTGCATACATTTCGATTTGGATTCACGGATGGCATCACATCCAAACTCACCGACAAAGTCTCGAAATGTCTCGGAGCTTCGGCGAAAGAGAAGGAAGACCTCAATGACATACTCGGCAGACTTTATAAGATTTTCACAACAAAGGACGCCTATTCGCTTGAGATCAAGACTCTAGCAAGCTCGTCAGAAGGAGGTCTGACTTGCATGGACGCCAAGTTCTCATTTGATGATGCTGCGGCCAAGCGGCAGAAGCCACTTTTTGCAGAGCGAGACACGGAGCACGAGATTCCAGAAGAAGTCGAGGCTGAGAAGTATGGGCTGGTCTATGTTCGCATGGACGGCGACATTGGCAATGTGGTCAATGGAGCAGGTCTCGCGATGGCGACCAACGATGCGATTGCCCTGCACGGTGGCGCCAGTGCAAACTTTCTTGATGCTGGTGGGCAAGCGACGAAGGAGACCATGGTCAAGGCATTTGAGATTATCCTGCGGGACCAGAGGGTGAAGACGATATTTGTCAACATCTATGGCGGTAAGTTCGCCAAACAGCTAATGAAGGAAGCTTGACGTCTACTTCTCGGGCTAATAAACTTTTGGTAGGAATTACTAGAGGCGACATGATCGCAGAATCCATTCTTGGTGCAGCCAAAGAGCTGGGACCGCTGAAAATTCCCATGGTGGTTCGACTTCAAGGCACCAACTCTGAGATGGGATTGAAAATCGTAAGATGTTCCCGTGCCGGTCAAATGCTATCTTGACATTGAGTGTGCTGACTGGAACACACAGCTGGAAGAAGCCAATCTTGGATTGCATACCGAAGCAGATTTTGGGAAAGCAGCGCAAAAGGCAGTAGAACTGGCTCGAGGATCAAGCCCGGCGTCATAGAATCCGTCGTTGATTTTGGGTGTTTGAAGCAGCTTACTTACGATGGCTGTCATCAGCCAATAAAGTCTCGACATTTTCGCCAGAAATATGTTGCTCAGGCAGCGGCCCCTTGCATCTTGAGACGCCCCAAGCTCACATCAGTTCAGTGTTGGTTCATGACCCCTTGAATGTTCTGTCTAACGGCCATGGAAATTTCCGAAATTGGACTGATGTTACTTGTCATCTCTTTGTTGGTTGCTTCGCCGTATTGGTTTTGGGGTCCAAGAAAACGTGCCAGATTCTATTGCCTTGCCGCATTTTCTTTAGGCAACCAACGTCAACTCGAAGAGATATTTGAAGAAACCAATTTCCCTGTTGACTTTTCGAAACAACGAGCTATCATACTACAACCCGACCACACCTGTATCATCTCTACGCCAAGATTCGATGGCTGACTCAACTACAACTCAGCCCAACCTAGACCCTATCGCGGTCGCTGACTTCCACGACACACTCAAGAAGTCAAAGCGCATCGTTGCTCTCATCGGCGCAGGTCTTTCCGTATCCTCGGGCCTTGCCACCTTCCGAGGGGCCAACGGACTGTGGAGGAACCAGGACATAACACAGGTCGCTTCACCCGCAGGCTTCCGTCATGACCCGGGTCTCGTCTGGCAATTTTACACGTATCGCAGGCACGACGCCCTTCGTGCCAAGCCGAACCCCGCTCACTATGCTCTGGCCGAGCTCGCGCGCAGAGTGCCTGGCTTCGTCGCGTTGACGCAAAATGTCGATAACTTGAGCCCTCGGGCTGGTCATTCGCCCAGTCAGCTGAAGGAGCTCCACGGCAATCTTTTTGCGCTGTCCTGCGTCGATGTGGTTGGATGCGGATACACCGAGCGTGACAACTTTGAGGAGTCTCTGTCGCCAGCACTCGATCCTTCAAAGGACGAGGAGAGGACCATCGGCAGCATCAGTCCGGACGAGAAGCCTCGCGCCAGCCCAGTACTGTTAGCCGGCATCGCGCGGAAACACGCGCAAATCCTCGGGGAGAAGTATGAGGGCAATTCTCCGACCACGCGGGATCTGACCGCTCTGAAAGCCCCGGATCAACCGGCGTCATCGAACCCCGTTGCTGTTATCCGGATGTCGTCGGGGTTGGAGAAAAAGGACCTACCGCAATGCCCTAAGTGCAAGAACAACATCCTCCGTCCCGCCGTCGTCTGGTTTGGCGAGCCACTGCCCGTTGAGGTTGTTGAAGAGGCCCAGGCGCTTTTCGATGACCCCGAGGCCATCGATTTGTTTCTGACGATTGGAACCACCAGCAAGGTCTGGCCGGCGGCTGGGTATGCCGAGATGGCTTGCAAGAAGGGTGCGAGAGTTGCTGTTATCAACACGCGAGCTGAAGACGCGAGACATGTTCGGCCGGATAAGGACTGGGTGTTTGTAGGAGATGCAGCAGTTGTCCTCCCCCAGTTACTGAAACCGGTGATTAGCGAATCATACGAGCAAGTCGAGAAGAACATGAAGAAATAGCGGAAGAGGCACATTGTCACAGGTTACGGAGGGTTCAGAGCCATGCGAACCTAATCAGTGATTACGTGTCCACTTTTTCTACTCCAAGACGGTGTGAAAGCGAGGAGCATTGCATCTAGTAGATATGAGTTGGCTGATACAATCTCCATCCCGTTAGCATCAACTCCCGCTTGGCCTATGCTTGGAACAGTTGAACTTTATGTAACAAGCCTTGATTAATATAAGCTGGCCTGCATCATTGATCATATAGTTAGATTCTTCCAAACTCCGCGTTAGGTTTCCATGCGGAAGACGAAGCTGCCAAATACCTTCAAGCTTACCTGTGTCAATTATCGCCCTAATCAAGTCATTCGAACGAATGTTGGCCCCAATTTCATTGGTCTCCGTCAAAATATCCAAGTAAACCCCCCTTGCGTTGTAGAGCTGCGTGGCTGAAGCATCAAATTAGCTTTCAAAGGTGGAAATCGTCTTTCCCACTCCAGTCATACCGTCGTTCCGTCGCTTTCGTCTTCCAGGTGATGCAGCTTGAAAACTGTTCACTCTCATCAATTCCGATCACCACTCACTTAGTCACGATGAGGCTTTTGCTTGCTCGCTTACGTTTGGAGTTCCATAGACTTGAGCTTAGCTGCACTGACTACTGCAGGACAGAGCAGCTTATGCAACCTATCCAAAGCTATAGTTTCACAAAACTGAGACTTTGACAACATCTGTCAGGCACCGTGCTAGCTCTTTGAGGCGTCGAGAGGCATCTTCCGATTGGATCTCGTCGTTTGAGCCAGGGCAAGCCGCTGACTCGTTTGTCCATGATTGATCATATTTTCTACCCGAGACTCACGGCCCTTCCAGCCCTTTCATCTTGAGCCGCATATGTCACACCGAGTTTCTTTCCCATGGCGAATGGTCCCAGCACGAAGTAGAATCGTTTCGGTGACATTTCACTCAGCGAGGTTATTATAAGTGCCGCGCTTGAGCTTGGTCTCTTTGCGGTGAATCGAGTGATGCTCGACTAGTTAGTGGAGTGATCATACTATCATCGCTCAGGCCTTATTATTGAAAGTTTTCCAGAATTGATAATGTGAAAGTTATAAAGTCTTTTCAACTTACCGTGCCTGTCAACTGGAAAGATTGAAGCGGACGATCAAGCGCGTCCTGATGGTTGCACGGCGTACCACCCAGCCACATTACTAACACCTTCACCGCGGCATGACGGGGAAGCCGGAAATGTTTCTCAGCGAATGCACAATGACAGGTTGGGCATTTCGAAAGCAAAAGCTTGTCATAGCCGCGATAATATTCCCTCATATCTCTTCCCTTGATAACGGACTTGAGGCGGCTGCCGGCTTCTGCCTCCCGTCCCGTCCTCGCATTTCCTAGCTTAGCCGTCATGCCGCGCGCTTCTGAAAAGGTTTGACTGATGGGCAGTGGCTTGTGACGGTAAGGGAGGGGGGAGGGGGAGAAATCTCTTTCTCGTAGGAGCTAATGCTGCTGCTCCCGCTTCCGTAGTGAGACCCTAAGAATGCCAGACATGCCTCCCGAGTGAGACGTCAGAATTGAGTTGGCTGGGTGGCTAGATGGCACGGTGGCTCTCGGACGACGAGCCCTTTTCGGACAGATGATGGTGGTGTGCCACACGCGGTTCAACGGGGGACAAGGGTGTCAAACTGTCGATGGATGGTGTCGTGCAGTAGAGGGAAGCTATTCCACCCGTTCCCACCCGTATCCCACGTTGTTGAAGTCGTAACGAGATTTTCGCGAAGAGGGGCCGGCCAGGAAGAGTCAGCTAGGTCGGGGTAAGCAGGTGGGAGGTAACCTCGAAAAAGCCATCTTTTATCAAACGGGCAAGGACGGGCTGATGACAGCATCGACCTAGAGCAAACTAGATATGCACAGTCTGAAGCGAAGATGGAAAAGCTGCGTTTGTGATTGGTGTGGAAACCACCCAAACCCCCCCATGCAGGAACGGGAAAACGGGGAAAGTATGTGTGATCAAAGGCAGCGAAGGAGGAAAAAAGAAAAGAAGGATTCTCGGTTAGCGAGAGGGGATCCATGTCTCTTTCTTCCCTGCGTCCGTGGTCAAAGGGCTGGCCATCTGCCGTCGAGGGGGGGTTGCTTCCGCCCGACGCCACGTCTGGTTCGTTCGTCGACCCATGCCTTTATGATGGAATCGGCCTGGATCTCCTCGCGAACCCGGTACGTGTAGAAATGACCGCGATCTGTATCTGTGCTCTTGAGGCACCGGGGTAGAGATCTCGGATTACCGTAACACAACAGGCTTCTTTAGGCAGGCTGACACGAGGATCCTTGGACTTTGCGGGAGTCATGGCCAGTTCCATGAGATGAGGGCATTGTCCTTGGGGTAATTTTCGAATTCAGAGAAGTCACCGGAAACGCTTCCATGCCCTACATCCCAAACGAGGAATTCATTGAGAGCATCTGCCGTCGCCGATGAATCGCGAGCAAAAGCGCAGAGGTCAGTTTTCCCCCATGGTTTCTATCATATTCACAATTCAATCATTGCCCATTTACATCATTTCGTTTGTAGGCATCCACTTTTTCATACCACTAAAGCACGACGCAGCGCAGTCATCACACCTCCAGCCCATTTGTTAGCCTGCTGTCCTTGGCAGTGCCTGTTTCTCACGAAGTGGAAGAAAAAGTCTAGGCATTTCTGCTGTTACCCTCGACCTCTGATCGCGTGGCAGCAAAGGTGGCCGCACCAGTATTTCTATCCTTTCCTCTTCTAGGTACTGTGGGCTGTCCAGACCCCCTGTCACAACTGCACAGCGTCTGCACTGCGGTCGATAAGGTATGCAGCTTGCCATTCTGGTGCCCACAGTGGGAAAGGAAAAAGCAAACAAAACCACCACTTGGGGGGCTATTGGGTGACCTGATGTGGCCCGCCCCAAAAAGAAACGAGCAGAAAAAGGTCTGTGGTCTGGGTTCTGGGTTCCAGTCGTCGGGCCGTTGGGAACTGGGGGGGAGGGACAGACCTCGAGAGGTTCAAAAATGAAGCATCTTGCTCTCATGGATTGGATGCTTGGACCTTTGAATGTTCGTCCCACTTCCGCTTCCCGCATAATCCACTCGAAGTGTGGACGACAAGGTCAAGGTCTCCTTCCCATCGCAACCTCACGGGACGACAATATGGCGGCATCACCACCAAAGACGCCGACGATGGGAGACAAGGTGGTGATATTCCCGCTGGAGGAACCGGGCCAGATCTCTGTGGTTGCGGTGTCTATCGTCTTCATCATCATTCCGACGTTGATGGTGATCCTCCGCCTCATCGCCAGGCGCATGGCCCATAGAGATATGGATTTGAGTGATTGGTCTATAATTGCTGGACTCGTACGTTGTCCATCACGCCAGCCATGGAGATATCTTCCGGCGCGATGAGATAGGACTACAACTCACTTTTCTCTGATAGGTCTTCTCCAATGCCTTGCAAGCAATTTCCATAGTCGCTGTGATGCAATGTGGCGTTGGCCTTCACAATGCCGTCATCATACCCAAGTATGGGGTCGGGCCAATCGTCAAGTTTCTCAAGGTTCGTGCCAACTCTCGCGTCGAAGAACCGTGATGTAGTTGTTGACGCATCTCCCTCTAGGTCCTCGTCGCGCAACAGATCCTGTGGGCCATCAGCCTCAGCCTCTGCAAGATCTCCATTCTTCTCCTCTACTCCAAGCTCTTCAGCACCAGGTTCATGATCTTGTCGGCGCGGATACTGGCCGCCTTCACCATGATGTGGGTCATGGTCACGGTGCTGATCGCCTTCTTCATCTGCATCCCCCTCTCGGACAACTGGCTCCTCGATCTCAAGAACCGACACTGCGGGAACCAGCCTGCAGCGGATGGCACGATGGGGGTGTTGAACATGATCACCGACATCATCGTCCTCGTCATGCCGATTTCTCACTTGTGGAGTCTTCGGCTGGAGATGTACAAGAAGGTCGCCCTGATCGTCACCTTCTCGCTCGGAGTCTTGTAAGCCAAGCCTCCCTAATCTGAAGAAGATGATGTACTGACCATGTTGCCAATGTAGTACGTGCATCGTATCGGCTCTGCGCCTCTACTACCTTGCCAACCTCGTGTACCTCGACGTAACCTTCAACATCCCCAACGCTCTCATCTTCAGCGCGTTGGAGCCCGGCGTCGGCATCACCCTTGCGTGTATCCCCTTCCTCCGACCTCTGCTAGGCCGTTCCTCGTACTCAACCAAGGGTACGGCAAACTACTACAGCTCGAATGGCAAGTCGGATGGTCTCTCAAATCGGCGGAGCGAACGCCAAAGTGACGGATTCGTCCTCGTGGACAATTTGTCGCAGCAGCACCTTCGGGAGGCCGAGCAGAATGATTCAGCACCAACTATGCCCAGCAAGGTCACGTATAGCAGAAGCAGTAGTGTTCCAGATATAGATTAGTATATGAACATTATAGATCATCCAAGCCTCGATGTTCGGTTTTGCCTGATAAAGCTTGCTGCATGCGCTCATTCAATCAGTCGCGGTGGCTCCTTGACGTCTTCTGGAAGCTTGCTCCATCGGCTCGTGTAGACCCTGCCATCCTTGATCACCGCCAAGACGTTCTTCTCCGGCTCATCCAGTATTGAGACGTCGTCCAGCGGATTCCCGTTGAGAATCAGCAAGTCCGCCACGAACTTCTCCTTCACCTGCCCCAGCACATCCTCCTGTCGAAGCATCCTGGCGGCGTTAACCGTGGCGGATTGAAGCACCTGCTTATTGCCGAGAGCCTGCTGCCGGATGCCAAACTCCCTGCTCTGCTCAGCCTGTAGGGGGCCGAGCAGATCCGATCCATGACAGATGGTCACGCCCGCTGCGGCGGCAATTTTCAACGACTCGAGACCTCTTTCCAAGACCTCCTGGTTCTTGCGCTGGTTCTCAGGGGGCAAGAATCCCTTGTACTTGTCGGAGCCCATGGCGTCGTACGTGACCAGCGTAGGCGTCAGCCACACGGCGTTCTCGGCCATGAATTCCGCCGTCTCCTTGTCGATGAAGTTGCCGTGCTCGATGCCCGTCACGCCGTTCTCGACCGCGTGGCGGATCGCCCGCGGGGTATATGCGTGCGCCGTAACCCAGGTACCGTAGCTCCGCGCGACCTCGCTAATGGCTTTGATCTCATCCGCCGTAAACTGCGTGTTCTCGATCCTGTCCGTCGGTGACGCCACGCCGCCGCCTACCATGATCTTGATAAAGTCCGCCCCCGTCCTGAGCTGCTCTCTCGTCGCCCTGATACACTCCGGCACGCCGTCTACGACGCAGGAGAGTCCCGCCGTGCCGCCGCAGCACAGCCCCGAGTGATCGTGGGCACCTCTGCGATCGCCGTGGCCTCCCGTCTGCGACAGAGCCTGGTTGGCGATGAACAGGCGAGGCCCGGGGAAGACGCCGTCCTGGATTGCCTCCTTGAGCGCGAGAGTTGCGCCGCCCGTGTCGCGGACCGTGGTGAAGCCCTTGCTCAGGATGCGACCGCAGACGAAAGACTGCCGCAGATGAGAGACGGTGGCGTCCATGTCGAAGCCGCCGTTGAGGCCGGCCTCGCCGGGCACGGAGCTGACGTGGACGTGGCAGTCGATGAGACCCGGGGAGAGGTATTTTCCCTGCAAATCTACCACAATGGCATCGTTGCCTCTGCTGTCGGCTGGGCTCCCCCCAACGTTCTCAATCAAGCCGTTTGAGATCTTGACGGTCGTGTTTTCAATGACGAGGCCTTTGGCGGCATCCACGACGTTTGCGTTGACAAAGAGGTAGGTGTTCTGCGGAGGCAGCTTCCATGGCTTGATGAGCTTCTCCGGGATCGCACCCTCGGCGTCTGCCGCCCACTGCCGCGGCGACGTGCGCCGGGGTAGCTCCATGGCGGCGCCGGCGAGGGCGGGAGCTTTGCGGAGTGTCATTTTCTGGCAGCAGCTGAAACGGGGGTGAGCGGAGACAAAATGGAGAGGCGAAGACTGACTGGAGGTTCCAGAGTTCTCAATGCTTCGGTGACAATTCAATGATGAGAGATGAAGATGTGGCGGACGACATTGCCGTGGCTGATAAGCGCATCGGAGCAGTTTGCCGGTGCGGAGTCGGCGATGGATGATGGAAGCATCCCTGATTGTAGCGATCAGTGCGTAAGACTGTACCTTCCTGATACGGACGAAGGATCTGACCGTTTGTTCTATACAATCGAATAGAGGACTATCGCGTCTTGTTGCAAAGGCGGGGGATTAAGATTCCCGGCCCGGGTTCTGGGCTTGAAGTTGGAGAACGGACGAAGATGCAGCTGGACGCCGGGCGCACATTGTTGGTCCCCGAAGTATGTTATGTACCTACCTACTCAATTGATGCAATGCATCCCATCACTCTGAGCTGTATGGATACTCCGTATTATACGCGTTGACACATCCTCTTCCACAACACTTAGAAACAAGGGGTTTAGTGGGATGACCAGGGTGAGTTCCACTATGTATCAGCTCGAGTTCGGTCTCACATTCTCTTACTGAAAACGAGAAACGGCAGCGAAATGCGTATAAAACACCTGGGGGGAAGAATTCGCCCACCGCGACAAATTGTCTAGCTGATTGTTCTGCTTTTCGTCCACGATCTTATGGAAGTCGCCCATCAGCTGTCTCCATGTAGCCTTATCTTCCGAACCAAATAGCCCACTCTCCGAAAACCGCCGCCATGAATTCGCGAGTCGTGGTGATCGTTGGTTGTGGCGGAATGGGCCTCGCCATCGCCCGTCGTTTGGGTACAGGCCACCACCTCTTTCTTGGCGACTTCTCGGACGCAACTCTCGCAGCTGCTCAGAGAGAACTCACAGACGATGGATACTCGGTGCAGACGATGCCGGTAAACGTTTCCGAATCCGCATCCGTCAACGACTTCGTCAACGCAGCCGCAGCGGCAGGGCCCTTGCACACCATCGTGCATACCGCGGGCTTGCCCCCTACAGCCAACACCGCCCAGCGAATTTACGCCGTCAACCTCATCGGCACCGCCAACGTGATAGACGCCTTCTTCCCCGTTGCGCAGGCCGGCACCAGCCTGATCTGCATTTCGAGCATGGCAGGCCACATGGGCTCTGGTCTCCCCGCCGAGCTAGAGCGACATCTCGCCACGGCGCCCGTCGACCAGCTCCTGGATCATCCCGCTCTCGTCGTCGACACCGCGGACCCGTCTTCGGCCCCTCGTGCGTACGGCATATCCAAGCGCGGGAACCTCGTACGCGTGCAGGCCGCCGCCGCGACCTGGGGCCAGAAGCGCGCGAGGGTGAACTCGATCAGTCCGGGTGTCATTTCGACGGCGGTAGGTCGTATAGAGATGGAACAGGGCGGTCCAGCGGCAAAGTTTGTTGCCACAAGCCCGGCTGGTCGAGTGGGAACACCTCAGGATATTGTCAACGCCGTAGCGTTCTTAGCTAGTCCGGAGTCGTCCTTCATTACTGGGACTGATATCCTTGTGGATGGTGGTGTTGTGTCAACATACAAATGGGGAGCCGCTGGCAAGTAAACCTGCGCATGGACGGCCTACAATCATGTCAAATGCCCGCTTTCATTCCACTTATAGGCAAACGTAGTTGACTCGCGAACGATATCTACATATGGCGACCGTTTGTCGGTGTCCGGCGATTGACGATTCCGCGAATGATGGGAAACGTCTAGGATAGTAAGGAAAGGCGGAAAGGATGACATGCCAAAAAGAGAAAAAGAAAGACTCCTCGACGGGGAATTGAACCCCGGTCCCCTGCGAATCCTGGGATTTCCCCGGTGACAAGCAGATATCCTCACCACTAGACTATCGGGGATGTGCTGATATCCGATACAACAACTAGTCGTCCTGAGTATGGTAAAGATTTGGTGACTTCACAACACGCCTGTAATCTCTTCATCCAGGGCTTCGTGCCTGCCGCCAATGCGAAATGCCTCTCGCCTATTGTCTGTAGAACCCAAGAGTCGACTGAGTCCCTGAATTGCATGGTAGCGCAGGGGTATGATGCACGCACTTCTCATATCACGGTCTCGCCTGACAGGGCAAGATATCAGATGGGAACTTGGCGGTGGTAGCTGGGGGGAATTCACTTCGAGTCGTTTCTCGAGAAACCTACCATAGGTGCTAATTTTCTGGACGTCTGACTGCCGCAACCATCAGTGTTGGGGGTTGGTTCCACGGAGACGCGTGGGTGAGACAGTAAGGCGACGCGAGCGTCCCCGGGAAGGCCTCAAACGTTGGCCAGATTGCTGTCATGAGGACACAGAATCTTGTAGCACACATGGCCATATGCGAAACATTGATTTATGTGAGGATGAACGCGATTCTAACTGCTGCGATGCTGTGACCGAGATTGGAGTCGGCTGTCTTGAATGGGGGCTCTCTTACCGACTCACCTACCTTACGTGCGGCATGTACGCAACTCTACCACATGGGAACACCTCTGATGAGTGCATTGAAGTGAACAGTCAATCTTGAATGGCCGGAATACGAAGGGGAAAAGGTCTTCGCAGGAATGTCTCGGTCCTCCGTGCTGGGTCTTCTGCAGGCTCGATGGCGTGTGGAGGTGGCTTCCAAAGTCCGAGACCCGAGGCTTCCATACTTCCACGAGCCTGTTATCTCGCAACGGGATGAATCTAGAATGGTGGATCATTGCTGCATTGTACAGCTCCCTAGTGCAGCAGAGGAAACTGGGACTCGGGCGGCCTTGCGTAACGTAGATGGCATGTTGAACCAACAAAAGTGTCTTCAGAGATACACCCTCTCTAGTCTCCCACTTTTCCCCACCCTCTCGTTCGGCCGAGTCCTGCTTTTCGAGGGCTTCGTCAACGGCCCCGGCATAGCCAGCATCTCTATTTCCCGTTCAGGAAATTCATCGTGCATGATCGATCTTTGCAGTGCATTCTGCCTCGTGACGAATCTCAGCTCAGCCCTATGTGTGTCAGCAAAGGCAACCCTATGGCACGACAGAATACACTGGGTGCCTGGCCCTGTAATCTGTCAGACTGAGTTGTTTTCGCCCCCACGCCCGGCTCCGTGGACAATGAGTAAGACGCTTAAATCAGCCTCTTGAGTCCTCAAGGGATGCTTTTCTCTTCGGAAACGAATCAAAATGCGCAATTGGCCATGTCGCGCCTCTGCGACGTACAATTTCCTATTCGGGAAACTGGTCTCTTTTCTCTTGGCCCTCCAAAGTCAGTAATGCCCTCAGCCTGCGGCTCAACGTAGATTTGCCCAAAACGGCAATCGACACTCAAGAGTATATCTTCGTGAGCTTAGCAATTCAACTTTTGCCACAGGACAGGGTGCATCGTCGAATAGACGTTTGTAGAAGAAACATCTCAAGCTGAACTAACATTCAAGAATGAGAAGCATCCACTTTTGCGGCGCGGTCTTGGTGCAGAATTGCTTGCTTGTGTCTATGATTCGTTATTCATGGATATTTTCATCCCTTTTCAACACGCAAAACGAAATCCAATCTTTTGACAATGTACCCAGCCAGAGGCTAGCCTTGGCGACCGACCTCGTGCAGACGGCCCGACTGGAAGCTTGACATTAAAAGTCAACCTATCTCGTCTTCTGCCAGTCAGTCTCTCTGCCCTTTAGCCAATGACAATAAGCAACTTCCCATTATCTAGGACTTTGTTGACCAATTACGTGGATCAGGCTGTACGACTCGCCTTGATGACTGCCTTTACTAGCGGCAGCAGCCCATATGAGAAGGATTCATCCAACCGAGGCTACGGATACATCGTGTCTCGATGTAGCAAGCTGTAAGCCCGCTGCCCTGTAGGGCTGACGACCCCTGTTGCTCTTGATTATTTCCCAAAAGCGAAGTCTCATGTCGTTGGCACTCTTTCAAGTTATGCTTGTCATCTCGGTCAGATTGTGATTTGGTGACTCGTAGACCTCAACCTTAGGAAGCGATGAGAGCTGGTGACCGTCTATAATTCGATACAAATACGATGACAGTAGCTCTTGAAGTTAGATCTCGACAGCATCAAGCAGCACACCTTCACCTCAATACCAAGACCTTCAGATAAATCATTCTTGATTCTATAAATCTCTTTCTAGATCCAACCACCGCTCACGAATACTCGACAACCAATATGCCTGGTCCCATCGTTCCAGTTTCGGTCATCACTGCACTCTCGGATCCCTCCAAAATGTGCCAGTGTCCTGCAACCTCGCCGCCATCGACTGCTACGACATGCCAAAAATGTCAACTTCCCAAAGCTGCTGCCTCTAGGGCTTAAGCAGCGGCTTGGTTTTGATACTTGTTGGAATCAATCAAGAAAGAGTTATGGGTAAGTAGTGAGCTTCATCTCTTCAAGTCGAAGTTCTAGACACTTGTGTTGACCTTGGGTAAATGGGCTAGGTCCAACCTATACCAGAGGAGTACCAACTTTCGCGGGATGAGATCACGGCAGCGAAGCAAAATTCCTTTATCAATCTTAGAACAGCCCACCATCACATACACGGCCTTCCTTCTATCGAAGCATTAAATAGGCATACATCCCTTTTCACTACCTTGGATAGAACAATACACGATTTTTATACGTATGGAAAATGGACGATTCTTAGCTCGCCTGCATCAAGTTCCAGTCGTGTCTTGTGAACCGTTTCCAGCTGAGGCACGCAGCTCATGCACTAGGACCAAGAAGTTGTGGCCGACCATACCGTCGGACCCTTGCCCCTCAGATGTCTCCATCGTGAACCAAGTGGGTTGGTGGGACAGAAGCACCCGCCCCGCGGCCCTACCCATCTCCAGCCCACAGCACAAGCAATCTCGAGAAATGAACCTGCAATCTCTCGCCCAGTCAGCAAGTATACAAGCGATACAGCGTCATCAGCCTTGTTGGCTAAGTGGTATAGCGTCTCACTAGTAATAGTGACATGAGAAGATCGGCGGTTCGATTCCGCCACGAGGCATTTCTTTTGCTGTTCTACTCTAGTAGGCACCCTTTTGCAGCGTTTCGATGATGGGTGGGTGATAGTGGGCAAGATCCGCTTAGAGATGAATGAGAATCAAGCAGGCAAGGTATTTAGTGAAGGTGGGTCTTCCATGAAGACTATTCATATTGTTTCTTAGGCCTAAGTGAAGCTACTACTGTAAAGGGGCTTATTCACGAGAGCCATGTGTGAAGGTCATGTTGAAGTGGTATTGAGATTCAATTAGGTGATCAGGTATTGAAAGATCCAGAGTCTAAACAGGGAGGTATAGAAGTGAAGAAAGACAGATGATATCGAGGCGCCTTAGAAGAACAAATCAATCTGATATCATAAAGCCCCGCCATGTTACATGAGAAAACTTCAGTTACCCACCCCATCCTCCATATCTCGTACATGGACATTACAAAAGAAAGTAAAAAGTTGCGCCATTCCTCGGCGTTGAGTCAGTTACACGTGAGAGAGACAGAAAGAAAAGAAAGCTTCAAGACAAGACGCGTTAGGAGGATCACGACTTGTTCTTGCCATCCCAGAGGATGATACCGACAGACTCCTCCCAGCCGCGACCGGCCGCGATCTCCATGACGGTGCGGCCAGCATCGTCCTTGGCATCGAGATCGACACCGCCAGCCCCGACGAGAAGCTTGAGGACCTTGGCGTCGCCGTTCTCGACGGCCTGGAAGATGGCGTTCCATCCACGGTAGATCTTGTTGACGTCGGCGCCGTGACGGAGCAGCAGCTCAAGGATGTCTGTGTCGTCGCCGCGGCACCGGCGCACCGCCTTGACGATGGGCAAGTGCTCACCGGGCGCGTTGATGTCGGCGCCACCCTCCTCGATGAGGAACTTGGTGATCTCCTTGTTGTCCTCGCGAATGGCAGAGGTCAACGGGGAGAAGACGCCGCCGTTCTTGTCCTCGACGGACACGCCGGCCTTGAGGAGGAGCTTGACGCTCTCGAGCTGGTTGGCGACGACGGCGCGCTCCATCAAGCCCTTGAAGGAGCGGATGTCCGGGACGGCAGGGAGGAGCTTCTCGAGAACCTCGGGGTAGTTGACGGACATGACGATGGGCCAGTCGCTACCGCGGACGTTGGGATCAGCGCCGTGGGCGATCAGCTCGTCGAGCATCTCCATGCGGCCTTCCTTGATGGCGGTCGTCAGAGGGGTGTTGCCGTCATCGCCCTTGTCGTTGGGGCTGACGCCCTGGTCGAGGAGCCAGTTGAGGGCCTCCATGTTGTTGACCCGGACGGCCATCTCGATGATGCCCTTGGGGTTGTGGAGGTCGTTGCCGGCGGCGACCAGGCGAGGGAGGAAGTGTGTGCGGAAGTGCGTGACACACTTGAACGCAGGGTACTCGGCGGAGTTGAGGTTGGGGTCGGCACCGCTGGTGAGGAGGAGCTCAAAGATGTCTGCGCGGTTGTCGCGGATGGATGTGCACAATGGTGTGTAGATGCCATCCTTCTTGATGTTGGGTGAGACGCCGGCAGACAGCAGGACGCGGACAGACTCAATGTTGTTGATACTGACAGCGAGCTCCATGTTACCGGGGGCACGCTTGTTGTCAGCACCACGGGCCAGAAGGACCTTCAGACAAGGTGCCTGGTAGGTCGCGGGCCAAAGCATGTGCTTGGGACCCGGCAGGTTAGGGTTGGCGCCGTGGTCCAAAAGAGCAGTGAGAAGGTCCACTCTTGCGGCCATGATGGTCTCGAACAGAGCAGTCTTACCTTCTCTGTTCTTGACGTTGGGGTCGGAGCCGTAGTCGAGCATGAGGTCGACCAGCTTCTTTGGTGTCGTCTTGTTCATGGAGGCAATCAGGACGGTGTTGCCGTTGGCCATGATGTGGTTGGGGTCACCTCCATATGTGAGGAGGATGTGGACAAAGTCGATCTTGACATCGATGACGGCGATGGCAAGCGGGGACTCCTGCGAAGGTCCAGCAGAAATGTTGGGATCCGCACCGTACTTTAGAAGCATCTTGGTGATGTCGAGAGAGTTCATCTCTACCGCTGCAAAGAGGGGAGTAATGCCATCTTTGTCGGCAGAGTTGGGATCGGCACCGAAAAGAAGAAGCAGGCGGACTGCCTCGTGATCTTGGCACAGGACGGAATCCACGAGAACGTGCTGATCCGGGCCGGTGTCGGGTGAGACACCGCGGTCCAAGAGCTGCTCGACGAGCTTGTGGTTCTTGCCCTGTACAGCAGCGATGAGGGAGGTCTTGAGTGACGGGTTACCATCGGCGTTGTGACGAGGTGTCCAACGAGGCATCGTCATGGGGTCGGCCTTGAGGCGAACGACCTTGGTCGGGATGCTGTCGGCGATGTTCTGAAGCTCGCCGATGAGCGTCTCTGTGCCAGATGTTGAGGGTGAGATGGTGTTGTCCGAGTCGCGCAGGTTCCTCCTGTCTGAAATGCGGCTGGGTGCGTCATAGTCGCGATCCGACATGCCACGGTCTGACATACCGCGGTCTGACATTCCACGATCCGAGATGGTCATGTCGTCCCGTGCTGATCTCCTGTCCATGTTGATTCTTGTGCTGACAGGGTGGAGGTCGTAGTGACCGTGCTCTGAGATTGTGATATCGTCGCGGCCGATTCTGCGGTCGGGGATTCTGGTCGAGTGTCCATTCTCTGAGGAGCTGTGGTGACTCCTGTTGGAGATGGATGTGCGGCGACGTGGGTCTGGTGATAGCCTCACCTCCTGAAGAACGAAGTCTGCGGACATCTTTTCTACCAAGGAAGGGGGAGGGATGTGGGGTGCTTGAGAGGGGAGAGCGGGAAGGGGAGGGAGGGGAGGAGATCTCTCGTCTGAGCGATCCGGTAGTGCTGTCGGCTGGACTTCGAAGGACTTGGACTTTGATATCCGGACAGTCGAGTTGTGGTTGCTGATGCGGTCCAATGCAGCGGCGAGGCCAGCATAGCCGTTGCCGACAGCATCGTCCGTCTTTGAGTTTCCAAGAGACCACTGGAAGACGAGAGCACTCATCCTCAGCGCATCCCTTGCCTTGCGTATCGACTCCCTCATCCTCAAGATCTCCTTGTCGGCGAACATCATGCGCCAGCCGCGCTGGATCCTGCCCATGGCACCCTTCTTTTCGTACTCGAGGAACTCGAACATCATGTGGTCGAGGACCTGGAAGTCGGAGTTGGTCGAACGGAACTTCATGTCGAGCTCCTTGATCATGTCGGCGGGGAACTCCTGATGGGTGCGAGCAGCCTCGGAAAGGCCGGCCTCGATGGACCATAGTATCCGGCAGATGTCGAGGAAGTCATTGGCGAGCTCCCTGAAGCCGTGCGGTTGGTGCTTGACGTTGGTGAGGAACTCGAGCATGCGCACCGAGATGTTGTTTCCGAGGAGCGTGGCCCTCGTGCAGAGGTCCAGGACGGACTCCTTGGCCTTTGGCTTGCCATACATGGCAGCGGTCATAGTGCCTCGTCTTGGTGCCACGTAGGGCTGTAAAGACATGAGGGGTTGTTATCTCAGACGGTGATGTTGGAGGCAGTGGCTCTGGGGTTGTTATCGAGGGTAGCCTTGTATGTTGATCCGCACACGACACTATATGGTCAGATCAATGCTACTAATAAAGGCGGAATGAAGATGAAGAAACAGATCTCTCTCTCCCCGCTCATGGAGCAACGTGGGAGCTCAGCTGTTTATCTGTAAGTTCCGCCGCGGTGGGCAAAGCTGAACCTCACTCAAGGTGATTGCTTGTCCCAGCCAAGGTTCCTCCTCCTCCTCCGAAGAGCTCTCGGACAGGTCGAGGCCTAGTCTGTGGCCATCGATAGAGACAAGAATCAAGCGGCAAGCCACCAACCACGCCAAATGGGGCTCATTGGGAGAAGCAGGCATTGTCCCGGCTCGGAGCCATGAATCGTGATTGTACCCAAGAGAGACAAACACGGCGTCTACATTGGAGGATCAGGAAGCCGTAGTGCCAGGTACAAGGGATGTTCCAAGCACCAATTCAACGCTAGAGCAGTTAACCCCAGAGACGACCTGCGCTAGGCCGTCCGCTTTGACACAAAGGGCCGGAAATCAGACAGGAAAGCCAGTGCGGCCAGGCCATTCAAGACAAGAGACTGACATATGCCACCACTAGCTGGCATTGGGTCCCAGCGTTAGACCCCCTGGCCCGAACTCTTCAGGAGAAAAGGAAAGGGCTTTTTTTTTTCTGCTCATGAGTCTTGGGACCGGACGAAAAGACGGGACGATGACTAGAGGAGAAAAGAGGGGAAAAGCAAGTATGACAGCATCAGTGTTGTTGCCGGGCCGGGGACTCGGGAGGGAAGATAGTGAGGCTTACACACACCCTCGCTCCCACTTCAACTCACTCCAACTCCCATATTGCTCTCTGCAATACAGTGCCCGCTTCCAATCCATGTTCATCTTAGCGCTGGTGGCGTGGGGAGCTGAGAACGGTCTCGCCACGTGAGGAGGAGTCCTGGCTGACATTCCGATGCCTCGCACACAGTGTTTCTGTGTCTCTGTGTTTCCCACCCCTCCGGGCCCTTCGTCTTGGCCTTGGGCTTGGCCCCCTCCTCCTCCTCCCCTCTCCTCCCCCCCACCCGGCAAACAGATCTAGCAGAGTTTTTTTTCTTCTTCTTCTTCTTCTCGAATCTGTCGCCTCGAGCGGGAAGCCTTGGAAGGGTTGCTTTGTGAGTTGTGACCGATCCATTTTACATAGCTTTCTGGGGAAAGCAAGCGACAACCCAGGCTCCACGAGCGGTTCGGTCGTTGCCGATCAAGCCTCCATCTTGCCATTGTTCTTTGTTTGTGCTGCACTGCTGATGGGATTGGAGAAGGGGGCGCAGATAGCCCATTGGATTCGGCAGTGTAGGGGACATGCCTGAGCCCTGAGGGGGACGTCATGTCCTTTGCAAATCTTTGGAGAAATCGGCAGTAAATCTTGCATTCGGCAAGTGCGCATTTCAGATACGGATATCTTGACCATCTGCGCTTGTCGCTCCCAATGTGACGTCTTGCCGGGGGGCGTGGCACTGGTGGGTGTTGCTTGACTCAAGTACGCTGTCAAAAGCTGCGAAGCGGTGCGGAGCCGTGTGTGTTTACGGAGTCGACGTCTCGAAGACGTCGAAAGGAGGTCTGTTCGTCCTCGGTACATGACAGGTTCTACGCGTCTGCTATCAGAATCAGATCAGTTTGCGACGGCCTAGGCCAGCTTCAGTCCAGTGTCGTTTGGGTTGATCAGCGAATTGCGGGACCGCATGTTCGTGATGGCCTGAGCAAGGGGATCCAGAGGCCCAGAGAGGAGCCAGACGGGCCAGAGAGGGCAGAGAAGGGCCATCAAATCACCGTGTCACCCATGTGTAGCGCGCTCACGAACCAGTGCGATGATACGCCGTTGTCCATCAAACCCTGCGTGCTTTGTCTTTAGCTGGATTAGCTGAAGCTGCGTCCCTGGGTTCGTTGCCAGGGTTTGTGGTCAGGGGTAATAATTAGTATGTATAATAGCAAGCGAACAGGCAGGCAAGCAACAAGCAAGAGCAGAAGGGCCAACAATCGCAAGAGAGCCCAGGAAGGAAAAAACTAGCAGCGAACCATCGCGCGTCTGCGACCCTGGGCCGCGGGGAATAAGCTGATGTGCCCCGTTCCAATGGGCACGGGACGGGCTTGCGAACTGCGAGGGGAAAGTTAACCGTGCGTCTTGATCGCCGCGATGAGAATCTGTGGTCCACACTGGCTGGGCGGGAGTCCCTGTCTCTTCCAAGACACTACGTCGGAGGAGGTGGTGTTGTTGGACCTTGGATCTTGGTGGTTGTCGTCGTGATGGTGTGTGGTGGTAGTTTACTATGTGTTTACTATCAAGAAGGGCGCAAACGCCGCGGGCGGGAGGGAGAGAGGATGGGGGGATGATGCCGGCCGCCTAACTTCCAAGACATGAGCCCCAAGACATCGTTGTTCCTTGCACAGACACTCGTGTCGTCAAGACTTTTCAATCTGCTGTGCCACTGTTCGCCAGAGAATGGGTAAGCTGTAAGACTATTCTCCACCACACACCTTGGCCAGGCCAGGTCCGCGTCGTGTCCTCATTTCGGACTTGTTGGCTAGGGCAGATGCTAAGCCCAAGGTTCATCTAGAAAAAACACGGTACGGACGCCGTACGGATACTTACGTCTTGCAGACTAATAATGGGCTGAGAAATTCGGGTTCGTAAAGGAGGAGCTGATGAGTGCGTGAGTGGTGGTGGTGGAGGATGCATGGACCGGAGCTCTCTCGAATCGTGTGCCGGGACCCTACGAGCAGCCAAACAGCTAGCTACGTCTAAATTGCATTTGCATTTGCATTTCCACAAGATTGGAGAGCTGGAGAGGGCTGGAGGGGCAGGGGACTTGGGGGACTCGGCCCAGCTTTCGAGGAATGAGGTCAAAAGGAGGAGGGGTGAATGGCACCCGAAGTTTGCGCCTATGATGCAAAGTCACCCCCAAAGATGTCAAGAAGAGGCAAGCTCAAAGGCAAAGCGAAGCGGGCGCAAAAGCCACAGAAAAGCCTCGTTTGCGTCCTAGGAGGATTCCCCGGACGCCTCCTTGAGTCTCTATCGGCGAGTCGGTTGCTGGTCGGAGGGTACCACACCAACGGATTTTCGACGCCAACGCCAAAAGAAGCCAAAATCACGTCGAAATCTCCTCAAGGCTCGCCCCCCGTGGTCCCCGCCCGTCCGGTCTACTCTGAGCCTCTGAGCCTATCGCTCCGACTGGCTGACTAGGCCAACTGTCACTTTGCCAGGTCAAATAGCGGCGGTATTAGACTTCGGCCGGGCCGGGTCTACGCGTCCACAAACCAACATCTACCTCGGTTTGCTGATGGCTGCTTCCATCCACGCGGCGCAAGCAATACGTATCCGTGGACTCACAGACTCGAGGAATCTAGAGAATGAGGGTGTGGTGTCGCTCGCAAGCGTCCGGGCTTATCCCAACGCCGCTTTGCCTCTGTTTGTTTGCTAACGCTACTCCCTCCTTTTACTCCCTACTGCCTGTACAGTGTAAAGTAAGGTGGAATATCCGTAGTTAACTTGCCAACTTGCAGTGCTTTTTTCTCTCTGGCGTTTGTCCTAATCACCACTGCCGACATGTTCCCACCCCAAACCATGCCGGCACGGTTACCCGCAAGCGCACCAACGCACACCAACGCATGCAATAACTTATGTCTGCGCTCGGGGGGTTTTCTAGCAGACTACACAGACGGCTGAACATTTGCAATCTCGCTGCCGTTACTAATCCTGGGCTGGGCTGTCCTCTTCTATCGAATTGCCACGTGGAATGGTCCCTGCCCCTTTTTCTTGCCTCTGCCATCTGAAAGATTTCCTTGACCTTGTGCCACACACAGGCCGCCTCTCATGGCGTAGCACTACCAAGTACGGCTTTACGCCTCTCCATGGCTTATCCCCGTACTCCAGTAGGTTATTGCTCGGGAGATGCGCATTGAAGAATCATGATCGTCTTAGAGGATGGTCAACTGCTAAATTCACTGCGGAGTATCATCTCCCGGGAACGCTCCACGTTCTTCTCCTCATCTCTCTCCACGAAAGAGAAGAATAATGAAATCTTTGTTGTTCAGGCTCCTCCATGTTCTACACCCGTTCTTGTGCCGAGCCTAAGAACAGTGCTGGATTTCCAAGGATCCACTGATCAGCTCGTGTGATATAAGGACTGAGACAGGCGCCTTCGGGAGACGCCTCGCGGTCTCAGTCCCACGGCAGCAACCTTTTCGCATTGACTCTTTCCCAAGGGTCTATCATCTGAATTGAAATGGACTGTACAGGGAGAGTGACAGAGTACAGATATTGCGGCTTGCTTTCGTTCGCCGCCTCATCCCATCCTTGCAAACCCTTCGGTCCCCTGCCCAACCCAGCCATGGCTACATGTATTCAGCCAGCGTTGCCTTTACCAACGTCGCAGGGCCAGCAGATCGCACTCAATCCGAGGCAGTGGTGTGGTAGATTCATGATTTGTTCTAACGTCGTCCAGTATGTGGTAATTAGGTACCAAGTATGTACGGAAACGCCCAAGAGACCCTTCGTGGTCACACCTCAAAATCCTACGGCGCGCTTTTCCAGCCCGCCATGTGTAACAATACAGTAAAAGAAGAAGAAAATAGAGCATAAAGGTATCTATACTCCAAGAATTACATCCGCCGCCTTCTCGCTAATCATGTACACCGCCGACGCGATGTAATACCCAGGAATCTTGGGGAACACGCTCGCGTCCACCACCCGCAGGCCTTCAGTCCCTCTCACCTTGAACTTCGAGTCCAAGACAGCAGTGGCATCGCCGTCTTTGCCAATGGGGCACGTGCAGCTGGCATGGTGGCCCCAGGCTTCATTCCTGACGAACTCGGGCAAGTCCGCATCGGTGACGTTCTTCCCGGGCCAGACCTCGGTGAAGCCTCCCGTGAGGGGCACGACGCTCTCGAACATCTTGCGCGAGAGCTTCATGCCCTCCACCACGGCCTGGATGTCCTTAGCGCCCGTTGCCTCGTCCTGGAATGAGTTGAAGTCAATCTGCGGCATATCCCGCGGATCGGCTGAACGCAGCTTGACGGTTCCGGCCCGGTTGCGGCTGTGGGCTTTGAGGGTGATCCACGTCCAATGTCTCTGATCCGCGGTGCCATCGACGGAGTATCCGGGATAGTACCCAGGGAAGGCGACTGGTGCTCCTGCGATAAAGAGGTCCGGGTCTCCCTCTGCCACGGTCGACTTCTTCACGATACCCAGGCTGATGCCGTTGGAACCATAAATCCCCCTATCACCACTCGCGGCGCCGTCCTGCCACTTTTTCAAGCAGGGATCGTCGGTGCCAGGGCGAATGAAGGTGCAGCCTTCGATGATCTGAAAGTTTGTCGGCGTTTCGCCAATAACGGACGTCTCGTAACCTGTTGTGGTGATGATCAGTCAAACGGCTCTACATTGAATGATCATTTCGTCAGCAGCAAATGAGAAAACTCACGGTCTTGCAAGTTGGTGCCAACACCAGGAAGATCGACGATAGAAGGGATACCGAAAGAGGATAGCTCCTCTTTCGGGCCAACGCCACTGAGCTTGAGCAGCTGCGGGGTATTGAAGGCGCCGGCTGATATGATGACTTCGGCCGTGGCGTTTACGGATCCGGCGACGCCAGAGCCAGCAGCGCCGGATCGGGGGTCGGCGCGGTAAAGGCTCTGTCCCGTAACAAAGTCTACCCCCACGGCCCGGGGCTTCGCGCCGCTCTGGTCGAAGCGCACCTTGGTCACGAGGGTGGTGAGCTTAATGTCGAGGTGGTACTTCCTAGAACCATCCGCGTTCTTCGCGTCGGCCGTGTCCAGGACGAATTCGCGCGGTCCATTGCGGACGCCCTTGTTGACGGAGATGGGGACCTGGTAGAGGCCCTCGGCAGAGTCACGGCTGGGCAGGTCGACGTCGAGATCACGAAGGAGAACCTCGCCGAGACCCTGGATCGTCGAGAAGATCAATCCCAGGAGACTCTTGCCCATGGCGGAAGCAGCGGACAGAATAACCGTAAGGAGCTTGACATCCTTGATGACAAGTCCAAGGTCCGTCACGGAGGTGGTAAGCCAGCCGTCGAACCCGTGTCCTACAATACCATTGGGCAAGTATTCAGCGTTCTCTAAGCGCTGGAAGTACTTGCGCATGTTGGACGAGCCCCAGGTGGTGTCTCCGGTCAAGGTCGCGATGCCATCCCAGTCTGACTTGTGCGGGTAGACCGTGATCAACGCGTTGTGACTGCCGCAACCACCCAGCGTACCAGCTCTAGGATAAAGGATGCCGAGCGGCTCAGCGCCAGCCGGTGGGTTGAGTCCGACGTAGAGCTCCCCGTTCGCAAGTCGGTATGTCATCTTGGAGTCCTTCTTCTGGGCCTCGAGATCGGCAAAGTGTTGAACGTAGTAGTCCCATTTCATTGGGGCGTACTCTGTCGACTGAAGGTTCAACGCAGGGACCTGGTACGGGATCGAGTCTCCCTGGTCGTCGCCGGCGTCGATGAGAAGGACCTTCTTCCCGGCGATGGCGAGCCGGGCGGCAAGTGGGCCACCACCCGGCCCGGAACCGACAACGACGTAGTCATAAGACGCGAGGATGTCGGTAGATTGCCGTGGGACAAAGTGCTGGCTCGGGCTATCAATGTTGTATCCGCGTCAGCCAACCACATTCATACTTTGCGTACCTCGCGTCTTAAGGTTTGGGGTAGGTCAAACTCACACAGCAGAGGCCGTGGCCACGATGTAGCCGAGCAACACGTTTGTGACATGAAGACACCAACGCATCTTGGATGAGATTGGAGGCTTTCGAACTGGTTGAAGAGGTCGCAGCACCAAGCAACTCAAAAAGGAACGCCCGTCGTCAGAAAGTCAGTCTCTCTCCAGGAGCGGCGCACATTCCCCTTAAGAACTTGGTCCAAGAAACCTCACTTGTCCTCCTCGACGCGATGCGCCTGATCGCGACATAGGAAAAAGTCGCAACGCCCCTTGCATTTGATTAGACATGACGCTGCCCGTCATGTACCCTCCCCATCTCGGATGTGACCTGCTTCTTTCCTATGTGACGGTGATCAATGTAGGTGATGCTATGTATGGCAACCTTCCCACTCAAGGTCCCAGAATCGCCCTTCTCGTGGTTCACTCAGCCTACCATCGTCGGCCGAAGGAACGATTAGGGAAGGACGTGGAGGTTGCCCCCCTGGTACGAGCACGGGAGAGAATCTGAGAATGATGCTGGTCATGTGGGAACACGAGCGGGAGGCCGATTAAGGTGAGGAGGACGCCAGGGGCCAGCGTCGCAGTCACGGCGGGCGCGAACTTGGCATGACTGTTGCGGGGGCTGCTTTAAATGAGATTGCGCTGTAGGATGTCTTGAATCGGGAAAGCTATCCGATGCACTTCGGAGCGCCGAGCACGAGGGCAGACGGACGGTCCTGGTTATGCGGGGGATAGCTCAGCCTTGGAGGGAGACATCGGTCCAAATTCTCAAGGGGAAAAACGTAAAACATGGCCAGATATCTTCATGACTGGACTAGTTCGTCCGGGGATGACCTTATACGCGCTCCGCGGGGTGTTGTCAAAGCTCCCAATTAGCCTTATTTCTTTGGTTCATGCATCTCCCATGTGTCCATCCGCAAGGTACGATCGATGAACCGGTCGAGTCTCGCAAACTTGCGCCTCGCATTATTCAAACATAAACCAGCGAGGGGGTTCATGGTCCCATTGATTCCGTATAGACATGAATCAGGCCACCCCTGAGCAACTCTTTTGTTCGTTCTGCTCAGCCGTCCGCCCAGCTGAGTTGCGGTTGGGCATGCAACATGCGAGCCCGGCCTTTCATTCTGCCCTGTCCCCCGACTCCCCGCAGAAACCTGGCTCACTAAAGTCTGATCTTGGTTAGCACCACCTTTACTGCCAAAGAAACCCGGTGTCCGCCCCAAGCCTATTGCAGTACAGCGTGTGAGCATCTCACGACTGTAACGGCCCCAATGCAGTGAAGGATACCACCGGCGGGAAAGCCATCAAGATCCCAAGAAACGGGCTGTTGATGATGCGGCTCGCATTGAGTGATCCAGCCAACTTCATCTCTACCATCGAGGATCTTCATTCGTCACATTTGTTGATGTGATAGCGCTTGGAAGAAGAAACTCAGAGTAATGCGTACTATAACTTGAGCACAGCGGAATCACGCAAGCAGCCTGTCACCGTTGCTGCTCGTCATCCCATAAGCGAGAGACATCAAGCAAGCGCTGTCATCCACCGATTATACGTCGCTTTGAAAGAAGCCGGGTAGCCGCACATGGTGATGTGAGCAGTAAGCCCCGTGGCGCTCTCGCCAAAGTAATTGGGCTGGATGCATAATCCGCAAGTCTAGTCGCCCAGACGTTAGCGACGAGAGCTGGGAGCGCTTCCCCGTCTCCGCGACGTCGAGGCCATCCCAAAGTGTGCCGCTTTCGTCCATCGCAAGCCATTGTTTCGTAGTGGCGGCTGAGTGGCGATCTTGCCCTATGGACTTGGTCTCATGAACGAAACTCCGGTCGCCGACATGTAATGCCCAGTTCATATACAGGATGTCTCCCTGATCCCGCATGGGCCCGGCCTTGTTGATGGGGGTTTCTTTCGCCGTTGTGACATCTGTACGCCCATGCAACGATCGGCATCAACCACACATCGCATGCCGTCGCATCGTTTTTGAGAATGAAGCAAATCATGCGGGTCGCAGTCGTCCTGCTGTTTGCTGCGACGGCACAGGCAACGGTGCCTCAATTGAACACGACTGAGATCACAAAGCTACTCGCGACGACGCCAAAATGTGCGGTAAGTCACTCTCACAGTCTCAGTCGTGGTGTTTCACAGCCATCTCATGATTTTGAGTCAGCACTTAGTTACACTCACTGACTTGACTTATTTCCTAGATGCCATGCTTCGTCGATGCGTTCCATTCTGGCAATTGTACCCTCGACGGCTTGACGGACTGCGTGTGCACCAACATCCCTCTGCAAGCCCGCGCCTCCGCATGTATACAGCAAGCTTGCGAGTTCGATGATCAAGTTTGTGAGTGGTGGTACCTAAGGCGTCGTCATGGCTCCAGTCTCACTGACATTGCTTTGAAGCCACCGCCCGTATCTCACAGCAGTTATGTGAGGGCTATCCTTACCCTGACCGCAGAAAATTCTCCAAGGTTTTCTCCATTGGCCTACCCGTTATCACGATCCTCACGGTAGCTCTCCGATGCCTGGCCCGATTACAGGTCACCAACCGACTGTGGTGGGACGACTGGACGGCACTGATCGCTTTGGTAAGGTTCCTGGTGATGGTTCATTCGTGGCAACTGACTCACTGACGGTGGCAGGCATTTTTGATAGTCATGTCCGGCCTTGGCTACACAAGTATGCACTTTCCTTCGTGGCTCAAGAAACTGGGTGTCTAGTGCTGACTTCAGCTGCACATTAGATGCTGCAATGGGATTCGGACTTCATTATTGGGATATTGACCCGGGAAATGGCAAGACTATTTTGCAGGTACGACAACGCACGGCATATCACGAATTTTCGCAGCTAACTGAGACTCCCTTCAGATTTTCTATGTATTGCAGATGCTTTACATCTTTGTTCAGTATGTGCATCGAGACACGATCTGAGGTAGTAAAGGACTATCGCTAATTGTACACTAGAGTCTTTGCCAAAGCCTCCATTGCCTGCTTCTACTCCCGCGTGTTCACCAATCAGAAGTTCCGCCTGGCAGTCAAAATCCTTATGGTGTTTCTGTTCGTCCACGGCTTCATGTTTCTGGTGTTGATGGTATTTCAATGCCTACCAATTGAGTCGATCTGGGATCGATCTATCCAAGGTCGTTGCCTCAATGTTTCGGCTATCAGTTACGGAGGCGCTGCTTGCAGTATCCTGGAGGATATTATCTTGATTGTCATCCCTATTCCAGAACTGATTAAGCTTCAACTGGGAAAGAAGAAGAGAATGGCATTGGTTTGCATGTTTGCTATTGGATCCTTGTAAGTGACGTGCCAACTATTGGAGCGGCTTTACAAATGTTAACTCAGGATTGCAGTGCTTGCGTCGCGAGTATGATCCGACTTAAATACTTGGTCTCATTCGCTAATTCATTTGACTCTACCTGTAAGGTCTCCCGGTCATCTTCGTATGAGATTGATGCTAATAGCCGCTCTAGGGGATAACGTCGACGTCGTGCTATGGTCATCCGTCGAGCTCAACCTAGCAATCATCTGCGGTAGTCTCCCGGCACTACGACCTCTTTTCAAGAAGCTGCCAGTATTCTTCACCACTATCAAATCGACAATACAAACCGGAACGCACCGAAGAAAGTCGCAAGCACGGTCTACGACAGCGATTCAGAAATCGCACCATTCCCATGCCTCACATGAATCGAGCACCCAGCCATCGCCCAGCAACTCTCCACAGAAGCCACATGCAGTCAAGCTGAGAGAGTTCGGGGGCAGTTCGACAACGTGTGATAACGACACACAGTATACTCTTGAAATGACCGATGAGGAGAGCAGGGATGATTTGGAGAGACAGGACTGGGCACGAGCGTATGGGAAATAGGGGTCTGATATTGCTGTCTGATGAAGAAGGAACGTCTCTAACGTGTAATGATCAGCGATGTATATTTGAGCTTTGAAAAGCAAATGAGGTGAATCAGTTCAACATCTCATCAACAATCACTTACCCTGGCCCTTCGGTGAGAACAACAAAAGTCTGTGGGGCAGGTGTAAAGACAACCTCAACAACACAATGTACTATGCCACATTGCCAGAGTCATAATCACCCCCGAATTTAGATGAGACTGTCGTGAATAGATGATTTGAGTAACGAAAAATGCAGCTGGCACATCGTTGTCTCTGTCTTCGGGCTTCGGTTCTCGTTATTTTGACCGTGATGCCCCGCACTATAAAGTGTGATCTTGTCGGATTAGAAGTCTAATTCGACCGCGGCATATAGCCGACTGCGCAGGGGCTAATTAAGGGCCCTATTTATAATTATTATAGCTAGCCTAACTTATAGTTAGAACCTCCTTTTTATACCTACTACGCAAATATTTATATAATTTAATTAATCTCTTTATTAACGACGGTTCGAACTAACTACTTTATAATAGGAATACTAATACTAATTAGTAATTAAATTTTATTATTATAGATTGGTAAAGTATCTTACTACGTAAAAAAAATAACCTCTTAATACTATATAGGATAAGAGATTTATATTAATTAATTTTATAAAAGTAAATAAAAAAAGAGGCGATTTTTAAATACTATACGGAATTAAGTAATCGTAGCCCTTTATTATTTATAAGAGGTCGACGTCTATTATATTAAACTACGTTAATTAATAAAACTGCTTAAGTAACTAGCCTTTTACCGTCGCCCTAAGTAACTTTTTTATTAAACGACTTTTTTATAACTAGCCCGTAATTAAAAATTAACTAGTTAAATTAGTAAAAAGAAATACTTACGTAACGACTATTTATTTAATTAATTAGCATAACAAACGAGCTTAATAGTATAATATAAAAGAGTATTACGTAATTAAAAAAAGGGATCTTTAAATATAAATATTCTTACTTAGTAATAAAAATAACTTTATAAGAGTTATTAAGCTAAGAGATTTACGGTATATAAAAAAGTTTATTATTATAAGGATTTTATAAATACGACCTTAAGCCCGTAATCTAAACGACCTCTTTATAGCTCCCTTAACTACCCCCTAAGTATTATTTAAGAATATAATATAGGGGATAGTTTAATAAGGGAGGAGAGGATTTAGAGGTCTTAATAATATTAAATTAAGAATATTATAGATTTTAAAAATTAATTTAAAAGAAAAGCGGCTACTTTAAAATAGTTTTACGACCTCCGGCTAGAGTTATTATTAACTTAAGAAAAGGCTAAAAAAACGAAGATTTAAGAAGAAAAAAAAAGAATTTTTTAAAAGGCCGCTAGAGGGCTTTTTTTATATTAGCTCTTAGTACGAGATTATTAATTTTAAGAAATTAACTAAGTAATAAAAGGGATCGCTAGTAAGTAATAATTACTTAACCGTAATTAAGCTACGAAAAAGACTATTTAAAAAATATAAAATAGGGTACTAAGAGGCTATAAAAAATAAGATTTCTAAAGTATTTAACCTTATTACGTACGAGTAATAAATAAGTATTTTTAATAAGTCCTTAAAATTTACGATTTTATAAAAAAGAGGGCTTAACTTTATTAACTATATTTAACGGCTTATATAGTTCTTAATAGCTTATATAGCTCTTTTATAAGCTATTTAGCGTTTATTTTTAACTATTCTTATAAAATACCGCCCTAAAAGAGGTAAGTTAAAAAAAAAAGCTATTTAGAGATTATAAAAAGTACGAGGCTTAGGAGGCTAGAAGTATATAAAATAGTAGAAATCGGTAATTAATAAAAATCCTAAAACTAATTATTATATCTTCTTATAGTGATATAAACGTCTACTATTATTATTATAAAAAAGAACTATTTAAACCTACCTTTTTATACTAAATAAAAAAGAGGATCCTAGTAAGTATAATAGCTAGCAATTTAAAAAAGTAATAATAATTATTAAAAATAATAAAGATAAGAATAATAGCAAGATAGTAAAAAAAAGCGAGAATTTCCTAAACTTTAATAAATTCGTTAGGTAGTAAAAGTACGGATTTATTATAACTAGCGCGCGGATTAAATATATTCTTATTAAAATTAAATACGCTAGTAACTATTAATATAAGTATAAGCTAGAGTACGACCCTTAGCGAGTTAGGGTAAAAGAAAAAAGAACGAACCCCGATTTTAAATAGAATCCTAATCCCTTATAAATAAGTAAATATTAACCCGGATTATTAAGGGACGTAGATATATAGAATCGTAAATTAGCCTAATAGTAAATAGATTAACGCAGTATTAATCTATTTAACTAAGGTTTATAAGAAAAAGGGGCTATAGGGGTAACCCCTATTTTATAAAATCGTAAATAACCTTAGCTACTAACTAGACGAATAGTTTATAAATATAGGCCTAGGAATTATAAAAGTAATTAATAAATTCCTTTATAAGTAAGGGGTATTACTAGCGCAATTAAAATTATAAGAGCTATATAAAATACTAATAGCGATAATTATAAAAAAGGAATTCGTATTATAAAACTAAGTATAGGTCGATAGAGCGTATAATCGCTTTAACGAATTTAAAAAAAGGGTAAACGACCTAGATTTCTTCTCTATAATTACTAATAGAAATCTATTATTATAAAAGGATATACCGGAATAAAATATAATACTAGAAGTACGATAATTAATAATTCTGCCTATTTTAATTTATAACTCGTTACCGCTATTAATACGAAATTCGGTACTAATTAGCTAATAAAAAAAGAGATAAACGACCCGAAGTTATTAACAATACGCAGCGACATAGGAATCGTATATAAATACTAAAAATATAATAGCAAATACGAAGTAATTTATAGACCTTAAAAAAATCTTTTTAAAAAAAAGATTATACTCTAAGGGGAAGTATAAGGTTTTATAAAAAACCTTAACGATATTTTATAATTATTATAAAAAAGTTAGAATTAGAGAACATTAGTACTATTCGGTAATTAATATCGTATTTATAAATAAAGCCTCTAATTATTATTATAAAGTAGTACGTAATCTCGATTAAAATAACTTTTTTAGTATAATTAATATAATCTAAAGCCGCTTCGAGACTTATAATAAGAACCTAGAGCTCTTATTTAAACTATAAGCGATTTTTTTCGTATTTATAACTAGGATAATAGAAAGTAAATCGTAAGTAAAAATCCTTAAAAAGCTTATTAATTAAATTAATAAGCTAGTAAAAACCTAGCTAAATAAGGGGATAAATAAGTAAAAAGTTAAATATTTTTATACTATAGTTTAACGTATACTAAAAGTAAAAATAACCCTATATTAGTTACCTAAAAACTACGAGACGCTCTATTCGAGGCTAAGATCTAGTTTGAATATTAAAATAAGAATACCGCGCTAAACTTATTTCTAAGTATACGACGGCCCTTATTAATAATATTAAGTTAATCGAACGTATAATAAAAAAAGAAAAGAGGCTAAATATAGTAATCGCTAGTAAAAAGGCCTAGATTCGTTAAATAAGCAAAGATTTAACTTATAAGTAGGGTAATAAAAAAGGTAATATTATATTTATAAAAAGGATAAATATTAGTTAAGTAACTACTCTAAAAGAAAGTATACTAAATTATATAAATAATATAAAAAGTCGAGGGTAGTAAATAGTAAAACTAGCCCTCGTTAGTTTAACTAATTCCTTATTATATATAAGGGTAGATCTGGGGGTATAGAACTTAGTAACGGTAGCTAAAGTAGTAGCTTGAAGTATATACCCCCTATAAGAGATTTAGAAAATAAAGAAGATTTTACCCCCTATACTAACGAATTAAATTATAATAAAATCGATAATATTAACTACTCTTTTTTTACCTCGTTAGCCTCTAGAGGATATATAAAACTAAACGAATAAAAGGTAGTAAAAGCTCTTAATAAATAGGCTTTTATTTATAAATAATAAAAAAAGGTTCCTTAAATAACGGATATAAAAGTAGCTAAAAGGGTAAATTTAATAGGGCTAAAGCCTATTCTCTTAATAATTAAAGAGAAGACGCTATCTCTCTCAATATTTTTAAAAAGAAAATATAATATTAAGTAAATCTAGGGGTAGCTAGAGGGGTCCTTTTTATATTACTTAGATCCTTTAAATACTAAGCTCGTATAAGTATTCTATATAAGTAAAAAGTACGGCTTAAATAATCTTTATAAGATTATCCTAGATATTAAGGTATCGTAATAATTAACTAAAAAAAAAGGGTAATTCTAAGCGCTATAAAAGATCGTATTAATAATACTTAATATATTAATAGTAAGTATTATGAGGATTAGTTTCGGCTTAAATAAGGAAATCGTCGCCCTAAGTATAATAAAAATAAAAACGCACTTTAGAATAATAACTTTTCATATTTTACTTATTAATACCCTATTTCTCCTATATCTAAAAAATATAAATCGACTAAGCATTATATTTAATAATATAAAAAATAGAATCTCTAGTAATAAGTACTTCGAAATAGTCGAACGATAATAGGGGTATACGTTTATAAAGCTTATTAACGATACGAAGTTAATTAATTACTTAACGAAAAGTAAGCTTAAAAAACTATATTAGAAATTCGGGTACCCGTTAGTTACGAGGCTATATAACCTCTTAAAGTAATTAAGTAATAATAATATTAAAATAGGGGCGCTAGAGTAGTTAATAAAAGTATATTACTAATACTAAATAAATACGCAGAGCCTACGTAGATTTAAGTTTAAATTACGTAATAAGCTTAACTTTAACTAGGAAATCGTTATTAATATTTTCTATTTAAATAGTTAGCTAGTATTATATATAATTAACGTAGCTATATCTTTTTAAGTAAAGTAATTCCTCTAGGATCTATAAATAAAGATAGTATAAATAGCCCTATAAAAAAACTAAATTAATATATATTAAGAACCGCTAGACGGTATTAAAACTAATATTAATACTAGCTTTAAGTTAGTAAAATTTAAAAATAATATAACGGCCTATAGTATATAGTTAAAAATCGTACCTATTAAAGCGCACTATAGTATTAAAAAAGTAAAAAGGGCATACTAGTAATTAAAAAGGGCGTTTAGAATTATTAAAAAAGAAAATCCGGATTTTACTAACGACGAATACCTCTAAATAGTACTTAAATACTATAATAACACTATAGGGCCTAACGGACTTATACTAATACTATTAATATTTAGAGTATATCTAAGAACGACCTTAGCCTCGCTACCGTCGCTAAGTATAAGCTAACGAGCCTAAGTAATTAAAAAAGTAATACGAGCACTGCGCGAGGTAAGTATAAAAAAGTAAGTTAATAAAGTAATTATTATATATAATAAGCCTAATATAGGGGGTAATTTAAATATATTACTAAATTTAAATATACGAGTATAATATAAAATTACTTAATAATAAGCTAGGCTATATAAGTTAATTTCCGTTAACGAGCGCTCTTATATAGTTATAAGAAATCGTAACTAACTACTTAAAATATTAATTACGGTAGTTAGACCGTACTATATAAATCCTAACGAGGTAATTTCTAACTTATAAAAAAGAAAAGAGCTAAGGGAAACTATATAACCCGTAGTAAAGGCATAGGAAATTATCCTTAACGAAATCGTCGTAGTAATACTAACAAACGACGAGGAAAAGGAAATTACTAAAAGGGCACTAATACTATTAATAAAACGTCGTAAAAAACCACAATAGCAAGCCCTAATGCGGCAATTTATCATTAGTAACGAAGTAATTAATACCTTTTATATAATAATAAAAAAAGCTAATTTCGAGCTAATAGTTAAACTATATAAAAAAGGTATAATTATAATTACTAAAAAGCCGTATAAGGGATTAGATTTTATTAAAGTAGATACTCTTTATAATTAAGGGGTCTATCGATTTATCTTATATAACCCAAAAAAATATATAAACCTCTATATATTTAAATTATAAATAGTTTATAAGATTAAAAAAAAAAGAATACCCTAGCTATATGAGAAATCTAAATACGTAATTTAGGGGTATAGCGACGTTAAAAAAGCGACGCTACTTATATAATCGCTTATTATATAACGCTATAGTTAATAATTAATAATAGTACTAATAATATTGCTATAGAAAAAGGGATACGAGATTTAGAGCTATAATATTACCTAGGCCTATACTTAATCGGCCACAGGGCTTATAAAAAAATCCTAGCCTATTTACTAAAAGAAATAGCTAGTAAGTACTTAAAAAGTACGATTATTAAAGTATTTAAGCTACTATATAGGCTCGTAGAATCGGGCACTTATTAATAAGCTACTTACTACGATTTTTATATTAATTAACTATTAATAATTACCTCTACGTACGACCCGTACTTACTAGTTATAAAGTATAAAAATAACTAATTTAGGATTATTAAAATATAAACCGACGATATATTAGGCCTATTTAATATTAACTTTATAAAAAAAGAGGATAAGGAGCTCTAAAAAGCGGGCTTCGTAATAAAGCTAAAAAAGGTCCTTATAATAAATACCCCCCTAGTATTTAATAATAAAATTCTTATAATTAAAAGGGAAACTGTTATTTTTTAGTAAAAAGGGTAGGGCGAGAAGATTAACCTCGTTAATTTAAATATAATTAATATTAAGAAGTAATATAAGGCTAAGCTCGTACGAGGGGTATATATTACGAATATTTATTAGCCCGAGGTAACTTTTAACTATATTAGGGTAGCGTAGGCTATAAATTTAATTAAATAAAACGTCGAAGTACTTAATAAGCGGCTTAAATAATAAAAAACGAATCTCGATCGAGGTCTTATCTATTACCTAATTAACCTTATAACTAATAAGCTCTACGTCTTTATTAATAAGTTATTTATAAATAATAATAACCTTACTTCGTAATTAGGGTATATTATTATCCTAGTTAACAAGAGTATAAGTAAGAGCGAATTTACTATATATAGTAATATAATCTACTACTTATTAATTAAAAATAAGTAAGTAATAAGAAATATACTAACGTTAGAGGTCTATAGTATAGTTAATAGCGTTAACCTCTCTTACGTAATTTTAATAACGCTAAAGAAGATTACTAATCGAATTAGCTTTTTACTTATTCTAATAGTTATTTATACTAATTCCTACTCGCTATATAAATACTTTATTAAATTAAGAATAAAAAGAAAAAGAGGCTTATAATTAATATTATAACCCTTAGGTAATTATATAAAAAGCGCGAGATACTTAAAATCCGTTAGATTAATAATAAAAATAACCTCGTAAACGCTTTTATAAAAGTAATACTAAATAAAGGATTAGAGTAATTCGTAAGTAGTAAAAAAGTTATTATACGAATAAAGGGATAGGTTATATAAAAAAAGTAAAGAAAAGAGAGAAAAAGAGACGACTTAGTAAACGGGCCCGAGGTTAAATTATACCTCTAACCGTAGTAGTTAAATTAATAAAAAAAAAAAAAGTTAGTATTAAATTAGAAGTCTAATTCGACCGTAGTATATAGCCGACTATATAGGGGCTAATTAGGGGCCCTATTTACGATTATTATAGCTAGCTTAACTTACGGTTAGAACCTCTTTTTTATACCTACTACGTAAATATTTATATAGTTTAATTAATCTCTTCGTTAACTACGGTTCGAACTAACTACCTTATAATAGGGATACTAATAAATCTTAAAAAAGGTCTTTCCTTATATTAGGCGCGAGATATCTTATGAAAACGTAAAGTAAAAGTGGGAGAATTTATAGGTTACTAAATAGGTCCTAACCTAAACTATACAGGGGCCTAAAATCAGTTTAGTTTATAAACCCGGCTATTTTAACTATATCGTTTAGCTATTTTGACTGTACGCTACTGTTAGAAAATTTTTGCTAGCCGCTATAGCCCGCCTCGAGTACTAGTAAGTAGTAGAAATTTTTCTACTACCTACCCACTTCTACTTCTACTTCTACTACGTACTATTAATTAAACTTAATAGATTTCTGCCTACCTACTTACGACTAATTAATCTTAACTAAACTACTACTATTACTACCGCGCCGCTACTACTGCCGCTACTATTATTAATATTATAATACTTCTTAAATTGCTAGTTAGAAATCCTAACGGCTACGATACGTATAAAGATCTTCTCGTAAATATTACTTCCTCCGCAAAAGCTTAAGGATTTGTAATTGTTAAGCGCCGCGCTTCTAACTACTATAATAAAGTTCCTTCCTAATTCGACCTCTATTATAATATAAGTAACTATAATCTACCGAGCTCTGCGTACTTCTAAGAGATATTTATAAGAAAAAAGGACTACGAGTAGGTAGCTAAGGCCGTTAAGTTAAAAACTAGAGGGGACCGTTAGTATTTCGAAGTGCGAGTTAACCGTTATAATTACGAGCCCTCTACCGATCCTATTACCTATCCTTCCTACTATAAGCGCTTAGCTTAATAAAATAAGGAGATTAGTTAAGCCTTCTAAACTATAACTACGAGTAGTCGTAGGGTTATTATTATAATATTTAAGAGGTATCTAGACTACCTATTTAAGCATAAGGATATTAAGAACGATATATAGAAAATACGGCTATAGAGCCTCGGCGGGTATACTCTTACCTAGGCCCTTATTATATTATTCTAAGAGCGCGGTATTAAGTACTTCGTATAATAGCTCGACGGCTATATTACCGGCCTCTTCTAGACCTACCCTTATTACGAGGTTATATAAAAGCTCTTTTTAAACGTCATTTCGCTAGATAATACCTATAAAACTAACCGCTTTAAGATGCCGCTTATAAACGTAACTAGGGTAGCTAATATAGGCACGACTTTTAATATAGTATTCTACTTTATTAACTTAGAAGATTACTAAGCCTACGAGTAGGCTCTGGGTTAATTAGAAGACCTCCGTACTTAAATTAACGCCCGCAAGCCCATTGTCGCTATTACCGACTTCGAGAAGGCGCTAAAAAAGCCCTTATTACCGTCTAGCCCGATACGCAGTAGCAGATTTATATATAGCATATTAATAAGAATATCGCTTACGAGGTTAAAAAGCGGTGGATTTACGCCGACAGTTCTTAGGTAATTAATAATAACGAAGCAATTAGTAGTGACTATATCGACCCCGTCTTCGCCAAATTATTAATAAGAGCTTCGTTAGAAGAACTAATTACCGTCGGCCGGCCCCGTGAGATTCCGGATACCTATATTAGCTTTTTTTTAGTCTAGAAGTCTATAATTTACGCTAATTTAGAAAGGGACTTTACCGAGGCCTAGAAGTTAATACTTAAGAAGTTCGAACGGCAAGAGCCCTTAATTACTTATATTTTCGAGACTTACCTTAGCTAGCGTAAGGAGTTCGTAAACTACTAAATTAAGTAGTACTATAACCTCGGTATTAGGGTAACCTCTCGGATAGAAAGTAGTTATAAAGAGATTAAGAGCTACCTCTTTAACTTAACTATAGATCTAAAGTTCCTTACGGATCGTATATAATAGATAATTAGCGACTAGAAGGTAGCTTACGAAGTCGATCTTATTAAATAGAGCTCTCGTTAGCTCGTCGAGTTTAGTATTAATAACCGCTAGAAAGCTTAAATAGGTAATATACGTACCTACTATTTAAAAAAAGCGTTAAGACTTATTACTACGTAGCACCGCCTAGTTTATAAAAGGCTAAAAAAGACCGAACCTAACCTACTTTATATAAAGTAATTTACTACTTAGTACGGCCTCCCTTATTTATATACTATTCGTTAATATCTCGAGTAGAATAAGCCTCTCTCGTATCTTAATTATAACTACTACTAGTACCTTAGCTATAACCTTATTATTAATAATACCTTATACTAGATCTTAGATCCCCTCGTCGTCGTACCGCGAGGTCGGCCTCGTAATAGCAAAGTCGATATCCTTATAGCTATGCTACTATTATAGTAGTCTCCCGTCGGTATTAATCGTTAATAAGGCTCCTAGGCTACTTAAGTAAGGAATCTTTTATATTAAGAACGACTAGATAAGGGTTAATTTACTAGCTAGCTAGAACTAGGCTTTTAGTAAATTATAGTAGATCTTTAACGTTAACTTAACTAAGATCTATACGTAGCGGCTATTACTAAGCCTAAGCGAGGCCGAGGTCGAGGCCGAGGTCGCCCATAAGATAGAGGTCGCCCGCGAGGCAAAAGAAGTTAAAGAAATAGAACTATAAGTAATATTATTAATAAGGAGTAACGAGGGATCTACGCTATAGTTATTACTAAGTAAGTTTAATAATCCCTTAATTTAAATAGTTAATATAAATTATAACTAAGGGATCTTAGTACGGCCGTTAATTACCTATAGTTAATTACCGCAGTTTTAACGATCGGAATTATTAACTTAAGTAGGCCAATAGGAGGCTAGCTTTTAGATTAGTCATTCCGCTTAGTTAGATAATTATATAATTAAATTATTTTAACGAAAAGTACGGCAATCGTCGAATTGGCTCGAATCGTGGATTTCTATTAAATTAGCCTAATTGACTTGGGCCAATTCGTGAGTTGGGCTAATTGGTTGGAAAAGTGGGGACTGTTAACTGTGGCGTACAGTCAAAATAGCCAAACGATACAGTCAAAATAGCCGGGTTCTAGTTCATTTGGAAATAAATACTAATCAAAGCCCCGTGCTTTTAATGCTTGCGGGAAAATCGCTAGCTGTTCTAATAACGATAGTGGATCTTAATACTAACTCGGGTTCCGAAAGAAAAAGAGGAAAACAGCTTACTATCTAGACATTTTACTGCATATCCGCCGGGGTAATTTAAAACAGTGTATCTATACTAATCAGATTCTGCTTAGTGAGCACATACGGGGAAACGAAGCTGCAGCCGCCGTACCCACAACCTTGTAGAAGGGCATCAACAGCGGTATATATGCATTAGTAACCTTGTGAGTCTCTATAGATCGGTCGGGATGACTCCAGAATGATGCGGGTCGATACTAATCAGACTTGACTTAAGATCGAACTCGGTGGAGAAGACTAGACGCTCAAGTTGTGAACGACCTGCAAAGACCCGAAAAAAGATCGATGAAAATTAGTAAATAGAACGGAATTTTAGTTAAGATTGAACACCATTTTTGTTCTCTCATAATGGGACATCACAACTACCAGGAGTGTACGTTGTCTTGCGAGGAGACCTAGACAGGCTCACGTCGCCGGGGATGCTTCTCGCGACCTCGCATGCATTTCTAATCGACTTCAATATTTCTATCATCTTCATACCACCTTGCAGGGATTCACTGATGACAGGTCCTAACGGGGGGCTCCCGGGAGTTCGGACGAATTCGAGTAGCTCACTAAGCGGGCTCAGGGCCTGGCCATACGGACTCTAAGATGGCGACTGTACCGTATCATTATGACATGGCGCTTTCACTTGGTAGCTTACACAGTCTTGCATTGGGAGAGTCGATTCCTCTCACGGAAGACCGAGTTTATAAATATTGATCATCCTCTCACGAAACAGAACATTTTAATCAAGCACTATCACCGATTCCAGTTCTAACCTCACCCTGACCAACCTTCAGTCATAATAAACCAACAAAGTCTCACAAGATGGACGTTCTTGCTACTCTCGACTCCAGGCTCCATTTCAAAACGGCCGATCTCAACGGTATTCAATACAGATATATCCATGCAGAGCCTGATTCGGGAAAGTCTGTTGGTACTGTTTTCCTCGTCCACGGATGGCCTGATTTGGCCTTGGGCTGGGCCAACCATATTCCCTTCCTCCTCTCCAAGGGTCTGAGCGTCGTCGCTTTGGACAAGATTGGATATGGTGGGACTGATTCACCCGAGGATGTCAAGTTTTAGTAAGTTACGACGCGTTAAGGAGTCAACCAGAGGTTGGATCGGTTAGAGCTTGCGGAAACTAATCATTTTGAACCTAAATAGTACCTGGAAGCGCGCTGCAGACGACATCGCCACACTCGCAAGCCAACTTGGTCTCTCTCGAATCATCCTCGGTGGACACGACTTTGGTGGAGCAGTGGTTTATCGGACCGCCATCTGGCACCCAGACCTCGTAGCCGCCTTCTACGTGCTCAACACGCCTTTCGCAGCTCCCACGGCCTCTTTTGTGGACCTCGCATACGAGTGGCCTGGATTTAAATACCAGCAGCAATTCCGTACAGATGCCGTTGCGGACTATGTCGGGCCGGCTGATGCCCAGAACACAACGCGCATTCGACAAATCCTGAACAACGTCTACGGTGTGATTGCCCCCAATGGCGAGCAACCCAGCAACGTCACAGACATCGGATTCTACTTTGATCTGCTCGACCTTGTGACTACAGACACGCCGCTTCTCACCAAGGCGCAGATTGACTTTTATGTCGAAGAATACACTAGAAAGCCAATTAATCACACGCTCAACGAGTACCGTAACAACAAGCTGAATTGGGAAGATGAGCGGGTGCTTATCCCTGACAATACCACTTACAGCGGCAAGTTCAAGCAACCTGCGCTGTACATCGCTGCAACCCAAGATCTCACGCTGCCTCCGTCTCTATCCGAAGGAATGGAAACGTACTTTGACAATTTGAGCCGAGGTGAGATTGACGGCGGGCATTGGGCAAGGTGGCAGAAGCCTCTCGAGGTTGAAAACTATGTTGGAAACTGGTTAGAAACCTCGGTGCTTGGCAATGCTTCCTTGAACCTTACCGCAGGGCTCGGTCTTGGAGCGCCCTGCGTGTAGGTGCTAGATGAGGCGATGAACCAGCACAGGCGTCTGGCCATCATCAACCTTGCGCCTTTGTATTAGACCCGTAACAGTGCCACCTGCCATGTCTATAGAGTTCAAAAAGTCTTCTGTACATGTTGAGAATAAGAGAGAAGCCAACATAGTCGTTGAGTGTTTCAAATGGCAGTGGGTAAACATTGACGCCGGGGAATTTGTAATACATTGAGCTTAGCTCCATGATGAAATTAAGAACATCAATCATATGAATGACTAATAGAGTAGACGTTGAAAGATGTTTAACTCAAAGTCAAAGTCAAGAGCTAGTCTGGCGTGTTTGGTCAATTTGCTGACTGGATGCATAGCATGCACGGTGCGTCAGTTCGCATGTGAATAACCTCGTGTGCCGATCTACGTCATTCCGTCATCCTGCAGAAGGCGGGGAACATATCTTATCGATGCTCAAGTGTGTAAATTATCCAAATTCCTCGCAATTGTCACTCCGTCACTCCATGAAACAGAGCTGAATTGACAATGCCTCATTCACCGTCGGTCGTCGAGGAAGCCTCTGTTGCCCGAACAGGTTGGGGGTCTAACATTCCACTCGTTGACCTGGGTGCCCTGAAAGACAGCACCAACCCTGAAGCAGCACTGAATGCCGGCAAGAGTCTTGTGGACGCTTTCAGAATATCGGGCTTTGCCTATGTCAAGAACCATGGAATCCCCGAGGAAATCATCAAGTCCGCCTTCCAGTGGGTTCGTCTACAAGAACGAACTTTCTCTTCATCGCTGTCCTTGCTGATAATTCCATGATTAGAGTGAGAAATTCTTTTCCCTCCCGCAGGCTGAGAAGGACAAGGCGCCGCATCCACCCGAGGGATGGTGGCATCGCGGGTACTCCGGCATTGGCCGAGAAAAGGTGTCGCAGATGGTATTCGACGCCGAAGAAATCAGCGAGTTGAGGAAAACCCCAGACTTCAAGGAATCATACGAGATTGGGCGCGAGGACGATGATCACCTACCCAACATCTGGCTCCCCGAGGAGTCGCTCCCTGGGTTTCGGTCATTTTTCAACAACTTCTACGAGGTCTGCTATCAGCTCGAACTCCACCTGCTCCGTGCTATGGCTCTCGGCATGGGCCTGGACGAATATTTCTTTCGGGACTACCATGTGATGAGAGACAACCAGATCCGCCTCCTCCATTACCCGCCGGTCGAGGAGAAGCTCTTGCGCGCCGGCAGGGTCGAGCGGCTGGGAGCGCACTCGGACTTTGGCTCCATGACGCTCCTCTTCCAGGACGAGGTCGGCGGCCTCGAGGTAGAGGACCCCAACGAGGAGGGCCGATTCTTGCCCGTGTCGTCCATCCCTGGGACGATCGTGGTCAACATTGGCGACTTCATGCAGCGGTGGAGCAACGACACTCTGCGGTCCACTGTGCATCGTGTACGAGCGCCGCCGCTCGAGACGAACGAGAGCGGTGACCGCGTGACCCGGGCACGATATTCAATTCCGTACTTTATCGGCGCTGATCAGGAGAAGACGGTAGACTGCGTGCCGGGTTGCTACGGCCCCGGTAAGCCGAAGAAGTACGAGCCGATAAACAGCCGCGAGTACATCGAGATGCGACTGAATGCGTCGTATTAGAGCCGGAGAGATATCCTGATTATCGTGCCTAGCAAATGAGATGGTTGTCTTTCTTGAAGAAGTCTAGGGCCCCGTCGGCCACCCCTCGTTCCTGGTCTTGAGCGGCCGACTCCGTACAACACATGTGCATGCTGTCAAGGTCACAGCAGTCACCATTAAGCACGCGGAGACCCAGGTTCTTGATCATTAATGAGTGCTATTCCTTGCAGGTTCTTGCAGGCGAGATCCACTGGCAAATGCCGCGAGTCCTCAGCTGGTTGGCCTACCCGCTGACGATCCCCGGCCCCTCTTCCGGTCGTTTCTGGTGATGAGGGCCGAACATGGTAGCATTTTACACCTTTGGTCAGCGGCCTTGGCGCATCGCTTGACACGTTACCATGAGCCATGGCACAGCTTAAAGCTGCAAAATTCGGGCGGAGCTGACATGAAGCTGACAACCGGCAGATGAGGAGATGCTCTCCAAGACTCCAACGGGTTGGAGAAGAGAAGCGAAGAAGAAGACCATATCCAATCCGCCCGCCCCCTCCCCGCCCGGGGATAGGGATGGTGTTGATGCGGTGAAGGGAAAATTGACTGATCACCCAAAGAATTGGAGGCGACAAGGCGTGCGCACGTCCACGACCAGGCGCTTTGCCCGGCCGCTGTGGGGTTTTCCGAGCTCATTGAAGAAGGGGAACAGGGACCGGGGATTTTGTCGTGACTCGTGGCGGGCAAGTTTCCACCCTCTCCCGCTGCCGCTTAAGCAATTCGATTTCTCAGTCTCAGAATTACACACTCTCTCCCTTTCCTCCCGGGATTCGAGCAACAGTTACCCGGAATCTGGGTACAGCAACAGGAAACCCTGCGACGACACGACTAGTGTACAGCTTCACATCGCGAGTGCAAACCCCCCGATACCATCCGACAAATGTGTCCCGAGGGAGACGAGGACCAGACGGCCGCGGCCACGGCGCAGCAGCAGGAGACTGCGGCGAACGCAGCGGCTGGAATTCTACCGGCTGAGCACTGGGTGCAAGCGGCACGAGTCAGTTCGACACCTTTTTCCACCGCGGGGGCGTAGATTCTCTACATGCCCCCCCTTTCAACGGCGGCCGCCCGCGGGATTTTGATGATTGACAGGCCGCTAGGACGCTGCTAACGACGACGATGCCGACTCTGCGCTAGGCGACGACAACGCCAGCTCTACGGCGTCGATCACCTCTACGATCTTGCAGTACCGGAAAATTCACGGGAGGACGTTCCACGGCGAGGTTGGCGACGCCCAGTATTGGTAGTGCCTCCCGCGGGCTGAGAGAACTGAGCGTTTTGAGCGTTGCCGCTAACGGATTGTGAAAGGGGGAGCAACGATGAGCAACAGAATGAGGCTTGGGATATCAAGTGAGATGGAGACCGCCAATGACGAAAGAAGTGAGAGGTCGAAGCTGACGGTCATTAGCCATCACTTACTCACCTTGTCGATGGGCGACAAGCTTCACTTGGCACCGCTAGACAAAAGCAAGGTAGGTGACGGGCTCATCGGCGGTGGCTTGCTCATCGGCCTGAACTAACGAAACCCTAAATAGCTAAACAAAGCGCTGGATATTGGGACAGGAACAGGTGAGCGGCGCTTATGTCATTCTCGGCTCATGAAGTCAGGCTAACGGCATCGTAGGTATCTGGGCTATGTAAGTCCCTGCTCAGAAATTCGACATGAGTATGTGATGCAAGAGGCTGAACTCTGTATAGTGATTTTGCCGACGAGAACCCCGAATGTGAAGTCATTGGAACGGACATCTCCCCAATCCAACCTAGCTGGGTTCCTCCTAACCTGAAGTTGTGAGTACTCGAAGCGTCAAGATCCAGCAGCTGGTGCCGTTGATGACCCCACACAGTGAAATTGACGACTGCACGCGCGAATGGACCTTCGAACCAGAGTCCTTTGACTATGTTCACATCCGCTTCCTGGTCGGCAGCATCGCGGACTGGCCCGCGCTGTTCAAGCAGGCGTACAGGGCCCTGAAGCCGGGCGGATACCTGGAGAGTTTCGAGGTCTCGCCGGCCATTATGAGCGACGACGGGACCGTCCCGGAGACTAGCGCGCTGGGCCAGTGGGGTAAGTTCTTCGAGGAGGGCGGCCGGAAAATGGGTCGGACGTTCCGGGTCCTCGACGAGAACTTGCAGAGGACGTCGATGGAGGACGCTGGCTTTGAGAGCATCACGGAGTGGAACAATAAGGTAGATGAGAGCCCTTTGAAGGATGACCTGCGCTTTCGGTATCAGAGGAAAGACTGACATGGGAAATGATAGGCCCCCATCGGCAACTGGCCAAAGGACGAGGTGAAGAAGGAGATTGGCGAGTGGGCTCAGCTGACGCTCCTGTCGGACATTGAGGGCTACGTTCTTTTCATGGCCAACGTCATGTCGACTTGGTCCCGTGAGGAAATCCACATCTATGCGGCGCAGCTGCGTCGCGAGATCCGGTCTGGTAAGCTGCATGGGTACTACCGCCAGAGAGCAGTCTGGGGACAGAAGCCTCTGAAGACCGAGGCGTAGTCCCGCTCTTCGCTACTACCTTGATTACTCTTGATTTCATCTGAGCTAGCGAGCGTGAATAAGCATATGCAGCCGAGTTCATCGAATTGGATGCCTTCCCACCACATTGGCGTGCTCTTATCTCATTGTGAAAGGAGTCTAGCCGCCGAGGCTCACACTTGAGAGATAAACGTGACCCGTAGGTGCGTCGGGTCGAGCCGACTCAATCAGCTTATACTATGCTCAGTAAGGCAAGGGCATCCGCATCTGGAAGGTGAATCTTCTATAAAGCAGAGGATTCAGGGTGCTGAGTGAGCTGTTCGAGCTTCGAGGTGGAACTCCGCCGGTCTCGATATTACGTGGAAGTTAACGGTGGCTTCAGATAATTCAAGGTTTCAGCATCGCTGAAGATGAACCGTCGCCGAAAATGAGTATAAAAGAAGGCTACTTAAGCCTGCTTACTCTGTCACCGAATTTCGCATCATCTTCAACCATCCGGGCAACTTGAACAATCACCACAACTATCTCACTCTGCTTTGCAACATCGAAGCCGGCAAAATGAAGTTCAACTTGCTCGCCCTTGCCGCTATTGTATCACTGGCCATGGCCGCGCCGGTCCGTTTCCCCTCTGGCCGTCGTTTGAGTTCATAGTGCCTGTGTCTAACACGTAGTCAACGTATAGGTAGCCGACAACGCTGTCGTTGAGGGCGCTGGTGGCTCCCCAGGCGGAAAGCCCTGGAAGCGCGATGACGCTGTCGTTGACGGCGCTGGTGGCTCCCCAGGTGGAAAGCCCTGGAAGCGCGATGTCGCTGTCACTGAGGACTATCCTGGTGGAAAGGGCTGGTAGTGCAACGATGCGTCATCGATGCCTCATGTTCTCTTCCGTTGGACTGCGAACAGAGCCTCAGTTTGTTAGGTAGCTCATATCGCATGTGCAAAGCCTCTGACGCTCGAGGGAAATGAATAGACATACTGCAGACGAAAGCTGCTTGTGTAAAGCTTCAAATGGCATTCAAGCTCGGTTCTAATCCTGAGTGGTTCTACTCGTATGAATGACCTAACTTCGTACGACTAAAGGTATCTCGTTTGCTCATAACATCACGTCAAGTCTGAATTTCCCACACGTTGAGAATGCCAGAATCATTCCTGGCATGGTGCCCATGCAAACACCGCCCAACCACCATGTACTGCCCATTCCCAGAGAAGGCAGCCGACACCGCGAACCCAGACTCTAACCGCGCTGAGTAGACCACCTTTCCAGTCGCCAGATCCGTGGCATCAGCACCATCGTCTGACCGGTACACAACCCACCGCAGGTCAGGTGAGATCGCCAACGGGACGCCCTCGCTCCCCTTTGCCGTCTCAAGGTTGTAGCTGTTCATTGCGCCGCTCTCAGGGTCCCATATCGTCACCGTCCTGCCCCAAATCGATGCAATCACTCCCGCCGGGCTCACAGCAAGCCGGAGCGGGTTCCTCCAGTCCTCCATCTCGATCTTGGCAATGTTCCGGCCAATTTCGACATTCGTGATCCTCAGGGTCCCGTCCTTGGACGCGGTGACGAGCCTGGTGCAGTCCGCCGTCCACTCCGCGTGCGTGACTTCATCAGTGTGGCTGCGGATGACGCTGTACCCCTGCCCTTTGGCGGCCGTGACGATCTCGACACGATTACGTACTCCCTTGATTGCCAGAAGCTGGCCGTCGGGGCTAAAGGAAAAGGCGCGGATGCCATGCCACTGCAGAATGAACTTGCGCGCATTGGGGCTGTTGTCGTTGACCCATTCGACGACGTACAGGGCCGGCCTTTCGAAGTGGACCATATCGTGTGAGGTTAGAATCGGCTTAGGGAACCGGTTGACGTATTCATCGTGGTGCTCCGTCGTTACGGCGACGAGGTCCATCAGCGGGGAGAAGACCATGTTCACGCCTTTCACTTTGATGGTGCGCCTGCGCTCTCCTGAGGCGGCGTCGAAGAGACTGATGTCTTTGAAGAAGTTGGAGACGGCGAAGGAGGTCGGGTCTGTTGCGGAGGTGAAGCGGATGTCGACAGGTTCCTTTTCCAGGTTCATGGTGATCTTGCCGACGTGACGGAATGTGGCGTGGGCGGGAGCTGGTGCGAGGAGAGTCGGGTATGGGTTCACATCTCCGTCTACGCTTGGTGCGGCGGACATGGAGTAGGTTGAAGAGCCGGCGTTGTCGGCGGTGACGGAAAGTCTCGCCACGTCTGATGCCGGAACCGTGGTCGACTGGTTGTCTATGAAGGTCCGGAGGAAGTTGAGGAACCCGGCGAGCTTCTGTGGCGATATGCTCTGGTCTGATGCGCGTTGTCGGTTCAAGATCTCCTTGATGGAGTTGATCTCCTGGAGGATCGCGCTGGTAGCATATGGAGGGGACTCGCCGGCCTCCTCTGCTCTTTGAAGATGTCGGACCCTGCTGTGTCTCAGTATCTCACCAACATCTCGTAAGCAACTGAGTGGGCAAGCTTACAGGTCTAATGCATCAACCGCCAGGCCCATTGTCCTCCTGCCCGTAGTCAAATGTGAGTTGAGGGCCGAGGCGCGGCTGGCTGCACTCCTCCACGCATCGTCACCGCGCCGAGACAGCGACCATCGGGACTTCTCAGGTCCCGTGTCAGTGACAGACCCTACGATCTGGCTGATAACCTCATTGCAGAATGCCGGGACGCATCGGATTTCGCTCAAGAGCTGGTCCTCTCCTTCGCAACTCGCTACATTGCGTCGAAGTGCGACGATGCTGTCCGAGAGTGAGAGGACTTGTTCTAGCACGGGGGAGAGCTGTGCTTCGGCTTCAGGATGGGCCGCAGTGAAGTCACGTAAAGCTGCGGTGGCCGGTGACAGACCGGCTTGCAGCTGATGGCATTCTGAATTGACACTGCTGGCGTCTGACGTGCTCATGATGGTGTGATACTTGATCGAATGTCTTGGGAGTACATGGCGTTGAGCTTCATTCCGCGGCGGCAGTTGTCGCGCTTATGAATTAGCGAAATGCTTAACTTGCCCCCCATCAGGCAGCCAAGTTTCGAAGCGGCTATGCTCAAGGCTGGGAATGCCAAATGATGTCAGGGGAACTTGAGTGCAGATCTGTCGTGGCACAGTCAGCACTTGAGCTTCTCTTTGGTTTAGTGCTCTTCACTGAGATGACTTCTTAGAGACCTTGCGCCACTGTGGTGGTGTCACTACCGGTGCTAACAATTCTCCAATGAGGACCAAAGGTCATTAACTGTGCTACAGGTAGGGCTGCGTCGTCTCTCCCGTTGTTCCACCCATGCGATCCTGATCCTGCCGGTGATTCTTGCATGTTGTTATCTTTTATGTATGCCGTGACCTGGTTTCCACCATGCCACGGACGGTGAATTAGGGTTGGATGCTGCCGGCTTCTCACAAGATTATCAGGGAGTGCGGCACATTACCTTACCGTGCGCTGCCCGCGTGTTGAGATCGTCGCCTTACAAATTCAACACTAGCCATGGCAACTTCTCGTGTTCGCGCTGCTCTTGCGACAGACTATTGAAGGTCGTTACAAAGTCTCTGAATCGTACTGCGTTCCAGCTCTATTGACGACAATTTGGGGCTTTCAGTTGATGTTGGCTGAGGGCTTCTGGCACCTCCACTCTACTAAGCACGGACATAGATCTATAGGTCTGCTAGGCGCCTCCCCACCCAATCAACTATCACTGGATGTCAACAACCACCAATCCCCGATAGTCTAGTGGTGAGGATATCTGCTTGTCACCGGGGAAATCCCAGGATTCGCAGGGGACCGGGGTTCAATTCCCCGTCGAGGAGTTCTTTTTGCTTTTGAGGCTCTCATGATGCCGATTTTGCTTTTTCCTATTATGCATTCTCTTTTTAAGTCACTTGTGCTTCCGTTGGCCTATCTCGAAATGCAGATATAAAGTAGTTGGTTGCGTGATGAAGCTTCAAATAGAGGACGACCGATTTGACTCCATGCCTACTTCATTCGCATATCCCTAACTATGCCAGAACAAACCCTGCGCCGTTCGAGATAGTCACGTAGTTGGGCCTAGGCAGCTCCTCCTCGGTTTCCCTGGCCTCTTCCTCCAGGCCTATTTCCAAAGTCTTGTCTCCATAGTCGAAGAACCAGGTCAAGAACCCGGTATACTGGATGCCTTCTTGGCAATGGATCCAATACTTTGGTGAATGCTTCCGCTGGATTTTCAGAGCATTAGCTACCCCCTTGGTCTTGAGTCCAACGCCGGCCTCGTTGATTGGGTGCGTCATTGCAATAACCTTCGCGTCGGGGTTCATCTCCATGGCGGCTTCGACGATACCGGGGTCAACTCCGTGAGGGCTGTACAAAATGACTTCGTCTTTTCCATTCGCAGCTGCGATTTTGATGACGATGGCATGGTAAAGGTTCGGGTACTTCTTTGTCTCGTCTTCAAGCCGGAAGATGGACAGCCACTCGGGCATCTCTGGCGTAGCGGGCCACGCCTGGCCACGTACAAAGTCCGGAAGAACGTGGACGTTGTGAAAGTGCTTCATTGCAGAGATCGTGGTGGCGGCGTCTTCTACGGCAAGGACTTTGAGTGATGGATCAAAGGTTCGCAGCGTCGGTTGGTGCAGGTGATCCGGATTGGTATGGGTGACGGTCACCGCATCGAGCCAGTGCTCGTCGTCTTCCTTGGAGCCCCCGACTGCCTCCTCGATCTCTCGGACTAAATCTTCGCAGGACTCGATGGTTTCTAGCACCGATTTTTCCTTGAGCGATAGCCGCAAGAAGTAGCTAATGAGCATGTCGCTGACGCCAAAGAGCCAAGGGTCTTGCAAGATATGGTAAAAGACCTTTTTACCGGCCGCTCCTGCAGGCCTGGGGATAGAAATGAGCCATGCGTTGTCGCAGTTTGCGAGGGTTACGATAGGTCGTCTGGGGGTTTGTCTCGCTGCGGCGAGTGTTGCGATGAGATTCGCGCGGTCCATGATGGGGGTTGAGAAATGGTGGTGATGAGTACGCGACCAAAGATGAATTGGTCATTGCGGGGGGAAACGTCAATAAGTACTATGGTGATAATGATATTGATCAGCATGGCGAAGTCGAATGTGTTTGAAGCACAACAAGGGACAATTTGCATCCAACCAATGTCAACGTCGAGAATCAGCCTGTCAGATTTTAGTTTACCATGTCAGCACTCTCATGGGATTCATATCCAATGCAGTCTCTTTGAAGGATTCGCCTGTGAGTTGGTGCAATTGAATAGAATGATTCTGATAAGCAAATAAGATCACAAACGATAGAAATGTCACAACTTTGCATATGCCCAGAAATCGGGATCCGATTCGCCTTGGTGGTTGCAGTTTACGACTTACGCTATTAGTATGGATTATTATAGCGCACGCTGTGAATGTCAATTCTGTTCCATTCAAGATACCTATACTCAGTAACATTCTGAATCTTCCTTAAATTCGATTGGCTGGGTTAGCAGTCGATGACATTTCATTGTACATCTTTGAAGTTGACGATTTGATACCATGATGGAAGCTCGTGCCAGACATCTTTTGTGGGGCGAAATAGCGCTCTGGCACATACCGCTTGTTTCTTAGTTCAAAATGTAAGCGCCCCCTCATTCCTCCATGAATCCGCGAGGCAACACGTATTACTCAGATCTGAACTTTCTCAAAATCGAAGTCTTCATTACAACGTTGAATGCCCGCTCAAGTCCTCACGAAGCAGCGATCTCTTCGAATCCACTCCGTAGTCGGTAAAACCCTACCCTGACTAGGTCTGACCTTCCCATGCTGCATTAGAAAGTCTAGATCTTTAGGGTACCAAATGTGCCCCAGCCATGTGGATAGAAGCTTGGCAAGGTCTGAACTGTATCGTAAAATGACCCGTCAACTCGGGACAAACTGAGGCCACAGCTAGAGAATGTAACTAAAAATACAGAAAAGTCAACTTAGCACAAGCCAAGATGTCACCAAATCTCCAAGGTCATGGTTATGTTTTAGTGACAACATCGACGGCATTGCTGACTCGGTTACGTAGTTGCTATTGGTTATAACCTCATAGCGGTCTCTACTTGCCGCTTTGTCGTTAGAACCGGATGAAAGCGGAGCATATAAAACCAAGACACCTCGCCATCTTGGCAAGTAAGTCGACCCACCCCCTTTTAGCCACCCCCCCCTTTTGGCCACCCTATTAAAACATAGTATTAAAACATCGCTACTAACTATACTTAATTAATTAACTATCTTTTACTACTATAATAATATAGTTATTATTCTCCCTAAGTAATTCGACCCTTACGAGTTAACTAAGACTAACTAAATAGTTACTAAAGTCCTTTTAAGCTCTTTATATATTTTAAATATTCGCGAACTTAGTATTTAAGTTTATTAATATACTCTTTTTTTATAGCTTTAATTAGTTAACTTTAGCTTTTAAAACTCGAATATAGTACTAAGATATTATTAAATAGTAGGCCTACTTATTAAATACTTTTTTTATTTTTCTAAATAATAATCGTTAAGTATTATAGTTTAAACTAAGCTTTATAAGTAACTTTAATTAATTATAAAGCTCGCTAGCCTTTTTAAGTATTAACTAATTAATAATAAACGCCGCTAATACCTAGTTAATAGCTTTTTTAATATTACTAATTACTTATTTAGTATTTACGGTCTTTTTAATTAGTATAACTAAGTTAAGTAGGACTATTAGATTAGTAAGTAGTCTAGCTATATTAGGGAGATATAGTCTAGTTACTTTTTATTTATTTTATATATTTAACGACGTTAGACTAGCTAAACGAGCTTTTTAATAATAGTTTAAGAAGTACTATTTTTTAATAATAATAGAATTATTTACTATATCCTCTTTACTAAGCTCCTTCTTATACTTAAACTTAATAAGTTTAAAAATAGTTATATTTAATAACTAGAGGATATAAGAAGTATATAATAATAAGAATAGTAAGTAAATATTATTTCTATAGCATTCTTATATAAATTCTATTGTTATATAACTCCTATAACTATTTAGAATTAATAATCGAGGCTTATTAAATATACTAAGCCCCCTAAAGGGGGGGGTCTTAGTTTATAATAAGAATACTATTTTTAACTATTTAAAAGTAGTTTTATTAATTGTTTAGCTATTATTTATTATTATAAACTCCTAACTAGTATAAGGGTTAAGTTTAAGTAAAAATCACTATTACTATACCGACTTTCCCTTATATATAATTAGTAATTTAATAGCTCGATTATTAATAAAAATATATTTAATTATAAATACTTAAGTACGCGAACTAAGCTCTTTTCTTTATATTATTATAGTCTTTACTTTATTTAAAACTAGGCTATTAAATCCCTTACCCTCTAGGATACTAGTTTTATTTATATTATACTTATTAGCCTATTTAATATCGCTAATCTTTAATATATTAAGTAATCTAAATTATAACTTAATTATATTAGTAGTAGCCCTATTTAGATACTTCGAATTAATAATACGACTTCTCTAGACCTTAATTAATAAGTTCCTCTTTAAAAAAGCGTTTTTTTTTTTTTTAAGAGGATTTATATCCCCCTAAGATTTTAAAACTCGCTTAGCGAATTTTATAAGCTATTTATAGGTTAGTATAACGCTTAGATTATACTAAATACGAACTTATTAAGCTAGTTAGTCTTTTTATTATAAAAGAAGTTTTTAGAGGTCTATAAATACTATTACCTTTACTTAGTAGCCTCTTTTATAGTTACGAAAAGTTAACTTTAAAACTCCGAACTTAATTAAGGCCTAATTAACTAAGAGACCTCTTTTAATAGCTTTAAGAGCCTAAATAATTTTATTTTTAGTATACGAGACTATTATATATCGATAAATAAGTATATAAAAAAGAATTATATTTAGACGATTTTTGTAATTATTATGGTGGTTTGAAAATCGTGGGTAGGGTTTTAATACAGTAGCTGGGATGGAGAAATGGGGTAGCTAAAAGGGGGGGGTGGCCAAAAGGGGGTGGGTCGACTTAAGGAGTCGTTCTTTTTTCCTAATCTGGTCATGGCTAGACGCGTTTCTCTTCTCATTTACAATTCTGCATCAGCACAAACTACTTAGGTTGAGTTCAACGACCTGTATTATCTATTCCCACCGGAATCACGAACTTAAATCACTTGCAATTTGGTCTGGGGGGAGGGACGTTTCTATTAACATCACACGTAGCACAAAACCTCACCTCACCTTACAAAATCGGCTAATGCCGGGCGGATTTCAATGGCTGCTTAAGCTCATAGGCGCTCTCGCAACGGTTCGTCAACCCGCACTCGACGAGGCTGACAAACGCGTCGAAGTCTCATCGCGCTTGGCTCTTTCTACCGTCTCTTGGCGTAGGATCTAACTTTTCTCTGCTCTTGACACAGGATGCGGGACATGTCGAACAGCCCGTATCAAGTGCGACGAGGCGCGCCCGTTCTGCAAGCAGTGCGAGCGTCGTGGTGTCGAGTGTGTCGGATACCAGATACATCTGAAATGGGTTGAGATTAGCGATATCAGCCCGGATAGCCAATCTGCAAGCAAGAGCGTCATCAAACCCCGAAGTTCTTTGACGATTTGTCCATCAAAAAAGTCGGCCGCGTGTAGGAAAAAAGCTATCCCCCCGACATCCGTAGCACGCAGTCTGTCAGTGGGCCCGAAACTTCATTCGTCGTCAGATGCCTTCATTTTCAGACACTAGGCCGACTCTTTGCCGGATCTTATATATCTGTTGGTATCCCTATTACAGGGTAGTTAGTTCGAACCGTAGTTAACGAAGAGATTAATTAAACTATATAAATATCTGCGTAGGTATAAAAAAGAGGTTCTAACCGTAGGTTAGGCTAGCTACGATAATTATAAATAGGGCCCCTAATTAGCCCCTGCGCAGTCGGCTATATACCGTAGTTAAATTAAACTTCTAATCCGATACTAACTTTCTCTTTCTTTTATCGATTTAACTACTATAGTTAGAGGTATAATTCGACCTCGGGCCCGTTTACTAAGTCGTCTCTTTTTCTCCCTTTTCTTTACTCTTTTTATATAACCTATCCCTCTATTCGTATAATAACTTTTTTATTACTTACGAATTACTCTAATCCCTTATTTAGTACTATTTTTATAAAAGCGTTTACGAGGTTATTTTTATTATTAATCTAACGAATCTCGAGTATTTCGCGCCTTTTATATAATTACCTAAGGGCTATAATATCGATTATAAGCCTCTTTTCCTTTATCGTTCTTAATTTAACGAGGTATTTATATAGTAAGTAGGAATCTATATAAATAACCGTTAAAATAAGTAAAAAGCTAATTCGATCGGTAATCTTCTTTAGCGTTATTAAAATCGTATAAAAGAGATTAACGCCGTTAATTATATTATAAACCTTTAACGCTAGTACACTTCTCGTTACCTACTTACTTTTAGTTAATAAGTAATAAATTATATTACCGTATATAATAAATTCGCTCTCGCTTATACTCTCGTTAACTAGGATAATAATATACCCTAATTACGAAGTAAGGTCGTTATTATTCGTAAATAACCTATCGATAAAGACGTAAAGCTTGCTAGTTATAAGGTCGATTAGGTAATAGACGAGACCTCGATTAAGATTTATCTACTACTACTTAAGCTGCTTATTAAGTACTTTAACGTCTCGTTTAGTTAGATCTATAGCCTACGCTACCCTAACGTAATTAAAAGTCGCCTCGGGCTAATAAATACTTATAATATATACCCCTTGCGCGAGCTTAGTTTTATACCGCTTTTTAACGTTAGTTATATTTAAATCGACGAGGTTAATCTTTTTACCCTACCCCTTTTATTAAAAAACGACGGGTTCCTTTTTAATTATAAGAATCCCGCTGTTAAATATTAAGGGGGTATTTATTATAAAGACCTCTTTTAGCTTCGCTACGAAGCCCGCTTTTTAAAGCTCTTTATCCTCCTTTTTTATAAAGTTAATATTAAATAGGCTTAATATATCGTCGGTCTATATTCCGACGATCTTAAATTAGTCGCTTTTATACTCCGTAATTAGTAGGCACGGGTCGTACGTAGAGGTAACTATTAATAGTTAATTAATATAAAAATCGTAGTAAGTGGCCTACTAATAGGTGCCCGATTTTACGAGCCTATATAGTAGCTTAAGTACTTTAATAATCGTGCCTTCTAGGTACTTACTAGCTATTTCTTTTAGTAGATAGGCTAGGATTCTCCTTATAAGCCCTGTGGCCGATTAGGTATAGGCCTAGGTAATATTACGGTTCTAAATCTCGTATCCCTTCTTCCGTAGCGATATTATTAATACTATTATTAATCGTTAGCTATAGCGCTATATAGTGGGCGATTATATAAGTAGCGTCGCCTTTTTAACGTCGCCGTACCCCTAAATTACGTATCTAGACTTCTTATATAGCTAAGGTGTTCCTTTCTTTTTAAATTTTACGAACTATTCGTAATTTAAATATGCGGAGGTTTATATGTTTTTCTAGGTTATATAAGATAAATCGATAGACCCCTCGATTATAAAGAGTGTCTATTTTAATAAGATCTAATCCCTTATACGGCTTTTTAGTAGTTATAATTACGCCTTCTTTACGTAGTTTAACCGCTAGCTCGAAATCGGCTTTCTCTTTTACTATATAAAAGGTATTAATTACCTCGTCGCTAGTAATAAATTGCCGTATTAGGGCTTGCCGTCGTAGTCTTTTATAACGTCTCGCTAGTAGTATTAATGCCCTTTTAGTAATTTTCTTTTCCTCGTTATTTATTAGTACTACTACGACGATTTCGTCGAGGATAATTTCTTATACCTCTACTACGGGTTATATAGTTTCCCCTAGCTCTTCTTCTTCTTATAGGTTAGAAATTACCTCGTTAAGATCTATATAGTACGGTCTAACTACTATAATTAATACTTCGAGTAGCTAGTCGCGATCTCTTATAACTATATAAGAGCGCTCGTTAATAGAAATTAACTTATATAGCCTAGTTTATTATTAGGTAATTTCGTACTATACTCGTATATCCGAATTTAGTAGTATATTTAAATTATCCCCTATATCGGGCCTATTGCGCGTAGTAATTACCTTGTTAATTTACCTTTTTATACTTACTTTGCGCAGTGCTTATATTATTTTTTTAACTACTTAGGCTCGTTAGCTTATGCCTAGCGACGGTAGCGAGGCTAAGGTTATTTTTAAATATGCTCTAAATACTAATAGCGTTAATATAAGTCCGTTAGGCCCTATAGTATCGTTATAGTATTTAAGTACTATTTAGAAGCATTCGTCGTTAGTAAAATCCGGATTTTCTTTTTTAATAATTCTAAACGCCCTTTTTAACTACTAGTATGCCCTTTTTACTTTTTTAATACTATAGTGCGCTTTAACGGGTACGACTTTTAGCTATATACCGTAGGCCGTCGTATTATCCTTAAATTCTGCCGACTTAAAGCTAGTACTAGCGTCGGTTCTAATACTATCTAGCGGTCCTTAGTATATATCGATCTAGTTTTTTTATAGGGCTGCCTATACTATCTTTACTTATAAATCCTAGAGGAATTGCCCTACTTAGAAAGATATAGCTACGTCGATTATATATAGTACTAGCCGACTATTTAAATAGAAGATATCGACGACTATTTCCTAGTTAAAGTTGAGCTTATTACACAATTTAAACTTAAATCTGCGTAGGCTCTGCGTATTTATTTAGTATTAATAATATACTTTTATTAACTACTCTAGCGCCCCTATTTCGATATTATTATTACTTAATTATTTTAAGAGGTTATATAGCCTCGTAACCGACAGGTACCCGAATCTCTAGTATAGTCTTCTAAGCTTACTTTCCGTTAGGTAATTAATCGACTTTATATTATTAATAAGCTTTATAAACGCATGCCCCCATCGTCGTTCGACTATCTTAAAGTGCTTACTACTAGAGATTCTGTTCTTTGTATTATCGAATATAATACCTAGTTAATCTATATTTTTTAAATATAAGAGAAATAGGGTATTAACGGGTAAAATATAGAAAGTTATCGTTCCGAAGTATGTCTTTATTTTTATTATACCTAGGGCGACGATTTCCTTATCTAAGCTAAAACTAATCCTCGTAATACTTACCGTTAACGTATTAAGCGTTACTAGCGCGATCTTCTATAGTGCCTAGAATTACCCTTTTTTTTTAGTTAACTATTACAATACCTTAGTATTTAGAATAATCCTATAAAAATTATCTAGGCCGTACCTTTTGCTTATATAAAATACTTATACGAGCTTAGTATTTAAAGGATCTAAGTAGTATAAAAAGGACCCCTCTAGCTACCCCTAGATTTGCTTAGTATTATATTCCTTTTTTTTAAATATCGAGAGAGATAGCGTCTTCTCTTTAATTATTAAGAGAATGGGCTTTGGCCCTATTAAATTCGCCCTTTCGGCCGCCTCCGTATCCGTTATCTAAAGGACCTTCCCTTACTATTTATAAATAAAAGCCTATTTATTAAGAGCTTTTACTACCCTCTATTTGTTTAGTTTCGTATATCCTCCGGAGGCTAACGGGGCGAAAAAAGAGTAGTTAATATCGTCGATTTCGTCGTAATCTAATTTATTAGTATAGGGGGTAAGATCTTCCTTATCTTCCGAATCTCTTATGGGGGGTATATACTTTAGGCCGCTACTTTAGCTACCGTTACTAGGTTCTATATCCCTAGATCTGCCCTTATATATAACGAGGAATTAGTTAAACCGACGAGGGCTAGTTTTACTATTTACTACCCTCGACTTTTTATACTATTCGTACGATTTAGTACGCTCTTCTTTAGAGTAGTTACTTAACTAATATCTATTTTCTTTATAAATATAGTATTGCTTTTTTTATTACCCTGCCCGTAAGTTAAATCTCTACTTATTCGACGAATTTAGGCCTCCTTATTAGCGATTACCGTATCTAGCCTCTTTTCCCTTTTTATTATACGTTCGATCGACTTAATATTACTAATAAGGGCCGTCGTATGCTTAGAAATAGGTTTAGCGCGGTATTTTTATTTTAATATTAAAGCTAGATCTTAGCTTTGAGTAAAGCGTCTCGTAGTCTTTGGGTGCTTAATATAGGGTGATTTTTATTTTTAATATACGCTAGATTACGGTATAAAAATATCTAACTTTCCGCTCGTTTATCCTCTTATTTAGCTAGGTTTTCGCTAGCTTATTAATTCGATCGATAAGCTCTTTAAGGATCTTTACTTATAATTTGCCCTCTATTATCTTAGCTATAGATACGAAAGAAATCGCTCGTAGCTTAAATAGGAGCTCTAGGTTCTTATCGTAGGTTTTAAAGCGGCTTCGGATTGCGTTAATTATACTAAGAAAGTCGTTTCGATCGAGATTACGTACTACTTCGTAGTAATAATTAAAAGCTTTACTTATAAGTACGATATTAATTACTAAATAGTACTAGTGTTCCCTAATTCCGACTTTTTTATAATAATCGTAAAATATTGTTAGGGTTTTTTATAAGACCTTATACTTCCCCCCAGAGTATAATTTCTTTTTTAAAAAGATCTTTTTAAGGTCTATAAATTGCCTCGTATTCGCTACTAGATTTTTAGTATTTATATACGAACCCTGCGTCGCTACGTACTATTAGTAACTTCGGGTCGTTTACCTCCTTTTTTATTAGCCGATCGGCGCCGAATTTCGTATTAGTAGCGGTAACGAGTTATAGATCGAAATAGGTAGAATTGTTAATTATCGTACTTCTAGTATTATATTTTGCCCCGGTATATCCTTTTATAATAATAGATTTCCGTTAGTAATTATAAAGAGGAAATCTAAGTCGTTTACCCTTTTTCTAAATTCGTTAAAGCAATTATACGCTCTATCGACCTATACCTAGTTTTATAATATAAATTCCTCCTCTATAATTATTATTATTAATATTTCGTATAGCTCTCGTAATTATAATTACGCTAGTAATACCCCTCGCCCGTAGAGGAATCTATTAACTACTTTTATAATTCTTAGGCTTGCGCTTATGAACTATTTATCTAGTTAGTAGCTAAGGTTGTCTATAATCTTATAAAATAGGAGTTACCCCTATAGCCCCTTTTTTTTATAGACCTTAGTTAAATAGATTAATACTACGTTAATTTACTCGCCGTTAGGCTAATCCGCGATTCTATATATCTATATCCCTTAATAATCCGGGTTAATATTTACTTACTTATAAAGGATTAAGATTTTATTTAAGATCGGGTTTTATCCTCTTTTTTTTTACCTTAACTTACTAAGGGTCGTGCTCTAGCTTATGCCTATATTAGCGGTTATTAGTATATTTAATCTTAATAAGGATATATTTAATCCGCGCGCAGGTCGTAGCAAATCTATGCTTTTACTACTTAACGAATTTATTAGGGTTTAAGAGATTCCCGCTTCCTCTCGCTATTTTGCTACTATTCTCGTTTTTACTATTTTTAGTAATTACTACTATCTTTCTAAATCGCTAGCTATCGTACTTACTAAGATCCTCTTTTTTATTTAATAAAAAAGGGTAGGTTTTAGTAGTTCTTTTTAATAATAATAGCGGCAGACGTTTATATTACTATAAGAAAATATAGTAATTAGTCTCGGGATCTTTACTAGTTACCGATTTCCGCTATCCCGTATATTTCTAGCCTCCTAAGCCTCGTGCTCTTTATAATTTCTAAATAGCTTCCTTAGTTAATTTCTCGAAATTAGTAATCTCGTGCCGGGAGCTAGTATAAAAAAGAAGCCCTTTAGCGGCCCTCTAGAGGATTCTTTTCTTTTCCCCTTAGATCCTCGTCTTTTTAGCCTTTTTTTAGGTTAATAATAACTCTAGCGGGAGGTCGCAAGACTACTTTAAAATAGCCGCCTTTTTCCTAAGTTAATCTTTAAGATCCGTAATACTCTTAGTTCGATACTATTAGGACCTCTAAATCCCCTCCTCTCTCGTTAAACCGTCCCTTATATTATATTCCTAAGTAATACCCGGGGGGTAGTTAAGGGAGCTACGAGGAGGTTGTCTAGATCGCGGGCTTAAGGTCGTACTTATAAAATCTTCGTAATAATAGACTTTCCTATATACTATAAATCTCTTAGCTTAATAACTCCTATAGGGTTACTTTTATTACTAAATAAGAATATCTACGTTTAGAGATCCCCTTCTTCGATCGCGCGGTGCTCTTTTATACCGTACTTTTACTAATTTAACTAGTTAATTTCTAATTATAGGCCGGCCGCGGAAAAATCGTTTAATAAAAAAGCTACTCAGGGTAACGGTAAAAGGCTAGTTACTTAAGTAGTTCCGTTAATTAACGTAGTTTAACGTAATAAACGTCGACCTCTCGTAGGTAGTAAAGGGCTACGATTACTCGATTCTATATAGTATTTAAAAATCGCCCCCTTTTTCGTCTACTTCCGTAAGGTTAATTAGTACGAATCTCCTATTTTATATAGTATTAAGAGGTCGTCTCTTCTGCGTAGCGAGATACCTTACCGATTTATAATAATAGAATTTAATTACTAATTAGTATTAATATCCCTATTATAAAGTAGTTAGTTCGAACCGTAGTTAACGAAGAGATTAATTAAACTATATAAATATCTACGTAGGTATAAAAAAGAGGTTCTAACCGTAGGTTGGGCTAGCTATAATAATCGTAAATAGGGCCCCCAATTAGCCCCTGCGCAGTCGGCTATATGCCGCGGTCGAATTGGACTTCCAATCCGACAATATCCCAACCCTGAAGAATACGCTACCATACGGCAACCATATCTTGCCTTTGTCTGGAAGGAGAATTCCATCCTTCTTCCAGCGGTCCTGGCTGCCGGGTCCGCCCATCTTTACGCACTCGGGAAGCTCAAACATGCAGAAACTCTCGAAAGGAAACAGAGAGCACTCTCCACAATGGTGGCCTGCGTAAAGCAGCCTAGAACCATATCGAATCCCCAGTTTCAGACGTCGTTCCCAGTGTATTTGAGTGAAGAGGCGATTGCAGCATCAGCAGCGCTCGTTGGCATGGAAATCATGCAAGGGTCACATACACCATCAATCATCCCTCTTCTTCGAGGCCTTAAAGCGCAAATGCAAGAAAGACACAATTTACGACAAAGAGTGGCCGCAAATTGGCCAATCGAAAAGGACACTCCAATGATGGCAGTGAACGTCAAGATGAGGGCTTACATCGACACGTTCTGCTGCGTACCTTGCGCAACACACCCGGTCTTTGACGAGCAGGCCTGGCAAGATCTCATCCTCCCAAAATGTCAAGACTGCTCTGCCGCCAATGGGCCAGACATTGTTTTCGGCTACTCGATGCGCATCTTGCCGGTGATTGGAGCAGCAGCCTCGCTGGTTGACGACTTCTTCCAAACGATGATTATGCCCGAGGACTTTGTCTCTTCTCGATGTCATCTCCTAGAAAAACTTGAATCAGCTTGCCAAGATCTTCCACCTCCTCAACATCAGCCAGATCCAAATACTGATCCATCGGCTCCGCCAACGAGTCTCAAAATCCGCGATGCCAACGCCTGCATCGCAGCCGCCCGGGCCCACAGCCTGGCAACACAAATCTTCCTGCTCCGCGCGGACGAGGGTGACTCAAGCACGTTGGCAGCCGAACGTCCCACAAAGCATCCCCTGGCTTTGGTGGAGCAGCTATCCGACGCCGTTGCCGCCGTGCCGCTCGACACGCATGCGGCGACCATGATGGTTTGGCCCGTGTTTGTGCTCGGCTGCGAGAGCATGGCGGTGAGCGCACGGCGGTATGAGGTAGAAGACCTGTTTGAGAGGATTATCGACAAGCAGAAGCTTCTCGATATCTCAGTGGCGCTCAAGATGCTGCGGGAAAATGTTTGGACGGGCGGTGTGACAAACACTGCGAGCCCTGCGAGTAATTTGTCCCCTGCAGAAGAGCCGTGTCGATATACACAGAATCAGTGGGTCAAAATGTGTTGGAAAGAGCGGCTGCAACTTTGTTCGGCATAGGAAAACTACATGTACCTTACAAGTCTGCAATGACCGCAGATCTCACGACTGTGCGTGCAATCTATGACGCAGTAACCACATGTACTCGTACGAGAGATGAGATAGAAGATGGGAGGTAATATTGGACTTTTGGATAATGATGATGATTCTATCTATATTCTAAGTCGACCTACCCCCTTTTGGCTACCCCCCCCTTTTGGCCACCCTATTTCTCTATCCTAGCTACCGTATTAAAACCCTACCTACGATTTTTAAACTACTATAATAATTATAAAAATCGTCTAAATATAATTCTTTTTTATATACTTATTTATCGATATATAATAGTCTCGTATACCGAAAATAAAGTTATTTAGGCTTTTAAGGCTATTAGAAGAGGTCTCTTAGTTAATCGGGCCTTAATTAAGTTCGGAGTTTTAAAGTTAACTTTTTATAACCGTAAAAAAGGCTACTAAATAAGGGTAATAGTATTTATAAACTTTTAGAGGCTTTTTTTATAATAAAAAGATTAGCTAGTTTAATAAGTTCGTATTTAGTATAATCTAAGTATTATACTAACTTATAAATAGCTTATAAAATTCGCTAAGCGAGTTCTAAGATCCTAGGGGGATATAAATCCTCTTAAGAAAAGATAGATAGACGCTTTTTTAAAGAAGAACTTATTAATTAAGGTTTAGAGAAGTCGTATTATTAATTCGAAGTATCTAAATAGGGCTACTACTAATATAATTAAGTTATAATTTAGATTACTTAATATATTAAAGATTAGCGATATTAAATAGGCTAATAAGTATAATATAAATAAAACTAGTATCCTAGAGGGTAAGGGATTTAATAGCCTAGTTTTAAATAAAGTAAAGACTATAATAATATAAAGAAAAGAGCTTAGTTCGCGTACTTAAGTATTTATAATTAAATATATTTTTATTAATAATCGAGCTATTAAATTACTAATTATATATAAGGGAAAGTCGGTATAGTAATAGTGATTTTTACTTAAACTTAACCCTTATACTAGTTAGGAGTTTATAATAATAAATAATAGCTAAACAATTAATAAAACTACTTTTAAATAGTTAAAAATAGTATTCTTATTATAAACTAAGACCCCCCCCTTTAGGGGGCTTAGTATATTTAATAAGCCTCGATTATTAATTCTAAATAGTTATAGGAGTTATATAACAATAGAATTTATATAAGAATGCTATAGAAATAATATTTACTTACTATTCTTATTATTATATACTTTTTATATCCTCTAGCCGTTAGATATAGCTATATTTAGACTTATTAAGTTTAAGTATAAAAAGGAGCTTAGTAAGGAGGATATAATAGATAATTTTATTATCGTTAGAAAGCGGTACTTTTTAAGTTATTATTAAAAAGCTCGTTTAGCTAGTCTAACGTTATTAAATATACGAAGTAAGTAGAAAGTAACTAGACTATATCCTCTTAATATAGCTAGACTACTTACTAATTTAATAGTTCTACCTAACTTAGTTATACTAACTAAAAAGACCGTAAATACTAAGTAAGTAATTAGTAATATTAAAAAAGCTATTAACTAGGTATTAGCGGCGTCTATTATTAACTAGTTAATACTTAGGAAGGCTAGCGAGCTTTATAATTAGTTAAAGTTATTTATAAAGCTTAGTCTAAATTATAATACTTAACGACTACTATTTAAAAAAGTAAAAAAGGTATTTAGTAAATAAGCTTATTATTTAGTAATATCTTAGTATTATATTTGAGTTTTAAAAGCTAAAGTTAACTAATTAAGGCTATAGAAAAAAAAGAGTATATTAATAAACCTAAATACTAAGTTTACGAATATTTAGGATATATAGAGAGCTTAGGAGGACTCTAGCGACTATTTAGTTAGTCCTAGTCGACTTATAGGGGTCGAATTACTTAGAGAGAATAATAATTATATTATTATAGTAGTAAAAGATAGTTAATTAATTAAGTATAGTTAGTAACGATATTTTAATACTATGTTTTGATAGGGTGGCTAAAAGGGGGGGGTGGCTAAAAGGGGGTAGGTCGACTTATATATTTTAATCGCTCGAGGTTCTAAGTATAGATGTTTGATAAATAAAGGCTATTTAATAAGAATGTAACTAGTGACTAGTTTATAGTATAGTATTCGATATAGGAAAAGGGGGGTATCTTTTCATTAGTATCCCTATTATAGGGTAGTTAGTTCGAACCGTAGTTAACGAAGAGATTAATTAAACTATATAAATATTTACGTAGTAAGTATAAAAAGGAGGTTTTAATTATAGGTTAGGCTAGCTACGATAATTATAAATAGGGCCCTTAATTAGCCCCTATATAGTCGGTTATATACCGTAGTTAAATTAGATTTCTAATCCGATACTAACTTTTTTTTTTTATTAATTTAATTACTATAGTTAGAAATATAATTCGACCTCGGGCCCGTTTACTAAGTCGTTTCCTTTTCCCCCTTTTCTTTACTCTTTTTATATAACTTATCCCTCTATTCGTATAATAACTTTTTTACTACTTACAAATTATTCTAATCCCTTATTTAATACTATTTTTATAAAAGCGTTTACGAGGTTATTTTTATTATTAATCTAACGGATCTCGAGTATCTTATGCTTTTTATATAATTATTTAAGGGCTATAATATTAATTATAAGCCTTTTTCTTTTTGTCGTTCTTAATTTAATAAAGTATTTGTATAATAAGTAAGAATTAGTATAAATAATTATTAAAATAGGTAGAAGGCTAATTCGATTGGTAATCTTTTTTAATATTATTAAAATTATATAAAAGAGGTTAACGCTATTAATTATATTATAAACCTCTAACGCTAATATACTTCTCGTTACTTACTTACGTTTAGTTAATAAGTAATAAATTATATTACCGTATATAATAAATTCGCTCTCGCTTATACTCTTATTAGCTAGGATAATAATATACCCTAATTACGAAGTAAGATCGTTATTATTTATAAATAACTTATTAATAAAAACATAGAGCTTATTAATTATAAAGTTAATTAGGTAATAAACGAGACCTTAATTAAGATTTATTTATTATTATTTAAGCTACTTATTAAGTATTTTAATATTTTATTTAATTAAATTTATAGCTTATACTACCCTAATATAGTTAAAAGTTACCTTAGGCTAATAAATACTTATAATATATACCCCTTATATAAGCTTAGTTTTATACTATTTCTTAACATTAATTACGTTTAAATTAATAAGGTTAATCTTTTTACCCTACCCCTTTTATTAAAAAACGACGGTTTCCTTTTTAATTATAAAAATCCTACTGTTAAATACTAAGGGGGTATTTATTATAAAGACCTCTTTTAACTTTATTACGAAGCCCGCTTTTTAAAGCTCCTCATTTTCCTTTTTTATAAAATCAATATCGGATAGGCCTAATATATTATTAGTTTATATTCTAATAATCCTAAATTAGTCGCTTTCGTACTCTATAATTAGTAAGTACGGGTCGTACGTAAAAATAACTATTAATAGTTAATTAATATAAAAATCGTAATAAGTAGCCTATTAATAAGTACCCGATTTTACGAGCTTATATAATAATTTAAGTACTTTAATAATCGTACTTTCTAAGTACTTATTAACTATTTCCTTTAGTAAATAGGCTAGGATTTTCTTTATAAGCCTTATAACCGATTGGGTATAGGCCTAGGTAATATTATAGCTTTAAATCTCGTATCCCTTTTTCTATAATAATATTATTAATACTATTATTAATCGTTAGTTATAGTACTATATAGTAAGCGATTATATAAGTAGCGTCGCTTTTTTAACGTCGCTATACCCCTAAATTATATATTTAGACTTCTTATATAGCTAGGGTATTCCTTTCTTTTTAATCTTACGAACTATTTATAATTTAAATATATAAAGGTTTATATATTTTTTTAAGTTATATAAGATAAATTAATAGACCCCTCGATTATAAAGAGTATTTACTTCGATAAGATCTAATCCCTTATATAGCTTTTTAGTAGTTATAATTACGCCTTTTTTACGTAATTTAACTACTAGCTTAAAATCGGCTTTTTCTTTTATTATATAAAAGGTATTAATTACCTCGTTATTAATAATAAATTACTATATTAGGGCTTACCGTCGTAGTCTTCTATAACGTTTTATTAGTAATATTAGTACCCTTTTAGTAATTTCCTCTTCCTCGTTATTTATTAATATTACTATAACGATTTTGTTAAAAATAATTTCTTATACTTTTACTGCGGGTTATATAGTTTCCTTTAGCTCTTTTTCTTTTTATAAGTTAGAAGTTACTTCGTTAGGATTTATATAATACGGTCTAATTACTATAATTAATATTTCGAGTAGCTAGTTATAATCTCTCGTAATTATATAAGAGCGCTCGTTAATAAAAATTAACTTATATAGCTTAGCTTATTATTAAGTAATTTCGTACTATATTTATATATCCGAATTTAATAATATATTTAAATTACCCCCTATATTAAGCCTATTACGTATAGTAATTACCTCGTTAACTTATTTTTTTATACTTACCTCGCATAATATTTATATTACTTTTTTAATTACTTAGGCTCGTTAGCTTATGCTTAGTAATAATAGCGAGGCTAAGGTCGTTCTTAAATATACTCTAAATACTAATAGCGTTAGTATAAGTCCGTTAGGCCTTATAATATTATTATAGTATTTAAATACTATCTAAAGGCATTCGTTATTAATAAAATCCGGATTTTCCTCTTTAATAATTCTAAACGCCCTTTTAAATTACTAATATACCCTTTCTACCTTTCTAATACTATAATACGCTTTAATAAGTATAACTTTTAGCTATATACTATAGGCCGTCGTATTATCCCTAAATTCTATTAACTTAAAACTAGTGCTAGTATTAGTTTTAATACCGTTTAGCGGTCCTTAGTATATATCGATCTAGCTTTTTCGTAGGGCTACTTATACTATTTTTACTTATAAATCCTAGAGGAATTACCCTATTTAAAAAGATATAGCTATGTTAATTATATATAGTACTAGCTAACTATTTAAATAGAAGATATTAATAACGATTTCCTAGTTAGAATTAAGTTTATTACGTAATTTAAATTTAAATTTACGTAAGCTTTACGTATTTATTTAGTATTAGTAGTATACTTTTATTAATTACTCTAGCGCCCCTATTTTAATATTATTATTACTTAATTACTTTAAAAAGTTATATAGCCTCGTAATTAACGAGTACCTAAATCTTTAGTATAGTTTTTTAAGCTTACTTTCCGTTAAGTAATTAATTAACTTCGTATTATTAATAAGCTTTATAAACGTATACCCCTATCGTCGTTTAACTATCTCGAAGTACTTATTACTAGAGATTCTATTCCTCATATTATTAAATATAATACCTAGTCAATCTATATTTTTTAAATATAAGAGAAATAGGGTATTAATAAGTAAAATATAAAAAGTTATTATTCCGAAGTACGTCTTTACTTTTATTATACTTAGGGTAACGATTTCTTTACTTAAGTTAAAACTAATTTTCGTAATACTTACCGTTAATATATTAAGTATTATTAGCGCAATCTTTTATAATACTTAGAATTACCCTTTTCCTTTAGTTAACTATTATAATACTTTAGTATTTAAAATAATTTTATAGAAATTATCTAGGCCGTACCTTTTGCTTATATAAAATACTTATATAAGCTTAGTATTCGAGGGATCTAAGTAATATAAAAAGGACCCCTCTAGCTACCCCTAGATTTACTTAGTATTATATTCTTTTTTTTTTAAATATTAAAAAAAATAGCGTTTTTCTTTTTTAATTATTAAGAGAATAGGCTTCGGCCCTATTAAATTTACCTTTTTAGCCGCCTTTATATCCGTTATTTAAAGGACCTTCTCTTATTATTTATAAATAAAAGCCTACTTATTAAGAGCTTTTACTACTCTTTATTCGTTTAGCCTCGTATATCCTCTAGAGGCTAACGGGGTAAAAAAAGAGTAGTTAATATCGTTAATTTCGTTATAATTTAATTTGTTAATATAGGGAATAAGATCTTCTTTATTTTTTAAATCTCTTATAGGGGGTATATACTTTAAGCTACTACTTTAATTATTATTACTAAGTTCTATACCCCCAGATCTACCCTTATATATAATAGAGAATTAGTTAAATTAACGAGGGTTAGTTTTACTATTTACTACCCTCGACTTTTTATATTATTTATATAATTTAGTATGCTCTTTCTTAAAGTAGTTATTTAATTAATATCTATCCTTTTTATAAATATAGTATTACTTCTTTTATTACCCTATTTATAAGTTAAATCTCTATTTATTTAATAAATTTAGGCCTCCTTACTAATAATTACTATATCTAGCCTCTTTTCTTTTTTTATTATACGTTCAATTAACTTAATATTATTAATAAGGGCCGTCGTATACTTAGAGGTAGGTTTAGTATAGTATTCTCGTTTTAATATTAAAGCTAAATCTTAGCTTTAAATAAAGCGTCTCGTAATCTTTAGGTACTTAGTATAGGTTTATTTTTATTTTTAATATATACTAAACTATAATATAAAAATATTTAACTTTTTACTTATTTATTTCCTTATTTAGCTAGGTTTTTGCTAGCTTATTAATTCGATTAATAAGCTCTTTAAGGATCTCTATTTATAATTCATTTTTTATTATCCTAGCTATAAATATATTAAAAATCGCTCATAGCTTAAATAGGAGCTCTAAGTTCTTATTATAAGTCTCGAAGCGGCTTTAAATTACGTTAATTATATTAAAAAAGTCGTTTTAATCGAGATTACGTATTACTTTATAATAATAATTAGAGGCTTTACTTATAAGTACGATATTAATTACTAAATAATATCAGTATTCCCTAATTTTAACTTTTTTATAATAATTATAAAATATTATTAAGGTTTTTTATAAGACCTTATACTTCCCCCTAGAGTATAACTTCTCTTTTAAAAAGATCTTTTTAAGGTTTATAAATTACCTCGTATTTATTATTAGATTTTTAGTATCTATATATAATCCCTACGTCGCTACGTATTATTAATAACTTCGGGTCGTTTACTTCCTTTTTTATTAACTAATCGGCGCCGAATTTCGTATTAATAGCAGTAATAAGTTATAAATTAAAATAAATAAAATTATTAATTATTATACTTTTAGTACTATATTTTACCCCGGTATATCTTTTTATAACGATAGATTTCTATTAATAATTATAGGGAGGAAATTTAGGTCGTTTACCCTTTTTTTAAATTTATTAAAACGATTATACGCTCTATTAACCTATACTTAGTTCTATAATACGAATTCCTCCTTTATAATTATTGTTACTAATATTTCATATAGCTCTCGTAATTATAATTACGCTAATAATACCCCTCGTCTATAAAAAAATCTATTAACTACTTTTATAATTCCTAAGCTTATACTTATAAACTATTCGTTTAGTTAATAACTAAGGTCGTTTATAATCTTATAAAATAGGGGTTGCCCCTATAGCCCCTTTTTTTTATAAACCTTAGTTAAATAAATTAATATTATATTAATTTACTTATTATTAAGTTAATCCGTAATTCTATATATTTACGTCTTTTAATAATCCGGGTTAATATTTACTTATTTATAAGAAATTAGGATTCTATTTAGGATCGGGTTTTATCCTCTTCTTTTTTACCTTAACTCGCTAAGGGTTATACTCTAGCTTATACTTATATTAATAATCGTTAGTATATTTAATTTTAATAAAAATATATTTAATCCGCGCACTAATTATAATAAATCCGTATTTTTATTACTTAACGAATTTATTAAAGTCTAAGAGATTTTTACTTTTTTTTATTATCTTACTATTATTCTCGTTTTTATTATTTTTAATAATTATTATTACCTTTTTAAATTACTAGTTATTATACTTATTAAGATCCTCTTTTTTATTTAGTATAAAAGGGTAGGTTTTAGTAATTCTTTTTTATAATAATAATAATAAACGTTTATATTATTATAAAAAGATATAATAATTAGTCTCGGGATCTTTACTAGTTACTAATTTTTATTATCCTATATACTTCTAGCCTCTTAAGCCTCGTACTCTTTATAATCTCTAAATAACTTCTTTTTTTAACTTACCTCTTTTAAGGTAATATTTTATAAAAATAGTTAAAAATAAATACTGGGCGGCTCGTAAAAGAGCTATATAAGTTATTAAGAACTATATAGGCCGTTAAGTATAGTTAATAAAGTTAAGCCCTTTTTTTTATAAAATTATAAATTTTAAAAACTTATCAAAAATACTTACTTATTACTCATACGTAATAGGGTTAAATACTTTAAAAATTTTATTTTTTACGGCCTCTTAGTACCCTATTTTATATTTTTTAAATAGTTTTTTTCGTAGCTTAATTATAATTAAGTAATTATTACTTACTAATAATCCCTTTTATTATTTAGTTAATTTCTTAAAATTAGTAATCTTATGCCGGGAGCTAATATAAAAAAAAGCCTTTTAGTAGCCTTTTAAAAAATTCTTTTTTTTTTTTTAAATCCTCGTCTTTTAGCCTTTTTTTTAGTTAATAATAACTTTAGCAAGAGGTCGTAGGATTATTTTAGGGTAGCTACCTTTTTTTTAGTTTAATCTCTAAGATCTATAATATTCTTAACTTAATATTATTAAAACCTTTAAATCCCCTCCTCTCTTATTAAACTATTCTTTATATTATATTCTTAAATAATACTTAAGGGGTAATTAAGAAAGCTATAAAGAAGTTATTTAAATTACGGGCTTAAAGTCGTATTTATAAAATCCTCGTAATAATAGACTTTTCTATATACTATAAATCTCTTAGCTTAATAACTCCTATAGGGTTACTTTTACGACTAAATAAGAATATTTACGTTTAAAAATCCCCTTTTTTAATTACGTAGTACTTTTTTATATTATATTATTAAGCTCGTTCGTTATATTAATTAATTAAATAAGTAGTTATTACGTAAGTATTTCTTTTTACTAATTTAACTAGTTAATTTCTAATTACGGGCCGGTTACGAAAAAGTTATTTAATAAAAAAGCTACTTAGGACGATAATAAAAGGCTAGTTACTTAAATAGTTCTATTAATTAATATAATTTAATATAATAAACGTCGACCTTTTATAAATAATAAAGGGCTATAATTACTTAATTCCGTATAGTGTTTAAGAATTGCCTCTTTTTTAATTTATTTTTATAAAGTTAATTAATATAAATCTCTTATCCCGTATAGTATTAAAAAGTCATCTTTTTTATATAATAAGATACCTTATTAATCTATAATAATAGAATTTAATTACTAATTAGTATTAATATCCTTATTATAAAATAATTAATTCGAACCGTAATTAACGAAGAGATTAATTAAACTATATAAATATTTACGTAATAAGTATAAAAAGGAGGTTCTAACCGTAGGTTAGGCTGGTTATAATAATTATAAATAGGGCCCCTAATTGGCCCCTGCGCAGTCGGCTATATACTGCGGTCGAATTAGACTTCTAATCCGACACTTTCCGGTTTCCGTAGTACAGAGGGGATAAAAAAATTAAGATATCTTCTTCGCTTGCTCCTCTAAAGTTTGAATAAGTTTGCTTCTCTGCCGAATCTTCTTGCCCCACTTATAAAAGATAAAGGGGACGGGCATGAGCACGACCTCGGCGACACCGACCGTAATGCCCGCGATGCGCGGTGTCAGGGCGGCGTACATGCTCTTGCCGACGAGCACCAACACGGCGCCCAGAATAGATCTGAAGACGAGGTTACCGGCTGAGGCGGAGGTCGCGTACATGCCAAAGACTTTTGAGATGTAGCTGGTTCCGTAAATGAAGACGAGGCCGAAGCCGTAGCCGAAGGGGACACCAGATAGGACACTCCAGTAAAAGGGGATGTCGATGGGTAGGGAAGTCAGAGCGAATGAGAGCTGGCCGACGGGCTCCAGGACCGCACCGATGCAGATGAGAAGGACGACTGCCTCTGGCTCCTGTTGGCCAGTCTCCGGGTTCTTGGGTTGGCGATTGACCAGCTTTCTGAGAAGCGGCTCGGTGGCTAGGACGAGCGCGATACCGACAAAGACGCCGAGGAAGGCGAGACCAGAAATGGCGACGCTCCAGCCGCGCTCGGTGGTGTAGACAATAGGAAATGCGACGTAGGCCAACTGGACGATGGCGTAAATGACAGATATGTAAATGTTCCAGAACATGAGCACGGGCTCAGTGAAGGACAGGATGAAGGGACGGGACACGGCCGTCCTGATTCTGCGGAAAATAGGGACGGTGTCGTCAAAGTCGGACCAGTATCTGTGGTCTTCCTCTTCTTGCCGCTTTGCAGCAGCCTTCTTTCTCAGAAGTGTAGGCCGGTACGTCTCTGGAACGGTCATGATGAAGAGAGCTCCGACGGCTGTTGAGATCAATGACATCCAGTTGAGTGATCTCCAGCCGAAGGCTTCAACGAGAAATCCGCCCTGTCATTATTGTTAGTGACCTGGGCCGAGGATCTTGAGTGATTGGAACTTACCATGAGAGGCCCGAGGACGGGACCGTTGAGGGGTCCGAATGAGTACACTGACATAGCCAGCGGCAAGTATTTGGGGTTCGTGATGTCCATGATGGAGCCGCCAACGTTGGAAAGCATGACACTTCCCGCGACAGCACTGGAGTTCGTGTGAGCAACTGATCTTATAAGTGAAGGAACAATGTGAAGGCGGCTTACCCTAAGAAACGTGCCACGATGACCATCGTGAAGTTGGTTGCCAGTGCGGCGAGAGGAATCAGTCCCAAGAATACTGTCAGGCCGCCAATGTACATTGGTCTTCGGCCGAAGGTCTCACTCAAAGGTGCCATGATAAGGGCACCAAGGGCAAGGCCGACGAGGTAAAGAGAGATACCGAGGAGAGGTAGCGAAGGGTTGGTGACGTTGAGCTCTTGGCTCATCTGGGTGATACCACTGGAGTAGGCCGTCGAGTAGATGCCCGTAGCCAGTGTCGTCAAGGCAAACATGGCGACGACGAGCACACGGTAGGCCGTCGACCAGTTCTTTGGGTCATCCGGGTCTCCATCCCAAAAGTCGACACGGAAGGCCTTGAGGGCTGTGGGCGGGCCCTCGTCGTCTTCATTTTCTGGCTTCTCGTCATATTTCTTAAAGTCCTCGACATCAAAGTCAAAGTCTGGTACGTAAAAGGACCATCGTGGAGGGAGGGCAGTCTTCTCGTTGAAGACACCCTCGATATACTCGTTGGCGACGGGGTAGTATGATAACCTGCTTAGCCGCGGCAAGCGGGAGAAGCGGTCTGATGGTGGTGGTTCAAGTCCAAGAGGTTGGAAGCGTTGGCTTCTTCGCATCCATGAGCTCCTGGCATTGATGAAGGAGTGCCTACCAGGAGGCGGCGGTGGTCTCGGTGGGAGAGGAGCGAATCTGGTCTGCTTCTGTCCACCTGGAGGGTAGAACTGTAGCCTGGCGGGGTCAGGCACTTGGAGAGAGTCCGACATGGTGATGGATCATTACTGCTAGCTTCCAGACTGGTAGCGGTGAGTGAAGGAGAGGGAATGGAGGTTTTCCTGTCAGTGATGGGCCTCATTGAGTGATAACTGCAAGAGGCAGGGAAAGGAGCCCGCCGAGGACGGGGACCGACCCTATCAGGACCATGAAGTCCAAGGGGCGAGAACCACATCATTCTCGCTTGCTGTGCTACGCATGTCTTGGATAATTGACGGGCAGCGTCTAAAGCAACGCAGGCCTTACATCCCACGCCCCCCCTCCCCACATGGCATACGTCGTTGTAGCCGCCAGCTCGGGGTGGCTGATGATGAACACAGCTCATCATCATGCTTGGGGACCCCAGGGCCGGTGATCGACTAGGATCACCTTGGGTGCGGATCGGCGGCACCGCAGCGATAACCCAGGAATTATTAATTTCTCTGAGGACTCCTGAATCAACGAGACGCGACGGGGGAGGGATGGGATGGTGCCCACAACGGACGACCGCAGCGGGCAAGCCGCAAAGATGATGTGCCAAAAGGAAAGCCTTTCGGGTGGCCCATGCCCCCCTATCCCGGCAACTACGCGTCAAACCCCACGTGCCGTTACGGGTTGGCGTTATATCAAACTGTTTTAAGGACTTTCGACCCGAATGTGCGTGGGTGGAGTACGTACCCTCCGTTGGATCGAGTCAATGCGACGCTGGTGAGGTTCCTAGTGGGATAAGACCAGGAAGCCCCTGTCGGTCGATTGGTCCGTACTCAAGGAATATTCCCTGGCTATGCACGGGCGATCATCCTGCAGGGGCTCAAGTAGAGATGGCAGGGTCAACGTCCGTCGTCTGCCAATGATAGGAGGAAGGGCGACTGGACGACAGGATCTGAGGGAACCAAGGTGCGGCGTCTAGAACTTGTTGTGTGAAAGAGATTGCAGGTGCCAACTCCAGTCGAGGCGGACAAGCGGGGTTCTGCTTCTCTCTTTCTCTTACTCACTTGCCGTTCTGGGTTCTGGGCAGCAAAGGCAAAACAAACTCATGGAGATTTTTGACTTGTGACAGTGGGTGGGTGTGGGTTGTGTCAGTCCCAGATCTCTGGCAAGAGAGGCAAGCACGGCACTCATTCATCCACCCGCTCACGCCGTGTGGCACATATGCTCCGCAGAAGAAACTCTGGGTTTGGGATCTTTTCCTTTGCTGAGACTTGAGGGGATTATGGAATATGTACTACCTAGCCTTATGTCGGCATCACGGCACGGCAAAAGAGTGCCTGGCGAGGTATCACTAGGCCGGTGGATGAAGTATCAGGATATGTGCAACGACACATTTGTACGTTGATGTGAGGTGTTTGCAAACAAGGAGGCCCAAAGTCGAGACTTTTCAAACATCGATCAATCGATCTTCACCTCCTCAGGGAGGATTGATGATCTCGCCATTACCCTGCATTAGTGTGGCGACAAATGCAACATGCCCTACGTAGCACCACCGAGATGTACGATAAACTGGATTCAATGTTTATGCCAAGCGTGAATAATTTCTAAGAAACAGATGTACATGGAATGAAGTCATCTCGAGTACACTTAGTTCCATTTTATACTTTGTATCGAAATGAGATGGCAAAATGAGATGCCTGCAGTCTATAACCTCGTTCTGGAGTGTGGCGCATCGTTTTGGCAAGAGAGGTATGTTTGAACTTGAGGTAATACGAGATATGATCATCGAATTGTGGTATCGAACATAAGAAATGAAGTCTATGGAGTCCCCGAAAACCGCTAGTTTTGCCTAATAATCCCGAATCCGAACAAGATATTTACAATGAAGATTGGACGCCTTATGAGCAATTTGAACTCTGTCCGTTAACGTCTGTGAAGTCCCCCCTGATATCCGACAACGCCCTGCCTCAAAACACTAGAAAGCTTTTCTCAATACAAAAGTCGATAACCAAGTGGCTGTTTATTTTGTCTTGAAAGCCTGGCCAATGGCGCCACCGGGGTGGTTCTTTGCAAAGACTGATGATACCGATGAGTACATCTCCTTTGAAGCAACATACGCCAAGGCATCGCCCATGGCAATGGCCATGGTCGTAGAAGTGGTAGGCGCAGAGACGCCAAAGGTATCCTTCTCGGACTCGGGGATGGGAGCAGGGAGGAGGATGAGATCAGGGCGGGCCTTTGCGATCTCGCATGTCTCCATGCTGGTGGGTGAAGTGAGGAGGATGAGAGGGCACTTCTTGTTGAGGTGAGGCAGGAGGAGCATGAGCTCGGGGGTCTTTCCGGAGAAGGTGATCATGATGAGGGTGTCGTACTCTCCCACAATGCCCAGGTCACCGTGGAGGGCCTCAGTGGGGTGAAGGAAGACGGCGGGGAGACCCAAGCTGCTGAAGGTGGCAGTGAGCTTCTTCGCAATCCAGCCAGACTTGCCGACGCCGATGAAGACGACCTTGCCGCGGTGATCGCGGTGGCGGACAAGAGCATCAACGGAGCGGTAGAAGCCGTCGCGGCAGACGCGCTCGGAGGAGTAGAGCTGAGTAAGGGCCATGAGGGCGTTTGCTTCAGTGCGGAGGACGTGGATGGCGCCATCGAGCCGGTCTTCGTATGATGATGAGGCCCTGCGGTCCTCGTGGGTGACGTCGCGGAGAGGAGATCTGGGCATGGGTGACTTGGGACCGCGGATCTCATATGATTTGGCGAGGTTGACGTTGAGCTCTACGGGGCCGCGGCTGCGCATGCCCATAGCAGATCCAGAGCGAGGAGGAACCATTTTGAAATGTGTGTGGTGGAAAAGGGAGAAAAGGTTGAAAGGAGCGGGTGAGGCTTGATGTTTCTGTTGCTCGGAAGAAGTGAAGCAGTGAAATGGAGCCCGGCTCTGATTTGTTTTAATCAACTCTGTTGATGTTTGATGAGAAGAAGAAAGGTGGTTGGAAAGTGAAGCTGATGATCTTGCTGATGATAGACCCGTGATGGAGAGAGGAAGATCCGCTCTTTAATACCGATCAAAGGTGCTCGATCCATCGGATACCTTGGAGCCATCGATATCTCCAGTATATTCAGTCTAGTGTAACTTGTAAGCCTAGAAAAAAAGAGGAGTTTGGTCGTTGGGCGTAAAGCGGATCCTCAATTTGATGCACAGGGAGGTCCCTGGCTCGAGCCTATCATGGGCGATCTGCCGTCAAAGTTCATGACAGAGGGTGGGCATCCTTTTCCACAGCGAAGCGGTATCCAAGGTGAACCATGCTTCACCGTGTCGGGGGGGTACAAGCTCAGAGAGAGCCCTTTCATTTACTCTGGACATGCACGTTTGGCCGCGGTAAGAAGGCGTGGGAAGGGTGACGAAGTCGCAGTCTCAAAATAGCCCACAATAAACAACGGGCCAAGACTGGTAAACCCCCCTCCCCTTAATCCAATAGGAAACCTGACGCGAGGGTTCGTGCGCCTCCGAGGAGCAGGCATATGCCAGACTTTGCATAATGTAAGCCACCTCATCCCGCGAGAATGCTGTTATCAGTTCCCACCTCGGTTCATCGGTGGTATGTCTTGATTTGTTCCGGGACGGGATGGGGGGTTTGTCAAGCCACACCGACGCGACGGGACGACGTGGATATCCCGTGGACCGTCCATAGTGTATTATTCGTAGATATCAAAGAGAGAAGCTGGTCGAGCCTGGGTTCTGGGCCTCGGTGTACCTGCATGCTGGCAAGGGTCAGAAGAGGACATCTGCAGGTCTTGGCCATCTCCCCCAAACTCACTTCATCTCCGTCTAACCAGGACAAGAGATCGTCCCCTCTGATCAATCTGATGGGCGTCCGTGGCGTCCTGATTCGGGCGAGAAGCTGGGCCAAACTTTAATGTTTATCAATCCACGCTAGACGCATCTCTCCGTAGATTGCTTTTTTCGGTTTCTAAACGCCCCCTCGTTAATTCCTGTCATTCTACAGCTGTCGTGATCCCCTTCGAGCTGCGCCTGGTACGCCATGGCCCCCTCCCGCCAAGATAGCCGCCTGTTGGACATAGATTTAGACGCTGGGTGGCTAGGCTGGACACGTGCTGGCCGCCGTTGGTAGCACGGCAAGGTGTCTGACTCTGACATACGGTCCCCTTGCATCGCATCCAATGTTGTCCAGGCTCCCTGACGTGTCGAACCTCATCTGAAGAAGCTTTCAGATGACGCTGTCGTACTCAAGGTGAGTTTCTTGCTTATTTGGCTTCTTCTAGAAGGAAAACTACGTGTTGAAACCGTTCCTGTCTCAATCATCAGGCCTACTGGGCATAAGGAAACTCGCTCTCAGCCGCACTAAGGAAAAGACGACGCAATATCGATGGAGTCAACGTCATCCACAATTGCGATGACAAGGCGATTACGGATACCTATTCATTGAAACGGAATATATTTGACAGAGGTCTTTTTCTTTGTGTGCGCGCGCTAACGAGCGTCTTGCCGTCCTCCCCGGTGGCACCGCAATATGGGAGATGGAGGGGCTCCTTCGCCTCTTCGGGAAGTGGATGGGCGGAAAGGGTCACACCAGCGAAAGGAGTGGGCGGATGGCGTCTAGGCGCATCGGGGCTTAAGCTGTCTTTGGGCAGCTTTAACCGATAAATGGCGCCCAGAAAGCTGCAGACGCAAGCTGACATGGCAGAGCCTCCTTTCGAGGTGACATTTTACTTTCTTGGAGTCCCTGAACTTTACAGAGCACTCTCACCAGCCACAGAAGAAGGGTGGGGGCCCTGGAGGAGAGAGAGAACAAGAGTGAGTCAGTTTCATGCCCCTGTCCAGTCATCGTTGATCGACTCCTTTCTGGCCAAGTCGGGGCTGGGTTCAAGGGTGACATTCGGTCCTTAGTCCCTGGGTCCTCTTGGTGGCCAAGACACACCACACGTCTTCGAGGCTTTCGAGCACTACCATTAACTTTCTACTCACACACTTGGCTTGACCCGACCTTCTGGTCGGGAGCTGCCGTCTGTGCTGTTCTCTGCTAGATCTGGCGGCAGGGGAGCCTTGATTGCCTGCCCCCCTCCCTACTTTCCCTTCCCCTCCCACCCGAGAGTCAGACAAATTGCACAAGTTGCAGGTAGTGGCGAGGAAAACTCCAGTGCTCAAAGTCAATGGCGAGGAACTCGGATTCGTGAGTACTCAGTAAAGTGGTTTTTGCATATGCTCGGCTATGATCACCATTCTCTCACACCTTAGCTAGTCTTGGCTCTCAGTTACCCCAACTTACCTGGGGCGATGATATTCTGCCAGCACCTGCCGATATCCCGCCCCCAAGTGTGGCTGCGACCGCCCCTGCCTCCGAGCCCGGAGGCCAGCTGCCCATACCCACCCACTTACCTACCCACTTACCTACCTACCTACCTACCTACCCACCTACAACCACCACTTCGTCAACCTCGCCGTCGCTACCGCTACCGCTGCCGCTAATTGAAGCTATTCCTAACGTTAATATGCCGTAAGAAGAGAATAATCGCGAAGTTAACGATCCCTTCGTCTACTAGCATGCCGTTAATTACGACGAATACGGCTACGTAGAGTACGACTGCCCACTTTATAGCTAGCGTTTTTCTACCCTACCCGAGGCTAGAGCAGCACTTAACGAGACCTACGAGACGGCAGTCGCGATCGAAAGTAGCAACGCCTCGCAGAGTTAACCTACCTAAATAAGCGTCGCAAATCCTCGACCTCGTTCGAGCGAGTCAATTGGGCAGCTGGGCAGCTGGGCAGCTGGGCAATTAGGCTAATTAGGCTAATTTAACAGAATCGTTGACTTAGGCCAATTCGTCGACTTGGGCTAATACGTCGACTTGGGCTAACGCGTCGATTACCGTACTTTTTACTAAAATAATTCAAGTTAATTGCCGGCCTCTGATTGGCCTAGCCCATCCGAATGCTGACTACGTAGAGCCTAGCTCACGTGTGTACCCGAGACCGGCGGTCGTGTGGCGGCCGCAGCCACACTTGGTGGCAGAATAGCGGCAGCTGGTGGCAGAATATCATCGCCCCTTACCTGTACAACGGACCAATTTTTAGTCCAGCAGAGAGGTTTATCTGAAGGAGCCGTTTTCTTGGATCTGCACCCCATGGTCTCTTCATCTGTTCTTTTGCTCGCAAATCGGTTCAACGTAGCACTTTCTGGAGGGGGTTGTCTCGCAGTCTACGAGGGCTGAGGCGACCCCGACTCTATTTCCTTTCTTGGCAAATGTAGTCGACACTGTGAATGTGCCCTCCACGCCTCACCTTCAGGCTTCATCAAGAAAGTCAACCGAAACCAGGAACATACTACCTATTGACACGAACCATTAGTGTCTATTCTGGGAATCAGATCGGACAAGCGCGAAAAAGCCACGTCCACTTCACCTCGTCTCAAAACGTCTGTCGCATGTCACCCAAGATGGCAGCTATTGCAGACAGGATGATGGAATGACTGGCTGGTGCTGAGGTGCCTGGTTGGGGTTGGGGGTTTGGTTCGGACGGCGCCCGGCGCCCGGACTTGCGCCCATCACGGCTTTTCCGGACTCATGACGAACGGGTGCTTGTTAACGCGCGCCTTGCCGACCCTCACCCAACTGTGAAACCCGTGAGAAAATCATCGGCAGTTGTTGGCTGTCGTCCTCACCGGCCGTGATAAGAGCCTCAGTCTCAACTCTCTCACGGCATCCCCCCTCCCAACTGGCAACAGGATCCAAAACGGGGATTCAGATAAAATTGGAGAGATGGCTCTGCACCTGTGTAAGACCCAGCATGTGCAGAGGCCCAATGATGTCCTGACGGGACGGCTGCGGAACGTTATCGATGGCCCGGGCTCCTTTCTCTCTCCACTGATGAAGCTGCAGCAGTATGCAACTTGAGTTTCTCCATACATTCACTCTCTACTGAGAGGTTCTCGTCTCCCCCAACACGGCTAGGTCGGCCGTACCCTGCTTGTACTGTGCTGACAACAGTGCAGCAGGACCTGGTCGTTGCGTCTTCCTGAATCCTCCTTCCTTATTCCTTCTCGTCCATGTCAAGCATGTCTGAAAGTCTTGACCACTCTCAACTACCGAGATGGGTGGTGGAGTATTGTCTTGTCTCTCAATTCCGGGGCAACGGGTCGACTCCGGCCGTTCGACTCTTGTCCCCAAAACTCCAAAACTTCAAGTCTCCATCCAGTCTATCTGTCTCCAGGACCGTCCCAGATGGCCGCCCCGTCATACAGACATCAATATGCTATCGACCGCTAACAGTCTAGCGCATGCAGGTGCCATCTGGTTCTCGCCAAACTCTGTTTGAATGAATTGTGAATGCAAGTAAGGAAAGACGCGCCTCCCGCGGGCTGGTGGGGGGTTGCTTTACCATTCAAGTGTTTACTGTAGCATTGAACTTTACAGTCACCACCAGTATTTGCTTGTTGGGCCCCTTTTTTGCGCAAGCTACATTGATTGCCGTCCACAACCACGTCATTGCCCGCCACTACGGGACTCAACGTAGTAAAAAGCAATCATTGATGTTCATCTGACGTGGCTTCCTTAACCATAGAACCTTAATCATAACGGGATTGACGCGGCTGAGTGCTACTCTGATAGAAATTTTCTTCCTTGATTTGCGCTCAGCCCTTCGGTGAATCTAGAGAGTCGGGAAGTGGGCGCGCTTGGGGGGAACGGAGCGAGCACAGCCAGCGGCGCGGCGGTGAACAGCCCAAAGCTAGATGGCACTCTCTGACTCTCTCACTCCCTCACCTTGCACCGCGGCTCACAAACTGCATGATTATGTGATAACTGGGCATTGGGCAAAAGGCGGCTCAGTTACCAATTTCACGCAAGAGGTTCCACAACACGCAAGCAAGCAAGGACGGCCCCTTGAGTACGCGGATGTTGTGGACAACAATCCTGTTCCCAGCCCAAGGGCCAACCCACCGGCTGTGGCTCGAGCTTGCCGCGCGCTCGTTCGGGAACAGACTTGACGGAAGTTCAGAACACTGGATTGAACCCCCAGCAATCTGTTTGTTATCGGCAACGCAGGGGAAGGGATAGCATCATTGTCGACGAACTGATTCGCCGCTTTCTTTCCATATCACTATCGGATATCCAGCCGGGTACAGTAGGAGACATGGTGCTGCGACGAGCCCCTACATTGTAGATATCCCAGACTACCTGATGGAGTACAGAGGTGTCTAGGCCTGCCAGTGCGTGTGCGCAAACATCTGAGGCTCCGGCAAACACCGGCCGGATCTTCATGCAAGATTGGATTTTCAATCATTTTGAGTTTTTCGTTTATTTCTCCGACTAATATAAGCCAAGTAGATGTTCATATTATTTTCTCTCTCAGACACCGCAGCTAAGGAACCTCAAACAAGGTTGAAATTGATAACCTTCCAATGTAGACAGCATTGGCAGTAATCAATTCGGCATCAGCGATCCGAAGACCTCGTCAAACGTCCCGAAGATGCTGGCCATATAGGCTACTCATGAGCACTAAGCTGTTGGTGCGTCCCCTTGCTGCAAGCCATACCGCCAACTAAGACGAAGGGGTCTTCAGATAATGCGCGATTGCGCAACACCGCAGTGCAATACTAATCCACAATCGCGACGCAATGCGACGTTGAGCCTGCAGCCTTACGACGACGTTGATACAAAGAACAAGAGCCCGCGCTCGTCCTCGCCGACCGTCACCGGCGAAGGGGGACGAACGTACGAGCGGCATTGAATTCTGTGCGATGATCAAACTCGCTGATTGCCGCTCACCCGCGCCCCGCGGCCGAAGAACCAAAACTTGAACCATGCCCTGCCGCCCGCCCCTTGAAAAGCCCGAGCGAGAAAAGAGAAGAATGATGTGATGAAGGGTATCCAGAATTCCTTAACTTTGTTGTCCTTCCCAAAGAAATTCTAGAACTTGGGAGTCTCGTCTTGGTGCCCAGAATTGGGTGATCTCGCTCCAGGAGAACACGGACCCTTACCTTGTCTTTCTTGCTTAGCAAGATTAAAGGGCGACGATCTGAGCATCACACAGGGGAGGGGGTCAAGTGTGGGGTCTACGGTCTACCTACCATTACGGCGTAAAAGGCTGTCTTTACACGTATCTGGCATTTTCGGACTTTCATTTATCTACCTACACCACAGACCAAGTAGCATCTTGACGGATGCACTAACGGAGAAGACCCCCGTCCTGCCCTCGCCTACCGTAGCTGCGTGCCCATGGGGGTGGATGGAGGGGTGGGTTATCGACTGCGCAGAAAAGGAGACAGCTCCAAAATTCAGGGACCAGAAAGATTGTTGGCTGGGAAGGGAGGCATCAACGGAAGAGGCAATGATTGCACGTTTCATCGTATTCGAATATTGGGAATAAGAACTGTTTACAATCTTACTTTGGATGTAAAATGCTTCCGGGCAGTCTGGGCAGGGTGATGGAAATTGCCTCGCTTGAAATCTATGTGATTGTATTGTAGGAAGTAAATCAATGCTATGAAAGATCCAGATGCCAATTTTCACAGCCCACGCCATTCACCGGGCCAAGAAGTTACACAGTCAGACACTACAGATACTAACTAAGATAGGGTAGCTCATGCCTTGACATCAGCATCGGCATCTTCGATCTCCAGACGGGTGCCGTATACGGTTACACCCCGGCCAGCATCATGCCTCGTCTTCTCAAACTCCTCAAACTTGAGAAGAGCGCTCTTGGGATCCAGCACAAACTGCCGGTGCCAAGGTCCGACGAACAGTCCGTCGGGGTCAACCTCATCACGCACACGACGCCACTGGACCATGTCATCACCGTACCACTCAGCAAACTCCTCGTTCTTGACGCTGAAGTTCTTAGCCCAGTGCGGCTTGCCACCGAGGTCACGCATCAACCACTCGAAGCCCTGCATCCAGCGCTTCAGGCCGGGTGGGTCGAGGTCGTAGGGACGGTACATCGTCGCGTTGAGGTTGAGCGTGGGACCGTCCTTGACGGTGCTGTCGAGGAAGGGTCTGTTGCGCTGCTCAGCGCTGGTGTGGACGGTGGCGTCGCAGACGCGGACCTCGACGGGCGAGTGCACGTAGAGGCCCTCAGCAGAGAAGGGAATGCCGTGGTCGACGTAGTCGGGGTCGCCCGGCTTGAGCTTGTTGAGCCAGGATCCGAGACGCATCAGGGCCTCGGGCCCGCGGTGGAGCGGGATGGCCCACTCGTTGACGAATTGGCTGTAGAGACAGTTCATCCACAAAGCCTTATCCATGGGCTGGATGGCTGATGAGGTGTAACCATCATTGAAGCCGTATTGCATGCCGAACACGAACCTGTAGAACGTCAGTTAGTCTGTTGAGTCCGTCGACGACGTCGGACGAGGTTTATCAAGGGATGGGCTTCAGCTTACCATTCAACCCAGGGCAGGATGCGAGGGATGTAACGCGATAGGTAAAGGAGGTTGTGGTATATGTGATAACCGAGAGCTCCATCGTAGTAGCCGACTGGCGGATCTCGGTTCTTCTCCTTTCCGGACTCGAGGTCTTCCTTTGTGACAATGTCTGCCTTCCAGACCACGGCCCTCCTGGTATAAGGCAGCCACCACACCCGGACAAAGTCGGACTGGGTCCACAGCTTGTTGTCTTGCTTCCAGGCGTCGAGCATCTTGTAGTCGGCCTGGATCGTCTGCTGCCAGTGCAAGCTAAAAGCCGGCACGGCACGGAAGCTGACCTCGGTAATGATGCCGAGGGCGCCGAGCGACAGCGTGGCGCCGCGGAAGAGATCCGGGTTCTCGTCCGGCGAGCATGAGACCGTCTCACCGTTGGCAAGGACGATCTTGAGGGAGGAAATGGCCTCGGAAAGCAGACCGTATTTCAGGGTGCTGCCGCGGGTTCCTGTGCTGATGACGCCGGCGATGCTCTGCTCGTTGACGCTACCCAGCACAGGGAATGAGAGGCCATGCTTATTCAGCTCCTCAGTGAGTTGCCATAGCCGGATGCCGGCTTGCATGACAACGAGACCAGTCTCCTCTGTCAAGGTGCGTTAGCATAGCTGTCACGAGATTACGCAGACGAGTGAGTGAGTGAGTGAGTGAGTGAGATGTGACATGAGGGTCTGTGCTTACTATCGACAGATAACACTTTCTTGAATCCATCGAGGTTGACCAGCCAGTTACTCGTGCACGTGAGGTCCGAAGGTGAGTGTGCATGGCCGACAGTGGTGATACGCCGTCTGCACCGGCGCGCAAGCTTGACAGCCTTCTCAACCTCCTGCTGCGACTGAGGCTGGATGAAGAGCTCCGGCAGCGATGAGAAGGTGCGCGCCCAGGTGGTGTGGAAGTGAGCCGACTTGGCCCGGAACGGGATGCCATCGGCGGCGGCATCATCGATGATGCCGCGAATGTGAGGGTCCAGGGACGCAACGGCGGCCATTGTGAGTGTCGGAGCCTGCTCTCGTCGACGATGATAATTAACAACTATTACACCGGGCTCGGAAGAAGCAAAGTCGAACTCCAGACGACCCGGATGATGATCCAAGGTTGAGGGGCTTTTGTTAAGTGCCGCCCGCCTCTCTCGTTGGCAAAGATTATGAATTGGACAACGCACCCTGAAAGCCGAGTGTTTTGGAAATTTTGAGGCTAATGACGGTTTATATGACAAAACAAGTTTAGCGTCCGCAATGGAGCACACCGCATCTTCTGGGTTTCTGACTTTCTGCGGTGCTTTCTGGTGCGACCGTACGACTGGCGCCAGGGATCGGGGGGATCTGTTTGTGGATGACGAGTCAAGGAGGGTGGCTTGAAACGGGAAGTCTCAGAGGAACATGGATACTGGGGGTTCCGCCACACTTATGCCGGCCGGCGAGGCCCGGAGGAGAAAAATTGCAGTTGGCAAGGATTCTTGCATTTGGGGGTCCTCCCATCCATGATCTCTCTTCTCTCTCTTTTGCGGCTTTGCCCAACTTGTCGTTCTGCTGTCACTCTGTCACTTTTGTCTATCAAGTTGTGGCAAGTTGAGACGAGGTGACACGTGCAATCGGTCCAAATTCACTTGGCAAAATAGCTCGCGCCCAAGGGCTTGGCCCAAGATGGACCACGCATAAACCCCACCACGCAACATAGCTTCGTAAGTATTGACGAGTTGATACTCTAATACCTTACCTATGTATCGGCACTGAGTCGAGTACCCTTTGAGCGTACGCGGCTTGAGCCTAGCCCTGGGAGAATCCGAGCTCACGGTTTCTGGGTACGCTAATAGAAGCGGACGGAGAAGAGCGGTCTCGAATGCCCACATAACAGTTATGGTTAATAACGAATTCTTCCTAGTCCAGGAGCCTGGCAAGCAGCGAGGCCCCCCATGCGGGCTTTTTAGACCAGACTTCTGGACCGATCCTGTTGTGACCCTCTCATATCAAGTAGCAAACACCTCACCGGCTCAGCCCTTTCTTCTCACTTCCCGTCTTAAGGCTAGACAGTTTCCTGACAAGTCCCTCTTCTTTCCCGCCCCTCTTCCCGAACTTTTACTCCCTGAGCATATCGAACCATTCTCACTAGCTCTCATCTCATTCTCATATCACCTTTCCTCCAGGAGTCATGGCTACCACAACAAGCCTCAACCCAGCCTCCCGGCCTTCCATCGCCCCCGTCCTACCGCCTCTCTTCCTAGGCACAGCAACCTTCAACACCCAGCATGTAAAGGACCCGCTGCAGATGCCGTACAGGCAAATCGTCTCAAGGGCGCTAGAGCTCGGCGTCAACGGCTTCGACACATCGCCGTACTACGGCCCCTCAGAAGTCCTGCTCGGTGACGCCCTGGCCGCCCACACCGCAGCCACCAACATCCCCAGAGAGTCCTACGTGCTGGTCACAAAGGCAGGCCGCATCGCCGGCAACGAGTTTGACTACTCGCCGGCGTACGTGCGCTACTCTGTCCTCCGCTCCCTCAGCCGCCTCAACACGACGTACCTCGACCTCGTGTACATGCACGACGTCGAGTTCGTCTCCCCCGCAGAAGTCCTTGCTGCCGTCCAGACGTTAAGACAGCTTCGCGATGAGGGCAAGATCCGCTATGTCGGTATCAGTGGTTTCCCCGTTCACGTTCTCTGCAGTCTCGCCGAGATGATCCTCGCTGAGACAGGGGAGGCTCTCGATGCAATCCTGAGCTACGGCCACTTCACCATCCAGAACCCCACGCTCGGCCTCGCAGAGGTTGTCGCCGGACCCGACCACAACGACGAGCAGAGCCCGCTGCGGAGATTCCGCAACGCCGGCGTGCAGGTCGTGCTGAACGCAAGCATGCTCGGTATGGGTCTCCTCACATCCACAGGCGTTCCCGCGCGCACGGAGACGGCGGAGGGCAAGGCCGGCGTTATCGCATCGTGGCACCCCGCGCCGGATGACCTGCGCTCGGCATGCCAGAAGCTCTCGGCCATCGCCAGCGATGCCGGCGAGCGTCTGGAAACCGTGGCGCTTCACTGGTCAATGGAGGAGTACGCCCGCGTCGGCGCCGCAGCTGGTCTCGGCGTGCAATTGCCGGGCCAGAGCGGCGACGTGCGCGTCGGAGGCAGCGTCATGGGCGTCACCAGCACCGCGGAGCTCGAGCAGACTGTCGAGTCGTGGAAGCTTGTGCTCCAGGGTCTCGCTGCTGGCAGCGAGGCTTCGGCGCGGTATGAGAAGCTCAAGGCTCTCGTGGAGCAGAAGATGTGGCCCGAGTTGGGCGTCTGGAAGGGCTACAGCTGGGCGAGCCCCGATGAGGGCTTCCAGAACGAGAGGAGCGCGGATAAGTTTGGCTTGATCCCGGAGGAGGATGAACTGATGACCAACTTCATGACTAGAATTTCCAGCAATTTGTGAACGATTAGCGTTACTTGCATGTCTCAATACCTGATAGAAATAGACACATTCGACAAAGTAATCTGCAATGCAATTCCTCATACAGCGATCAGCATCTGATTGGTCAATATGCCTTGGCACACCAGCCCCCATGGCGATGCAGACTACGGAATCGTTATGAGGCGCACCATCAGCTGCGACGAATAATTGGACTGGAATTGTCAGACTGCGGCACAGCCTGCCTTGGGCACACTTCGAGGCATTCTGCCAGCTGCTTTCGGGGGCCATAGGAACCATAAGGCGAGATCTCCCCGCCCACAGCCTGATCGTATCTTCGCCATTCTCCCCTTTTCAAGTACGCGGGTCGCTGCTGTCATCGATCGTTTCAGTGCTGCCCTGAGTACTGACAACGGCTGAAAGATGGCAGAAGCCTTCGGTCTTGTGGCGAGCGTCTTCGCAACTATTCAGATCGCGGATAGAGTAGTATCAATCTGCAAGGACTACATCGAGAACGTCCGGGATGCACCCTCCGATCTACGCACGATCCTCGTCGAATGTTCCTCGGTGGGGGCAGTCTTGCAGAACGTCGAGTTCCTCCTCAAATTCGAAGAACCATACTCGGCTTTGCGAAAAGCTTTGGACGGAGATGCAGGGCCTGTTGCAGAATGCCATGGCGCCATCGAACAGCTAGAGAAGTTGATCGCCTCTGACCAAAACCAGGCACAAGGGCCCACTGATTCGAAGAGAAAGAAAGTGCAGGTCACTCTGAGGAACTTGGCATGGCCGTTGAAGGAGACGAAGGCCAAAAAACAGCTCCAAGACGTTGCACGGTGCAAAAATACAATCAGTCTCGCTTTGACCGCAACATCCAGGTAAGTGAAAATGCTGTGTCTTATATGAAAACCACGGGTAGCCCGCAAGATTTCTAAGACCTGTCTTCCCCTAGTCATGACATCAAGCTCATACGCGAGGGAACTTCACGCATCCAGCAAGTTCTGACTGGTATGTTCCACTCGACCTCTTAAGCGATGGCCACTGTTACCATACTGATCGTCACATTAATGGTTAGAAAACCAACGAAACGATGTGTACAAGTGGCTCAGACATACTGACCCGTCATCAATTCACTACTGTTGGATTACGAGGCAGAAAAGGGGCCCTATTAGGTAGTTAGGTAGGGGTGGTAGGTAGGCAGTCTGGGCCCGTGCAGACGGACCCTTCCACCTACCTATACCCACTAAGGGACCGCGGGCTCTACCCACGATCTTCCCCTCCTATACACACGCAATAGACCTATATTAACCTATTAACCTAGTTACGACTAAAAGGTCTAACCTATTTATATATATACTAATACTAATTAATAGTTAAATTATATATATATTTCTACCGTAAGTTAGTAAGGATATAACCGTAAAAGAGATAGCCTCGACCTACCTCGCTAGCTATTCTAACTTATTAACTTAGTTCTATCTATTTAATTAATAATAAGCGGCCTAGTCTATACTACCTTAGCTCTTTTTTATTACCGCTAGCTAATAACTAATTAACTAATTATAAGCCGTTAAGAGCGCGCTTTATTATATACGATTTCTTTTATTAAAACTACTACTACGAAAGGATTAACTACTTTATTACTATTATTAACCTCGCTTTTACTATTAATATTATCTCCACTAGCCTTATTACTATTACTAACTTTCCTCTAATCGAACCGCTCGTAAAGGAATTTATTTTAAATATATTATAACTAAGTACTACTTTAAACTAATAATAAACAAGAGGAGATTAATTATTAAGAAATTAATCTAACGATCGCTAGTATATTAGCGCTTAGTAATAATAAGACTTTTAAAATTATAAATACGTTAATAATAAATCTCTTATTAATAATAAAGTATTCTAAGATACTAAGGAAAAGAAAAGATCTCGATAGTAATAGTAATAGGGATCTATTTTATATTACTAATAAATCTACCTCTTTTTAACCTAATAGAAGCTCCGAGACTAAATTAGTAAAATAAAGTATAAGAAGTACTAAAAGGAATTACTAATTAGTAGCTAACGGAATCCTCTATTTATTATTAAAAGTATAATTATAAAAGGCCTTTCTTCTCTTTCTACGACCTTTTACTAACCTTAGTAACCTTCTATTTATATATCTTATTAAAAGAGTAGAATTTTTTAATTAATAAGAATAGCCCGCTTACTATTATTAAAACGATCGCTACGACCGACCTATTACTCCTTTTAACCTAACTAATATTATATTATAATTATAATATAACGATTATATCCTATAGTAATTTTTTATTATATAACTTATTTCGTAAATATATTATAATAACCGCTAGCCTTAGTAATAAGTAAGAAGGGTCTAACGATTAGTTAATATTATTTCTAGCCTATTTATACTCTTAAATTACGGAACTATACCTAATTCTAATTCGCTAATAAGACTACGTTAACTTAACTTAATAAGGCTTATTTAATATTATACCTACCCTTATAAATAATAAAAAGCTTAATACTTTTATCCTCTATATAATAAAATACTACTATCGAGACGGCCTAACGGGCAAGGAGCTATAGAAGGACTTTAAAACCGACTTTTAAAACTAAGAAATAAGGGACTTTTTAAAAATAAAAAGTGCAATTCTTAGGAAACTAAGAGACTTCTTTATAAATAATAGTATTAATTTAATAATTAAAAATCGTAGTTAAATAATAAAAAAGATCGCTAATACCCTTAATACTTAATACTTCCCTACCTAAACTTCTAAGGAGATCGTAGCTTATTATAACTATATTAAATACTTTAATATATTATACTACGATTTTTACTTTTTTTACTTACTACTCCCGTAGTTAATAAATACTAACGATCTTATTTAATAAGCTAGAGAAATAGTAAGGGAATCCGTATAACCCTAACTTACTTAATCTTAGTAATTAAAATTCCGACCTTAGCCTTATTATTAACCGACCGACCTACTACCTCTTTAAGAAGAAGAGGAGAAAGAATTAGAGAATAAAGTTATTATTACTTAATAATAAAATCTACCCCATTAAATACTATACTTTAATATAAAAACTAAAAATAATATTATACCTAATACTTACTAATTAATTAACCTTACTAAGCTTTATAATAATAAGAATAAGTATAATAATAAGAAGTACGATATTTTTAGTAAAAAGCTTCGGATCTTTAAAGTACTATACTAACGGGCGGGAATTAGCGGACGATACTATTCTAGTACTTTCCTAAATATGCTTAAAAGAAGGGCGTTAACCTTTTACTTTAACTAACTTAATAGTACTTCTAACCCGCTTAGCTTCGATATAATATATTAGAGGACCTAGGAATACTTCGAGCTATTTACGAGCTATTAAAACTACCTCGCTAAGCTCTATAACCTTTATTAATACTCTATAGTTTATGAGAACCTAGGTAAGTCGAATTAATAAATTTTATAAGCACTAATTAACTATATTATAATCCTTTATAAAGCGCTAGCTACTTAAGGATCTATTTTTAATATAACTAACTAACTCTTTTATTACGTAAATAATATACTAAAATATAAACTTACTATACTTAACTTAGTACCTATATTTATTAGTATTTATTACTAGCTTAGTAATTTAATTAATATTATAAAAAGAGAGCATAACCGTAGTAAGTAGTAATAGTATTTCTAAAATAGTACTTATAATAAAGAGGTCCCCGCTACTTACTAAACTAACCGTACTTCCGGTAGTTTTAATAAAAAGACCCGATTTAATAAATAGAATTAACGCGGCCGCGGTACTATTAATAAAAAATATTTCGTTTATTATAAAACCGGCTATTAATTAACTAAGCACTTAGAGGAAGAGCGACGTTAGGTATATAAAAAGTATAAAAATAGTAAGGAAAGAAATAAGAGATCTATACCGAGCTTATACTTATAGTTCTTTGCTTTTTATAAAGGAACCGCCCTTATTAATAATAACAACGATAATAATACTATAATCTAATACTTTAATAGCCTCGACTTTAACTATAAAGATAACTACGAGGACGAAGTCTAAATCTTAATAATATACTTTATAACTACTACTAATAATAGAACCCTTATAAATATCCTTACTACCTAAGTAATAGAGCATAGCTTTACTAATACTACCTTTATTAATAAGTTAACTAAGCCTATAGAACTAGTAACTTCCTTCTCGTTAAATAGGAAGTACTTATTAGGGGACTTTTAAAGTATTATACCTAATACTAGTATTACGGAATTCTTAACTATAGGCTACCCTTAACTCCTCGTATTATAGTAGTGACGACCCGAAGTTATTCTTAATATTTCTAGAGCTAGCGAGGTAGGTATTCGATTTAGTAATAATAAACCCGTAAAGTTATTAAAATCTATAGTTATTAGTACCCTATTTAGTAATATTACTTTTTACGTTTTACTAACTAATACTCCTTTTTTATACTACCTAAGGGATATAAATAAGCTAGGAGTATACTTTAATAATATTAATAACCTACTAGTTAAGGGAGATATTATAATACTTATTATTTATAAATAGGGATACCCTTAGCTTTTGCTCCTTAATAATAAGAAAGCTATTACTAATTACCTAATAGAGGGCGAATTGCGCTACTTATATTAGCGCTTTAGCTACCCTTTAGTTCCTCGTTTCTTAAAGCTATTCTAGTAGTTTAGTAATAATATAGAAATCGTAGCCCTCGAGAAGCTTATAAAGATTTACTAATAATACTAACTTAACGCTACTACCCCTAGCCGATTTAAATTTACTTTACGAAATAATTACGATTTTAATTATAAAGTCGTAATTAACGTAATATACTTAATGGATTATAAAAGTACTAACTAACTAGTACTCTACGTCGTTAATACTATTACTTCTTTTTAAGTAATAAGGTTCCTTACGGATATAATTACGAAGTATATATAAGAGGCTCTTTAGCTATATTAAATCGACGTTTACCTCGGTCCGCCGGACTAGATTATTATAAATATTAATAAGAACTTTAGCGCCGTAAAGTTTAAATCTTTTACTAAATCTATATTTATTAAAGTTAAGGAAGTACCCGTTAAAGCTTATAATAATATTAATAAGGCTAAGAAATACTACGCAGTACTTAAAAAAGTATATAATATCATTTAAAATAAGTACCTATTGATAAGCGCGGAGGCTATACTTTAGGCCGTAATTAAAGTAGTTAACGATATAGTTAGCCTAAATAGCCTCGTTCTTATACTCCTCGTTTTCGGAGCTTTTTTGTATACTTTTAATAAATCTTTACTATTACTAGACATTACTTAATATATAAAAGTAATTAAAAAAGTAATAAGGGAAGTCCGTAAACTTTATATTAATAAGTAAATAAGCGAGGTACTAGCTATTTAAAACGGACTAAATATCTCCTATACTATTAATCTATTATTATAATTAGATATTAAAGTCTAGCGAGAAGGTAAGGGATAAAAAGGCCTATTTAAGCTCGTTTTAATAAATAGTACTACTTATATAATAGAATTACCTTACGGCCTAATAAGCTTCTAAGCTACTATAATTAAACCCTAGTACTTAGAAAAGGTCGACCCCGAGCCGCCGGCTATAATAATAAAGCACGTCGACCGCTTATTAATCCCCGTAATTAACTAGCTAATTAATAATAGCGCCGCTATAAATAAAGTCCTTAATTAAATTATTATCGTAGTTAATAACGACCCTTTATTATAAAGTAAAAAGATTAAAAGAATATTAATATAGCGTAGCTATAGTAATACTTTTATAACTATGACTTATTTTATATTTAAAAAAGAGGTAAATCTTAAGCTAGTTACTAAGCTCCGTAATAAGGGTATTATTACTACTCTAAGAGCACCTTTTATAAAATCTATTAATAAGGAGCTTTTAGGATTAATAAAGAGAGGGGTAATTAAATTCGTTTAACTTAGCCTTAAATATAAGGATATAAAAATATTTAAGTCTCGATTCTTTAACGAGATTAAGAACCTAGGACTTAACCTTATTAAAAAGTCTTACTTAGTTATATAAAAGTATAATAACGAGGAGAAAAAGGAGATCCTTACGTAGTTATTAATAATTTAAAAAACTAATTAATATCTAATCCTCGCCCTAGCTCTAACCCTAATCTAAGAAGGCTACGTTATTTAGTTACGAGATATTACCTAAGTATATATATAATTAAGCTAACCTCTTTATTATAAAGTTTTTACTTAATTACTAGCTCGGATCCGTTATTTATACCCTAAGGGTACTATTTTATACGTTATATAACTATTATATAGTCTCGTAAAATCTAATACTTATTAATAAGTAATATATAATAAGTATTATTTAAAAATACTCTAGATAATAATATTTACGTTTAATCTATACTTATTAATCTCGATAAGAGAAAGCGGATTATTCGGTATTATTAATATATAGACCGATAATATTATTAAATTATTAAATAAGACTTTTAGTTAAAAAAAAGAAACCGAGCTTAAGTATACTAAGCTACTAACTAAACTAAAGTAATAACTATCGGCTAACGAGCTACTTATTTTTAATAGCGGGATTATCTTATTAAAAAGTATTAATATAATATTTAGATAGAAGAACTAAGGGAAGAAGCTTAAGTAAGTTAACCCCTCGGTATTAAATACTAAATAATAATTCGTTAAATAGCGAGCTCGAGGTGCTTATATTATATTAATTTATTAACTAAAGGTAGTTTTTAATACGTCGTTTATTACTTAATATTAAGTAGATCCGTCGTTTACTAATTATACTACGCTAAACTATTATATTAAATAATAAATAAATTACTTAAACTAAGGGCTTATATTTATATTATTAGATCTAACTATAACTAAACTCTTCGTTTTTATAAATAAGTTATTTATAAATAACGCTAATTATACCTTATAGCTAGGTTATATCGTTATTTTTATAAATAAAAAATAGACTAACGAGAGCTTTATAATTAATAGTAATATTATTTACTATAGTTTTACGAAGAGCAAAAGGATTACTTAGAGCGTATTAATATTAAAAGTTTATAGAATAGTCGTAGGTATTAACGTCGCTTATACTATCTTAACTACCCTAGACCTTATTACTAAATAACTCGACGTTCTAAAGATCCTTATTATAATTTATATAAATTTATATTTATTATATAAATACCTTGTTAAGCTAGGTATTACGAAAAAAAAGCGCTTTATAATAAATATTATAATATTTAAGTAATTATATAAACGCCGCGAGCTCTATAAAATTTATTAAATTAGCGGTAACGATAACCTAGCTAACGGGTTTATAAAGAGTATACTAAATAAGTCCTTCGAACGATTCGTTAGTAAAGGAATTATTATAGTTAAGATAGAAGGATAGGTAATACGTAATTAAAATAGTAATATATTATAAGTAATAAGTCGTTTAGTAAACGTATACGCCTCTTAGGCTTTAGTTTAAAAAGAAACGTACGTATTTAGGGCGTAGTTAAATTAATAAAAAGCTCTTTTTTAACTACGCTAAATTCGATAATTTCCGAGGAGTTTAGGTATATAAATTATGTATATTAGAGGATTAAGAAGTAATCGGAAGGAGGGGATATTAAAATTTCTATACGAATAATTATAATAGAAGCTATATTAAAATTTTAGTATATAGCTTTAAGCACTTCTAAATAAGGGATTAACTATAGATTTTACTACTAGTTTTTACTAGCGGGGGACCTAGCCCCTATTCTAGCCTTTTTTATTATAAAAGTAAAAGACTACTAATATTGGATTACGAGGTAAAAAAGGGGCCCTATTAGGTAGTTAGGTAGGGGTAGTAGGTAGGCAGTCTGGGCCCGTGCAGACGGACCCTTCCACCTACCTATACTTACTAAGGGACCGCGGGCTCTGCCTACGATCTTCCCCTCCTACACACACGCAATAGACCTATACTGACCTATTGACCTAGTCGCGACCAAAAGGTCTGACCTGCCTACGTGTATACCAACAACTACCGAGCTTGCACAAATCACGAACCTGGAACGTGCGAATGGATGTCACGTACTCCAGAGTGGGCCCAGTTCAGTCAAGGAGATGTACGATGCCTGTGGATTCATGGCATCCCGGGAGCCGGCAAAACTATCTTGGCTTCACAACTCGCTGAGAAAATCGAAGAGAATTGCCGACAGTCTACTTCAAGTGACTCTGTGTCGATTGGAATTCACTACTACTGCTACTTTGGGCACAATCAGGACGAGTCAGCTCCATTTTTGAGATGGGTCCTTGAGCGTATGTGTAGGAAGGTAGATCAGGTCCCAGACCATCTTTGGACAATGTTCAAGGATGGCAAGGATCCTAGCCTCAGCGACCTGCTCACTGCTCTTGAGGCTGTCTCACGCTACTTCAGCGGTGTTCACATCACGATTGACGCTGTTGACGAAAGCAGTCCCCGAGAAGAGCTTCTCAAGGTCTTGCGAGATCTCGCCACCGACTTGAGATTCTCAAACATCCGCCTCCTGGTAACGAGTCGCGAATATCTGGACATCGAAAAAGTCATGGAAGAGGTTTCGACGGAAATTTCTATGAGAAACGAGTACCTCGATGCTGATATTCGTCTGTATACTGAATCTCGACTCGCTACCAACGACAAGTTGAAGGACTGGACAGAAGATGTACGCCAAGAGGCTCTAGAGGCCTTGTGTATTGGCGCAAAAGGAATGTAAGTATGTCACTTACAACCGCTAACGTCTATGCGAGACTAATCGCGCCGCAGGTTTCGTTGGATCGTGTGCCAGCTCGATTCTTTGCGACGAATCAAAGGGAGTAAGGCAGCTATCATGAACGAACTAAGAAATCCTCCAAAAACCCTCGATGAAGCATACGACAGAATTTTCGAGACCATGCCCGAAGAAGATCTTCAAATTGTGGTTTCGGCCCTTGATTGGATCTGCTTCAACAACAAAGTTTTTGGGCGCGACTGGATCGACTCCAACGTATTGATAGAGGCAATCCAAAAAGACTTGTCACGGCAAAGCCGGTGTGCAAAAGACTACCGCTACGATGTCGAATTTCTTCGCGAATTATGCGGCTGTCTCATAACTGTCACGGCAGATGTCGAATTTGACTTTTGTGGCGGATTAGAAATCTCATTCTCGCATTACACTGTCATGGAATATTTGGCCACGTCGATCGGTTTTAGTCCTGAATGCTGTTTTCGCCTTGACAAGTCCACAGCCCTAAGCGAACGAGCAAGCATTATTTCCTCGGAAGCATTTCAGTACAAGATCGGCGAGACAAGGACTCTTGAGAACCATCGAACTTCTCCGACCCTCACATGGCAGTTCGACTTTGGAACGTATTGCAGTCTCGCAGTCATGAAAATGATTCGTGATTGTGAAGACGTTCTCCTACAGAATGAGGAACTTGCTATCATGCTTACGACTTCACACCACTCAAGAACACATCCTTTTGACACGATTCATAATATGGAACTCATAGAAGACGGGGAACCAGTCGTGGAAATATTCCTTGGTTGGCCTTCGGATATAGTATTCTATGCACCACCGCAGCCTGAGGTTCGCATTTGATCGGCTTCTTGTACCTGCAAGCTTTCAAGCTAGCGGACTCCATGCTACGCAAAGAGGGTTGTGCAGGGAATCTCTTGCAGACTATAGTACACATGGGTTACCGATTTGATTTTGAGGAGTCGATACAAAATTTCCATCTTCCTCTTATGAGTTTTCTTGCGGCCACTGGTTCGGAAAGCTTCATGGGTGAAGCATTGCACCACCTCTTAACGAACTGGCACGAAGCTATCGACTTTCGCTGTCTTCTCCTGGACTTCGTTGCTTTACATGGCCATGAGGAGTATAGAGAATACCCCTTATCCGCGCTTCCAGCCTGCATTGAGATGTGCAGACTTGAGGAACTGCTAGATCTGGGTGCGGAAACAGATGCATCAGACTTTGTAGTCACGCCACTGCAAGTCGCCGTCGCTTGTTTGGATCAGGACGGAGTGGTAATTCTGCTCGAGGGCGGAGCGAATCCAGACGCTAGAGGGAATCCAGCTGCAATGAATCGGCCAGAGCATACTATATTACGTGCGTGCGATTATCTCAGTGGTATGACCCCACTCCAAATATGTCGATATAAGACCCAAAAGCCATGTCTAAAGGCTTTACTCGACTGTGGAGGAATTTTTCAGGGATTCGTCAACGACCGCCTGGAAAACATCGAGGAGATCTCGGGCCGAATCGAGGCTATGCTACTCAAATACGGTGCTACATAAGCCAAGTTCAGCTCCAACTTGATGGGTGACATCCATATTGGTTGACGAACTTGATGATGGCAGATACTCTTGACTCCCTTAGTAAACACCCGGCAAAATCTTCCATCTAACTACATTCTTATACTTCTCCCAGTCCTCGCCATACTTGTCCGAGCAAGCAACATCGTCCCGCCCTTCGCGATGAATAAGCAGGATGGCAAAGTACAGCACGTAAAAGTACGTAAAGATCATGCCCCAGCCACGAGCAGCGCCCTGAACGACCTCACGACCGTCAAGCATTGTAATAGCACCAGACACAGCGCTGCCAGCAGTGAGGATCTGGTAACCAGAAACGGCAGTCGGCAAGCTGAACGGCGAAGCCTGAAGCCAGTCGCCAAAATAGTTGATATGACGAGACCTGCCCCACCATCCACCAGTAAGCAGCCTAGTACCGCGTTTCGTCTGGATGAAGGGCAAATCTTTGACGCTCGGGTGATCAGGCTGCGTGCGGAAGACCTTCTTCTGGTTGTTCGCAGAGCGGAAGATATACAGGCCAGTCGCGAAGACGGCAAAGATGCTGGCGACGCCAGCCCAGCCGAGGTGGACGGGGTAGACGGAGAGGTAGCGGGTCTGGGTGGAGTAGAGGAAGGGCACCCAGACGATGTCACCGAACGTCAGCATGAAGCCCAGGCCATCGGTGGTGATATCCATCATGGTGAGCAAGCCGGCCTCCATGAACTGGCCCTCGAGGACATAGTAGCCCTGCACGGCGGTGGTGAGAAGGATGCTGTCGGAGAGGTAGCCGTATGTGCGGTACTGCTTTGCGCAGAAGGCAAGGTTGAGGATGACCCAGCCGGTGAGACCGGGGCGCATCTCCAGCCAGGCTTTGAGGTCAACCTCGCCGAATAAGGGCAGGGTGATGCGGGGGTTCAGTTCGCGGCCGATGTAGATGTCGTAGATGAGGCTGCCGGTGTTGCCGCCGACGGCCAGCTCACGTAGCTCTGGGTTGCCGGGTTTCACGCTGAAGCTGGCGACGTAGACGTAGACGGTGATGATGTAGGCGAGGATGGTGTTGGCGGTCAGGAGCTGGAGATAGTTGTCTGAGATGTAGGTCCAGACGACGAAGTCGGCGCCTTGGAGGTAGGTGCCGATAGCCAGGCCGGCGAGCTGGAAGACTGTGGCGTTGAAAGCTGTTCTCGGGTTAGAAAAAATCATCGAGTCTTTGAGTTGAGAGAACTTACAGTTGAAGCGGTACTTCAATGGGCGACCAGATTGAACCAACTTGGTACCGAGCATCTCTTGAGCAGGAAGAACGCGGTACAAAAACAAGCTCACAAAGTAGTAGACGATGCTCCAGCCGAAAGCTTCCCAGCTACAGAAGCCCCAAATTCCATCGGCGGGCCATGGCGTCTCGAGCCTGAGCTTCTCCAAGGTCAAAGTGCGAGGGCTCAAGGTGGACGGCGCAGGACATCCGGTCTTGTCATTGCAGACGAAGAAGAAGGTCCACAAGAGGACGGGAAGTCCAAAGACGATGGCAAAGGCGCCGGGACTGGGTGAACATCAAAAAGTCAGCGATTGGGTATGAGAAGTGGCTGTAGAACGCGGAACTTACGGGCCTCCAAACTCATAGTTGTGCTTCTTTGGAGCCATGGTTGTTTAGAATTGTCCCTGACTCAGCACGATGAATTTTATCAGTGTTGACCCGTACTAGAGAGATAGATATCTCAGCTGGCTTCAGAATAAAGAGTGAAACGCCGGCTTCCACTTGACGTGACGCGGTGGTATGGGGAGAGCGATCACAACACGCGTCTTGAGGATACCCCTTTCTGTTGGGGCAGCACAGCACCAATCAGCAGAAATTTGCGGCGTGGGTCGAGCTTCCAGCTGCAATTTCCAGTTGCCGAGGCGCTAATCCTCGGTGGGCGACGCCGAGCCCTCCCATGCTCCGGTGCCAATCAGTCCCACTTCCCCGGTGCCCGTGTTTTCCGGGATGCCCTCATTTTCGGGCCCGGAATACACATGTGTTGAATGCAAGGAGTCTCAATGAGCAGTTCAATTGTTTTTCAAAAGGTGAGATCAGGGCTCAGTAGACATTATCTTCATTACTCATAAGCTAACTCAACCAATGTGTTGGCTACATCTACATCCACCGTGACCGCGACGCTGCTACATCTAATAGGCGGTTTCTTCACCATTGGCTCAACAGCACTTAGTAGATCTTTTTCTCATCATTGTGAGAGCATGTCTTGCCGTGGCTGGTGTGCTCAGCCAGAGCCTTCCAGCGACGCATCTGCTGGAGAACACCAGCGCGGCCGCGGAGGATGGGGGTAGTGTTGGCGCGAGGGGGGACACCCTCAAGAGAGTTGGCAAGGGTAGCAAGAGCGCGGCCAGCAGCCTTGGTGTTGACGGTGATGGCATCCCAGTTGATGTTGTCAATTGTGTCGCAGGCCTGGTGGTAGCAAGGGTCGTTCTCGCCCTCACCAGTGAAGATGGATGCGACCGGGATGCCGAGCTCGACGAAACCGGCGTAGTCGGAGCGGCCATCAAATTCGGCGGAGATGGTCTCCTTGCCATTGGCCTCAAGGTAGTCGGCGATGAGCTGGGGACCGATACCGCTGTTGTTGTAGGAGGCGAGCTCGTAGATGGGGTTGGGGGATCCGATCATGTCGTAGTTGAAGTAGTACTTGATCTTATCGGCGTCCTCGGAGCTGAGGTGCTCAGTGTAGTAGTAGGATCCCACCAGGCCGGCCTCCTCAGCGGCCCACCAGGCGAAACGGATCTTGTGGGGGAAGCCGCTGTACTTCTTGACGGAGCCCATCAGCTCAAGGAGGGCGGCAGTGCTAGAACCATCGTCGTTGATGCCGGGACCCTCAAGAACGCTGTCGAGATGGGCGCCTAGCATGATGACCTTGTTCGGGTCACCCTCCTTAGTCTCGGAGATGACGTTCCAGGTCTCGCGCTCCTCGAAGATGGCATCCACGATGAGGGTGACGATCACCTCCTCGCCGGCGGTGAGAAGGGCCTTCCACGCCTCTCCAGTCTCGAGGGTGATGATACCCAGGGGGACGAGGAGACCAATGTTCTCAGCACTGAGAGTGGGCTTGGTGATATCGTCACCAGGGACCTGGTTGTACAGGATCACACCGAGGGCACCAGCAGCCTTGGCGTTCTTGATCTTGTCAGAGACGGCGCATACGCCGCGCTTGATCAAGGCAAGCTTGCCGGTAGCATCGATGCCCGTGAAGGCCTCTGGGAGACATCCGGAACCATTCACGTCGTCGACAGGGGTATCGATGAGAGGAGCCGTGATACCACCCGGCAGGGGAGTGGCGGTGTTGTACTCGGCACTGATGACAATGACATCGCCGTCGGGTCCGGTCACGGAGATGGCGTTGGTCTGCTCAAAGGTGTGGTTGAAGGGCTGGAGGTAGGTATCCATCTGCTTGGCGAAGCGAGTCTGGGCGCGCTCCAGGACGAAGTCGACTGAGGCCTTGTAGCCCGGTGTGCCAAAGGCGCGGGTGCCGCCATTGTCGCGAGCGATCTTGTTCAGGTTCCAGAGAACACGCTCAAGCCTGTTTAAGCCTTGGTCAGCCAGAGCTGCACATCACAGGAGATCGTGGTAGCATGGAATTGACTCACTCAACAGTCTTGATGTCAGCCTCAATCTTGTCAGGAGTGAGGGGATCGGTGGCCAAGGTGGATGTGGCCAGCGCCAGAGCGGCTGCGGAGAGGTAGGTGGTCTTCATCTTGGCGGATGATCTGGTGATGCACTCAGCGAGACCAGGAAGGAGACCGCGAGAAGAACAAGGCGGGTTGAGCTCTCAGAATCTCAGAGACGCGCTCAGGGGCATTGCCCGCTTCTTTATAATGATCACAGCATGCAAACACCGCATGTTGAGTTGCTTTTTCACCCTAGCTTTCCATGTCGAATGGCACGCTGCGCGGCGACATTGCGAGGTCTTGCCTAGAGTCAGAGCTCAAGCTTCTGGTTAAGCTTGGCATGCATTTGGACCTTGCCGATTGCATGGGTTCTGGGGCGGGGAACATGAAGGCATATCGAATCAGCGGGCCCAATTGATGCAACTGATAAGCAGAACTCGAGCCCAGCAAGTTCTGTCAGCAAAGCCAGGCTCGCCTAGCCTGATTGTTCTGCTAGCCTTGGTCATGCAATAACGGGTGAGTGTTACCGCAAGTAGTTTGCCGTTGGAAAAGAAGGCGAGAGGCATAGAAGAAGCACTTTCGATGCTGCTGCACCCGAGGGCCAAGACGCGGGTCACAACATCTTGGCTCGAATATTCGCACGCCGCGATGTAACCCCAAAGGGCAGGTGCCAAGACTTTTTCATATCGCGGGGTGGCGGGTTGGGACCAACTGTTGCTCAGCACCGCGTCAGTTGGATAAAGGACCTGCCCATCTTGCTCTTCTGCCGATGCCAGGGTTCTCGTTTGGTGGTTCAGTAACACGGTTCTTGGGCCTAAAGTTTCTTCCGTAATCTTGTCCGCCTTCTCGGCTTCCGTCCGGGATGTGGCCACGGCGCACGACAACGCTGCTTCGCGTGGCTTGCGGGGTTGGGGATAATGGGGACTTTTGGAAGCTGATGTCTTGGACGGTCGGCCTTAACGTGCTGCACCTGCTCTCTTGGGGTTCATTCCAGCTTGTTGCCAAGACATTAAACGAGCTTTTGATCGGCAAGCCGGCTCTGTCAGGTGTGATGAATGGCAGAGTATCTGAGCGTCGGGGAGTTTACCATTTGCAAACAACAGGGGAAGATAACGCGATAATGACTTTTCAGGACTACTTATGGCTGAAATATCGTCATGATCGTGCCTCGTTGGGGGGTTAGACTGGAGAACTAGGAAAAGTTCATCAGTTGCGGACTCTCCTTTATAAGACTCTATGTGTTGAAGTCTAACTCTGGAAAAAGCATATTCAACTTGATAATAGGTAGATTTGCCCCATTAGTGACCACATCTAGGAGTTCAACAACCCAAGTTAAGTACCTTCTCAAGAGTCTCAATTTCGATAGTCTTGTCTTACTAGAGACATCGAGACTCTTGGAATGACACGTTCATTTGGGCAGTAACTGCACGGCTTTAGAAGAAGGGATAGGGTCTAGCCAGTACCGTGGCTGGCTGCAATGTTAGGCAAGAGAGTCCGTAGAAGTTCTCCATCTACACTTGTCCCCGGTGCCAGTTTTCCGGGCCGTCCTGCATTATGCATAGAATGTTGATCTAGATGTACCTTGCTCAATACTAAGCTGCAGAGTCAGCCACATGGCGTCCTGAAAAGTCTCCAAAATCATCACACATTCAATACTTCCATAAATGCCTTCTTACATAGCCTTCTTCAACAGAAACTAGCATTCGTCAGCACCCGATCGATGGCACAGGGCCGGGTCACGCGCTTGCTTCCCTATGGGGCTGACAAGCTTGACCTCGTCACCCTAGTCAACAAATAAGCTTAACAATAAACTTTGGAGTTAGCACTGCATTACTAAAACCTTGGGCACTTAATTAGGAGCTTATTCCCCGCTGCCTCCAAACCTATGTGACTCTCATTATAATAACTTATTATAACTTCTAATTGCTTAATAGATTACGAGAGTTTGGTTCTTATTAGATTAGAAGTCTAATTTAACTATAGCATACGGCCGATTGCGCAGGGGCTAATTAGGAGCCCTATTTATAATTATCGTAGCTAGCTTAACTTACGGTTAGAACCTCCTTTTTATACTTACTACGTAAATATTTATATAGTTTAATTAATCTTTTTATTAACCTATAGTTCGAACTAACTACTTTATAATAAAAATACTAATATTAATTAGTAATTAAATTCTATTATTATAAATTAATAAAGTATCTCGCTATATAAAAAAGATAACCTCTTAATACTATATAAAATAAGAGATTTATATTAATTAACTTTATAAAAATAAATAAAAAAGGGCGGTTTTTAAACGTTATATAGAATTAAGTAATCGTAGCTTTTTACTATTTATAAGAGGTCGACGTTTATTATATTAAATTATATTAATTAATAAAACTACTTAAATAACTAACTTTTCGCTATTACTTTAAATAGCTTTTTTATTAAATAACTTTTCTATAACTAGCTCGTAATTAAAAATTAACTAATTAAATTAGTAAAAAGAAATACTTATATAGTAACTACTTATTTAATTAATTAGTATAATAAACGAGCTTAATAATATAATATAAAAAAGTATTACGTAATTAAAAAAAAGGGATTTTTAAACGTAAATATTCTTAGTAAATATAATAAGAACCCGTATAAGAGTTATAAAGTTAAGAGATTTATAATATATAAAAAAGCTTAATATTATAAGGATTTTATAAATATAATTTTAAAACTTATAATTTAAACGATCTTTTTATAGCCCCCTTAACTACCCCCCGAGTATTATTTAAAAATATAATATAGGGGACGGTTTAATAAAGGAAGAGGGGATTTAAAGGGCTTAATAGTATTAAGTTAAGAATATTACGGATTTTAAAAATTAACTTAAAAAAAAAGTAGTTATTCTAAAATGATCTTACGACTTCTTATTAAAGTTATAATTAGTTTAAAAAAAAGCTAAAAAGATATAGCTCTAAAAAAAAAAAAAAATTTTTAAAAAGTTATTAAAAAGCTGTTTTTTATACTAAGCTCTTAGTATATAATTATTGATTTTAAAAAGTTAACTAAGTAATAAAAGGGATTATTAGTAAGTAATAATTACCTACTTATAATTAAGTTATAAAAAAAACTATTTAAAAAGATATAAAATAGGGTACTAAGAAACCGTAAAAAAACTTTTTTAAAGTATTTACTCTGATTAAATATAAGTAATAAGTAGTATTTTTAATAAGTTTTTAAAGCCCGCGATTTTATAAAAAGAAAGGCTTAACTTTACTAACTATATTTAATAACCTATTTAGCTCTTTTATAAGCCGCTTAGTATTTATATTTAACTATTTTTATAAAATACTACCCTAAAAGAAATAGGTTAAAAAAAGAAGCTATTTAAAAATTATAAAAAGTACGAGGCTTAAAAAGTTAGAAATATACGGAATAACGGAAATTAATAACTAATAAAGATCCTAAGACTACTTACTATATCTTTTTATAATAATATAAACGTTTATTATTATTATTAAAAAAAAGAACTATTAAAACCTACCCTTTTATATTAAATAAAAAAGAGGATCTTAATAAGTATAATAATTAGTAATTTAAAAAGGTAATAGTAATTATTAAAAATAATAAAAATAAAAATAGTAGCGAAATAGTAAAAAAAAGCGGGAATTTCCTAGACCCTAATGAATTTATTAGGTAGTAAAAGTACGGATTTATTATAACTAGTGCGCGGATTAAATATATTTTTATTAAAATTAAATATACTAATAACTATTAATATAAGTATAAGCTAGAGTATAATTATTAATAAGTTAAGGTAAAAAGAAGAAACGAAACCCGATTCTAAATAAAATCCTAATCCTTTATAAATAAGTAAATATTAACCCGGATTATTGAAGAATATAAATATATGGAATTATAAATTAGCCTAATAGTAAGTAAATTAACGTAGTATTAATATATTTAACTAAGGTTTATAAAAAAAAGGGGCTATAGGGGTAACCCCTATTTTATAAGACTATAAATAACCTTAGTTACTAACTAAATAAATAGTTTATAAGTATAAGCCTAAGAATTATAAAAGTAATTAATAATTCCTCTATAAGCGAGGGGTATTATTAGCGTAATTATAATTATAAAAACTATATAAAATACTAATAGTAATAATTATAAAAAAGGAATTCGTATTATAAAACTAAGTATAGGTCGATAGAGTATATAATCGCTTTAATAAATTTAAAAAAAGGGTAAATAATTTAGATTTTTTTTTTATGATTACGAATAGTAATCTATCATTATAAAAGAATATATAGAGGTAAAATAGGGTATTAAAAGTATAATAATTAATAATTCTATTTATTTTAATCTATAGCTCGTCGCTACTACTAATACGAAATTTAGTACTAATTAGTTAATAAAAAGGGAGGTAAATAACTTAAAGTTATTAATAATACGTAATAATATAAAGATCGTATATAAATATTAAAAATCTAATAATAAATACGAAGTAATTTATAAACTTTAAAAAGATCCTTTTAAAAAAGAAATTATATTTTAAAGGGAAGTATAAGGTCTTATAAAAAACCCTAATAATATTTTATGATTATTATAAAAAGGTTAGGATTAGAGAATACTAATACTATTTAGTAATTAATATCGTATTTATAAATAAAGCCTTTAATTATTATTATAAAGCGGTACGTAATTTTAATTAAAACGACTTTTTTAATATTATTAACGTAATTTAAAGCCGCTTCGAGACTTATAATAAAAACTTAAAGCTTTTATTTAAGCTACGAGCGATTTCTTTCGTATTTACAACTAAAATAATAAAGGGTAAATTATAAATAAAGATTTTTTAAAAAGCTTATTAATCGAATTAATAAGCTAATAAAAACCTAGCTAAATAAAAGAACTAACGAGTAAAAAGTTAGATATTTTTATATTATAATTTAGTACGTTTTAAAAATAAAAATAACCTTATACTAAGTATTTAAAAACTATAAAACGCTCTATTCGAGGCTAAGATCTAGCTTTAATATTAAAATAAAGATACTATACTAAACCTACCTCTAAGTATATAATAGCCCTTATTGATAATATTAAGTTAATTAAATATATAATAAAAAAAGAAGAGGCTAAATATAGTAATTATTAATAAAGAGGCCTAGATTTATTAAATAAGTAAAGATTTAACTTATAAGTAGGGTAGTAAAAGAAGTAATATTATATTTATAAAAAGGATAAATATTAGTTAAATAACTACTCCGAAAAAGAGCGTACTAAATTATATAAATAGTATAAAAAATCGAGGGTAGTAAATAATAAAATAAGCCCTCATCGGTTTAGCTAATTCTTTATTATATATAAGGGTAAATCCGGGGGTATAGAACCTAGTAAAAGTAGTTAAAATAACGGCTTAAAGTATTTATTTCTTATAAAAGATTTAGAAAATAAAGAAGATCTTACCCCTTATATTAATAAATTAAATTATAATAAAATTAACGAAATTAACTACTCTTTTTTTACTTTATTAGCCTCTAGAAAATATACGAGACTAAATAAATAAAAAGTAATAAAAGTTCTTAATAAATAGGCTTTTATTTATAAATAATAAGGAAAGGTCCCTTAAATAACGGATACGGAAGTAGTTAAAAAAGTAAATTTAATAAGGCTAAAGCTTATTCTCTTAATGCTTAAAGAGAAGATACTACTTCTCTTAATATTTAAAAAAAAGAAATATAGTACTAAGTAAATCTAAAGATAGCTAGAGGAGTCCTTTTTATACTACTTAAATTACTTAAATACTAAGCTTATATAAGTATTTTATATAAGTAAAAAGTACGGCCTAAATACTTTTTAAAAGATTATCCTAAATACTAGGGTATTATAATAATTAATAAAAAGAAAAAGGTAATTCTAAGTATTATAAAAGATCGTGCTAATAATGCTTAATACGTTAATAATAAGTATTATAAAAATTAGCTTCGGCCTAGGTAAGGAAATCGTCGCCCTAAGTATAGTAAAAATAAAAATATACTTCGGAATAATAACTTTTTATATTTTACTTATTAATACCCTATTTCTCTTATATTTAAAAGATATAGATCGACTAAGTATTATATTTGATAATATAAAAAATAGAATCTTTAGTAATAAGTATTTTAAAATAGTCGAACGATAATAAGAGTATATATTTATAAAGCTTATTAATAATACGAAGTTAATTAATTATTTAATAAAAAGTAAGCTTAGATAATTATATTAAAAATTTAGGTACCCGTTAGTTACGAGGCTATATAACTTCTTAAAGTAATTAAATAATAATAATATTAAAATAGGGGCGCTAAAGTAATTAATAAAAGTATACTATTAATACTAAATAAATGCGCAGAGCCTACGTAAATTTAAATTTAAATTATATAATAACCTTAATTTTAATTAAAAAATCGTTATTAATATCTTCTATTTAAATAGTTAGCTAGTCCTATATATAATTAACGTAGTTATATCTTTTTAAATAGGGTAATTCTTTTAAGATTTATAAATAAAAATAGTATAAGTAGCCCTACGAAAGGGATAAATCGATATATATTAAGGATTACTAAACGGTATTAGAACTAACGCTAGTATTAGTTTTAAATTAGTAAAATTTAAAAAAAATATAACGGCCTATAGTATATAACTAAAAGTTATACTTATTAAAACGTACTATAATATTAAAAAAATAAAAAGGGTATATTAATAATTAAAAAGGGCGTTTAGAATTATTAAAAAAAAATCTAGATTTTATTAATAACGAATACCTCTAAATAGTACTTAAATATTATAACAATACTATAGGGCCTAACGGGCTTATATTAATACTATTAGTATTTAGAGTATATTTAAGAACGACTTTAGCCTCGCTACTATTATTAAATATAAATTAATAAGCCTAAGTAATTAAAAAAGTAATATAAGTACTACGCGAAGTAAGTATAAAAAAGTGAGTTAATAAGGTAATTATAGTGCGTAATAGGCCTAATATAGAGGTTAACTTAGATATATTACTAAATTTAGATATACGAATATAGTACGAAATTACTTAATAATAAGCTAGGCTATATAAATTAATTTTTATTAACGAGTACTTTTACGTAATTATAAGAGATCGTAATTAACCCCTCGAAGTATCAATTATAATAATTAAACTATATTATATAAATCTTAATAAAATAATTTCTAATTTATAAAAAGAAAAAGAGCTAAGGGAAACTATATAACCCGTAGTAAAAGTATAAGAAATTATTTTTAACGAAATCGTTATAATAATATTAATAAATAACGAGGAAAAGGAAATTATTAAAAGGGTATTAATATTACTAATAAAACGTTATAAAAGACTACGATAATAAGCCTTAATATAATAATTTATTACTAATAACGAGGTAATTAATACTTTTTATATAGTAAAAAAAAAGCCGATTTTAAGCTAGCGGTTAAACTACGTAAAAGAAATATAATTATAATTACTAAAAAGCTATATAAAGGATTAGATTTTATTAAAATAAATACTCTTTATAATCGAGAAGTCTATCGATTTATTTTTTATAACTTAGAGAAGTATATAAACCTCTATATATTTAAATTATAAATAGTTCGTAAGATTAAAAAGAAAAGAATACCCTAGCTATGTCACGGCGCTGGGCACTGGGCCCCTTGGCGCCTAGGCCTCAGGCACCCAACGGACCCCCTATGGGTCACGTGACTGCTGGACCGCTGGGCCCAAAAGCCCAGCGCCCCAGATTCCGCCCACTGGTCTACTTTTTCCCTCTTCACGTTGAGTTACGTCTATTAGGTCAATATAGCAGCGTTCCGACCTGCCTCGAGTTCCCTTTCGTGACAAGCTATATAAGAAATCTAAATACGTAATTTAGAAGTATAGTAATATTAAAAAAGTAACGCTACTTATATAATTGCTTACTATATAGTACTATAGCTAATAATTAATAATAATACTAATAGTATTATTATAGAAAAAGGGATATAAAATTTAGAGCCGTAATATTACCTAGGCCTATATTTAATCGGCTATAGGGTTTATAAAAAAATCCTAGCCTATTTACTAAAAGAAATAATTAGTAAGTACTTAGAAAGTACGATTATTAAAGTATTTAAACTACTATATAGGCTCGTAAAATCGGGTACTTATTAATAAACTACTTATTATAACTTTTATATTAATTAATTATTAATAGTTATATTTATGTACGACCCGTACTTACTAATCTCTAAATATAAAAAAGATTAATTTAGAATTATTAAAATATAAACTAATAATATATTAAGCCTATTTAATATTAATTTTATAAAAAAAGAGGATAAAGAGCTTTAAAAAGCGGGCTTTATAACGAAATTAAAAAAGGTTTTTATAACGAATATCCCCTTAGTATTTAATAATAAGATTTTTATAATTAAGAGGGAAACTATCGTTTTTTAATAAAAGGGGTAAAATAAGAAAATTAACCTCGTTAATCTAAATATAACTAATATTAAAAAATAATATAAAATAGAGCTTATATAAGGGGTATATATTATAAATATATACTAGCCCGAGGTAACTTTTAATTACGTTTAGGTAATATAAGCTATAGAGCTAAATAAATAAGATATTAAAGTACTTAATAAGTAGTTTAAATAATAATAAATAAATCTTAATCGGGGCCTCGTTTATTACTTAATTAACTTTATAATTAATAAGCTTTATATCTTTATTAATAGGTTATTTACGAATAATAACGACCTTACTTCGTAATTAGGGTATATTATTATCTTAGTCAATAAGAATATAAATAAGAGTAAATTTATTATATATAATAATATAATTTACTATTCGTTAACTAAAAATAAATAAATAATAAGAAATATATTAGTATTAGAAGTTTATAGAATAGTTAACGGTATTAACTTTTCTTATATAATTTTAATAACGCTAAGGAAAATTACTAATTAACTTAGCTTTTTACTTATTTTAATAATTATTTATACTAATTCTTATTTATTATATAAATACCTTATTAAATTAGAAATAATAATAAAAAAAAGCTTATAATTAATATTATAGCCCTTAAATAATCGTATAAAAAGCGCAAAATACTTAAGATTTATTAAATTAATAATAATAATAACCTCGCTAACGTTTTTATAAAAATAATATTTAATAAGGGGTTAGAGTAATTTATAAATAATAGAAAAGTTAACGTACGAATAAAAAGATAGGTTATATAAAAAAAGTAAAAAAAAGGGGGAAAAAGAGACGATTTAATAAGCGGGCCCGAGGTCGAATTATACCTCTAATTATAATAAATAAATTAATAAAAAAAAAGTTAGTATTAAATTAGAAATCTAATTTAATTACGGTATACGGCCGACTATATAAGGGCTAATTAGGGGCCCTATTTACGATTATTATAACTAGCCTAACCTATAGTTAGAACCTTTTTTTTATACTTACTACGTAGATATTTATATAGTTTAATTAATCTCTTTATTAACCTACGGTCCGAACTAACTACCTTATAATAGGGATACTAATAGTTCTCCTTAGGATGGTACTGCACGTTATGACTCGCTACGCAGTTGCTTTCGAAAACTCTACAGAATTTGGCTAATTTCCAATTACCTCAATCATCAATCAATGAGATTCGCACGTTGATGAAATCGAAAGCAAAGCCAGGACGGCTTACTTGTGGTTGGTTCTTGCCGTGATTTGAATTTGTGGATAAAACCGAATATCAGACGCGCGCATTTCGATCTCTGAGCAGCCTCCGCCCGTTGGCCTTTTTCGGCAGATCTAAATCCAAGTAGATCGACTCCTCATCTTCCACCACTTCGATCAGACCAGGGCACTTTACTCGTCCTCCAGAGCCGGTGTGATGTGATCCCTCCCTGCGACCTGCCAGCCTGGACTTGCTACATGAGATTCGCGCTGATAACTGTGGCGCAAATCTGGTACCGTTGTTCGGCGGTCTTTCGGTATTATTCCCAGCGAGTCGAAAAGCTACGGCAGTCCATTTTGTTCATTACTCGTTATCAACCTGCAGATTAACCTGCAGTCTGGATGTAGAATGCGGCATTGACAGCGTTTGGAGAGACCATCCACCGTCATCATCAATAAAAGGAGCGGAAGAAGGAGGTCCCGATTGGAAGAAGAAAGTGAGATCCAGTTCAGGTATCGTTCAGAAGCTGAATATGCAAACATTTCTGAAATCCGCGTTATACAGTTTAATCGTGCCGAAGTCGACAAAGTACTTAATCAGCGGCCAGACATAACAACGCGAACCGTTGGGTCTGGTATCCCAGTCCGAACATACCGGTTACATGTTCGCATAACAATCAATCGGATCTTGAAGGTGCGAAGGGCAGAAGTAAATGGGTGAATAGATGGTGAGACCCGAGGCTCTGAGGCTCGTACATAATGTCTCCTGACAAGAACTACCTTACGTCTTATGTCAAAGACAACTTCGCTGTGGGGGTAATTTTACAGCATGAGATACACAAGTCTAAAACACTTACATGGATGCAAGAGGTTGACTATCAGCAGTAGTTCAGTGGTAAATATGTGCCTTGCTCACACTGTCACATTCAAATTTCCGAATCCAAAATCCCCATAGTAATAGTAGTAGAACAGATCATAAGCGTAGCTCAGTTTCGAAGATGAAGCAGACGCACTATCGAGGACGAAAGAAGATATTTGAGCATTTCACAAGCCCGCGCACGTCGTCGACATGTACCTAGGTAAGAGAGCCTGACACCAGACCTAGACGCCCTTTAACTAAAGCTAAGTTGACGGCCAAGCCAATGAGTGTCATGTGGCTGTTCAGCTTACTGCATTCTGACTATTCGTGAGCAAGATGTCACATTCCCGTTCGGGGAGAAATACATCAACAACGGCAGAGGGTGGGATGACCAAAAGACGACACGGAGGCAACTCTTGCGTTGTTCAATTCGGCTTCCTGATAGCTCATGGCACAATTCATGCTTCGTATTGGTCAGTATCTGCTCGTTCCAATTTCTTTATTGCATTCTCCCTCTCAATTGGGCCCCTAAATTTCAAGGACTTTATCAACGCGTACGAATCTCCTCAACTTCAAAAGACTCATCTTCAGGCTGGATTATTTGATCTTTAGCTATTTGAGAGATTTTCTCGAAACGAAAATGTTTCCTCGGCATTGCCTGCAGATTTACAAGCATCATGAACCGGCATGGTGACACCGCAGATCCCCCCGCAATCCAAACCCACGGCACACGGCATCACGGAAGCCGTGCAAAAGTTTGTTGCGCTCTGTCGACACAGTAGTAGCAAGATCCAACCTTGCTTATTCGTCTTTGTTGTTCTCTTTTAATTAAAACACGGGTGGCATTGGCGTTTTGACTTGCGACGATGGCTCGGCTGATTAATTGGTGGAAACCCCGCCTCCAAAGTGGGATGCGGGTTTTCCCCATTTTCATTGGCAATGCCCCTTGCCAGAGTTAATAAAGTCGAGCCGTGGCACTCGCTCGTGTGGTTCCGTTGTTTCCTTTTTGCGCTGCCCTCTTAGTTCCCGTGATGAGATTCTAGGGGGGTGGGATGAGGAGGCAACGTCGTTGTGCCAAGGAGTTTGCTGGCTGACTACGCTGGCTTGGTGTCTTGGATTGAGAGGAGTGGTCCCCATTGGAGACGAAAAGGAGAAGAAAGGATGAACTGTTCTTGAGTCGGTGTGTTGATGATATATAGCGCGGTGGTTCCCGTGTAAGAGCAAGTTTCTGGATTTAAAGTGCTCAGCTCCAGGCAGGCAGTGTCAGTCGTTACGCAACTTGCTCTTTGTCGCAGCCGTCGATCTTTTGCTTTTGTCCATCAGACGTTCGTTCGAAATATTCGAAACATGCAGATCGCTGCTTGCTTCCTGGGCCTTGCGGCTCTGGTCGCTGGTCACGGATACGTCGACAATGCTACCATTGGTGGCACCTACTACCAGGTTTGTCATGACATATCTTCATGCTATGGATAATGGTTGCTAACTCATTTTCAACAGTTCTACCAGGTACATTAGACTATCAAAGCCACAAATGTTCTATTGTAAATCTAACAACAGACACGTACCTAGCCTTACCAAGACCCATACACGAGCCCTACTGTAAGTCTAAGCTCTAGCTTCATCCCCCATGCGAGGATATCACAACTCACACAAGTTTCAAATAGCCCCAGAGAATCTCTCGCCCGGTCCAAGGCAACGGCCCAGTCGAGAGCGTCGACTTGATCGATGTCCAGTGCGGAGGATACACAGCCGGCGGCATCTCGGGCTCGACGCCCGCGGCCCTGCACGCTACTGCTGCAGCGGGATCGACCGTCACCCTGCGATGGACTCTCTGGCCCGATTCTCACGTCGGTCCCGTGATCACCTACATGGCACGATGCCCCGATTCCGGTTGTCAGGCATGGCAGCCTGGCACTTCGTAAGTAAAAAGTGATACGTAAATGTGTCTAGGTGCCGTGTCTAACCTCTGAGACAGTGCTGTGTGGTTCAAGGTCAAGGAGGGTGGACGCACCGGAACCACCAACACTTGGGCTGATGTAAGTTGGACCTGCGATGTCAAAGTCGATTAGTTGGCACTAACATCTGTTAGACCCCCCTCATGGTTGCCAACTCCGGCTACCAGTACACAATCCCGTCCTGCTTGAAGTCGGGCTACTACCTCGTCCGCCACGAGATCATTGCTCTGCACGCCGCCTACTCGTACCCTGGCGCACAGTTCTACCCCGGATGCCATCAACTCCAGGTCACGGGTTCCGGCACCAAGACTGCGACTTCGCTGGTTGCAATCCCCGGCGCGTACAAGTCGACTGATCCTGGTATCACCTACGATGCCTACAAGGGTATGTTGTGCAATGTCTCTTGGATTCTTGACTCTTGACAATTGCTGACCTTTGACTTTCTCTGAAGCTCAAACTTACACTATTCCTGGCCCGGCTGTGTTCACCTGCTAAGCACCTTCCGATCGCTGTTGACAGTAGCAAGGTGTCACGAGTTATGGCACGCAGCAATGGGCATACGGAGTGTAGTAAAAGTGGCTTAACTATTAAAGTAGAAATAGATAAAAAGAGAAGGTCTATATATACGATATCTAAAATAGACACGTGATTTAATACGTAACGGGCACTTTATAAGGTGCGATTACTATCCCTATTACGTAACATACCCCCTAATTACTACCGCTAAGGAGCTATTATACCTAAGATAGAATCTCTAAATGCCCTTATAAAAGCCTAATTTAGTTAAATATAAATAAAAGAAAATTAAGCGCAAGGGATACGCGTCTTTTAAGCCGCGTTTATTATAAATATATCCCTTTATCTAAAGTAAATAGAATCTTAACCTAGAATAGCACGTATTCTACTATTTTTAATATATAAATTACTAAGGGCGAGGCTACTTAGCCGCCTTACGTATATCTAAATTCTCGTAGCGTCGCCTAGCTATTATTTTTCTTCTTCTTTTTAACTTTTCGTAGTTACTATAAGTACCCCCGTCTACTACGCGCGCGCGCCTATGCCGTTAAATCGTTTACTAATTTTATTCTAAATATAAATATTTAATATATTTAGAAATAATAATAAGTTTTGCGCAATTTTTATAATACTTCTTATATACGTATTATACGGTTTATTAAGAGTTTAGATAGGTAATAATACTAACGAGCCCCTCTAGGTTATTACCCCCCCTTATAACCTCCTACTTACTTACTAAGGCCCGGCTACCGAGCTCTCCCTCCCTAGCTAAGAGGATATTAAGGCTACTAATCGAGACGCCGAGGACTTTATTAAGTTCGAGGCTCTTTTTAACGGCCGTAATAAGGGTAATAATAAAGTAAATAGTAATAATAAGAGTTTTAACGGGCTTTTACTTATCCCCCCCTCGGAGTTTAAGAATAAGGATAAGACTAGTTTAGATAATAAGCCTTTTAAAAAGGGTATATTATATATTTATTATCTTAGGAGTTTATATTTAATATTATTCTAAGGTTTAAAAAACGTAAGGCTAGCTCTTTTTAAAAGGGTAGTAAAAAATAAAAAAAAACACCGAGAGGCTAAGGTACTCCCCGTAATAAGTATAGTTCTCTTTATTATTCTAGGCCTATTTAACGTATACTTAGTCCCTAAGAAGCTTAAGGGAGAGGCTCCCGAGGAACGGGAGATCTAGTACCTACCCTATTTTAAAATAGCCCTCCGGTATACTAATACTAAGGATAGTAGTCGTTATTTTATAAGAAATAGTAGCCGGTATACGCGCTATTTTAATAGCCGTTTAGCTAAAGGGTATATTAATATACTAGTCGTCTTGCGGCCGATAGCCTAGGCCCTTACTGAGGCTATTATAAATAGCGCTCCCTCTCTTATAAGTATATTATCCTTTTTTATTATTAAAAAGCGCACTTCTAACTATAGTTTTAGTAAGATATTACTAAGCTCTATAGTATCGTCCGCTAAATATATAATAACCGGAGGATATATAAAAATTATATTAGCTTTTATATAGAGGACTTTTTTAACGCGCGCCCCTAGTCCTCTCTTATATTTATTATAGTTATTTATAATTAACTTCTTATTACGCCGCCCGTTTTTATACCCTAGGTCGTTAACTTAACGGTCGTTCTAGCTCCTACGCCCCCCGCTACCCCTACTATTCTTAGTTTTATAAACTTTAAAGTATATAAGACGCGTTTTTTAGCGCGCGTACTAACCCTCTTCTTTAATAACGCTATACTCCTAGCGATCGCGTACTTTATAAACTAGGAGTTTAAATAGTAAGTATAAGCCCGGGTCTTATTTTTATATACGTATACCTTACGGGGCAAAGTTATTTTATTTATTTTAGGCCTCTAGGCCGTACTCTAGGTTCCGTCTATCGTCTACTTTCGGGCATTAAGTTTTTTTAGGTATAGCCTAAATTAATTATTTTTAACTATTTTAGCTATTTATAATAGCTTCTCGCGCATCGTAGAGGTTAAAAAGTATATAAAAATATTCGAACTTAGCTCGTAAAAAGTTTTTAGTAAGTCTATTTACTAATATATCTTCTATTAATATATAAATAACCTCGAAGCTACCTTTAGCGTGCTCTTATCTTAGCTATATGTTTTATATATTAATATAGCGAAGTTAAATAGCTATTCTTTTTCCTTCCCCTACGACGAGTCGAATCGTCTACTAATTATCGTAGTTAACTAACTATACTTCTCTTAAGTTAAGGGCAATATCTTTAAAAAGGCGCTTTAGAGCTATAGTCTCTTTTATAATTTCTTTAAAATAAAGAAGCTTAGCTTCGGTAGTTAACGTTATAACCGTCGCCTAGCGTACTAATTTCTATTAAATTAGGCCGCTAAAAAGGAATATTATATATCCCTAAGATAATCGTCGTATTACCTTATTATTTACGAAGCTAGTATCTCTAGCTAGAAATAATAATTACGTACTTAGTATACTACCGTAGCAGAGCGCAAGATATCTCGTTATATAAAGATATCGGATATAATAGTTAATTATTTTAATATAAGTTATACTTAGATTAGTTAGGAACCGTAATAATTACGAGTAAGTAAAGGCGACGTCTAGTTTAATTATAATAGCTATATAAAGCATATTCCCGACCTTCTCTTAGTAACTCTTTATTTCCTTTTTTATTACTTACCCCTCGTTTAGTTTAAACTCTTCTTAAGGAAAAGGGGTAGCTAAATATAGTAAATTTATAAGGTCGAAGCGCTTAGTAACTCGCTCGATATATACGTCGTAAATAAGGTAAACCTTACGAGTAGTACGGTCTCGTAAAATCCGTACTCTGAGGAAGTAATTAATCGGTCTATTCTCCTTAAGGTTAATATATTCTTTTATACCGTCGACGATCCCTTAAGCCGCCTTTTAGTCGTCTCGATAGTATAGAATAATAAAGTTATTAACGTAGAATACTAATATTACTTTCTTATTTACGGTTTAGTAAATATAGATCTCTTCGTAGCTATATATTATATTTATACTACGGAGTATAGAGGTAAAAGTTTAGAACTAGAGAATTAGCGAGTCTTAGAGGCTATATAGAGCGCGTTAGAGTTTACTTACTTTGTTAGTAACCTTATATCCCTCTAGGAGTTTAATAATTACTAGCGCTTATACCTAAACAAACAAATTAAATATGAGGTTTATATTTGATTATTTAATTAATTTCTCGCGCCATATTTGATTATTTGACTTATTTAACAAATAATTGATTGATTTGACTAATTTCCTAATCGGGAATTAAATAAAGCTATCGCGAAAGTCCTTATAGTACTGACTTATAGACTTAACCTCGATTAGCTCTTCTAATTAAAAAATTAACCTCCTACTTCTATAGTACCGCCGCGAAGCTAGTTCTTAAGATATTAGACCTCCTCTAGCATAGAGGATCTTATTAATAATCGCTATAAGGTTAAAGTTAACTTCGCGAGGCTAAATACCCTCTCGCAATTTATTACTATCGTAAGGATCGTAAAGATATTAAGCGCAAGCTTACTTAACGTTAAATAGGTTAGCTAATAGTCAATTTATTATTAGATTAGGTTAAGGACTAGCTAAGGGATAATCTATAAGTAATATTAATTAAGCTTAGGCGCGTGGTTAATTACTACTTCTATTATTCGAGATATTAACTATTACTAGTACTACGAGTCTTCTACGATACTCTTTAGAATCATAAGGGTAATAAAAGTAGCTTATAACTATCGTAGCAAAGGAGGAGAACTTGGACGACGAGGAGGAGGAGGACTTACTATCTTATCTATATACTATCTTTATTAGTAATCGTAGAGCCCCTTTTTCGTATCAAATAGCTAGTAGCTCTACTCGGGCATATCCTACCTCTTTTCTAGCTATTTTAATCCTTACTTAGGGTAAAGAATAATTACTACGGCGTAGAGCGGAGAGTTGCCTAACTTAGTATAATACTTATTAAGGACCTGCTAAGTATTAATAACTAATAGTTAAAAGTATCCTCGCGAGTCAAAATCACTACTAAGAAATAGCTCCGCCCGCTCCCTAGGCATATACTTAGACTAAATATAATAAGGGATGCTACTTAAGGTTAGAGGTTAAGAAAGAGGTTAGGATATAAATTAATAACGAGCTAACTACTAACGAGGTAATATTACTTACGTTAATTATGATTACGACGCTACGATCTAAGAAGCCGTAAGATCTATCTCTTCTTTAAAAGGTTTATTATATAACCTCTTTTACTCCTCGAGACGGTTAATAAGATACTTAAGACCTACTATTACTTCCTATAGACGGCTATAACTATCTCCTTTGCCCTAGCCCTAGTATCTTATTATTTAGAGGTAAAGTAGCTTAAGTACCGCCTTTAGCTCGGCTAGTAGTTACTAGTCGTTATTATTAAGAACGTCCTTAATAGGGATCCGTTACTTTAGATCTCTATAAGCTCGACTAGTTACTAAGAAGGTATAGATTTGCTTTCTTTTTTATAAAGAGCGCTATATTATAAGGTATATCGAATTCTACCTTATATCTTTATTAAGTATTAGTATAAGCTTTTGTAACGACTCTTTAAAGAGAGTAAATATATCGTTCTCGTCGGTCTTATTATTAACCTCGAGGAAGGCCTTATATCGTTAAGGCGACGAGCGAATAAATTTAATAACGTTCTAAAGCTTACTAATAGGGCCCCTTATACGCTAGAGGTTAAGATCTTCTTAAAGTTACTTAGTATTAATTAATATATCTAATTCTTACTTAAATACCTCTTTATTATTACTAAATAAAAAGGCCCTACCGACGAGGTTAAGGATATAACTATAGTACCTAATCCTCTAGTTAAGAACATCTTCCCGGGTATAGGCATGAGATAATATAGGATATAAATAACCTAGGTAAGTGTCGTTATTTAAGGCATTGTTATAAACAATTACCCCGACTTAATCGCCTAATTCCTAGTCGTCTATTATAAACTTTATAGTCTAGGTAATGTTAGCCCCATCGTAGGCACTATACTATTATCGTAAAGTAATAAGGTATTATATCTATTACTTAGCATAGTTTAGAAAGTAAGTAAAAACGGCGATAATAGCATTCTGCGTTAGCGAGGTCTATAAATCGAATAATAGGTAGACTTTTATTATTAACCTCCGGATCTCTACCCTAATTATATCTTTCTTCTTAACAAAGATCCTGCTCAGCTCCTTTTTTATATTTCTATATAATAATAAGAGTTCGTTAGTAGTACTATAATCTAACTAATAGAGGAGGGCCCGGAGGTAAGGATCTTAGAAAGTTATAAATGGGCTATTACTATTAATAATATACCCGATTACTAATTCCTTAATTCTCGTTACCTAGCCCTTCGTAATAGTACTAGAGGTAAGTTTCCGTCTCTTTAGCGCAGAGTCGTACTCTAAGGATTTTAATAAATATAGTAACTCGCTAGAGCTTAGATCTATTACTTAGTATTTTAACTTTAAGTAAGTCGTTACTAAGCTCGTAGCTACTACTTTAAAGTAGGTAATAATACCTATTTCGTCGTAATAACGACAAAACTAGAAGACTTCGCCTCGACTATTTTTATCGTAAATCTCTCGAGCGAAGACCCTCTCTAAGCGGATCTACGACTTCCTTAGCCTTGCGCCCTTTTATAATATTAAATCGTTATTAATAAAAGTCCTCCCTTTTTAGATTACTTTTAGAAGGGCGAGGAGGTTATTACGATTCTTAAGGTCGGTTAATAATACGAGGCTAGCGTCGGTTAGGGTCTATAAATACGAGGTAATCCGAAGTAGCTACTGCGCGCTAAAAATCGTACGACTTATTACTAATTAATTAATTACGATATAGTAAATCGATTAATATATAATTTAATTAATTTCGATAATAATTATAGTAGTCGCAAAGGGTTAGAAATAGTAGTACGTAACTTCGTTAGTTTTGTTAATATTAAGAAAAGGGGGTACTAGTTAACTAGTACAAGTTTTTTAGATTCCTAGATATAGTAGGATGCTAAATCCAGCGCTCTATACTACTTAGGCTTTTTTTTTTTTATAATAATCACTAGTAATCTATTTAGTTAAGTAGTATAATACCGAACTTATAGTCGTAAGTAAGGAGTCGTGGGTTCGAATCCCGCCGTAGGTATTTATATTCCTAATTACGAACTTCTATAAGGCGTAGTCGGGAACATTAATTAGCCCGGCCCCGGATTTTCCTTTTTCTGCGCGATCTCATATTTAATCAAATATGTTAAATATAGGGCCTCACGATATTTAATTATTTAACTCACTAAAATTCCTATGTTTAACTATTTATTTAACTTATTTGTTTGATTAATTTAAATAGGTATGTGCGCTAATAATTACTAGCTTCTCGCTCTTAAGAGGCGCGTTAAGGAATGCGTTAATAGCATTATACTAGTCTACCTTAAGGTCGAATTGGGTAGCTATTACTATTATAAGCCTAAAGGCCTTTGCGGCGAGCGTCGAAGCGTACGTATTTTATAAGGGGTTAAGTAGTTATATATCCCCCCTTATATATATACGTGCTTTTACCTCGCTAACCTCGTTATCGACGTCGTGCTTATAAGTATATACCCACTTTAATAGAAGTAGGATCCCTTATTTAGGATTACGGTCGACCTCTTTTTATATACTAATATCCCTTAGCTTTTTTATTTCTACGTCTATAGTATCCCTAAGTAACTTTTATAGTTGCGGTAAGAGATGTTTAATATTACTAAACTTTTTTAGTAGGCTCTAGAAGTTAACTTTAGTAAGTCGTAGTTTTTAAACTCCTCTAGAGCGCTCTAAGTAGGTCCTATAAACTGCTCCTTTTACTACTTAATAGAGTATTATATATCTTATACTACTTTTCTCTATAGCTTTTTATTAATTAAGTATAAAAGTAGAGAAAAAGTAGTCCTAGAGACGGTTATAGTAATCGCCGTCTCTTATATTCGAATATAAGAGCGTTACGAAGATACTACCGTTAAAGCGTCATAAAGGTCTACGGGCCTAGTTTAAACGTCTAGGACCTAACGGAGCTTTACTTAGTACTTAATAAGGCGGTTTTTATAAGCTCTGTTCTTATATAATAATAAAGGTTTATTATAAAGGTTCCTTATTAACGTCGACTTTAGTATTAGGAATTACTTCTTCGTAATTAGTACTTCGTTTATTACGTACTCTAGCGTTTTACTAAAAGCCGTTAGGAATTAAAAGCTCGAGAACCTTTATAATATATATAAGCGCTTATAAAGAGGACTATAGACTGCGCAGAGCCGTTTATAACTTAGTTATTATATCCCCTTCTTTACCCCTACCCCCGAGCTCGCGTAAGGGGGTTATCTTAGGGGTTAGTAATAATAATAAGATTATATTAGCCTCTTTAGCCTTATTTACCGCACCCTAGAGTACGTCTATTAGTTACTTAGCGTCCTAAATAGTTAAAAATCTAATAATAATACTATCCTTAACTATAGAGTTATTTTAAGTACTAGTATTTCCAAAGTCTAGATCTACTTCCCTAAGTGCTCGAATTAACTTATTATTAGTATTAAAGAGTTCTTATATCTCTTAGATTACTAGATTTACTTACTTACTTACGATAGCTTATTCTTTAGGTGCGGGATTATAAAAGACTTTTTTATTAAACTTAATATTCTTTATAATAAACACTTACTCAAGCGCGGGCACCTAGACCCTATATAGGTTATGCGTTTCTAGTATATATCTAACTAGGTATCCTATATACCCGTAGGGAAGTACTTTAAACTCCTTCTAATATATGCCCCTCTTACGATCCCTATAAAAAGGGTATGCTCAGTAGCTATATATATAGAGGCTACTAAGATACGGGGTAACCGGTTTAGAATCCCGTACTTAGTAACCCGTCTATTACTAGCGTTAATACCGCTTCTATTAGTTAATTTCTATTATAATAGGCGAATCTCCTTTATTAGCCTCCTATAGGGTAATATTATAAATAAAGATTGCCACTAGTACTATTTCGTCCTATAAATTCGTAAAGAGGTTTATAAAAAGGCGCATCTTACGAGCTTTAGTAATTACGAGTTAACCTACTCTTTTAGCGTTACTTACGGGTTCTTTTATATATAGAAGTAGAAGTTCTATTCCGATTCTTAGCTCGCTATACTACGTCTTATATACGCGTCTAACGTTTATAGTTAAGAGAGCGGTCTTATTATTATTTCTAAAAAAGTAAATTAGAGTCCTTTTTTAATAACGAATCGCTACCTCGAGGCTCTATAGTACGAAAAGCACTTCCTCTTCTACTTTTATTTTTAAAAAGAACCCTCTAAGCTACTTACTATATTCGTTAGAAACTATAAGTATATATTATTATTTACTAAGAAATAGTTCGAAGTAAAAGAGATCCTAGTATATATAGTACTATAGCCGTAAGGCTCTTTTTGAGAATAGTCCTCTTAAAACTACTATCTTAGCTTCGGATAATATATATACTTTATACTTAACTTATAATAGAGGTTTAATACGTATACCTCGAGTCTTATATAGTAATCGACGAAGAGTATTAGGTCCGAGATAACCTATTTTAAGGTACTAAAAGAGCGCGCTATTAAACCTCTTATAGGTACGTTAATATAAGCGACGGAATTTTCTATAGCTAACTAGTAATATAATATTAGCTAGGCTCTATAAAATACGCTTAAGGTTTATAAAAGAAGGATAGGATTAGAGGAGCTTATATTCGAGGAAGATTAGATTGTTCTTTTAGATAAGCTACTTTTTAATAGTACTCTTATAAAGCGTTCCCTATTATAAAGTATAATCTAGACCGTAGTACTAGAGTACGCTTTTATTTAGTAAAGTCTCTAAGACTATATTAATATAAAATCCCTTAATATAAGCGACGTTCTAAAGCTTTAGATCGTAGGTTCCCTTTCCCTTAGGTCCGTCTAGGACGCCCTTTATAATACGAGTATTGCGTATAATAATAAGTAATATAATAATTCTTAATTTAACGTAGTTTTTATTACCTAATAGTACGTAACTCTCGGGTTTAAGTAGGCTCTTATCGTTAACTAGATATATTACTCTATAGCTATTTATTACTATACTCTAAAAAAGGGGGTGAGCGCTACCTATAGGGGTACTAAAGATTGCGTTTATTTCTAAGTCCTAACTCTTTATAAGTATAGCGACTACGTAACCCTCGTCCTAGTTTACTAATAAGCTCGCTATAGGTTAGTTAGAGGATCTTTTTAAAAACCTAGGTTTTTTAGGGGTTCTATTATTCCTTAGCTAACTAGCTTTCTTAAGCTTACCGTAGAGTAATTTCTACTTACTTAATTTAATAGCGGCGAGGACTTCTTTTATATAGCTCCTTAGTATTCGTATTAATAACTTATTAATATTTCGGCCTATAAGTGCCTATTTTAATTTTCGGCACGCCGTAGGGCGTTACGGGTATGCGTAATTATAAAAGTATATAACGTTACCCTTATTATTTACGTTATTAATTAAGTTAGAGCGTTTAGTAAAAGTGGAGTAAGCCCCTCCTTAACCTAAAAGTCGTTTAGTATATGCGTCCTAGGTTACTAAGCTAAATATATACGCAATCTCCTCGAGGGTCCTCGTATACGTTCCGAAGGCTATTAATTTACTAAAGGTCTTATATATACGTTAGCCCTATATAGGGTTAAGTCTAGACTTAACTATAACTAGGAAGTTAAGTATAGCGATCTCTTTACTAATTTCTAAAATATCGTACGTTTTAACTCGGAAATAAGTAGACTACTACTCCTTATATTAGCGTTAGGGGTTAATTCCGGTCCTCGCTTTATTAAGGGCTTATTAGTATTCCTCTCGAACTACATTCCTTATTACTAGTTCGGGGGGCGCAAATTCCTATTTTAGATATTTAACGATTCGCTATATACTAAACTTAGTACCGTTCTTAATAGCTTTTTAGAATACGTATTCGTATAGTATAGCGTTAACTAATTTTACTAACTACTAAGCAAGGACTTTAATATACATATTAATAGTATTACGTTCGTAAGCTATGAGTTACTCATATTTAGCGTCGAGCTCCTATTATTTCTAAATACTCTCGAGCGTATAGATCTTTTTTATAAGTACGGTATAGGGATAGATTTATTTACGTAAAATAGGTAGTATAGCTAGCTTTATAAAAAAAAACCCGGCTTAGTTCTATAAGTTACTCGTACTTAAAGAAGTCGAAAGGTTTATACTAAGAGTTATATTTAGAAGCTATTAGCGGAGTATTTCTTAGTTTCTTTAGTCGTTCTTAAACGCTTTATAACGGGCTTAGTAAGCTCGTAGTTCTTTTTTATTATAGGTCGCGACTAATTATCCGAATTCTAAGGGCGAAATAAGCGCTATAGAGGGGTTAAGGAATACGTTAAAATCTAGAGCGTCTAGGTCGACGTACTTCTAGACCCCGACGCCCTTACTTATAGCGCAAATTATATTAAACTATTTAATCTAACTATTACGGCTAGTTAGTTTAGCTTAGGCTAAAGTAGGTACGAGTAAGTCGGTTATCTTAAAAAAATCGTAGGAATCGTATTAATAAGTACGTTATCGTAATATAGGGTCTTAACTAAGAGCTAGGCTCATAACTATTACGAGTTATAGTACGTAGTAATAGGTATACGGAGTATAATAAAAATAGCTTAACTATTAAAGTAGAAATAGACAAAAGGAGAAGGTCTATATACACGATATCTAAGATAGACACGTGATTTAGCACGTGACGGGCACTTTGTGAGGTACGATTACTATCCCTATTACGTGACACAAGGACTGAGCTCGTCCAATCATTTAAATTCGTGTACATATTAAGACAAGTGAGAAAGTATATACCTTTGAACACGATCGACGAGCTTGCTGTTAGGCTCGATCCATCATCCACGTCAGATGCATCAACTCAACTGGGAACATGTCATTTGACGAAAGCTCACAGGGCACCACCCGTGCATTAAATTTCAGTCTCAGGCGTGGCTCGAATCCAAAACCCAGTTCAATCAATGAAGACTGCCGAGGGTGGCTAGGAGTGCCATGTGCCGATCACTTTTCTTGCTTGCCAAGGACAGATTTATTGCTATGACTTTCGGATATGCCATCGGTGTTGAGGTTGCGCGTTGTATCAGCATAAAGCAACAACGCCCTGTCTACATACTTGGTCAAAAACCTGTGAGTTTCGCACTTCAGCACATAATCAATCGAATGAAGTTGTTTGCCTCACTGTTTGCCACGAAACAATGAGAAGAATCCAGCTTCAAGGGGGATTGTTGGCGGGGACGGTTCGGCTGAAGCCTTGATCTAGGCACTGAGGGCTGTTCCTGTCAACCAACTATCACTGGATGTCAACATCTACTAATCCCCGATAGTCTAGTGGTGAGGATATCTGCTTGTCACCGGGGAAATCCCACGATTTAATTCCCCGTCGAGGAGTCTTTCTTTTGCTTTTTTTTTTTGACCATGTGGGCAGTTCTTTTTGTTTTCGGGTTGATTTTGTGTTGATTAAAAAAGTCGCGTGGCCAGGCCCTTTTGTGGTTCTGCTGGAAATGAGGGTCGAGGGTCCGGGCCACTTTACAGTCCAGGGGTATGCCATGTAGGGATCCTTGTAACTCGTGTGGAAATGAGCAGTCGTTTATCTCTTGGTTTCTTGGCACAAAGGCTTAAAGCAGAACATGGGTCAATTGCGAGCTTGAAGATTTTGGAGTCACGAAGAAAGGTAACGATGAGGTTCATCCAGTATGTGATTGGATTCGTATGTATCTCGCCTCAAGACATCTTGAGAACGACAAAGGAAATTATATACAGGAACAAATTTGCGCCCGGCTGACTACTTTGCAGACACGGCTCAACTCATTACAAGAAAGTCCAGCACAAAACAATCCGCGTCAGCGTTCCCACCAGGGAAAAGAGACTAGCACCCCCGGGTGGGTATCACCGACTCAGAAGAGAGCGGCCGAGAAAACTCGCAAGTGCGAGACGCTTAGCAAGCAGCACCGCTGCCGCTGGGGATGTTGGAGCACTTGGTGGACTTCTTGCCACCGGTGACGCTGACGCCGCTCCACTTCCAGTTGCTGCAGGCACCGGAAGCGCAGAGGATGTAGACGTTGGTGCCGGAGGAGGCGACGGAGCCGGTGATCTTGGAGAGGGTGAGGCCGGTGATGGGGACGCCGTTGGTGGGGGTGCCGGTGGGGGAGCCGTTCTCGTAGTCCTGCTCGATGACGATACCGTACTTAGCAATGTTGGAGAGGGTGATGCCGGAGTAGGTGACGCCGGAGACGGAACCAGTGGCGCCGGAGACAGTCTTGATGCGGACACCGTTGTCGGAGTTGACGATCTTGGAGTTAGAGATGGTGACGGTCTTGACGGTGTTGTCGGAGCGGCCGCCGACGGAGCCAATGGACAGACCGTGGCCACCGGAGCAGGTACCGCCGGTGAAGGTGATGTTGGTGCCGGAGTTGATGGCGAGGCAGTCGTCCTGGTTCTTGACGTTGGCGCCGGAAATGTAGACGCCGGTGGAGGAGCCGACGTCGAAGGCGTCGGTGTTGTGGCCGCCGGCGGAGTCACCAGCGGAGTTGTCAATGATGACATCGTAGACACCGAGGGTGGTGGCGCTGTTGATGGAGAAGGCCTGGACGGGGGTGTTCAGGACGTTGAGACCCTTGATGTTGGAGCTCTTGAGGCTGTGGGCGTAGAAGAACTTGGGCTTGGTCTTGCCGCCGTTGCTTCCCTTGGAGTCCCACCAACGGGAACCCTGGCAGTCGATGGAGTGGCCAGAGGCACCGTTGATGTTGATGTTGGTACCGGAGAAGGAGATAAGGGGTCCCTCCCACTCCTTGTAGCCGAAGGTGGTCTTGCCCTGGAAGGTGACCTTTTACGGTGTCAGCTTAGGTGTTATTCAGTAGCCAGAATCTTCAAACTTACAGTGGTGCCGGACTTAAGACCGGTCATGTCGAGGGTGGTACCGGCAGGGACGACGATGCCGTTGAGGATGATGCTGGTGCAGCTAGCCTTGCCCTTGATGGCGGCAGCAGCATCGGTGAAGGTGCAGCTGGCGCGAGCATCGAGGGGAGCAGCGATAGCAGTGGCGGCCAAGGCGCCGAGGGCGAGAAGTGAAGAAACCATTTTGTTGGAAGGAATTTGTTTTGGTAGTAGAGAGTGACTTGATACACAGTATCAGAATGCTTGTTAAAAAATAAGACGAAAGAATGAATGAGCCAAGACTCTAGAATGGTAAACTGGATGAGATCTGCGGGAGTGATGTCTTGGAAGCTTCTTGGCAATCTGGGGAGGAACTGCAGAATGGTTTATATCCAAATCGACGGGATCTCTTGGCACAGCCTTGCCAAGGCCTGTCAACGAACTGCTCCTGTTTACCATCCTCCTCTGCTCTCTTCCTGTCCAGTACGGATACCTTGTTCCACGTACCGACTGCACAGTCAGTCGTCTGGACGCATCATGGGAACAGGGAAACACTGGCCGAGTCAGTTAGATGGAAGATGGAGCTCGACCGGGCCCCAGGCCAGAAGCAACGCGAGTGCCGGGGATGGCCCTTGCTCGTCATAGTCCCATGCAGGCAGGCAAACCCCACCGATAACTCCTGAATTTCTGGAATCGCACTAGATTCTGCCCAACAGTGCCATCTCCGCGATTGACATAGACGAGCACCACTGCCACCATGAGCTCCGCGTCTGTGGACTACTTTCGTACGCCGCCAAGGCTAAGGCTTGTTGAAGCAGGGTCGTCCGGCCCTTGCACCGATCGAATCTAGGCACTCTATTCAATAGGTGGTTGTATCAATCCTGGATCTCAAGTTGCCGAGTTCCGTGCCGTTCTTCCAGCCGCAACTTTCAACTGGGGCTTTTCGTCCCATTGTGGTAAACATCGAACCTCCCAGCATTTGGGGGGGCATCATACAAAAGGAGGAGGGGACGGGAGCCGCGAAAGGGGGATTGCCTAGGAGCACTGGACGCGTAACGGACCAATTGTTCCCCAGGGATGCCAGTACCGGGGCGGCTGGTTGGTGGAAAGTTTATGGTCAGACAATGTGAGCTTTAAATTGAACAGAGTTCGACTGATATTGCGTGCCCTCAGGGTTAGCTTAGTTGAATCGTTGGTAATGTGATGGTCATGGCCTCCCGAACACGTATAGCTGAAGGGACTTATGGGAGTGGGGTGGGGGGTTGATCACATCACGGTACGGCAGTCGGTTGCAATAGAATTGACTTTCGGGGAGCGTCTACCAAAAAGCCACGAGAATTGGTGCTGCCATGGAACATTTCTGCCTATTCTGCCCATGATTGGCGGGAAAGTTCAGAGTTTCGGGCCCATCCTCAACTATTTTGCTGCCCTCCAAACTTCCTCAAGATGGCCTAGTCATGTTAGCGCTGGCCCGTCACGCGTGCAGAATGTGCAGAATATTGCCAGAACCGGGTCCCCGTCGACGAGCTAATTTGAGTCTTGACCATGAAATGTCTAGCATCCAACACCTTCGGCTGCTCGCGTCTTTTCGCTTGACGGCGCAACGTAACTGATGCAGGTGTTTAACTCACTTTGACTTGGCAGATTTTCTCCTTCCCCCCTCTCACGATCCTGAAAGGGAATTAGAGTTTGCGCCTTTCTTCGTGTTGACCATGTTGGATGGCGGATGAAACACAAGTCATCTGAACGGCAGCTAGGGAGTTGACAGTCCTTGAATTTGCACCAGTCAAAACTCTGAATCTTCAATTTCAACGTCGCATCATGTTTGGTTTTTCCGTCCGACTTGCCAGCTCTCTTTCTACATGGCACCCTCAAGTCTCAGCCGCATATCATCATTCAATAGCAAACATGACATCGACATGACTCTTGAATAGCCGGCAAGCGGCACAAGTCCCTAGAGGCAAGACAACGTCCATCTAGATGCTTCAGCGGCTCCATCCTAATGATGGGTTGATGGGGCGCGCGTCCTATCTAGCTGGAATCGTTTACCCCAAAAATAATATGGAACTCGGCACTGACATGTATGCAGGTGGGTGAAGAAAGATAGGACCAACATACGAACAGAGTGCGATAAACTGGGGCGCGAGCGCCCAAATGCTCTTTATTTCCGACTCAATGCGACGCATCAGTTGTCTCTTGTTTCAACGGGCCTTTTTGCATCAGAAAACTGGAAATCTCTGTCAATTTCGTACTACACCTCTCCTTTTTTAAACTTTGAGAATTTTACAACGGACCGAAAAGTGACGATCACAGATTGGCAGAAAAGGTTCCAACGTGGAAGTTCCAACAGCACTACAACCAATTCATCGCAGAACTGCAGAAAGAAGAATTAAGGGGCCCAGAACTTCGCCTCTCATTGCGGAGCCCGGCGAGAAATGGGCATGATGGCAAATGGGGTTATGGGACCACACGGATGATACAGCACACGTGCACTCATGGGAGACCGGATGATGGGTACTGCGGAATCCGGTATCCGATCGAGTTAGTACGGGACCCGTTTGCCTATTTCCTAATCTCTTGCAATATTCAATGTGCCCCCTGTTCAAGCAACTACATGCAGACTAGCCTGCTGAGAACCTCTAGACTCTCAGCGGTCTAGATCGTCGGGCCCAATTCAACTTCCAAGCAAGCAACTCCTTTTCTGGTGCGAAGTGCAGCCAGCGCACTCTCCGTCATGAGTCGATGCCCCAGAGACATGAAGCCATCGTATATCTACGAAAGGAAGGAGCTTCGGAACTGCCGGTACTATTGAAGCTGTCTTGTCCTTCTTGGACACAATGTCTCGGTACTCGACCGGTAGATGTCAGCAACTTTCTTTTGCAGAAGACATAGCTCCGTACATACGCGGAGAAGTGAAAGGCGATGGAAACCTCTGGTGGATCACAACTCCAATGAGCAAGGGATAATGCCGAGGACCACAACGCCTTGCCCACGGGGGGCTTGACAACAAACGGGTTGACAAGGGTACTCTAGCCGTCAGTATTTCGCCGACGGACTTAGTAGAGACCTGACTGATGGATGGATCCCACAACAGCTGATTTCTGATTCATTACAGGACGGAAAGAGATGGAGCGTATGCACTCGACAATTTCCCCGTGGGTTAGACCGTTAGAAGCGGTGTAATTATCACGGGGAGCGGGTTCCAATTGTCCGCCGAAGCTCCCAATCTCTCTTTGGGAATGATTGCTCTCCGAGCAATAGCACTTACTAACCCTCTATTTACAGAATCTCGTATTTACTCTCTCAACCAAAGTTCCCAAACCAAATGTCATCACTAGGCCGAACCCCTTTCTCGACCCCAGGCAACCCGCAGAGCCTTACTTCCTCTTCGCTCGCCACCTTCCACTCCTTGGCCGTCTCGACTCTCGCTGCAATCATCATTACCATGCCCGCCTCTGCGTGCCATGCGTTGTGGCAGTGGAACGTCCACACACCCGGATTGTCCAGCACGACTCTGACGACTGCCCACCCGTAGCCTTGGACTGTTACGGTGTCCCTTCTGAGCGGATTCTCCAGAACACCCGAAGCCGCGAGTTCTGCTTCCAACTCGGCCATTTCTTCGGGTGGGTAGCCCGTTGGGGACTGCTTCAGTACGAAGAACTTATGCCCATGGATATGGAACGGGTGTGCGCCGTCGTCAAAGTTGCTGATGATGATGTTGACCGTTTGGATGCCTTGCGTCTGGTACACCAACTCATTCTCTGGATCGAAGGTCATGTCGTTTACGCCGGTTGTAGACGGCAACAACGTGTCATTGTCGCTTTTCGCGGCGTCCATGAAGCGATACAGAGCCGGCGAGGTGACGTTGGCGTGCCACGTCGAGGCGTTGAAGAAGCCCCGCGATAGACGCCATGCTCCTATTTCGAAGTTGGCGCGGAGGTACATTATGGCTGTGACATTGGGTGCTGGAATTGCATCGACAGGTCTGAGTAAAGTTGTGTTCATGTCTCGACAGTCGACATCTACAGCTTCGTCCCAGCTCTTGCTTTGTGGTTCGCTGAGCTCCGATGCCGATTCATACGTCTTCTCTTTGCTAGAGAGTCCTGGTGTGGCATACCGGATGATCCCCTTCACTTCTGAATCGAGCCAGGGATTTTCTCGTGCGAAGCAGTGCGTGGTCATCCTAGCTCGCAACCAGAATGAGTTGGCAGTGGTGAGATTGGTCTCAAGGACCACACTGTAGCGCTGTGCCGGAAGGATATTGAGGCGGTGGAAGGGTTCAGGGCGGACATCAGTCCCATCGACCTCGGTGATGTAGAGCGGATGCTCGTCGATTTCGATCTGAAATTCGGCAAAGGCACCAGTGTTTATGAACCTCAGGCGATGTCGCTCATTTGGAGCCAGGCTAAAGGTTTCCAACGAGGATATACGAGATTTCTCGTTCTGGCAACTCCATCCGTCAAAGTCAGCACAATCGCGATAGTTGCGCCCGTTGATGAGGCCACTCGACGGCACAGGCTCTTCATTCTCTTGGTCTGATTGAAGATAGTCCATCAACAACTCGGCCGATGTGTTGTGATAGTGGTCCGAGATCATGACAACCCGATCGGTTGAGTATTGGTCTCTGGTTCCCTGGTTTTTTCTCGGGTGGACGACGAGCGGCCCGACGAGTCCATCAGAAGCTTGGTTGCTGTGATGTGCGTGGTGCCAATACGTTCCTGACTGGTTCTCGACCGTGAACCTGTACGTGAACGTCGCGTTGGGTGCAATAGGGCACTGCGTCACGCCGACGGTGCCGTCCATGGAGTTCGTGCCGTTTTGATACATGCCGTGAAAATGAATGGCTGTGGCATTGGCGGCTTCGTTGCGGACGTGGACAACAATAGTGTCTCCTTCGTTGCACTCAATGAGAGGTCCGGGAAACTGGTTGTTGATGAGCATCATCGGCCGAAAGATCCCATCAGGGTTGAAGATCGCATCGCTGATGGTCCAGTAGTGCTCTCTGATGCTTGGCGCGGCGTTGAAGTCCCACGAAGAGCCCAAAACGTATTCCGACGAGTCCCTCAATTGTGGCGATGATGGTATCGGTTCTTTGACCACATAGACCGCCGTTTGAGAACGATGCGGTGCAGTCGCAGGGTAAAGCTGATCTGATGCATAAAAAATGAAGAAGAATATGAAAACGCCAAAGAAGCCTGTAGAGACTCGACTCAGTAAAGAGCCCTCTGATTGACTCCTCAGCAGTTGCGGTCTCTCATCATCATCTTGGGTAGGAAGAAATGGCGATTTCTCGCCATTGTCCTCAGTAGCTGAACTATAAGACGAAGATTCCAGATGGTCCAAGTTGAAATCGGTGGAGATCGTTAGAGATGGACTCAAAAACCTCTTTTGATCGCTTCCTCGCTCAACGTCGTCCATGGCGTGAATCTCATTGCGTCTTGACGAATGGACGGAATAACGCAATGCAAAGAAGAGATTCAAATTCAGACAAGAGGTTGAAAATGCGAACAAAATGCCGCTCACGAGCCGAACTGCCGTTCAAGGCAGGTAAGTTTTCGGAAAATGGGGTGGCGTAGCATTCTGTTTTGTTTCTGCCCGCTCGTTGCCGCCCTCTCGGGAAGCCGGCATGCCTGTCCTCCTACACGTGCGTTGGAAATGGCCCAATCAGACCTCACACTTTGACAACCTGCGTCTACAATTGGAGTTCGGACGGTCCAAGTCGACTGAGGGGAAATGGATTCAATGCCATCCACTAGATCGAAAAGTACTGACAGGCTCCTTTTTTCGTCCCATCCATCTGTTCGTTTAATGGATCGACGAGCGTTCCCGTGCGCAGGGGTGGCGATGCTGTCAGCCTGTCAGGGATGTGACCTTCCCCATTCCTCGTCTCGATACTACAGAGTCACCGACACGGAGGTGCCCGACAGCAAATCATAGAGAATATGAAATAATCAAGGAGTCCCGGCCTTGAGGCTCTTGGTTTTCTTTGTGCTCGCCACGTCGTTCTTTCAACCGCTCGTTTGAAGGCCTTTTCAGCTTCATCATCTTCCACGATGCATTACGCAGTTGCCGCAGCTATCTTCGCGGCCGGCGCCCATGCCGCTGCCGTAGCGCCTCTCTGTGCTCGAGCGACCTCTTCAAGCTCTTCTGGAGGTTGGGAGACTCGGTACACTGCCACCGGCACCGCTGCTGTCGCTGCTGCTGCTGCTGCCACAGCCAAGACTAGCAGCCCAACCAGCAACGTCAAAGGCAAGGCTTTCGACCGCTTTGTCATTATCTGGAATGAGAATACCGATTACGATAAGGCTATCGGTGATCGTGAGTGATTCCTTGAGCCCTTGATCCCCTCAGAATCTGACCTGTCGCAGCCAACTTTGCTTGGCTTGCCAAGAAGGGCATCACGCTGTCCAACAACTTTGCCGTCACTCATCCTTCTGAGCCCAACTACTTTGCATCGGTTTCTGGAGATTATCTGGGCATGAATAACGATAACTTCAATCGCGCCGATCGCAATGTTTCTACTGTGTTTGATCTCCTGGACACACAAGGAATCTCATGGGCGGCCTACCAGGAAGACATGCCGTTCTCAGGTTTCGAAGGCATGGCATGGGTGAACCAACAAAACGGAGCTAACGATTATGTCCGCAAACATGACCCGCCAATCTTCTTTGACAGCGTCACTAGTTCGGAGCAGCGCCTGTCCTAGGTCAAGAACCTGTCCATGGTCTACCCGGAGCGATCACAGTTCCACAAAGACCTCAAGGCCAATAAACTACCCCAATGGTTATTTTGCACGCCGAACATGACTTCGGACGGTCACGATGCGTCTGTCACTACTGCAGGTGCTTGGAACAGGAAGTTCCTTGAGCCACTGCTGGAGGATAAGAACTTCATGAACAACACATTGGTTTTGGTCACTTGGGACGAGAATGAGACGTACACGCAAAAGAACCGCATTCTTGGCATTCTTTTAGGAGACTCAATCCCTAAAGAGCTCGTTGGCACTACGGACTCAAACTTCTATAACCATTATTCTGAGCTTGCTACAGTTGAGGCCAACTGGGACCTCCCGACCCTCGGAAGGTGGGATGTCGGCGCCAACGTCTACAAGTTTGTCGCAGACAAGACCAAGAGCGTCATTCGTCAGTGGAGCAACACCTCGACAGTGCCCGACCGCTACTTCAACCAGTCGTATGCTGGTTTCTTCAACAGCAAAACCGCGAAGCAGTACCCAAAGCCCAACTTGGCTCTGGACGAGAATGCAGCCGGCAGGAAGATTCTCGAGTCCATCAAGGCGACCTGGAAAGACAGCAAAGCTCCTACGTACTACGAGGATACTGTTCAGGTTTTGGACGGACTTAACCCGCCTCCTGGCTACAAGGCATAAAGTCTCGGGACAAAGCACCTAGTAGATGCTAGCATTGTAATGATAAATTTATTATCACGACTTTGAAGGAATATCCTCTAAGTAATTAAGTTATCATACAATTAGAGTCTAGATATATAGGTTTTATAAGATATACTTTTAATAAGAAGTCTTATGAAAGCCTATTCTTTCTTATAACCTTATTAGTTTTCTTTACTAGTTTTCTTTAGCACTTTTCTTTTCTTACTCTTTATTATTATCTCTATTATAATTCTCTAAAGTATACGTTCTCGAATATGTATACATGTATCCAAGATGATAGACTACAGAGACGCCAGAGGTACCTGGAGCGACAGAAGCAACAGTCGCGACAGTGATAGAGATAATAAGAACAACGCCTCTCAGAGAGAGGGCAACGGGAATGGCATCGGACTTGGCCGAGCAAAACCAACCACTCAGTATCTAAAATTCGTCACCCGGATGGTACACGGCATGCAGAATCAGCCCTCGTGATGTCGATGAGTCGTTCCACAAGGATGTTCATTGACAACGGCCGAGCAGGGGAAATGTCGAGTGGAGAAGAGATCGTCAACGGCTATCCCTGCATTAGGAGCCCAAAATGTCCTTCCTGGTCGGGAAGGTGAGAAATTTGTCTCGGTTCATTGGCCCAAGATTGAGGGGTTATATTCTCCGGACTCCACACACGTGGTCGCTCTTGGCATCGCCTCTGGGCGAAAGCTTGTGTCTTGACAGATGTTTCTTGCTCCCCCACACCCCCTTCGACTTCGATGCCGACTATTTCTCCACTAAGGGAAACATTTGGGTATCACGGCATCTCTCAGCCGACTTTTTGGCTGTGTTGTGGCTATGTTGTATCGTCCACTAAGAAGCGCAGAAACGGCGCGTGGACAGAACCGTTGATGAATGGGAGACTGAGCCATGTGTGAGGGGCAAAATGCAGCCCGTCCTTTGCTGGTGTATCATTCCCAGGATTCTGCTCCCGTTTCTCTACAGCTTGAGCCTTCTGGATTGGAACCTCCAAACTCTGAGTTTCGATCACTGTAGTTCAATGCGAAGTTGCCCCAAATCTCATTTGTTTCACTCAAATCAACAACCCAGTTCACCATTCCTAGCAGCTTTGATTCAGCCCGACAAGCCCCTTTCAAAGTGTTGGGTGGTGAACCCCTCGCTCAAATAAACTCCCCAACTTGCAGAACACATACATCGCCTCCACGATGGTCTCTCCCAAGCTTTCTCGTTTCCTCTCAGACTTCACACTCGGCTTCTCAGATGGCCTTACAGTACCATTCGCCTTGACCGCCGGTCTCAGCTCCCTTGGTCGCAGCGAGACGGTCATCTACGCCGGTCTCGCGGAGATATGCGCGGGATGCATCAGCATGGGAATTGGTGGCTATTTGGCAGCGCGGGACTCTTCACATAATGACTCGTCAACGGTGCAGCCATCACCGGCAGATGAAGAAGAACAGGGCATGCTGTCGTCGGCAGGAAGACACAGCGAGGACGAAATCGATGACGAGAAGAGCCTGACAGGCGGAGCGATAGACGGAGAGGAAACAGTGCTCCGATATCTCCAGCCACTGGGCTTACCTGAGACAACCGTCGCGATGGTGATTGGGGCCGTGAGGTCCCGGCCGGGAGGGTTAAGCTGGGCTTCGGAGAGAATCAATGGCACCCAAGCTAGCCGACTCCACGCTCTTGTTGAAATTGAAAACGTCGACGGGAGCCATCTGCTGATATCGCCAATCTTTTCGGGCCTGTCAATCGCTATCGGATATCTTTGTGGTGGGATTATGCCCCTGTTGCCGTACTTCTTCGCCTCGAGCGTCGGTCACGGGCTTCTGTGGAGTATCATCGTCTGTCTCATTGCCTTGTTCATCTTTGGAGCCGGAAAGAGCTGGTTATTGGGCGATAGGAAGACATCACGGATACGATGTCTATGGGAAGGACTTCAGATGACGTTGTTCGGATGTTGCGCCGCGGGGGCTGCGGTGTTATGTGTACGGTTGGTTGACCAGAAGTGGACGTGAGGTGGCATATCGATAGAAGAGAGTTGCACATTGATGTAACCACATTCTTCAGCAATGAGGTGATCGAGCATGTGTCGCAAAAACGACGCTGTTAATTGCAGGCAGCAATCAACGCCACATATACCCTACTACAGCATGCAAAAGCCCGTTGGAAATACTGATTAGAAGTTCTGGCTATGCCTTGCCCTGAAGTCATTGTTGAATACTACGATTAGAACTGCTGCGCAATCCGAGGCAGAGGACCGTCTGGATTTGTTAATGGCCAAGTGAGGGTGATTAGTGAACACGAATTGAAGGAGTGGCGGGGCTGACGGATGCGGCATGGGTTGATCACTAATCTTTAGTAATGGGCGATGCCTTGATACAGCTTGAAAATGCTCACAGCTTACGCTTCCAACTTCCAAGCTATTCTGATAAACTTGGGATCATCCGCTTTAAGATATTCTGAGAAAGCTCGGAGTCTCATCCAAGAAGGCCCCTTACTTGATAGGACAAGGTGAACGAAAGAACAGGTGCTGTAGCGTAGGACGAAGTCAGTTCCTCAGCATCCCACGAGGAATATCTTAGAAAGAGGCAGCTATCAATACATGAGACACGAGTAATTCTGAGACCCAGTGATCTACGTCGAACATCAAAGATTCAGCATCCATGATCGAATTGAATTGATTAAATCGGATGAAGATTTTTTGAGGTACAGGAATGCAATTCCAAAATATACGCTCAAGTTTTGAATCTTGGAACAGGCGCCAGTGATGCTTTTGTACTCGTCTGAACATCCCAATGTTACATTCTCCATCTAAGGTAGGCTACCAAAATTGGATGAATCGTGCTATGGTGACAATGCTTGCCATGAACGACATGAAGTAACCTAAATCCTTGAAGGGTGAACCAATAAACTCTTCGTCTTGTGAGAAGCTCGCTAACGGGAACTTTATGATCTTGACTGGCTCAGATGATCTTATCGGAATGACAAAGCCCGTAACGCTCCGGAACAGACCTCGAGACTTTCAGACGAGTATCAATAATAATTAATTGAACAGACTCTTGATATAGTTTGATGCTTTGTAATGATGCAGGTGAGCGCTGAGCCCGCATATTTGGCGGCGCGCACTACTAATCCCAATCCCATTCTCAGCTCGTAGCCGTGTTTCTGGATTAGTGAACAGTACACACGCCCAGACTTTTGATACTGCGACAGGAACTCTGCCGTTCCCAAAACTGCAGTCCATCCGAACCACGATTATCAATCTGTTCAGACGCTATGCTCGGCCCCGAAACTGAGTGGAGAAGAACCCTGAGAGTGGTGTTCTGCAACACTTCGATTCCCTTCGAAGATAGGCTACTCCGCAAGGCGTGCGAGCATGAGATGTGATGCTGCATTTGTCAGTTCATCAGAAACTATGAACGTGTCAACTCGAACGATGGATCTACACAAGTTATTTAAGATGTCTTCTTTGGCCTCGTTCTGCTGTTTGAGTGAATCCTCATCACATCTCAACTTCCACAGCCTCCATCTCAACATCGACTAACTCAACTACAACCGCAACCCTTCTCTTTTTATAACCTCAACTTCCAAAATGTCTTCCGGACTCACTTACCTCATCACCGGCGCCAACCGTGGAATCGGAAAGGGCTTCACCACCCTCCTCCTACAGCGCCCCTCAACAACAATCATCGTCGGCGTCCGCGACCCAGCCGCTGCAGCCTCAAAGGCCCTCTACGACCTCCCCAAGGCCGAAGGCTCCAAGATCATCGTCGTCAAGATCGACTCCTCAGTCGAGTCCGACCCCGCCGCCGCTGTAGCAACAATCCAAAAGGAGCACGGCATCACGGCCCTCGACGTCGTCATCGCCAACGCCGGCATCTCCCACACCTCGGCCGACGTCGCCGCCACCTCCACCAAGGTCGCCCTGGACCACTTCGCCGTCAACTCGGTCGCGCCCCTCGTCCTCTTCGGCGCCACTAAGCCCTTGCTCAAGGAGAGCAAGTCCAAGAACCCCATCTTTGTCGCAATCTCCTCCGTGATCGGCAGCAACGGCCTCGCCGAGACGATTTTCCAGATCCCCAGCCCCGTCAGCCCATACGGTGCGTCAAAGGCTGCGCTCAACTGGTTCGTGCGCCGGTTGCACTTTGAGGAGCCGTGGTTGACTGCCTTTGTCTTCCACCCTGGTCTGGTCGAGACGGATATGGCTGCTGGTTTGGCGGCTCAGACCGGCGCTGACCTTAGTGCTTTCGGTGCCATTCCTGTCAAAAAGAGTGTGGATGATATGGTTGCTACTATTGACAAGGCTACCAGAGAGATCAGCGGATCGTTCAAGAACCACGATGGCACTGATTTGCCTTGGTAAACGTTATTGTTAGCCTAAATTACGAAAAGTCCCGGCCTCTGAGGAGGAGAAGGAGCCTGATGACATAAAGCGCATTAGATAGCAGGAGTGTCTGTAGAACTTTGGTCTAGCTTCCAAGTTTCATAGAATTTCAAGACCTGTTTTGTTTACGATTACCTTTGCTACGAGCCTCAGTGTCCCATGTCTAACGTTGATACGGATGAAATCGATGATAGACTCAGCATTCGAAGTTTTGTCCCGGTGGTCACTAGATCGATTCCGTGTTTCTTAGTTCCATGTTTTACTGCTGTCTTGAAGAGGTTTCCCCAGTCTCACTGTGACTTAGGTATTTACTGCTTTTGTTATTGATGACCTTACCTCAACCATTGCCCCTACCATCTTTTTATTCCTTGGTTGATATATCTTGAAGACGCCTCGAGAAGGGGTTACAAGAATTCTATGGGCCGGCCGGTATGCTTTCCTGTCGCCTCTCTACTTGAGGGGACCTAGATGGACCGATTGCTGAGAAGGCAAGTGGAAGCGAATTGGATGCCGACGTTGTGGGCGGCAGCTGTACAAAAGGCGGCGACGGAAACAAGGTTTGATTTTGCGTTGACGGAGCGTTATTTGAAGAAGTAGTTCACGCTAGGATGCTAAAAGGAGCAGACTTGTGTCAAGCTTGTGTTCGACTAGACAAGGTACTAGTATCTGCATGTATTCAAAGACAGAAATCACTCTAGAAGATGGAAGGAATCTCTCGAGTGCACCGTAATACCGCTCGGCCTTCTTCACAGAGACCGTGTAGAGCGGCGTCTGTACTTGCCCTTAGAGGCATAGAATGTGTCAACCCAAGCCTTCATCTGATCAACCTCAGCAGTGATGACCTCCTGCATATCCTCATTGACAGCGCCGTTTCTCACAAGCAAATCGTTGCAGTGGCGGGATCCCGGGATGAGGTGGACCGGCGCGCCGGGGCGGGACTTGAGCGGGCCGCCGGGACGGAGCTCGCTGGACACGGAGGCGGAGCGCCAAGGGTCGAACTCGCTATGGAAACGTTAGTCACGCTTTTCCTAATTTCTGGGTACGATGGAATGGCTTACCCGTTGGACCACATGAGGCGCGTGGTGTTAGTGAAGAACCAGCCGTCCGTCGCCTTGTTCAGATCTGCGGCGGTCTTGCCTGCGTTGGAGGCGTAGGTAAACTCGCCTTGCCTGGGGAAGAAGAGGTCGCATTGGCTCTGGTAGTACTCCGGTGTAACGAAGCGCGAGACGATTGAGGGACGATCCTTGGGAGCACCGCTATTCACAGTTAGTCATGAAGCTCTCTTGCACTTCAACGAGTATCATTGAGCCGTAAACGTACGTCTGCCAGTAGAAGAAGGGCTCATTGCAGGTCATCCAGTACCAGGTCCGGCCGAACGGGTTCTCGGCGCTCCAGTCGGTGTAGATGGGGCTCGTGGCGTTGAAGCTGTCGAAGCAGGCGACGTTCATGGGGTCTGACCACTCTTCGATGCCGTAGGATGCGCAAGCTGCACAGAGTTAGTCACCGACAAGACACACACACAGGTCATGAGGGCTGCTACTTACTTCCTGGGAGGTAGTTAGTGCTCCACCAGTTGGCGTAGTTGTTCAGAGCCTTTGTAAGGCCGACGCCGTCTGCGCTGTACGTCGCGTTGGGTGCCGAGAAGTTACCAATGGCGCCTTGGACGGTATCGCACATTTCGTAGAAGGCAGAGTATCCCGAGTACAGCTGGATGGACTGCCAGTAGCCAAGGGGTCCGACGAGAGCCCTATAGACATCACAGATGTGAGAATCGGATCCAAAGTCTCCATTACAACCAAGGCTTCAGCTTACGAGGCAAAGTCCTCCTTGTGAGCAAGGTCCTGGAGGCCAAACTTCTTCTTCAGGGAGTAGATCTCGTCATCGCTGCCAGTGAGCAAGACGTTGTCGACGTGGTCGATGATCCGCTCAAAATCGTGACTGCAGTTCTTGGGCATGCCGTTCTGAATGGGGAGGAAGTAGCTCCAGTAGTCGTAGGTCGCCTCGACGGGACCGCTGCTGGAGTGGTAGGCCCAGAAGGTTCCCGGAGCGAGCTTTGCGATGGCTGCGGCCAGAACGCCAGAGTAGGATCCGCCGGTGTACACCCAGGGCTACTGGTCGTCAGTTCTATCGGCTTACTCGACAAGGGTCTGGTCTTGATACTTACAGCTTGCGGGGCGTTGCTGCTGCCGTTCTTGTCGAAAGGCAGCTGGACATTGCGGGCGAGGTTGGCAAAGTCGAGGACGGCATTCGTCATTGTGTGCTGCTGGAGGTTCTTGGTATCTTGGACCGCGTACGGCAGGGAGGTTCCCCAGTTACGGTCTGGTCATCATTAGTATTTTTGGCTCTGCTCCAGTGTCTGTGGCAAGTTCCATACGCTCAACCATAACGACGGCACCGCCGATTGCCTTGGCAATGGCTCCTGTGATGGCCCGATCCGTGAGGTATCCGGTGTAAGGGGCAGCCTCTGATTCTCCAGGCGTGAAGAACACCACCTACAATCCATTAGTCAGTGAGATGGCCACAACATCAGGCGAGACAAGTCGTACCGGAGAGCCAGGTCCCTCCCAGTACGTGGAGTTCCACCAGTATCTCTGCTGGAAGGTCCCGAGAGACGGGTCATTGTGGTCGATGAGCTGCTCAAAGAAACCGGCTTCTCTCTTGGAGAGAATTCCTTCCTCCTCATCTTCGGCCCTCAGAGGAGGCTGAATGGGCTGAAAGGCGAAGTGGGCTTGAGCCACCGCGAGACAGCTGAGCAAGGCGAGCGAGGCCTTCATGGTGACAGAGAGCCGAGGATCTTCAGAACATAGAACGACTGGCTTGGCACGCTCGTCAACCAAGAAGGAACTCCAGCTCCATGATCACGGCCGTCGGGGAGCTGCATCTTTTAAGAGAAGCGCTGTACATGGGTCCAGGGCGCAGACCCCGTATCTCGCAGTAACACGAAGCGATGATCGGGACCGCTTAAGCAGCATTCTATGCAATAGCCCATGCCTTGACATTGTCGACATTCACAGTATTGCAACAGTGAACAGGAACAAGCTTTCCAAGTGTTGGCGGGAGAGGTACTAGCCCCGGTGCGACCCCGGCATCGCACGGGGCCCAAGGGCCAAATGCGACGAGGTCTCCATAATGAGACCGGGGGGTTGTAGGCGGGTTGACAACGGCTTTACGGTCTCTGATAGGCATTTGCAGGTGATGAGAAGTTCGTTGCGTGGGCCGACAGGTTAGCCGGAAGCGGAAGGTGAGCGTTGGGAGATGGCGATGGCCCCAGGTCGGGTGGCACGCCTCGGCACTCCGGCAGGAACTATTGTCTCCGGCCCAAGGGCCGACCTGCGACAATGGGAAGGTGTTTTGGGGTTCTGGATGAATTCATAGGAGTTGGTTTTGAGTGATCGGCTCTTGTGCAGAAAAGTCTCGGATGGTGAGCCCCTCAGCTCGGCTTAAGAGGCAAATATCTTTCCCGTGGAAACGTCGAGACGTTCTGCCATTGAGAAGTATGTACTTGAGGGGAAGAAATACCACACAGATCTCATCGATAATGAGTTGAAATGGTTAGATAGACTGAAAGCCGCTGCCGACGATCGACTCAGGGAATGTTACGTTGCTGCAGGCGGGCTTGAAGGGTTGCGCTCACCACCACCCCACGGATGATTTTACTTGGGTACCTCGCCATACCACACAACTTATCAGTGAATCAGGGATTTGTAGATAACCAGATAAAGAGACTACCGCGTTCGGGAAGTGGGTATGCTATGTTATGTGGTTGGTTGCATAGAGACTGAGTACTGTAGGTACATGAAGAGTGCGTACAAGTCGTCGAGATATTGGTGTAAGCAGCTACAACTTAGAGCTTGTAAAGGCGCCCGGCAATGTAAAACCCGGTGTAAAGTACTCTGTAGTGCAGTATGTAGTGTAATAAAGTTCAAGTTGGTAGAGACATGGAAGAGGACTGAAAAGGAGGCTTCCTGGCTCTGGCGCGACCGTGCTGGTAGTGAACCCAGCCAACCAATCAAATGCCCCAAAAGGTAATCAACCGCTTTTAGCCTCACAAACCAGGCCATCAGGGAATTCACTGTCGGAAGCTCCACAATCCAATCCAAAGCTCCGACGACATTTCAAGATCTAGAATCCCAATTGACCATCGACGATAGCCTCATTCGCCCATTACAGACCTCAATCGTCGTCACAATGGCCGGAGACTCAGCACCAAGGGGTCCGTATCCCCATAATCTCCCCCCATGCTATCCACCCACCCGCAATGGCTGACATCCCTCTCCAGAAGCGACCCGCGAGGAGATGCGGGAGGCGAAGCTCCCCCTCCCCTACCGCGACAGCTGCGCCGGTCTCCTCATCCCCCTCAACCGCTGCCGTGTCGACACTTGGTACCTTCCGTGGAAGTGCAATGTCAGTCTTTCTCGCCCCTACCATCCGCCCCTATCCAGCCTCCCTCTCGACCTCTCAATCGACCCGTCCGATGAATCCGAGAACACAGTTTGTCGCTAACCTAGAATCCAATCGAAACAGGACGAGCGCCACAGCTACGAGAAGTGCCAATACGACGAGTTCAAGAAGCGTGTCGCCAAGATGAACGAGCTCCGCGCGGAGAAGGGAACGAGAAGCAACTAGAGTGGCGGCAACGGGACGAGACGAACGAAACGAGCCTGGGACGGCGAGCGTCTGTGTACATAACCTGTTATTTGAGGATCGGGGGGCCAGAAAAGGGCAGCATGGGATTGATCTTGCCGCGAGGGTCATAGATCGAGCCGAATTCACGTCTTTTTGCGATTCCAAGTATCGATGATGATGAGGAAAGTTTACTGTGGTACGAGGGATCGACATGGCGAAGAGCGCTGCATCTGGGAGGAGAGCACATCACGAGAAGTCAGTGTCTTGGAGTGCGGAAGTGGAAGGGGCAATCGCCGTCATGCGCCCTGGCAGTGGGAGAAGCACACAACAGAGTTACAGACGAATATCCTACGAGGGCTCGTGAGCACGGGTTACTCTAAAGACAAAGCTAAGCAACTGGCCATTCAAACCCAGATTGCCGGCCAGAAAAGAAACGACAGGGTAGGAGAACTAAGGCTTTTGATTTTATTGCGCTAAATTCCAAGACTCTACAGTGACTCGGGCCGATGTATCAAGATGCCTTCGCCCGATCCAGAAAGTCCAGCAGTCGCTTCTTAAGCACAACGCCCAGGACCTTCGATGTCTCCGGCTCAAGGATGATGATGTACCTCGGACCCAACTTCCCGAACATCTCCAAAACGTGCTCCATCGGGGCCTCGGCGCAGACTGTGAGCGGCGTTCGGTCAACCAACTCAGTCATGACGCCAGTCCGCAAATCAAGTTCCTCCGCTTCGCCGCCAGTCAGCACCGCATATTCTACTTCTGCCTCGGGCAGATAGCCGAACAGCAGTCCAGCGTCACTGACAAGAACGAGGCCCGCATCCATGAGTCCCCTGGCCTTCAGCTTCCGCAACTTCTCCGCCAGCACATCCCTACGGACGCGGTACTGGCTGCCCACCCACAGAGTGATCTCCTCCATTGTCCCGGCCGGAGGAACCAGCTCACGGGCGGTGGCTTCTCGCTTCCGCACCACCTCGTGAGCTTGCTCCGCATCAAGAAAGGGGTGGCCTAGCAGGTGTTGCGAGAGATCGTACACTGATTCCCCCGAGATCGCGTCCGCCACCCATTTGGCGGTCAGGATGGCACACATAAAGGCTGGCACGTACGTCACCTCGCCAGTCAGCTCAAACATGATAACAGCCAAGCTCACAGTCATCCTGCTCACGCCCGCGAGGAAGGCCGCCGCGCCGACCATTGCGAAAATACCAGGCGAGATCCCACCAACGAACTGGCCGACCAATCGTCCGAAAAGAGCGCCGCCGTCGAGAGCGGGGATGATGATGCCAGAGGGGACTTTACATCCAAAGGTGATGATAGTCAGGAGCAACTTGATGACCGCGCCGCTTGCAAGCTGCAGCATGTACAATTTCTTGTCGTTGCTTCCCTCCTGCTGACATATCCAGTTACCGTCTGGCTCCTTACAGTCGACTAGTAGCCTCGAGAGTGCCACGTCGCCCGTGTCGCGGATGAGCACGTTTGGGTACTGCAGCAGAGCGGTGGCCAATACGACACAACATAGCTCGAGCACGGGATGCTTCTTGACGATGTCGTATCTGCGGAAACGGTTGGACCAAAGAAAGTTGGCCTTGCAGAATACTCCGCCGAACACGCCGCCAACGACACCCAGCAACACAAACACCAAGTAGTGCACCGGGTCATAGTCGACCCCGTAGCTCGTCTCGAAGAGCACCAGCTTCCCGGTTCCCGTGGGGTTCAGCGCTTTGAGAGCAATGGCCGCGATGAGTGAGCACAGGAACGCGCGCCATAGTACGCGTCGTGGAAAGTACGTGCTGATTTCCTAATTGATGGGTTTCGTCAACATCGTCAACCCCAGTCCGATTGGAACCACGAGACCAGACACATCAAAACAATCAACAACATACCTCGTAGCTGAACAGCACACCGCCAATCGGCGCACCAAAAGCGACGGACAGGCCAGAAGAGCATGCCACGCTCAGCATCTCCCGCATCTTGCGCGGGTTGTCCCTGTACTTGGGGAACCGGTTGGCCACCAGCCACCCGACGCACGTCGAGATGTGGACAAAAGGACCCTCTTTGCCCAGACACATGCCCGTCGACACGGCAAAGGTTGCGCCCACGGCTTTCACGACCAGGACCTTGAAGTCTAGGAAGTGGGGGATCACGAAGCCCGACAGAATCGTCTTGATCTCGGGGATGCCGCTGCCGGCGGCCATGTACATTGTCTTGCCTTCCATCATGGCACCTGCTGTGACGGCACTACCGGCGTCGACGGCTGGTAGGGAGGCTTTGGTAGTCATGGTGACGTTTCCCGCGACGATACCGAAGAGGAGGGCAAACAAGACGTAGACAGCATAGCTGGCGACGTAGCCTCCTCCATCGCCCTCACCAACCCAGGGGTTCCAAGCATCGCAAGTCCCCGTCTCCGACACCCCCCAACAACACTGCCCACGGTCCAGGAAAACATTCGTCCTGCAGTACCCCTCCTTCCAATCGCTCACCGTCGCCACGGAGACGTCGACGACAAAGGCAACGAGGGCAGTGAGCGCGCCGATGACCGCGGCGGCGATCCAACCCTGGCACTGGTCGAACCAGCGCGCTGCGGTGCCGCGGATACCTGAGCGTGCGCGGAGGCGACGGGCGCGGGAGGAGTCCTTTGTCAAATCGCGGAGCCAGTCGATGGTGGTGTAGTCGTTGTAGGGCAGGCGGTCGCCTAGAGGGGGCGATTGGCCTAGGGCTTGGTCTGCTTTGGAAAGTGAGGGTTGGTGGGATGGGGTCGAGATGGACTGTCTGGTTTGGGATGTTGGGAGGAGGGGGCTATTCTCGTTGGTTTCACCGTCGTCTGAGGCCATTTTTTCTCTAGTGTTGTGTCTTATCTATCTGCGGTGAGAATGTTTGTCAAGAGCACCGGCAGGAGGGCGAGAAGTCATCGATATTCCAACATTTGGATTCTAAGGTCTAAGGGGGCAGAGGTACTCTAGATATGAATATTTCTACAAACGCCATTTCCATCCATATCTCAACTCTCCCAATAGATTCAGTGAACATCGTCCCGATCCTGCAGCCCGCGGAGAAACGGATCGGCGCGAACGCACATGGTCGAAAGTCTGGAGATAAGATTGGGCGGTAGATAAGGTCGTAGGTCTGGCCTCGTTAGCCCGCCCGTTGCTTTTTGGCGCTGCCCGCTTCCCCCAAACTCCAACCCCAGCATTCGCCCTACCGTGCTCAAGGTAGTTGCCGGAGATCTCCAAATGTGGCGAGGGCGAGTGCCGAGTGTCGTCTCCGCGGGATAATCCTCACGTCGCGATCCCAAATCTCTCGAGACCCCCCCCCCCCCCTGCTCACTTGCGGTAGACTCGGCGAAGTGAAAAAATGCGAACGATGCCTGCCAGCTAAACTTTTTCTTCTTTTCTTGGGTTGATGCTTCATCTTATATACAATAAACAAAGGAACGGGAGACCATGCGAATGGGGGTATATGTTCTAAATGTACAACGAAACAGACGAAATGAAAATGTGCAATTAGATGAGAAATGAAACATTGCCAATCTGGAAAGGGGGCAAAACAAATGAGTGTAAAGCGCTGATGATAGCGCCGATATTTCTCCCACCAAAAACTCCAAAGCAATGAATGAGAATCAAACGCCGTCCAGTGCCAGCACCTTTGGGACAAAATGTACTCCACAAGAAACCTGATTTTACACAAGTTTTTTTCTCTGCGTCTTTTTTTCACGCTTAGTCCTTTTTTTCGTCTCAAGTCTCGAGACAAAAACGTATGAATCCCCCCCTGTCAAGGGCGAGCTCAGCAAACAACCTTGACCATGGGCTCCCAAGGCTTCGCCGTGTTCCAGAGATACGTCTCCGGCGGCGCCCCGTCGTCCGAGGTGAGCAGGTACTTCACGTACGCCGGCGGCACGACGGAGGGAATCGGCGGGAGGAAGTCCATCTTTTCTTCCTCGGCGACGTCGTCGACCATTTCGTCGTCCGACGTGTCGTAGTCGAAGTCGTAGTCGCAGTCGTAGCTCAGATCGAAGCCGAGGTCAAAGTTGAAGTTGTAGTAAAAGTCGCAGACGTCCTTTTCGTCGCGGCGGACGAGTTGCTGGTCTTCCTTTTGGGAGTAGGAGTATGAGTGGTTGGCGAGGATGGAGGCGAGGATGCTCGCGTCGAGGTCTGGTGTTTTTTCCTCTGGTGTCGCTGCTGCTGCTGCCGCCTCTGCGATGATGCCGGCGCTCTCGAGGCTTGACATGAAAGTCTCGACGTTCTCCTTGTAGACCTCTGGCCGGAGGACGTGCGCCTCGTTGATGATGACTTGGAACCGTACGGTCTGAATGTCGATCACGACGCGGTCGACCATCGAGGGGAACCCGTAGCTGCTTCCCGCGCCGAGAACCCAAGACTCGCGGGTGCGGTCGCCGGAGCTGGCGCCGTCGTACCAGACGGCCGTGCCGGTGTGCGAGGTGTCGACGAGGACGAGGCGGTGTGAGGCGTCAAAGGTGATGTGGCAGTGGGCTGGGGCGATACCGGGCAGGGACGGGAGGAGGATGTCTGCAAGAGCAGGGTCGGTGCCGAGGACGAAGCCTGGGTTGGATTTGGGGGGCGATGTGAAGGTTAGGGAGAGAGCTGGGCGGGGTTTGGTGAGAGATGCCTCGAGGCTTGAGAAGGAGGATTTGGTGAGGAGGGAGGGGTCGATTGTTGGTGCTGTGGGCGGGAGTTGGTTTGGGTTTGGTGTTTGGATGATGGGTTCGTAGGATGAGGGGATCGTGGAGACGGTCCGGGTTGCATTTTGGGGCATGCGGATTGCTTCGAGGGCTGGCTGGTTTGTGGATGAGGGAAGCAGCCAGGCGATTACGTTGGATGATTCCATTTTGAAGGTTGTTTGTAGTGTTTTTGTGCCGTTGGTGTGGTGATGGTTAAAGATTGTAAGTGATTGTATATTTCAGTCGATGAAGTGAAGCTGACGTTTGTCGAGATGATGAAAGTCCGAGATGAAGTATTACTGAATGAAGGTTGGGCGATGAGATGAGTAAGATAGATATGCTCTTATTAGTGACCTTGAAAGTAGCCGGTATTATCGAGGTCCTCGAAATGAGTGGTTTAGTATTTGTCAGATGAGCTGCTGATTCTTGTTTTGGTGAGATGCAAGAGAAAAGCAGTGAGACGAAGAAGTCACTTGATCCTCTTATATCACTTGAGAGTGAGTGTGTGGTTATTTGAGGGACCTGCCAGTTGGCGATGTTTTCGTATCCTGGCTGCATGGAGCACTCCACTGGACGAGGGCAGCGTGTTGGCCACAACAAGAAACAAGAAACAATGAGGCCTCGACGAACCGCTAGGCCGTCGCATTAGTCTGGTGGATCACTTGATCCATGGAACCGAAAGTAAACAAAAGAAGGGGGTGAAGAGAAGCCTCATAGCTTAGAGGTGGCCGACTTCCCATGATGTGCCTGGCATTTAGCATGGGGGGACTGAAACGGGATGGGAAGTCTGGAGACTTCGGGAGGAGGCGACAAGTGGTTGCAGCAGGGACGGGAGAGTGTAAGCCAATGGTTCCCGCGCCACCCGCACGGGCTGGTGGGCATGGCATCTCAAATCGGTGATGTGAGGTTGCTGATTGTACTGGATTGAGACGGGAAGAGGCGAGAAAAAACGAAACGGGTTGCATGGGTGATGATGGGGGCGTTGCTGCGGATGTGACTCACGTTTTGACAGCACATCCAGAAACGCGAACCACCAATGCAAGTGGCCTGTCGAGATTTTTTGGTTCGATGCGCGTTCGCGTTGGTTGTCTCGGCGAGGAGCGTCAAAGCATCTGACGAGCTAATTGGTTCGGTAACTTGGCCAATCTGCATTCGTGGCTTTCATCACTTCAACTCTACCAATTCTATTCTTCTTCACTTGAAAGAAAGTAATGGACGGATTGCATAGAGCTCTGAGATGTAGGCAAGTCATCAGCGACATTCGCGATGTTGGTGCTTGGTACCCTGCAAGTAAGGGCAAGTAAGGTAGCCGTAGGAAAAGTCGTCAAAGAGGAACCTCCGATGCTCCAGGAGGGCCAAAGAGCAAAAATGCAGTGCGGCCAATCAAACAACACGCATGTAAGAGTTCGAGTCTGAATTTGGCGACACTACTTTGAGATTTCATTCCGACTTCCACCACAGTCACTACTTAAGGTACGCCTCTATCTTGCTGGTTGTCTTGTTATCCTATCACAGCGATGCACCTCAAGAAGTCGAGTACCTAGTATGTGACCGCAGTAGTGACCAGGGGCAGTGGTGGTCGCCCACTTACAGATTCAACTCCATATATAGAAAAGACACGTTTGATGATATCCAGGTCAACTCCAGCCACAAAGCTGCTTTTGAGGTTGTGATGGCTCCCAGGGATGCGGCCGGGATAGAAACATAATGGACGGGAGCCAGGCTGGGATACACCAGAGCCGCACCGATGCAATGCAGGAACCCGCGACACACCGAAAAATAGGATATCGGGTGGGAGCCTTTGTATTTGCACTTTGATGGCCTTTTGGAATAGTAGACGGGACGCATCCCCGTTAACGAGCTCAGGTCGGAGCCGACGACGGATGGTTCGTTGGTGATGGAGAGCTTTGTCTGAAGCACCGCGCGGTTGATTTTTAATGCTGACACAGACATCCTGGGCTTTGGCGGAAACGGAACACTTGATTGGCTCAAATGTCAGGTCTCGTTCTGAGCCGTCACATTTCAACAAAGGGCCAGAGACTGAGGAAAATAGATTAATGGAGGTATGAAATGAACAGATTTCATTCAGTATGCGGAAGGACACAAGAGTAGATTTCGAGACGTTTTTTTGGCCCAGGGATAGTATTCCAGAGTAAGGTGATGCTGGATTTAAATCAACCCGACCTTCAGTGCCAGAGTCATCCAGTGCACTTGACAGTGAGGTGCGATTCTTGAATTTGCCGATAACAGGATTTGATGATGTAATCAGGAGAGCCCCACAGACTGCGTGCAAAAAGCTCGGCGCGGAAAAGAGCCGACCCCGCTAAAGAAACCCTGAAACCCAAGTTGGAGACCGCTAAAGTGGACTCAATCCGCTCGAACCTGACCTAAGCAAGGAGGATTACACCAAACACCCCGAAGTCTCCGCGCGCGCGAGATCACCCACCTCTTTGGAGTAGGTACCTCGAGGCCCATAGCCGTCGGATCGCTGGAACCTCGGCGAAGTGCGGTCGAGGGCCGACCTTGCGTGCCCGCCCACTAACTTTAGGAACTTCCGCCTGTGGAGGTACCTAGCCGGCGCAGATTGCCATGGCAGATGCACCCGTGCTGTCATCATCTTCCTGCATGACTAATGCCAGACACAACCACCACCTGCCCACCACCACCACAACCACCGCATTCCACCACCCCTCGCCGTTCGGAGCGGAACCGGTCACCGATTTAATGTTCTTGCCGCTCACGCCGCTGTTCCGCCGTTGAATCTCTCTCTCCCGCTCTTGACATCTGGCTTCTTTTCAACCACGTTCTGATTTACTTCCTCCGCCAGTATACCCTGTGGACGATTGTAACCCCTTTGGAATTGACCGTCTCGCGTTCCAACGTTACCTGTTCTGCACAGCGCACCAATTCCCTACCCCCACTTCCGCGACTTTCCATCACCAAAAACCCCCCGCCATGCCCGACTTCGAAGGCAAGCCAGACGGCGCGGGAGCGCCCAATGACTGGCGCGAAGATACTCACCAGCTCCCTTCTTTCTATTCTCCGAAACAGAAGACAGTCGACGGCCCATCCGACCATGCCTCGGGCACCGCGCACCCAGAGCCCGAGCAACTGAGCCTCTCCAACCCCGCCGCCGCAGCAGCCCCCGCAACAGCCGACGACGACGCCGCATCGACAACCTCGGCCACCCAGATCCCGCCACCCTCCCTCCTCTCGCCAGCCTTCACACCGCCCGCGACACCGGGGACATCAACCCCCCTCACAGCCGAGGCGGCTCCGCGCGGCGTCCCCGTCGACAGCTCCGTTCCCTCGGGCGGCTGCGGCACGAAGCGCCCCCGCCTCCTCGAGACCCTCCCCGAGGTGCAGTGCATCGTGCGCGCGCGCATCCCCACCGTCAACGGCACCGAAATGTTCCTGCACTTGTATACCAACAACGTCGACAACAAGGAGCACCTGGCCATCGTCTTTGGGCCCCACATCCGCAGCCAGTCGCTCGATGCGCCGCGGCCGGGCGAGACGGAGATGGATCGCATGATTCGCGGTGCGTACACGGGTCGTTTGTTCCCCGGAAGGTCGACGAGCGGTATGCCGGGCGGCGTGGCGACGCCTGTTGGCGAGGAACCGCCTGCCCAGCGCGGGCCTGCGCTGGTAAGGATTCACTCCGAGTGTTACACGGGTGAGACGGCGTGGTCTGCGCGGTGCGACTGCGGCGAGCAGCTCGACGAGGCGGCAAGGCTGATGAGTCTACCCGGGAACACGAATGGTGGTATCATTATCTACCTGCGCCAGGAAGGGCGCGGTATTGGTCTCGGGGAGAAGCTGAAGGCATATAACCTCCAGGACCTCGGCTCGGATACCGTCGAGGCGAACTTGCTGCTGCGTCACCCTGCGGATGCCCGGAGTTACGGGTTGGCGACGGCGATGCTGCAGGATCTTGGGCAGAGCGAGGTGCGCCTGCTGACGAATAATCCTGATAAGATTAGGGCGGTGGAGGGCCCCAATCGCGAGGTGAGGGTTACGGAGCGCGTTGCGATGGTGCCGCTTTCGTGGAAGGGACGAGGCGGGTTCCGGAGCAACGAGGTTGAGGGGTACTTGAAGACAAAGGTAAGTCTCTGTTGTGTTTGGTTGTGTTTGGTTGTGTTTGGATTGCTGGAACTAACAGAACTACAGATTGAAAAGATGGGACATATGCTTGACATGGGTGGCATGCCCCATTGAGGAGCGATCTACTTGGGGCATTGGGATCGCATATATCTCTGATGTCTGATGGCTGGTGTTGAACGAAAGGAGGTCACAAACATGGTTGAAAATCATCAAGCATATGGTAGAAAACGGCGTACGGGTTGTTTTGATACGAATACCTGGGACATTGGCGTACTTGGCATACTTGTCCGCTGGGATCCCCAACGACTGGAAATGTTCATAGCATCGTTGGATAACTGGACTCATGGCAATTTACGGAAAAAGATCATTGAGGCGGCGGCTAGTTTTATCTGGCATTGAGGTGTGCATCTGCCAGATACACTTACCTACCTAAGGTAGTACTTAAGCTTGAGTTGTATCTGTCTACCCAAGGTACATACTTTGGTGTAAGTTACCTAGTGGTTGAACAGAAATGTCGAAATGACGGCTTGCTGCAATATTGATTCCAGGAAGGCTTGGGAGTGTAGTGGTCAGAATTATCGCAGTATATCTGAGCGCAATTCCGGGATTGTCCTTTAGATGTGCCTTGGATAAAGATAAAGCGCGGGCCGGTTCCCCTCCAAAAGTCGCTCCGGGACCCCTATAATGATGTACCGGTACGGAGGTGGGCGCACTGACCCGCCGACAGGAAGCTCCAACCAACGTCACACCCAACTCGCCATACGCAAACTCTCACTTATTCGCATCCCAGCTTCAACCCAGATGCTCCCCAGAGCTTCCACCACCAGTCCACCATGTCGCGCAGAGTAGCGAAGGGAGACTACATTGAGACCGTACGCCCTCCATCCCCTCAAAATCACCCCCTTCAACACAATCCACGCACCGAGTTCACCGACTAACTCCCGAGTAAAACAACAGGACACAGGCAACAAGGTCGCCCGCAAAGCGACCCTCGTCGGCACCCAGAATATCATGCTAGGCGGCAAGACGGTAATCCAACCAGAGGTCATGATCCGCGGCGACCTCGCCCGCTCAGCACAGCCCTCTGCCGGCGGCGCCCCGGCCAACAGCACGGCCGTCGCGATCGGGAGATACTGCTTCCTCTCCAGGGGCGCGCTCCTCCGGCCTCCAGGACGGATGTACAAAGGGTATGTTCTCCCCAAACCCACCACCGCAATAGCCACAAACACCATCGGACCCCATGCTGACTTTCCTACGTTCCCAGAGCCTTCACATACATGCCCCTCCGCATGGGCGACCACGTCTTCGTCGGCGCAAACGTCGTCATCCAGGCCGCCTCGATCGGGAACCACATCCACATTGGCCGCGACAGCGTCATTGGCGAGTTCGCCATCGTCAAGGACTACGTACGCATACTCGAAGGCACCGTCGTGCCGCCCAACATGGTGATCCCGAGCTTCAGCGTCGTCGCGGGCCAGCCGGCGCGCGTGGTGGGCGAGGTACCCGAGGGCGGGCACGAGGAGTTTGAGTTGAGGGAGCTGTATAAGACGGTGGGGAATAATCCGCAGCCTTTGACTGCGTGAGGTCGGGTCGGTGTTTTAGTGCCTCTGGGGGCGGGAGGGGGAAGAGATGCGTGTGATAGTAGAAGTTGGTTGACAGCTTGGCATTTGCTTGCGCGATAGAGACGGAGTTTGGCGTAGGTCGAGCTTTGAGCTCAAATGATACCCTTTCTTTTTCGCAGTGAGGACTTTGTTCCTGTCTCGTTCCGACTTCCACGTGTGGCAACGTTGGTTGACTTCGCGCGTTAGGGAACTTTTTAATGGTTGGTCGATGCTCCGTCGGAGCTCTTCATCACAGAGGCTTCTGGCAAGGCATGTTCGGTTCAAAGTTGCTGCAGCTATGAGCTATCACATACATATAGGCAACCTCAAAGAAAACATCTGACAGAGGAAGATACACTTCAGCGCAGCGGGACCCCTTAAGCCCCATGCAGCAACCCATCCCGAACGCCGCTGCTCACCCAACTTTCAAGACTTCAAGGCTCACCCGGCCATATCGAATCAGCCAACTCCCTCACAAGCTTCAACTTGTTCACCATATCCTGATGCGAGACCGAATTTCCCAAATGATGACTCGCAAACCCACACTGCGGACTAACCCCAATCCTCTTCAACGCCTCCTCGCGCGTCTGCCCCGCCCCCTGCGCAACATAATCCGCCGCTTGGAATACCCTCTCCCTCAGCTTCCCAACATCCTCGAGCGCAGGGAACTTTGACGTGACGACGCCCAGCACGACGTTCTTGTGCGCCGGCAGCTCCCTCAGCGGTCCGAACCCGCCCGCGCGGTCGGTGTCGTACTCGAGGAAGTAGGTGTCGGCGTTGATCTCGTTGAAGAGGCGCGAGGCGATGCGGTCGTAGCCGCCTTCGGAGAAGTGGCGCGAGTAGGCAAAGTTGCCGCGGCAGAGGTGGATGCCGAGGTGCATGTCTGCGGGGCGGGAGGTGATGCAGTCGTTGTAGAGTTTGATGTAGGATTGGAGGAGGGCGTCTGAGTCTTCGCCTGCTTCTTTGAAGCCTTGGAGCATCTTTTCTGAACAGAAGTCTGGGAAAATACGGTTCCTGTCAGCGGAGGATATGGCACAGGCAACGGGGCGTCACTTACACGCCAGGTTGGGATCGTCAATCGTCACATTGCGGACACCGTGCTCATAAAGAACCTCAAGCTCGGTGCGGTAGGCTTTGGCGATATCGGCAAAGTACTCTTCGTCATTGGCGTAGACGTCCTTGGGATAGGCGTGGCCCTTTTGGTAGCGGAGATGATACCACTCGGGCGCGGGCAAGGTCAACTTGGCCTCCTTGACGCTTTCAGGAGGGATATTGCTCTTGAGGAACTCCCACTCTCTCAGGTAGGTGCTTCCCTTGTGCTTGATCTTGCCGGTGCAGACAATGGACTCGCCGGGCTTGTGATCGCTCTCAACTGGGTGCCACATAGCGTCAGCCTCCCCAATCTCGAGGGTATCGAGTATCCCGTGGGCCAAGACTTACTAAACGCCGCAATGTCCGGCACGTACATGCGAAATATATCCCAGCTCGGCGTGTCGACCTCCTCGAACCCCTCCAGTCCGGGGAAGAAGTTGCCCCAGAACTGGTGGCGGCGGTACTCGCCGTCGTTGATGGCGTGGAAGCCGAGGTCCAGCTGCGTCCGGACGATCTCGCGCACGCCCTCCTCCTCGAGGCGGTTGAGCTCCTGGTCATCTGCAATCTCTACGGCCTTTTTTCCGTCCAAGGCGACGCGCTTGTCAGTGAGGGCCTTGGGCCGCAGGAGCGAGCCCATGTGTTCGGCGCGGAAGGGCGGTTTCTGGTGGTTCTTGGACGTCATGGTTTCTATTTTGCGTAGACGAACAGAAAGTGATTGGTATTGCAGTGGAGTAGAGCACGAGAAGAACCCTCTGGCTACGGCGTATATATAGACTTTGGTACTCGCGACGAAGCGTGGGGTTGCGAAAGGGGATAGGCCTTCGGCATTGCGAGATCCAATGGCCTAGCTAGGTAACTTTCCTAGGTTGGCCAGCCACTCGACCCAGGTCTCGCGAGGGCGTTCACTCTGGTGTAAGACTACCCGAAGCAAACAGACTTGCGCTTTCTTGGACCTGGACCCCCGTCAGGACGATGTCATCCGGTGCCACCATCACCACTTCCCCCAAGCTGCCCATCCACCAAGATTCCCCGCTTTCCCCGCCCTTTGTCATAGCTTAGTCGAGGGGGTCTGATCATAAGTTGCTGGACGGCAGATGAGTAGAGCGGCGTCGGAATCGGCTATCAGTCGTTGGCCGCTTAAGTAAATGCGAGTGTTTTGGAATTGGTGCCTGGTTTCTGCTAGGTTGAAGCCATTCTCGAGGTCGATTTGCTTCTTCTCGGCGCAGCCAAGGCTAGGTACCTATGCGCCGTAAGAGCGCAGCGGTGGAGACGCTGAATGATTGTCGTTCGAGGAAAAGGTACTTTTATATGGCTTGCATTCATTTCAAGATCATAAGTCTTCCGACATAAAATAAAGTAATGTCTGGTATGTAAGTGCTGACTGGACTCTTGTGTAGCTCAAGTGCATCGCCGATTCGTCGGCTGCCGTGCTTCTAGCTATTCGCAGTGTTATCGAGATTGGTACTGGCAGTTTCCCAATCACTGACCCCAGGACATGATCCACTTATGGTCAGTTCACGAATTGATAAAACCCATGTCTATCACATGCACTTAACGCCCTTCGAGAATCTCAGACAACAAAACTAGAGATACCAAGAGATGTCATGGGAGGGAGGTGTGAAGATCCGGAGCTTCGAACTCGGAGCTTTTATCGTTATCTTATCGCAGGAGCTCTGGTGGAACACTGTGGCGAAGGCCGCCCGTTCCCGTGGCGGCGGGGCAAACGGACCAGGACCCCGCGGTGACATGTCGCCCCCATCCAGGTCAGGTAACCTCGGAGCTGCATCTCATTGAATGGCAAGATTTCTATGATAGCATCCATCATTAATCCTCTTCTGCTCCAGTCTCTTCAGCCATAGTGTTGGATTGAATCCGAGACTGAGATCCTTCCATCAGCAAACTATCAGCCTATCTCATCCGGGGCGGCTCCATCGCTTCGTCTGAACTTGAAACTTGCCTCGGCCGGGACTATTCCGTGAAACATCGCCCTCTAGGCCATATTCTGTATTTCGTTCGACGACATAGTCACTTCGCATCAATCCATCGAGACGACTTCCGCATCTGCGATAAAATTCTGACAGCCTCTGCTGTAATACAAGCAACGATGGCCACCTCCGTCAATGATCTCCCAAACGAGATCCTAAGCCAGATATTCTCCCACCTGGACCGACCTGCGCCATCAGACTCGAAACTCCATGATCAACCAAGCTCTTTCATGCTGCAGAACCTCTTTTTTGACCGCGATCTCAAGACTACTTCTCTCGTTTGCAAGCGATGGCGAGGTGCCGTGCTCCCTCTGCTGTTCCGCCATGTGGTCTGGACATTCGACCGATTCGAGTTACCGCTCATGGAAGAGACGGGAAACCCTGCGTCCGCGATCGAGTTTTTGTCATTCCTCCGGGCGAACAATTTGACCAACTATGTCGAAACACTTTCAATGTTTGTCGAAGATGCCATGGGCAGCGTATCGGACGGCAGTGCCACTCTTATGGAGACAGGCTTTGCGAACAAGGCCTCGTACAGCGAAGACTACAACTGGCTCTGGACGACAATCTTTGAACATATTGATCCCACCCGGCTTACAATGATTGCGTCGCCACGGGTGTTGGCCCAGATGCTATCGCGTATGCTCTTCCTTGGGGATGCGTGGAACTTTTCCATGCCTCGGCATGTTCTTTCGCTATCACGCAAAGACAAAAGGACAAAAGAGACGCAACTCGAGGCACCGGTGACAGCATCATCAACAAGTCAGGCATCTAGTTCTGAACTCACACATCAGAAGCGTGTTCCATGTGGCCTCTTCACCATCCGCCCATGGCAGGCTCTCTTACTGAACGAAGGATCCTCGACGCGAGTCTACAAGACATACGAATTCTACCTCAAACGCCCACCTTCCATCCTCGGCGCTCTTCTGGGCGCAGAAGAGTTCCCCAATGACGAATCCATGATCCCCTCCTCGATCCGCGACCTCTCCTACGTCGGCATCTTCCCCCTATCGAGCCACTTCAACACCCTCGTCCAAAACGTCCCGCGCCTCGACCGCCTCTTCGTCCAGCTCGTCCCCCGAAACGACATCCTCTCCGACCACGAAGAAATGCGCAACGTCGACCTCGCCGATCTCTGGATGGAGCGCAACACGGCCTACTCGATGCTGTTCCGCGAGCTCTTCAACCCGAGCCCGGACAGCCCCTGGCTCGAGCTGAGCGTCTTTGAGAGCGGCGACGCGGCGGACAAGGAGGCGTGGGATATGGCGGTGCAGTTTGTGCAGTTTAGCGGCGTGCAGGGGTGGCGGGTCGCGGGCGAGGGCGTCTTTGCGAGGGAAGGGGACGAGGACGACGTCGGTGCGATCCTCGGCATGTCTCAGTCAGTGGCGCCAGCGGGATCGTCAAGATCACAAACATTGTCTGGGTGATGTTTACTAATACGGCAGGTGCGAGAAAAGACTCCCGGGTAGACTCAGACGGATGGCGTTCAACGGAGTTGCTTCGTTGCCAGTGTCTAGCGTTACGCTTTACATGAGAGACGCAAACGCGCCGTAGAGGGGCGTTTGTGGGGCATATGTAGGAAGATCAGGACATTCCTTGGGCCAGCCGTATCAAGCAGTTTATGACGATTCTGCCACGACCTAGGGCTATGGCAGGCTAGACACACGAGGTATGATGGTGGGAACTTCACATGCTAGGATGTGGGAAGATATCGTAGGGACATGAACCATGGAGCAATCACCAACTGCAAATTCGAAATTACCACCGACGTTTCAAAAGTCCCAGGCTTACATTGGCCCATCGAAAGACCATGCTCCCAGCGTTGTCCTCTGTTGTGTCTTCAAGAGAGGATGTACAATGCAAGACCCTCAATCACCTTCTCAGCAAATATCACGCCGACCCCTGGCTGTGTATTTTAGATCCGATCTAAGGCCTCGTATCGCCACCCAACAACGCCGAAGCAAATGTTTGATGTCTCGGTCTATCGCAACAAAATCGATAGCCAATGAGACTCATCCTCGAGTATCAAGCAAGCGGTGCGGTCGGAGGAGAACATTGGACTATCTCTATCATCAAACGTTTCTCCACAAGCTACCATACGGCATACACGTGGGGAGTTTCAGACGTAAAGTCAAAAGCCGAGCAGCGAGCTTCCATCTTTGAACTGAGGTTGAGTTCCGAGGTGGGGCCAAGGTGAGGCTTAAACCAACGACTGACAGCTCGCACCTTGGTAAGCAAGTAAGGAAAGGTAAGCCCTCGGTGAGCTCGGTGTACTCCACATCATGTGATTTTGCCACTCAGACGGCCCAAGCTCGTCTGACGAAAAGCGGGCGCAAAGGCGTCTCTCAGCCAATCATTAGCCGCAATACCTGCAGACAAAGCCAATTGGCGCCTCCTCTCAGTGGCTGGAAGGACCCGGTGTGGACGGTGCGGCATGGTCGGGGAAGGAGGCACTGGACCCAGACCAAAAAGAAAGTCGCACCGGACGGGAAGCTGCTTCCCCAAAATCATCGACCTATCGAACGATATACGCACGAGCACTACATCATTACCTTACATCCGCCCTCTCCTCTCCCCTCCCCTCCTCATCTCCTCCTCTTCGTCCTCCTCGTCACCATCTAACCCCCTCTTTAGCTGCGGCCACCTCCCCTTATTCATTTCTCGCATTCCTTCGCCTTTCATACCATTTACGACTGCGGCGAAGACTGGGCGCAGATCAAATCCCGACCCTGACAAAAACCAACGACTTGGTGGCCGAGCTTCCGGACGAAGCTTCAAATTCTTCTTTTCCTCATCCCTCGAATCAACAATCAATACGTGCATTGGATTGCCATCTCGAGGCTCTCAATGTCAACGCCTCTTGCATTCCGACGAACGTGAGCGCCTTCCACACAAAATACTCGACCCACGACGATTGGATTTCTTCAAGAACACATCGACTCGAACACGCTTCTCGTCAACATGGTCCTCTCTCACACTACGAACCACACCTACTCCCACCCCTTCCCGACCGTGACACTCGCCTACTTCCTCCGCTACTCTTCGCCCAAACTCAACCCGTTCTCCACCCATGTCCTCAGCACCGACACCATCGACAGTCGCCTCGACCCGGTGACGGGCCGGCTGCACACCACCCGCATCCACCTCAAGAAGTCTCGCATGCCTGCGCCCGTCTTCAAGCTTCTCCCTACATCCATCACCGGCGGCGGCTCCAGCGAGAAAGTGAGCTATGTTCTTGAGAACTCAGTCATTGACATGCGCGAGGGTTGGATGCGTACCGAGAGCAAGAATCTCAGCTTCATGAATGTGCTCTCCGTTGTGGAGAAGCAGGACTTCCGCCTTCCCACCGATGCAGCTGACGCGAACACCGACGTCACAACCACATATGTCTACAAGTCGCGTCTCGGCGAAAGGCTTTGCGGCGGCAAGAAGGACCAGATGCAATCTGCCGTCGAGCAGCCGGAGCAGAAGGAGGGTCGCTGGATGCCGGGCTGGATGAGCGGACTCGGCGCGCGCGGCGTTCAACGCAGTATTGAGAGCATCGCTTCGAGCAAGACACAGGATCAGATGGGCAAGAGCCGTGAGGGCATGCGCGTCGTCCTGGAGAGACTTAGGAAGAATGGCGTCGTGGGCGTGCTGGAGATGATGAGACGGGAACGCCAGTTGGCCTGATGGCCGTGCCCGGCTCGACGAATGCGCATCTCGGAACGTGACCTGGGCTGGAGGGGAGAGAACACCCATGTATACCATTCACCAAGGGTCATTGACGACATTGCCCGGTCCGTGGGTCACGTTCGGAGGTTGCTGTACCCCTATCACACCACTTTGTTGTACATTATTCTATGACCATAGCGCGGCGTCTTTATGGCTTTCTTTTTATGGCGGTTTTTTTATGGCGGTCGGGAGGACACGGCAAATATGGAATGGACTGCGACGGATACGGAAAATTCTTGGACTCCTGTCATGCCGTCCCTGTATGACATCCCCTCTCTTGGATTTGGCACTTACGTAGTCAAAAATAACATGTAAAAACTTTGAAATATTTATAAGCTGGGCCAACCCGATCTGTGCAAGTTTTTCTCAGCTGCAGAGTTGTATGTTGGCTCACGGTCCTACATAATGCCATGGATAGCTTGTTTTTTTGTGACCATTTGTCTGCGTATTCTGTTTTGTATTCACTTTGATGGGTATCACCGTTTATTCAGGCTCAGCAAGTCAATCATCTGACCAACATCAACCTTGCCTTGATCATGTCTTCTTTACTCTACAAGTTTACAGTATAGTACACTTCTATACAAAGAGTCGTGTCCGCGTTCACTTTTGCGCCTTCTTCGCTTCAGCGTTGGCAGCCTCCTCGTCGGCCATCATGGCCTCGATATCCCCAGACACAAGCCAATCCCTGACCTCGTCCACAATCTTATCCAGCGACTCGCCCCCCGCAATCACATCGGGCAGATTATGCACATCGATCCCCGCCCGGTGGTCCGTCACGCGGTCCTGGTTATAGTTGTACGTCCGGATCTTGTCCCCGCGCGTAATCTTGTGCTTGGACAGCACAGAGTTCCTCAATTGGGCGGCGGCCTCCTCGCGCGCCTCGCGCCGCTGCAGAGCCACCCGCGACCGGATCAGCTTCCACGCGTCGTCCCGGTTCCGCGACTGCGACCGCGAGTCCTGCATGCTGACGACGGTGCCCGTGGGGATATGCGTCATGCGGATCGCGGACTCGGTCTTGTTGACGTGTTGCCCGCCCGCGCCGCGCGCCCGCATCGTCTCGATCTTGACCTCGGACGGGTCGATGAAGAAGTCGCTCTCCGGGTTGTTGATGTCTTCCATGTCGCCGCCGTTGTCGCCCTGAAACGAAGGGAGGACCCAGACCGCCACGGCGCTCGTGTGCACGCGGCCCTTGCTTTCCGTCGCCGGGATCCGCTGGACGCGGTGCATGCCCGCCTCCCCGCGGAAGAGGTCGTACGCGCCCGGGTCCTGGACCTCGATGACGGCTTCCTGGAGGGGGCTCTCGCCCGCCGCAGAGGAGGAGTCGCCCGCCGCGTCAGCCATGTCGTACTTTATAACGTTTGCACGCAAGCCCTTTCTTGCACAGTAGCCCTTGTACATCTTGAACAGCGTGTCGGCGAAGAAGCGGCCCTCAAGACCGCCGGGACCGGGGCGGAGCTCTAGGAGGCAGGGCATGTGCGCGTAGGGGTCCTTGGGCGTGAGCGAGGCGGAGAGCTTGCGCGAAAGGGAGCTGAGCTGGCCGTTTGTGGCTTGGAGTTCCTCGGCGGCCATTTCGCGGAGCTCTTTATCCTTGGAGAAGAGAAGGCCGTCGAGCTCGGCGATGGAGGATTGTGCCTTTTCCCATTCTCGGAGGGCGGTTACGACGCTCGAGAGCTCGCCTACACGGCGGGCCGTTTTGGAGTCGTAGTCTGCTTCGAGGGCCGCGGCGAGGGCGTCGTGTTCTTTTGCGATGTTGCGGGCTCGTTGGAGGAGGGCTGGTGGGAGGGTTGCTGTTGCGTCTGGGGTTCGACGACGTATTAGTTAGGGGATCGTAGAGGTTCAGAGTCGACGTGGATTGAGAGCTTACCGGAGCTAGCATGGCGGATGAATTGGGTCGCTCTGGGCTTCAGAAGCCCTCCCAGGCAGCGACGGCACACCCATGGTGCTGCGAGCATACTCGGACAGCGAGGCGGACTGGCTAGAGAGGAATTAAGAGGAATCGGGTTACTTTTTGGAGGTGGTCAAAAAAAGTTTGGATGACCCAGAGCTTCGGTACAAAGTTCCGCGCCAGTGACATCAATTCACTTGCAGTCCAAAAAAAAAGTGCATTATGTAATACTCTGCATTTCATCTCATCAAACAACTCAACATGAATGTTTCTTCGCACCCAAGTTTTTGTTGGCTTTTCCCCTGTTATTCATCTTGATTCTTATTGAATCCCATCTCTACTGAGATTTATCTTAGCTTTTATCATAGACTTCAGTCTCATCTCACACAGTTCACCGCCAGATAACCACTGCATACGCTCGTTTCTTAACATCATTAACTCGTATTGTTCATACCGTCCTTTGACGTTTAGCACTTTGGCTTGTATCGTCCAAAGATGCAAGCCACTCACGCACACGGCCCTTGTCCTCTCCGCCCGAGGGCATAACATATTGATCCAAAGGTTTCTGGACCGTACGGGGGCCTGCCAAGACCCCTTCTCTCTCCAGGTATGCTCGCTTGGCCGCCAGCGGATAGGTTAGGTACATCTCGGCCATGCCTGGCTCCATCAAACTTCGGCAAGCGATCTCCAGCCCATCAGGCACAAGTCTATCCTCAAAATTGAACCATACGTCGGCTACAGCCTTCTTCATGATGAAGTCTCGAGGAGGGATCAAGAGCCCTTGGCTTTTCAGGTATGCCCGTTTCTTCGGCAGCGAGAATCTCATGCACACTTCGTCCATTCTCGTCTCGCTGAATTCCGTTGCAATGGTCTTTAGTCCAAAGGGTACCAGTTCGGGCCCAAAATTGTCCCTCACGTCGGTCATGGCCAGCTGAATAGGGTCGCGCATTTCCTTTTCTATGCTCTTCATTATGCCCGTGCACTGATCGAGGATGCGGGTGACCCGGTCACATGTCACCTCCATCAACTCTTGCCGCTGCTTCGACTTGGTCCGCCGCGGTGTAAGCCGGACCGGATGGATTGCGACGGCGTCCAGCGCCGGGCCCATTGAGGCTATTGTCTTCGCCCTCTTTGTCGTGTGTTCACCGTCGGCGGCAGCAGAAGCAGCTGTCATGGCCTGTGTTCTCTTCACACCAGCGATGGACTTCTGCAATTCGGCTTGGCTGCGGTGGAACTTTTGGACGCCTCGCTCAATCGCCATGCGTCGAGATGCGGCGGGCGATGGTAGTGCTGGCCAGTCGCTCAGAAGTGGTACGCGACGGTTGCCGTCCTTGTCGTATTTGGTGTCGCTGTCTTCTTCTTGCGCATCGTCGGAGGACGAATCCTCCTCAGTGAAGTACTCGTCGGACGATGCATCCATCATCTGCCCCTCGAGTATGCCAGTCACCTTGATTGCCGCCGCGGCAGCTGCGCCTGCAATCGCCGTATAAATGACTGGTGTTTCTTCGCCTGAGTCTGTATCTGGATACATTGCTGTGATATCTTAGCAATCCATTCGCTTTATTCAAAGTAGGCAGATCATGGCTAGTTTAAGTGCGAACTTGGCTTCCCCTGACAGAACTCTGCGTGAGTGAGGGCGAGTCGCGTGGACCTCGCCAAACATTCACCGCGTTATGGAGTTGCCCAATCATGAATACTGAATCGTATTATGTAAACGTCATCCAATCTATTGATCTGCTCGATGGTTCCCGTTCCGCAAGATTGAGTTTACAGAGTTCACATATATCCTTGCGACCGCACCACTATTTTAACGGCTTTCGATGGAGGCTGAATGAGTTTCAACTCAGCATTCCCCGAGGTTCGTCGGGTTTCTTCAACACCAACAGTTCATGCTCATGACTCTGTGTTCATCACGCGCCATTCATGCTTTCCTCTCCCTCTTCCCAAAAGGGCTCTCGTATATCCGTATGTCCAAGCCATGCTTATCCCTTCACTTTGCCCTGCCAACGTCCATGACCGAGGTTTCCCCAGAACTTCTAGTCCCAGGTATGCAACCTCACGAAAGACCATAAAGCTCCTGCTTCGTGTCCAAGTCATTTCGGCACGAGCAGCATTATAGCGAAGGATTAAGCCCATGCAGCTTCAGTGCGGACTCAGGTTCATGACCGGATGGTATTACATATCCGTGCTAAGAATTTGTATGCCCACGCAACTCGGCTGAGCCACATCCTATCTCCGAGTCAAGCAAGCTTAGGACATAGCCGTAACCTACCGACAACCTTCCGGATATCCGCCTCGTATGGCTTGAAAGGTCTTTTCGTTTACCAAAGCATTTTGTTTACTAAATCCAGTTTCGTTTCTGATTCCCGAACTCCGTCGTCGTTTGGACAAGCTAAGCTGTAAATACTCTGCCTGTCCTATCAATGTATTCCTAAGCCTCAGCATAAACTACCCTAATTCCCGAAGACCTTTTTCTACTCGTTTCCCGAACGTGGCTGGCGGAACGTCAAGCTAGCTCGAATGACGGGCCTTTGCTCACTTAGACACCGGTCACGGCATGCATGATCCGACCTTTGTGGGGATGTTTGTTTCCTTAAATCATAGTTGTCGACTCATTAGTCGACTGATGTCGTCTAAAGTCTCACTTCTGTCTTGAACACCTGACTCCGCTTAAGACATATCATATCCCAGTTTAGTATGAGCGTAAGCCTCCTCCATCGGGGCCAAGGGTGTTACAGTTTTGAGGACGATGAGACCAACATCTCCTCCTTGAAATTGTGACTATCATCCGGAATCATGGTGTTAATGGTAGGTCTGTCTTTGTTTCTGGAAAGAATCTCAAGACAACATTATTATTTCTGAAGCTTGTGTTACTCATCAAACCCGACTGTTTGAACTATCATTGAATAAGCAGGGTCCCCGCAACATGGTCGATAATGAGTTCAGGAGATTGACGACATTGAGAGAATACTTGATTAACCAGTCTTCAATTCAGGGGTGTCGCATGGTCAGGAACTTCGCGCTCGCCTTTGCGGAGTTTTTTGAAGCCCGGATCGGCTCGAAGTCGGGCATTTTAAGCGGCTGAATCCTTCCCACAGACTAAGTTATAGCGTTGAGAATTAAACAGGTCTGCGAACCACTCATGTTCTTGAATAGCACCAGCACTCCCGTATATGCGGAACTCCCTGTGAGGATTATTTGGGCCAAGCTCTTCTCAGTAAGCGTCAGGCAGAAGCGACGCTAAAAGTGGCTTGACCAGAGTCAGGTGGATATTGTGCTGCTCGTATTCAATTCAGGGCTGAAAGTTCACCCTCCTATGACACAGCCCTAGCGAGTGAAGATCATCCCTTCAACTGGGGATTTAAGAACTCAGCTAAGTCGCCCCTAAGTAAGTCCCAGAAGCAGTCTATAAGCCTCATTCAGCCCTACAATTCCGCATTCGTTCCTCACAAGCTTCAACGGTTTCTAGTGCCGAAGCTGTACTTTCGCTAAACATCACAATGAAGTGCTCTACCATCATCGCCGCCTCCTCCTTGGCCCTCGTGTCAGCAGGAAACTGCAGCCTCCCCCAAATCAACCTGGGTCACTTCTCCTTCCCTCATACCAACATGTTCGTCGCCTGGTCGCCCTACACACCGACCACGATCCAAGAGCTCGACGACGTGTGCGTCAAGGCGGGCGCCATCAAGGGTACTGCTACGTGGACCGCCGTCCGCACCGCGAGCACTTACACGTCGGGACCCATCTGCGGAAACCCCTTCAACATCACGAGCGATGAGACGGGCGTCACGTACCGCAACCTCGAACTGGCTTGCAGCGACGACAACAGCGAAGGACTGGCGACGCAGGTCACTGCTATTGTGGACGCGACGTCCCAGACTACTGTTCAGACATGCACGCCTGTGCTGGTGGACGGTCAGCCGTTCCGCTTGGGCGATGGTTGCTCCAACTATCGCGGCAGCTCTCTGTCTTTCGACTTTGCTTGTTCTTCATAAAGCTGAAGACAGTGGCTTTTGGGTCAGCTGCTGAGTTTCAGGTATAACTATGCGCATTATTGGGACAATCATGAAAAGTTAGAAAAGTTGGGCTCAGCCTGTTAGACACAAGCCCCAGGTTGGCATGGGGTTTCCACTTTCTCGTACCAACATAGACCTCGAACCATAAAAGCCGATCAAGCCTATATCAGAGTCAAATCACTAAAGTTTTAATTTCCTGATAATTTGTCTGCATATGATACGCAAGGTAATAGACATAGGATGCCAACTTGGAGCTCAACTCATTGTCAATGAATATCACTCAAGCACAGTACCTTAGGTATTCGAGATACGCCAGCCAACGTTTGCCACTTCTCTCGAGTTCCTATAAGGCAGCTGATAAACATCTAATTCATTTCTCATGCGGCACAGTAAGGGGTCTAAACCACTTGCCTGAGCCAATTTCTGGGCATGCTCGATATACACTTGGTGACTGAGAACGGCCACTAATCATCGTTGGACAACCATGTGGAGTTCCTAACAGGTCTGCCCTGTTACGTTAGTTCAGTGCCAAGTGGCAGAGCTTATACGCCTTAGGGCGGCTCTCCGCGTTTAGTTAATCAAGCTAAAGCTTATTGGCACTGAAACCCTCCAAATCGCAACGCCCTTCCACTGACATCCGTCCCACACATTGACTTGGCCTCCACATTTTGCCGGTCTTAACCTGCCTCTTCGGCATGACCAGTCGTGATACCAGCTCAATTCGTCATAACTTGGCGGAGCTTGCAGCTTGACTAAGAAAGTATTGGATCAACCGAGTTTCAAGCTGTGGGCGATAGGACTAGTGTTCATCATCTGTCCCTGCTTGGCGACCTCCACCGTCACGAGCTTCGATCGAAAGGCGTGACAAGATATCTAGAAACCAGCACTGTTGCATGAGTCAAATCAAGTCGATAATCTCAACTTATATAAACCACATCTAGGATTCAACCATACTTATCCGCCCCCGGCTGGTAACCGTTCATCATCAAACGATTTCTTGTTTACTCCGGCTTTCCGCAAGATCCTCCCAAGTCCCCCCCCCCCCACCCCCGCCTAGACACTTACAATGGGTTACGTCCTCTACATCGCCAACAAGCGCTACTCCAGCTGGTCCATGAGACCCTGGGTCCTCCTCAAAGCCCTCAACGTCCCCTTCGAAGAGCGTCTTCAGACTTTCGTCGCCGGTCTTCGCCAACCCGCGTTCCTGAGCTTCTCTCCCTCAGGCAAAGTCCCCACCCTCCAGGACGGCGACACCACCGTCTGGGACTCCCTCGCCATTGTGGAATACATCGCCGAAGACCACCCGGCCGCCTGGCCGCAAGACAAAGTCGCCCGCGCCTTCGCCCGCAGCGCCGCCGCGGAGATGCACACCGGCTTCGAGGCCATCCGCGACCAGTGCTCCATGAACGTGGCGCTGCGCATCGACCTCGGCGGGCCGCCCGACGCGGCGTTGCAGCGCGACCTTGACCGGCTCGAGGAACTCTGGGTCGAGGGTTTGACGCGCTTTGGCGGGCCGTACCTCGCGGGTGCGGAATTCAGCGCCGCGGACGCCTTCTTTGCGCCTGTTGCGACGAGGATCCAGACTTTTGGGTTGAAGGTTTCGGAGCCTGCGATGAAGTATGTGGAGACGCTGTTGGAGCATCCTGCTGTTAATCAGTGGGTTGTGGAGGGTATTGCTGAGACGGCGAGGGAGCCGTACCATGAGAAGGACGTGCTGAGAGGCCGGAAGGTCTTGAAGGACTTGACTCAGACTCAATGATTTACATGCTGGAATTGGCGATGATGGTTAGGGTTTCTTGTTACATGGCGCAAGGTGGCTATTCGGGTACATGATGCTAGGCCTGTCTCGACTGCTCTAGGCTCTCTCGGGATGTCGATGGGAGATCCATCTAACGAAGACTTGCTTGCAAATAGAGATTTCACTTGAAGTTGCTTCTTCTTTGAACTGACTGTGAACGAGTTTGAGGCGGCGAGAGACTCCATGTCACCTACTAACTTGACTCTCTAAGTGTACAAGTCTAACCCCTTCGCGGACCAGGCGTACCTGTTCCTTCGAGCATCACAGACGTTTGGAGCTTTGGAACTATTATGCAGTTGAGAGACTCCTGAATTGATTGCACACTGCCTGATATGTTTCAAGACTGGCCTACAACCCGGCGTCTTGAGATTGTGCAGCTAGACTGTAAGTCTGTGAAGATATATATATATACAAAGAAGTTGTAGGTCTTTGGGCCTCTCGGCAGCCATTTGATCTTCGTACACCTAGGTACATCGATTTCTTTAATAACATCAAGTCTTAGTTGGGGTTGCAATAGAAGCAGCCCATGTTGTTGTCAATTCCGCTGGCCAGGTTGCCGCCGGGGTATCTGAAGATTTGGTGAGAGCCCTTGGTGGCGTCACAACCGCTGCCAGCTCTATGAGGTCGTCAGTTTCTCACACTCAAGACACATCAAATACGGAAGACTAAGAAAGGGTTCCCGTACTGGTAGAAATCGCACCAACCACCGTTGTCAGGGCCTACAGAGCTAATACGGGAGACCCAGTAGGAGTCAGGGTAGATGCCGACGCTGATGGGGTAGCAGCCGTAGTAGCAGGAACCACTGAAGTTCTGCCCGTCACACATGTAGACGCCCTCACAGATGCGCTTGTTGAGACTGCGGGCGGCGTTGGAACCGTCGGACTTGAGCTTGGCGACCTCAGTCTTCAGCTCCTCGTACGGCAGGGGACCGGCGAGGACGTAGGAGTTGGCATCCTCGGGAACGGGGCTGGGGGCGGTAGCCACGAGGGTGGCCGAGACGAGAGCAAGGAGAGAGGAGACGCGCATGTTGGTGGTTTTGCTGGTTTTTTTGAGAATGGTAGAGAGGCAGGACTTGTTGAGATGGTTTGTCTTGTGTGAGGAGTGGTGAGAAGGGTTGAGGTTGACGGGAAGGCACCAGGCTTAATATACCCGGAATTAGAGATGACTTCCTGAGAAGAGCCACCCGAGATACTATTAGCAAGGCAAAGGACGGTGTTCAGCTGTCCAATGCATGGGTTCCTCGGCTCATCTTCAGCTATCACTCATGACAAAGACCATGCTTCAGCTCGGGGTGGATATCACAACAGGAGACTAGGTGGGCTTACAAGGCGTCGGCCATCAACTCAGCTCCGAAGCATCCACGAAGGATTTTGCGAAGCCACCATGTTTGATAGAGATTATTTTAACGGACGGCGGGGGTTCTCAAAGAACCTAGTCTAGCTTGAGGGTATTGCAACATCGCGCGTGCCCTGTTGTGCTTCTATTCGGAAAAGTCGGAAGAGCTCCTACATGATTGGAGCTGGCATCAACTCAGAGAAGATAGAAGAGACTAGACTTCACAGGGTTCCGCCGCATCCATCGCCTCATAGGGATGAAGCTCACCAGCATGTCTTTGAAAGATGCCTAGACTTCATGGGCTCTTCCTGATGAAGAGTCTCAGAGCATAAGCTTATAGGCTCTAGATTGGAGCGGGGGCGTTATTGATAGGCTCGAACACCGAATCTCAAGGGTTGGGCCGGGAGACGGCTGACGGTGAATGGCTCATGATTCACACGTACGAAAAGTTGAAGACTCTCGTATGGAAAGAACAGAAATAGATCCATGATGTAGTAAGGTTGGAATTGACGTAAATATGGCATGGGAGCATTGTAGGCTAGGAGTAGAAGAGAAGGTCCAGATGAAGGGCAGATGAACTCGAGACTAGGCAGCGAGAATTCGTTCAGCCTAAGCAGCGGTTCTACCGTTACATTCAACGAACCTGGCTAAAACTACGTAGCGTAAGGGGTGTCAGCGGGGACTTGTGCCGTTGACGGCAGTCCTTCGGCGTTGAGAAGTCTGCACTTGCAGTCGTTATTCTGATATCCATCGGTACAACATGGTGGGCGAGCGAATAGTGTCACTACCCACCGCAGGTGGCAGAGGCGGGTTAGCGGGAGCTGCCTATCCGCAGTAACCATGTCGAAACATGCCACGGAGATCATGTCCGTCGATTGCAGTCTTCACGCTAGTGAAAATTTAAACCCCACACTTTGAAGGCTTAACTTAGGATACCAGGGTCATTCAAGATACGGGTTGGGAGAACGAACAGCTCGAAGTTGTTGTTCTGAGCAACAAGATGGCACGGAAGGATGGCTCTTTGCAAGTCGGCAACGGTTGGCATGGCTTAGCCCAAGACGACGCAGAGCTCGCATGATTCAAAGTCCTTCATCAAGCACAATACACTCGCCAAACGTTGATATCGTAAGATGAAGAAGTTGGAGATACGAGCGCTGTATGAGGCATGGTGTTTGTGCAGGTGAGACCCTCGGCTTCGCGTAGCCTGAAGGATTCGAATCCCGACGTTCGCAGCTGCGGTAAGCGACGTGAACTTATCAAGGGGGACCCTGAGCCAAGAGGAGATTACCATTGCGGCGGGTCTAGCTTGGCCAGCTTGGCTGTGCAACGGCGATTGACGAAGGTGATAGGTATAAGGCACTGGCAGTCTGTCCGGGAATCGATTCTCGAACCTATCGAAAAGATCGAGGTGTTAAGAGCTGAAGAATGAGATAATTCGCGGGAGAAAGGCCAGCCAATCTCGATGAATTGCGAGGTATCCTATACGGACGAGGCATTGTTTAGGAAAACTGCCATCTCGTCATATGTGCGTGAGCGTGCACTTGCATTTGTTGTGAGGAGCGTCAAATGGCTGCGACTTTTCAACTTCGGGATCTGGAATGGCACTTTTTTCGCGCGCAGCGGCACAGCCTATGATCGCGGGCATCCGTAGCTTCAAGATTGGTTAACAAAGCGGTATTTGTCGACAACCAATAATCGTATCAGCCCTGATGGTCTAGCGGTATGATTCTCCCTTAGGGTCTGCTCGGCACGTTTGGGAGAGGTCCCAGGTTCGGATCCTGGTTAGGGCCCAGTTCTTTTGTTTTTGCCAATACAAACTGTTGACTAGGTTAGATGGACTCACAACTGTTCGCTGGCGTATATTTGGCACGGATATAACCATTTTGTTAACTGGGTGGTGACCGGATGGACCAGCCCACTGACCTCATTTTGTGTTAGTGGTGTTGGGGTTTTTTGGGCTGTGCTTGTAAAGGAATGGGAGCATAGCAAGGAGGATCAAAGATATCAGCCCTACCTGCTGGGCGGTCGAATGTGAGAATGTGATTGAACGAAAGTAAGAGCAAGATAGGGAAGACATGTTAATGGCTCAATATTGCCTCCAGTGCAAGCTTCAAGTTCAAACATGAGAGTCCGGACTTAGAGTTCCTTAGGCTCTGATGGCCAGAGGTGTAAAGGATATGCTTCGGAGGCCTACTGGAGGCCTACCATCAACTGCCAGAGATTGAACTCTAAGTAAACGTTCGAAGATAATTCTCGCTTGCTTGCTGGAGAGAGATACAATAAATCATGAATTGCCTCTTCAATATGTTCCAAACATGTCAAGAAGAAGCAACCGAGATAGTCGTAAATCGTTCTTGATAACCCAAACCTACACGCAGTCCGACGATCATTCTTGCAATGACAACAATCAAGATAGAACTAGGAAGAGATACAATTTCAGCTCCCAAATTCAGCGACATGTTTCGCCTTGCGGAGAAAGGAGACAGAAACCTCGACCACCGCCACGTAGATCTCATGAAGGCCGAATCCCAGACCAAGAAGATCACCAACTACATCCGCCGCAGCGTCAAAGTCTTTGTGCGTCTGCGCGATACCGTTACTGAGCTCTTGAAAGAAGCCTTGGGCCTAGCGATCAAAGCGGGCAGGATAATGCTCGAGTTTGCCAAGGAGCATCCCGTCTTTGTTACCATCATCGCCATTGGCGTGATGGTTATCGTTGCCCCTTGGGTTATTGAGGCCCTTGGCTTTGGCGAACTTGGACCTATTGCCGGTAAGTCTTGTAATCTCATGCCATCGTTTCGTTTTCATCGATCAAATTCTTACCAATTTCAATCTAGACACCTTTGCCTCCTGGTGGCAGGCGCGATATGCCGGATACGTTCCCAAGGGGTCTCTCTTCTCCTTCCTCCAGTGGCTGGGAATGACTTGGAAATGACTCCTGGGGTTACTTGGGAAGGGATTTCGATTACGGGCCAAGCTTTAATGCTTGAAGCCAGGCATATTAATGACTGTGGAAAGGACAAGGTATGGCGACATGTCGCTGGGGCGTGTAGTTCTGGGCCAAGTTTTCTGCAAGTCTGTTAGGCCAACGGCTAGCATCCCAATTGAATCCTATTGCCTCGCAGCTCATTTTCACTGCACTACTTGTGCTCGTTCATAGCCAACCGTCTGTCAGAGCGAGTAGCTCGCGGTCCTGAAGTATATGCAAAGTATTGTATCATTGTCAAATTTTCCCTGACCCTCAAAACGCCCGAAAAGTCGACCCACGGGGAATCATAAGACACAGAGAGCAAAGCTTATCTATTACAAAGCCCCCCCTTCTTATGCCTCCTCCGTCGAAATGCCCGTAAACGCCTCCTTTTCACCATCTGCGCCCGCCTCATTATCCGTCACGGGCTCCGTCGTCTTCCACACATCGTTCCTCAACGCCTTGTCCTCCTCATCCTCGACCTCGCCAAACTTGGTGACGCTGAACTCGGGCATGGCACGCCGTTCCTTGGAGAGGATGCCGCCGCTCTTACCGGCTCTGCGTCTGCGCTCCTGCTCTGCGTCGCGCTGGATCGCCGCCTTCTCACCCGCGGCGTCGAGCATCGTGCCCTCCAGGCTGAGGTACCCGTGGTCGCCGCTGACGCCGACGTCGAACGCCTTGATGCGGAAGCGCACGCGGCCCTTGACCTTGTCCCCGGCGCCGTCGACCCAGAAGCCCGTGGTGTGGATCTGGCGCACGGCACCATGCTCATCCTCGGCGGCGACCTCGGTGTTCTCGACGTCAAAGGGGTCGGCGACGTAGGAGGCAGCCTCGGCGGAGCCGGCGTGAACCCAGCGCCATTCCGGGGGCAGACGGCTGGATTCAATACTGGCGTTGAACTTGCCCCAGCAGACGACGCCGACGTGGCCCTCGTTCTCAAGGTTGATGCTGCCTTCCATCCAGGCGCCGCGGCGAGGGACAAAGAGGTCGACGTCGACGGTCACGTAGCCGAAGCCGACGGCGTACTCGTCGACGGAGGTAAGGTCGCAGTGCTCCGAATCGCTCTTGGCGGCGTAGCGGCGGCCGGGCTGCTCCGAGACGGCGACGTTGCGGAAGGCGAGGAGGACGCCCTTGAGGTCCGGGACGTAGCGGTTCACGAGGGGCTCGAGGTGCTGCGTCGCGGCGGCGGTGCAGGGTGTGTCCCAGCCTATGGGGTAGATGGGGAGGTATAGCGAGACGGTCTGGGTGTAGAAGGGGAACTGGGGCTTGGAGGGCGCGTCGGGGGGTTGGTGGACTCGGCCTGTTGATTTCGTCTTTGCGGGGGAGTCGACGTCCATGGCATCGGCGTCTGCGTCGGCGACGGTTTCGGGGGACGCTGCTTGCTTGCTCTTCTTTTCCTTGTTTTCGCTCGCTGGCGGCTCTGCGGCATCTTCGACTGCTTGCGCTGACTCCTTCTGTTCTGACTTGCGCTTCTTCTTTTTGTCCTTCTTCTCCTTGCGCTCGGCATCCGAACCGTCTTGTTCGGCGGACTCGCCTACTGACTTTCTGTGCTTGTCCTTCTTGGACTTCTTCTTTGCGGATGATGGCTCGCCATTGGTATTGCTCGTCGCGGCGGCGTCCATTGAGAGGTCCTGTGAAGCCTGAGGAGATTCTTCTTCTTCTTCGTCGTTGGCGTCGTTCTTGGCTACACCGAGGCTCTTTGTGCGCTTGTGCTTGCGCTCTTCGACGGCATCGTCGCCCTCCTCGCGCAGGCGCTTCTTCTCCTTCTTGTCCTTTTTGCTCCTCTTGTCGGACTTGTGCCCATTGGTCGCTGGTGAGTCGGTAGACGCCATATTTGCGGTTTGGAGGGTTGCTCGGCGGTTCGTGGTTGGGGTGTTGTCGTCGTCGAATCTCGCCCGGCGGGTCGCGAGGTAGCTGCGATCCCGACTGTCGAACCAAAAAAAAAAAAAAAAGGTTGAACTTCAAAAAAATTTCTAGGGAAACTTCACCGATCGGTGGTGGGGTTGCCCGTCTCCCGCGTGTGGGTCCGTTGTCCTCTCAGAAAACACCGTGCCGACAGGGATACCTAACGTGGTGGGGCCTTGAGGAGTACGTACCCAGCCCGGTCGGAGTCGGGAATCTCGCTGGGCTTCAATGGCGTGCCTCATCCGAACATTTCGCTTCCAGTTGAATCCGGGATCACCAGAGACAAAGTTTCATTCTACCGGAGGTCGGAGACACAAGATGGTTGCTTGTGGTGGAGAACCCCGGTTCCAAAGACCGCTTACATTCGGCTTCTTCACAGCCTGTTGTCTCTTTGAGGGAGTGTGAATGGGCGAGATGAACGGCGTGGGGCTCGACGGTTCTCGCATCCGTTCCCCTCATTGCTTCCAATGCCCCTCCATCTCATAAGCGCACCTTGAGATGGCGTCAGACTCGAGGGGTCGAAGCACAGCTTGCATGTGTCTAGTAGTTTCAGTGGAGTGAACCATTGAGCCGTTATCGCTCTGTGTTTTGTAATACACTTGAAGCTATAAGAACCAGACATCCGGCCACAGGCACTCACTTCCAGGACTTGAAGACCCTTTACAACAACCATATATCTTCTACGCTCATAAATCGTATTCGTTCGTAACACGACATCATGGCTACCTTCAAAGCATCCAAGATCTTGGTGTTCGGCGCGACTGGCCAGATTGGTGTTTTCATCACAGCGGCATTGCTAGATGCCAGCCCCTCTTTTGACCAAATCACCATCTTCACATCGCCGACCACAGTGGAGAGGAAAGCAGACTTGCTCGATGGCTGGAAGAAGAAGGGACTGAAGATCATCGCCGGCGATGTCGACGACACGGAGCAAATCAAGGCGGCTTACAAGGATGCCGATACCGTTATATCTGCGCTGGGTAGAAATGTGATTGAGAAGCAAATCGATCTCATTAAATTGGCCGAGGAGACCGACTCTGTCAAATGGTTCTTCCCCTCCGAGTACGGAACGGATATCGAATACGGTCCCAAGAGCCCCAACGAGAGGCCTCACCAGGCCAAGCTCAAGGTACGCAAGTACATCCGCGAGAGTGTTCAGAGACTCAAGTACACGTACCTGGTAACGGGCCCTTACGTCGACATGTTCTTGACTTTGCCGTCGATTGCGCAAGAGGCTGGCGGGTTTGACACAGCTGCCCGTAAGGCAGTCCTGATTGAAGACGGCGAAGGGAAGACTGGTCTTATCACCATGAAAGAGTACGTTTCCAATTCCACACGCTTACCCGTGTCCCCCAGTACTGACTTGAGTGTTCAAAGCGTTGGTACAACATTGGTGGCATCGCTTCGTCACCCCGAGGCATCCTTCAACCGAGCTCTCAAAGTTCAGTCCTTCGTGGCGACCGGCAAGGAAATTGTGGCCGAGTACGAGAAGCAGACTGGAGAGAAGTGGGAAATCGTCTATTCGTCGCTGGAGACCTTGAAGAAAGCTGAGGAGAAGGCGTGGGCTGAGGGCATCCCTTACGCCACCATCTTTACCTTGCGACGCATCTGGGCTGAGGGCGGCACTTTGTACGACAAGACTGACAATGAGAGGATCGGGCTTGGACCAGACGACGTTGAGAGCTTAGAGATCGCTGTCAAGAGATCACTGGGTAAGATTCGATAAGTTTCGAGCGTGGAAGAGACTACAATTAATTTTAAACTCTCTTATCCAACAGTTTCTAAATCCAGGTTGTGAAGGTCAAGAAAATATTGATTCCCGAGAGGCTTATGTTTACCAGATTATGTATCATGCTGGACAAACTGAATGTTACTTCTTAAAGATACATTAGTAAAATCCACTCATTGGGAAAGAGATCGATCAAAAACCACCTCATGATTTTAACATTGGCATCGAATGCTTCATAAGATATGGACTCATCAGCCTGGAGGCATAGCTTTATGCGATGAATGATCAGGTACCTGAGAGTGCAGCGAATAACGGCGCTAGGAAATGTACCTTAGTTACTGAACCGGATCCCGGCCCGCTCGCGGATCCTGGAACAGCGCGGCGTGCCAGGGACTGTGGCTGCTAGCGGCGCTGAAATGCGTAACAGCGACGTGTGGCAGCTGTGGCAGCTGTGGCATGTGGGCAGCTTCCCCATGACCACCGGCGACTTCCCCAGCTTTCCCAACTTCGCTTTGTCGTCCCGACTGCCCCCCTCTCGAACGAGGCAGGTTCCTTGTTCTCAACTGATTCAACTTGCCCCAAACACAAACCACCTTCTTCACACATTCCCGAGCTCACTTTAGACGACACACACAACCTCGCAGCATCCAGCGTCGTTCGCCAACATGGCTCCTTCGGGTCTTCGACAGTGCATGCACGATGTCAGCCTATACTTGCTTGTCTTAATTTCTGTCTCGACTTTGGGCCCCCTGCAGTTCGGCTTCCACCTTGTATGTCATTGCATCATTCCGCTCCAACGTCGTTTTGCTTAACCACGAAACGTGACTTGCTGACCCGCTGTGCCTCTCTTCCAGGCCGAGCTCAACGCCCCTCAAGATGTCCTTACCTGTCGAAAGAAGTCAATTGCGGCCAAGGGAGTGAAGCTTACATGGGTGCACTCGAAGGCGCCGGACCCCGAGCCCTGGCTCCCCGAGTGTATTCCCATGTCCGACGCCGTCTTCGCGACCGTCTCCTCCATCTTCACTGTCGGTGGCCTGCTCGGTGCTCTTTGTGCCGGCCCCTTGTCTTCGAAGCGCGGCCGACGTCCTGCTATGCGAGTCACGTCCATTTTATACATTATCGGTGCCATCATCGAAACCCTCGCTGGAGGTGCTGCTGCTCTGGCAATCGGCCGATTCTTCACGGGTATGGCGGCTGGCGCGTCTACCGTCATTGTTCCACTGTACATCAGTGAAATCGCGCCACCAAAGGAGCGCGGTCTGTTTGGTGCCATGACTCAGGTCTCCATCAACGTGGGCATTCTTGCCGTCCAAACTCTGGGCTTCTTCCTGAGCTACGGGAAGGCTTGGCGCTGGATCTTGGCTGCCGGCGTCTTCATTGCGTTGGCGCAGGCTTCCGGCCTCATGTTGATTCCTGAGAGCCCGGCGTGGCTGGCTGCCAACGGCGATGTCCCGAAGGCTCGCCGTACTCTGCAGCGTATCCGTGGCAAGGACTTCGACATCAGAGAGGAAGTCGAGAGCTGGGATGGGGAAGTGAACGCTGAGCAAGAGGGTCTCTTGGCCCAGAGCGACGACGTGCCGCCAGTGTCTCCTGGCCTGCCCAAGCACACCTCGCCTGTCCATCTTGGATTCTTCGACGTGATCAAAGACCCGCTTCACCGACCTGCTATCGCCGCTATTATCGGCATCATGTTTGCCCAGCAGCTGTGTGGCATCAACTCTGTCATCATGTACTCGGTATCTCTCCTGAACGACTTGTTGCCCGTCAGCTCCGCCCTACTGACGATTTTGATTTCTGTCATCAATCTCATTACCACTGCGGCTTGCTCTCCGCTGCCGGACAAGCTCGGAAGAAAGACCTGCATCCTGATCTCCATCATTGGACAGGGAATCAGCTCGCTGGTTCTTGCTCTTTCTATTCAGTTCGGGGTCAAGATCTTGTCGGCTGTGTCAGTCGTTTCATTTGTAGCATTTTTCGCCGTTGGCCTTGGACCAGTTCCTTTCATCCTTGCGTCCGAAATGGTCGGACAAGAGGCTGTTGGCGCTGTCCAGTCCTGGTCTCTAGGATCCAACTACATTGCAACCTTCCTGGTTGCTCAGTTCTTCCCGATCGTCAATAATGCCTTCAACAATTGGCTCGGAGGAGCTGGCTGGGTGTACTTCCTCTTCGCCGGCTTCGCTGCACTTTTTGCCCTGTTTGTTTCGGTGAAGGTGCCCGAAACCCGGGGCAAGAAGGACGCAGACGAAGTCTGGGGACGCACTAGACGGCTCGACTAAGACAGTGTCTTGCTTCTTGTAGTGTTTCAATGGTTTGAATAGAGTGATAAAAGGGACGGCGTTGGGAATGGGTGTCAATAGCATGGGTATTATTAATAGATCAATCAGTTTTGGAACAAGCGTCTGCTTCTGACAGTTTGCTCGAGCTGCAAAATGCCAGCTTTGACACCATCCACGATGAAAACCTGGCTGCCCTTCTCTGGACCATAGACGTCGTTGGCTGAGCTGCGAATGATCTCCTCGAGCCCGGCCATACCTGCACATCCCATAACCACACACCGCACATCTCCGCTACTTAGCAGCTTCTTGGTCGCTTGCTCCAGCTTGACCCTGACTTCAGCCGGGCTGACGTGGTGGAAGTCTCCAGCTGTCAAGCCAGTCGACGCAACGCCCCCGAACTTGACATTCTCTGATTGCTCAGATTGACCCAGGTAGCCCTTCACGCCTTGGCTGAGGTGCTTCTCCCAGAACTCGCCAGTCGTGACAACACCCCATTTGGATGCGAGAGAAGGGTCAGAGCTGTGAGGCAAGAGTGAAGTCGCAGTCAGGATGCTGGCCTCGAAGATACCGGTGACGGCCAGCGAGGAGTGGAACTGCTGAGAAAGCTGCTCGACCAAGGTGTGGACACTATAGCATGCGACGAGCACGCCGTCGAAGTCTTGGAGCTTGCCACTCTTGGCAAGATCGTTCATGACGACCTCGGTACTCAGTTTGATGTCGGCATCATCGTTGATGCTTGCTGGACTGGCAGGTGGTGCTGTGTATGTGTGAATTTCCAGCGACTAACACAGAAAGAGGGACGTCAGCCCTCGATCATTTGTGGTTGTGACTTGGCCGCCGTGTCCAGCCTGTTGGTTCATTTTGACTTACATCGTGCAAGGGCATTGCTTGTATGGCTTTCTCCATGCCCCTCGTCATATCCTCTGACGAGTTGGCGTTGATCACGAGGATCTTGATATTCCGACGAAGGAGACGGGTTGCCATGATTGTCTTATGACTGTGCAGAAAATGTGACTAGAAAGGTTGTTCCTTACGAGATGGTCGACACTTTGTGAGAATGAAGATCAAATAGACTGTGCTACTCCCCCCTCAAGCGCGTGAATCATCATGGTCCCGCCGACCAGCGGCCTTCAACGAGTGGAGATTCTCCCGTCAAGGTGGGGCTGCCGGTCCGGTGACGCTGGGTTCCAGTGCACCGAATGAGCCGACCACGGCTCCTCCAGGTCCTTCAGCACCACTTCTTTCAGTGACAGTGCACTGGAGTCCACTGTCATGGACCGTGACGACCGCTGGCTGCGGGGTATCACGTGACACGCACCTACGTACTCAGCCACGACCTGGCTGACGATCCAGTGGCAGGACAGCTGGGAGGCAGTGGACTTGGCCCAACCCCACTATCGACGACACAGACGTAACAGCTTCCCGGACGCTCTCCCAACCACACCTCACCTCACCTCACCTCTCCCCCAAATCGAAAGAAGCTCCAATCTCGAAAGCCTGCAGCTTCTGCTTTCACAATGGCAGCCGAGGCCCCCATCGGTAAGATGAAATGCCCCTGATACTGCAGCTACGGCTGCATAGCTATGCCTGTGACCGCTTTCCCCAGTAGTTGATGCTCTCTGTTCGGGAGGTGGCTGACGCAAGATCCACAGTCCTCGACGGAGGAACAGGTTTCCTCAAGGTCGGCTACGCAGCGCAGAACTTCCCCGAATTTCAATACCCATCCATTGTCGGCCGACCGATCCTGAGAACCGAAGAAAAGGGCGAGGACAATGACTTGGTTATCAAGGATATCATGTGCGGTGACGAAGCCGCCGCCGCCCGGACGATGCTCCAGATCAGCTACCCCATGGAGAACGGTATCGTCAAGAAGTGGGATGACATGCAGCATCTCTGGGATTACACCTTTTTCGAAAAGATGAAGGTCGACCCGCGCGGCCGCAAGATCTTGTTGACCGAGCCCCCGATGAACCCGCTGCGGAACCGTGAGCAGATGTGCGAGGTCATGTTTGACCGCTACGGATTCGGCGGCGTCTATGTTGCCATCCAGGCTGTATTGGCCCTGTACGCCCAAGGTATGTTGACCACACTAGCTACGATCGACTTGGATGAGAGAGAGAGAGAGAGAGAGAGAGCTCAAGAATATGCAACGAGGCTGACCTTGGATGCTCCCTACAGGTCTCAGCTCCGGTGTCGTCGTCGACTCGGGAGACGGCGTGACCCACATCGTGCCCGTTTACGAGTCGGTCGTCCTGAACCACCTTACCCGCAGACTAGATGTCGCGGGCCGAGACGTCACGCGCAACCTCATTGCGCTCCTCCTGCGCCGCGGCTACGCGCTCAACCGAACGGCCGATTTCGAGACTGTCCGTCAGATCAAGGAGAAGCTCTGCTACGTCTCGTACGACCTGGAGCTGGACAAGCGCCTGAGCGAGGACACAACGGTGCTGGTGGAGAGCTACACGCTGCCCGACGGCCGTGTCATTAGAGTGGGCAGCGAGCGATTCGAGGCGCCAGAGTGCATGTTCCAGCCTCACCTGGTGGACTGCGAACAGCCCGGTATTGCCGAATTCCTGTTCAACACGATCCAGGCGGCCGATGTGGACGTGAGATCATCGCTGTACAAGGCCATTGTGCTGTCAGGCGGCAGCAGCATGTACCCTGGTCTCCCGTCACGTCTGGAGAAGGAGTTGAAGCAGCTGTGGCTGACGCGGGTGCTTGGCGGTAACCCGGAGAGATTAAACAAGTTCAAGGTCCGGATAGAAGACCCACCTCGCCGGAGACACATGGTCTTCCTCGGTGGTGCGGTGCTGGCCAACATTATGGCAGACAAGGAGGGTATGTGGGTGACCAAGGAGGAGTGGGATGAACAGGGACCGCGCGTGCTTGAGAAGCTCGGCCCGCGATAGATGAATGGTCTGCCAAGGTGATGGATGTGATGGCCACGTTGGTAGTAGACGTAGCATGCATGTGGCAGGTTTTAGAGCCTCGTTTTGTTTTCTAACGAAAAAAGTTGATGAACTCTATTATGACACTGGCGTACAGACAGTCTTTTCTGGTCAAAGGAGAGCTATCTTTGAGTGTTTTGGACAAGGTGTTGATCTCTTTCTATGCTTAAGCTTCCATCGATGAACCGCGAAGCCAACACCGTGTAAGATAACACAACCTCAACACTGTGCAACCAGGCAGCGGCTTCCCGCTACCTGAGGGAGCGATGCGCCTACCTCTACGGAGTACGCCCAAGTCGATGGGAAGCCACGCCGCCTCGTCTGTTGCTTGCCGGTGAAACGTCACTTCAACTCACTCTTTGCTCTCTTCTGGAACTTCAACCTCTCACTCGCTTGCACTCTATCAATCATCCTTCATCCGCCAGCTCGTATATTCTTGGGCCCCTTCTCCGTGATCTATCTCCAGTTCTACCTCTTCCTCAACCTTGCGGCACTTTCGGCCCAGGGGGGGTTTTCTCCGCACTTCAAATCGTCATCGCTTGTGATCGCACACAGTAAACACCACAGAATCCAGAGACTTTGCGACTCGTGCCCGACGCGCGACGCCGATCATCGCATCGCGTACCTACTCTCACTTGCCTGGCCACCAGGGCGGGCGCGCATCGCCATTCAACGCGGACTGATAGCCTGTCATTGACCCTGTCGCGAATATCGCATTGGTCTTCTTCACTTCGGCAACTCGCGAAAGGATCCGCGAAGCATCTAAGAAGATCCCAGCCAGCCCACTTGCTCAGCTCAGCGGCGAAAAAGTCCGCCGTGTGGGCGCATCTCTACGCAAGCCCGATCTCCGAATTTGAGAGGGGGAACAGGACTTCCAAACCAAAAGAGTCGTTGACCCCCGCGCGCGCACGCAGGTTCGCGCCTTCATCGGCCACCCCCAGACAACGTCGTTCAGGATAAGCTCGCCCACGACTCGATTTGGGGTTTGACATATTCCTTTTTGTCGTGTTCAGCGCGGGGCCGTTAGTTTCGGGGCACTACACCCGTCTCCTGCGGCACAGGACCGTCGCTACTCTGAGATAACCATAGCACACACCCACCCACCACATTTACGCGCAGACGCATACGCGAGCACACCTTTGACACCTTTGCGGAATCGGGATCTTGCGCCATTCATCCACTCTTGCGCCGCGCACGAGTCTCTCTCTGGCTGGTCTGGCGCGGACGCCTGTCCCTGAGCTGGAGCTGGTTTTTTGGACGGACTGTGGACTCGACGTCTTTTTGCTGCTCGATCACTTACCTGACCCTGCTCGCGCCGCCGCCGACACAACCTTGACTTATTTGGAGACCCAAAGCCGGAGCTACGGTGTCCCTTTCCTAGCCCAGATTCAGACTTTCGCCGGAACGATATCCACTGACCAGTGTGCGTGCCCCATTTTCGCCACGTTTCGGCGGAGATTTCCTTGGGACACACGAAAGCAAAGTCCTGGTTCCTGGAATAGGGCAGTTGTGGTTCAGTCTCACAGGCGGGGGCAGAGACTATTGTGACTGTGAGGTAACTTGGATGAGAGAGGCGAGCCTCATTTTACGGTTGTCGAATTGAGAGTTCCGACTTGAGCCAAGCAAGCACGAACCCACAAGGCACTCTTTGAAGCGAAAAAAGGACTCCACGAGTTAACGGGGGTTACTTTGAGGGGACGATACCTAATCGGATACTTTGGAACCTCGAATTTGCGACTCCAATACGGATATTGAAGTCAGCAGCGAACCACCACCCCGACGGATGATGAGTCTGACAAACCCGCCATCCGTTGCATCGGGTCCTGGCTCGGTGCGGACAGGCACGCTCAAGAGAAGCGTCCAGGCAGCGTTTGAAGGTGAGTCTTGATGTTTGCTTGTCGGTTACGTTCATCATACACTTCTGCAAACGCTCTCGTCCGTAACTGCCGTTCACTTTTTGCCCCCTTGGCTTCCCAATTTTTGCCCTTTTTTGCGGCTTGCCTGACTCGAGTTGAATGTCAATGTGTCGTTCCGGAAGGCAACCCGAGAGTCAAGCGACAAACATCAGGTGCAACAAGTGAGCGAGCATAGCAGCGGCAAAAGACAAAAATTTGGATGAGGAGTGAAGCTAAAGGCAGCAAGCACACTTGACACTTCAGACTCAAAGTGAGAGAAGAGAGACAGAGAGTTCGCACACACGCAGAGCACGCAGAGAGTACCTATTGTACATTTCTTGTTCATCCCGCTGCTTCGCTTCCACCATCCATCCGTTGCGGCTGTCACCGCGGCCGCCGCCGTCGCCTGCTCGTACCCTATTTGCAAACCCCGTTTCTTTTAATGTATAATCTTATCCACATTTTCTCCACTTGTCGATCGTCGACCACCACCCCGGGTGTTCCATCCGTCTTGTGTATCGAATCGTATCTGGTCGAATGCACCCCCCACTCGCAATCCTGCACGTCTCTTCCTGCACTGCACACACGCTCTCTCACTCACTCCTCCACTCACTCTCACTCTCATTCACCACACGCCATACGCCATACACCACACATTCACTTCCACATCCGCGGTCCTAGGCATTGCGCAGTAGTTAGTTTCACGCTCACTCCTCCGCAAGACCCTTTGGATCTTTGAGGAAACGAAGCTCTCGGGAATCGGGGCCATCATTCAGCGGCAGCTCGCCTGTTATTGCTCTTCCACATTTTCGCCTTCGCCCCATTTTCCGAGAATTTTCATACACACCCATTCAGAGACATATCCCAGCACATATCCTCACTGCGTCTCCAAATCCAATCCAATCCAATCCTAATCCCCCTCGACCTCCACCCATCCTATCCCATCCTACCGGGTATCCCGCCGTGAGAAATACAACCTATACCTAACTTTCGGGGGTCCTGCATCTGCCGTCTCCTCATTTTTCCCTTTCCCCACCGCTACCTTGCATCTCACACGATCATTGAGCACTCAGCCGAGAGGAAAAGGGTTCCGGCGCAACTTCGCGAGCTGTGCCGTGCGTGCTCTGTGTGTGTGTGTGTCCAGTGTGTGTTTCGACGGGTGGCAGGCTGCATTCTTCCGCCGGCGCCGCTTCTCTGCCTATTTGCTCTTTAAAGCTTAGAGCCACCCCGCGAACTCCAGCCCACACTGCCTACTGCCTGCCGCAGTCAGCCCCAGACCCAGACCCCGAAGCCTGAACCTGCTGCTCTTGGATCGGCGGTGAGCTTTGCCTGCTTTTGGAGGTGTTCTTCCTGGCGATTGTCACCACGTGTGTTGCTGCTTCCCGAAAGCCTCACCTGATATTCCATCCCTCCTGGTGTATTCGGGATCAAGAGACATGTGTTGTCTGTAGAGCGAGTGCATATTGTGTTTACTCCCTAAATCCTCTCGTCGCTCGCATCGCCTGTCTCATTTCCCTTTTTTTTTTTTTCACAAAAAGGACCTCTCTCACAATCACATATTTTTTCTCAAACATGTGGAGGGGAATAGGCTACGGCGGCCTGCACAGTCATAGCTCTTGTATATGGCATCCTCTCCCAATTTCATCTCTGCTTTTGCTTCTCACTCACTTTCAACCCCGCTGACACATTTTTCACAGACCCAGCAGACCGCGGCCTCGGCCACATCAATTATCAGCCCAAGGTCCGGGTTATCGAGCGATATAAGGTCGTCGGATTCATTAGCTCCGGAACCTATGGCCGCGTCTACAAAGCCCTTGGCCGCCAGGGCCAAACCGGCGAGTTTGCCATCAAGAAGTTCAAGCCCGACAAGGAGGGTGAACAGATTTCGTATACGGGCATTTCTCAGTCTGCCATCCGCGAGATGTCTTTGTGCAGTGAGCTGAAGCATGCCAATGTCATCAAGCTCATCGAAATCATCCTGGAAGACAAGTGCATCTTTATGGTCTTTGAGTATGCCGAGCACGATCTGTTGCAAATCATTCACCACCATACGCAAAACCCTCGCCATCCCATCCCGCCACAGACGGTCAAGAGCATCATGTTCCAGCTCCTCAACGGTTGCCAGTACCTACACGCCAACTGGGTCCTGCACCGCGATCTCAAGCCCGCCAACATCATGGTCACCTCAGCTGGGGAAGTCAAGATTGGCGATCTAGGTCTGGCCCGCCGCTTCGACAAGCCCCTGCACTCCCTCTTCAGCGGCGATAAGGTTGTCGTGACGATCTGGTACCGCGCGCCGGAGCTCATACTCGGGAGTCGCCACTACACCCCCGCCATCGACATGTGGGCCATCGGCTGCATCTTTGCGGAGCTGCTCTCGCTGCGGCCCATCTTCAAGGGCGAGGAGGCCAAGATGGACAGCAAGAAGACGGTGCCCTTCCAGCGGAACCAGATGCAGAAGATTGTCGACATCATGGGCCTGCCGTCCAAGGAGCGCTGGCCGCTGCTGTCCGCCATGCCAGAGTATCCGCAGCTCGCTACGCTGCAGCCGCCCATGACGCCGCATCACCACGGTCACCACGGTCACCACCGCGGACACGGGTACGGTCACCACCCTCCCGCGCCGAGCGGCTCGAATTTGGAAAAGTGGTATTACAGCACTATATCGCAGGGGGCCTCGAGCAGCGCGACGTCGGCGCCGCAAGGTGGAAACGGGGGCGGCGCGCCGCTGGCGAGCTTGGGGGCTGAGGGGTATAAGTTACTCGCGAGCCTGTTGGAGTACGACCCCGTGGAGAGGTTGACTGCGGCCAAGGCGCTGCAGCACCCGTTCTTTTCGACGGGTGATCGGTTGAACGCGCACTGCTTTGAGGGGTTGAAGAATGAGTACCCGCATCGGAGGGTCAGTCAGGATGATAACGATATCCGGACGAGTAGTCTGCCTGGCACCAAGAGGAGCGGGTTGCCTGATGATTCGCTCGCTAGGCCTACGAAGAAGTTGAGGGAGATTTGAAGGTGGCTTGTTGTGTGTTTTGGTCTTGGTGTATGTGGTATGGATCAAGGCATTGGCATGGTACGGCGTTTCCACTGGTGTCATGTGAAAGATATAGACAGTGGTACAATGGCGTTTTTTTGAGGCTGGACTTTTGGGGGATGGGGTTTGCATGAATACCACCATTACACGATTGATAGAGAAATAATTCCAAAGTTTTGAACATGGAGAATGAGTGATTTTTTTTCCTATGTGCTTTGTGATGGCCCTCTGGGTGAGATTTGGTGTTTCTGGAACTGGGAGGCCTGTGGCTAACGGTTGAGAGATGCAATGGACAGATTTGATGGTGGGGTAGGAGAATGGCGTCGATGGGCTATGCATGGTTAAGGGCGGAAGAGATTGAGTCTTATAGGATTGGTAAAGTGGTCATTGAAACGAGAATTCCGGATACGTTGTCTCTTCCCTACGATATCTACCATGACTCGCAGTAGTCATTCAAGTATTATTTGATAAATCCCGTCGTTCCGCTACTATTGAACTGTCAGATGAGGAGTACTTTTAAACCCCAGGATAAGTACAAGAAGTCTGTAATTCATGTAGCTTCAATCTCCTTCATCCATCACGGCTAGCCATAGGGATGACGAATGGGTATATCTAGACATTTCTGTCTGAGTAGGGTGAACTTGACTCTTGGGAAGTCAAAGGCGGGAAAACCGTCTCAATACGAATTCACAGTTGGACTACGATCATGGGAAGCCTAGTGGGCGTAGACGCTGTTGGTCTGGGAATAATGACCCTTGCGCTTGAGTTCCGAGAAATTGTTGGATGGGAGAGCGATTTAACGATTCGAGAATTGTTGCTTGTTGACAGCTGGGAATATATAGATGGGAATGTAAATGGGGATTGCTATTGGCGAGAAAGATCTCGAATAAGATACAACGCCACCAAGAAACCTCTATTTTCGATTAAGGTATTTCGTAATAGTAGTCAAAGGTAAGCCTGTGTATAGCAGCATACCGCGGGCATGGAACTGGCATGTTTTCGTGGTCCCAGTCGTGGTGTTCGTGGTGATAGTTCGGTCAGAAAGTTTCTCCACTTCCACTGCACGAGCATCGGTTAAGAGGACGTGGGCCAGGCTACCAGGCAACTGGATATCTCCGATGAAGGACCTTGGTCGCCAAAGAGCTGCTGCTGGGAGAAGGGATGGGCTTCATGGCAAATTAGACGGGGAAAGATGGCCACCCCGCAAGTGGCAATATCGTGCACTAAGAAAAAAAGTGTCTGAATAGCGCATACCGACGTTGAATGGGGGTCGTGATAACTGCTACGCACCTCCAGATTGATCAACCCGAACGTTGATGAAGTATGACTACTGGCGGAGGGCGATGGAAGTCGCGGTGACACTCAGACGAGCAAAGACACTCACCTCGCAAGTGGTAACGTCATGGACTGAAAGTAGGGGGGGACCATCGGGATACGTGTTTTTGATGCATTTCATATTTGAGAGAATCATGAACCCATTCCCCCGTATCACGCCGCGTAGACTCTAGTTGTTTTTGCGTGGCCGACATAAACCCAGCCGGACCGACGCATGGGGATGATGCAAAAGCCGCATTTGTTTCATCGAATAAGATGCACACAGCCAGAGTTGGAACAAACTCCCCATTTCGGAAAAAATGAAAGGACATCCCCCCCAAGCGGAAGAAGAAACAACCACATTGGCCCAAGACGACATTTTGAATTGTTCTTTTTTGATTGTTCCACCAACGCCGCCCCACGGTCTCTTGCGGATGATCCGGGGAATTCCCCTCGTTTTGTTGGCCTGACCCCAGGCAACAAGGGCGAACCGCTTATTCCTTCTTCTTCTTGGCACCCTTGACCTTCGCCGTTCCGCGCAGGGTCTTCTGGCGGTTCTTGCGCTGCTTGCCTGTAGAGCGCGAGTAGTGTTAGTTGTCAATGCTTGATGTGGGAGGGTGTTATCAGATTCGCCACCGCGACCTGTATCACGACAAAGGTTCGGGACAGACGAAAAGAGTCTTGTCCCGATACCCAGCGATACGATAATGCTGCGGTGGCAAAGTGCTGACTGGAGGCTCGACGTACGCTGCTGTCTGCTGGCCTTCTCGATCTTGCTGGCGAAGCCAACGCGGACCAGTCTGTAGTGGGGCTCGAACTTCTTCATGGCCTCGGGGGAGTCGTAGACGAGGGCGAAACCAGTGGTCTTGCCGCCACCGAACTGGGTGCGGAGACCGAAGACGTTGATCTGGTCCTTGGTGGCCTTGTACAAGGAGCCGAGCTTCTCGCGGAGCTCATCCTTGGAGATGTTGGCGCGGCCGGGGTGGAGGATATCACTTTGAGAAGACCGTCAGCATGCAGTTCCTCTGTCTCTCGAAATTCCCATTGACAAAGTCCCATCGAGTCCATCCATCGCGCGCGCGTCCGTCCGTTTCCCAATCCGAGTCTCGATCCAGTCGTTGTCGATATATCGCAGTGTCGATTGTTGGTGTTCCTCCTCTCCTCCTCCCATTCGATATATCCTTTCGTACGCGCGCGATTCTCTCTTGGGGGAAAATGATGATAAATCTGGAGGGGCAAACTCACACGACCATCTGCTTACGGCCAAGCAGGGGGTTACGGATGAACTTGCGAGTTCGCAGGGTGACGGGGGTGTCGACGTCCGCCATCTTGTCGGTCGGGGGGCTGATCTGTCTGTCGAGATGGGTTGGCGCTGAGACAGAAGAGTCGAAAGGTGTGATATCGTCAAATTCGAGAGGTTTGTGACGGGGCTACAGACGTGAATTTTCCTGGGCGGGGATTGGTGTCGCTTAATGGGTGGGCAAGCCCTAGAAAGTGCCTCAGGATCCGCCGCACCTGCCTGGGTCGAAAAATGGAAAGTCACGTGGGGTCAGTGGACGCACGGGCCAGTATGTTTTTTGGAATTGGTCATGTGATGTTTGGCTTCCCAGGCACTGTGTTTGCACCGTGGTCGACGTTCCTCTGAGTCAGCATCCAACCCTTGCGCATTTTGTGCACTGCAAACCAGAGATCAAGAGCATTTCCAACTTCAAGCTCCGACTATCACCGTCTTTTCAATAACTCATGTCTCTGGGATTTTGCTGATGGAACCCGCAGGACCCTTTGTCCTCGGAAATGAGCTCCTCATGCAAAATCTCATATCTTGGCCAGACGATCATCTCTCTCCGTAAAAGACAAATCGGACCATCATCCAGAACTGAGGCTCTACACTACACCGAATCAGGCAACATACGATATTTATCAGAGTTTCACATCACCAACCCCAATCATGGCCGGAACCCAACGCATATCAGAGTCCGTGGACCGCTTCTGTTACCAGTATCTTCAACTGGAGCCAACACTTGAGTATCCTACGGCGGAGATCATTCGTGAAGCCTCCGCCCAAGATACCATTTACAAGAAACTCTTCTCGGATGAAGCACCACGTTATAGCCCTCCTGCAAGATATCGTCTCCGGGTTCTAAAGGAACTGGTCGCCAGGATAGAGTCCAGCATCGAAGACTGGGACCAACATGTAAGTCTTGACTCCCTGTAAACGGCGCCGTGGCATGACGTTCTGCTGCCAGCTACCGGCATATTCTAACTATGACCAGGATGTTTCCGAGGATCTCATGACGGTCTTGTCCGAATCTCTCGCGACTCCAGTCCCATCTGAGGTGTCCTCTGCCCAGCAGAAATCCTACGTCACGTATCACCTGAGTGGTCTTGAGCAGAGCCCCCGGTCACAGCACTCGCCTTCCCCTGACATCACACTGCTTGAGGCCCGCTCGCTGATCTCTGCCTCTGGCACCACGGGTCTCCGAACTTGGGAAGCCGCGCTGCATCTAGGGCAGTTCCTGTGTGAAGACCCAAATCTCGTCAAGGGAAAGCGAGTTCTCGAACTCGGTGCAGGTACTGGATACCTGGCGATCCTCTGCGTCAAACATCTCGGCGCCACGCACGTTGTCGCTTCCGATGGATCTGATGATGTGATCAACAACCTACCAGAGAGCTTCTTCCTCAACGAACTGCAAGAAAGTACGCTTATCAGACCAATGGAATTGCGATGGGGACATGCTCTCGTGGGGACAGAGGACCAGAAGTGGAACAACGGCGAGAGCGTTGACGTTGTGATCGGAGCAGATATCACCTATGACCAGAGCATCATCCCGGCCCTCATCGCAACCGTCGAGGAACTATTTGCCCTATTTCCTGCCGTGCAGGTTTTGATATCCGCGACGCAGCGGAACGAGGTCACGTTCGAGGCCTTTTGTAGCCTTTGCCGTCAGCGTGAGATGGGCTTGAGCTACATCGAGTTTCCTATACCACCGAGGGAACAGCAAAAAGGACCGTTCTATAACGACAGCGTACCTATTCGGATTTGCCGACTCTCAGCACCGCCAACCACCAGGGCGCTGTGGTGAGGCGGCATGTCAGGCGAGGCGTGATACCTTGACCACGAACACAGCGCATTTCTATCAGCTTTGGCCATTGATCATGATCAAATAATCACACATCAAACGGAGACCCGTTTATTTTTACACGGACTTTGTCGAACACGAAAAGGCACGCGCGCAGTCTGGTGTAGCATAAAGTTCAGAGCGCCATGTCGGTTTTCTCTTTTTGTGGCGAGTTTGCCTTCGCACCCCACCATTGAATACGTTGCTTAGTGAGCAGCATCATAACAAGCAGGCCGTAGTGTAAGGTGCAGTAAATACCCGTAAACAATCAGGAGAGTTCACGGGCAAAAGTAGCTCGCTGTAATACTTCGGGGTTGCATTCCACCACGCAGCCTGTAGGGAGGGCCAACAAGGGTCTGCGATGACTTGCGTGGCTACTACGCAGGTCACAAACAAAATCAGGGTCCAAGCCGAGCTCCGGAGCAGGCGATTCGTCGTCTCACTAACAGCAAGCCCCCCGAAAACCTAGGATGTGCAGATACCTACTGCGAAGAGGGAAGTGGTGAGTTGACCTTGGATCAGGCGCCTCGAATACCTAGCGAATAACACTCGTCCTTGGGACAAACGACGAAGAGTCGGAACTGTACTCAGGCCACGGCTAAGACCGAAGTCACAACTATGAAGATGCACCCCAAGTTTACAATCATCATGCCACCATGAACAAGATTCATTGGGAATTCTGGGGACCAGTCGATTATCATGTTATTGCCTGTCAACCTCATGCACACCCCAGTGCCAGCTTCCCCGCATTCTGGGTCCAAGAACGAATGGTCTGATGCTTCGGCAGTCTCAGGACGCGGAGAGAGTTGGAAGGCACCGGATGCGTTCTGAGATGAGGGGTCACCTTGTTCGATGGCCACCCTCGGTCTGCACCCCAGAAACTCAATTCGACGCGGAAAGCTTTGTTGAGTACATAGAAATGGACTTTACGTAAGGCTCAGGCGCTTCGCTGGCAACCGGGAACGGACATGACGCTCCGGCTGGTTCGTGAACAACGAAACGACCTTTTGATGGGCCAGCTGGACGTCATCTTGTCGATTTCCAGATATGTGGCTGAAAGTACGATCAGAAAAATGAAGGATGGCAAACACCACGCAAGCAAGCTCAGTCACAGTGACGTTAGGGGTTGGTCGTGTGGCTCGCACGAAGGAGCTGACCCCTGCACATCGGCCAAAATGCCAAAAGCCTTGGGGCGCTTCATAATTGGGCGGACTGGCATTTTCCAGAGCACAAGCGTATTGCCAATACACCGAGACTCTGGTCTGGCCCTTGATGATTCCTCACTTGCAAGGTATTCAGAGAACGGGGAGTGAGCATGGCCTCCTGGAGGTCAATACAGAGAAGCGGGAACGAAGAAATGCGGAGACGAGCAGGGCACCGTGAAGCGGTTGAAACGAGGCTATGAAGTCATCGCATCCGCCGAGGATGAGCATCAAAATGTCTCGGCTCGAAAGGGCCGGCGCTGGCCCTACGAGAAAAGATCGGTCAGTTGATTGTGTGCTAGTACTCAGGAGGGTGTGGTCCGCGACTTGTCAAAACATGCTTGGATCGACCGCCAGCCGCTATTCCTTCTGTTGGGACCCGAAAGCCGCCTTCTCTGCAAGGTACGAACCCCGTGCCTCCAGGCTCTTGGTCTTGTGGTTGCGGTTAGGTTGCGTACGCTGTCCGTCGATCGCAGAGCCTGGACTGTCAGAGCTACCTGGCGCCAACCGATCATTTGACGATGAAGCAAACCCCAAGACTTGGTCGAGCTACGTATACAGGCGCCAGTAAACCGAACTGAGAAGGTGAAGTTCTCTCCGGACGTATGTCCGGTTGCATACCCACTTTCGACCTCGGTGTTGAACCACCACAACCCCATGGTACCCATCCCATGCACCCACACACGAGGTTGATTTACCTCCGACCTGTCAGAAGTTCAGAACCGAAGTATCTTATCGCCCCCGAGCCGCGCGGTGTGTACACCTTTCAGACACTCACCGTTCAGCCGTTTTTCTTGGGGGCCGTCATATTTCCCGCCAGTCTCGACCCTGGGCTGTATTTGAGATCATAGACCAACCATATGGCTGAACGAAGGCGTTCCGCCCAAGGGATCTCCCGCGACACGAAGTGTGAGCTTTCATCTAAAATGAGAGCAAGAAACCGGATCCTACCCTTGCGCTTGCGGGAAGACCTAACACCTTCCAGCATTGGCCACACTCTGTCTGTTCGGAAACGTGTGCCGGCCGGGGAGCTTCCATTCAAAGCGAGTGCTAATCAGCGGGCCCATGAGCCATGGGCAATACCTAACCTGGGGCCACCAAAGAAACAACAGAAAAAGAAATTGCCCGACGAATACCTCATCGGGGTAAAACCAGGCTGGAAAACGTGGGATTGAAATTCGTACCTATGTGAGACCCCAAGCGGTGATGAGCCACATGGGCTTTTCTAAGGCACGTACGTCACTTGTGCTCAGAATCATTTCGTTAGGGATGAGACCTATCCAGAGTTACCTACATAATGCCACCAGCCTCATCAGCGTCAAGCCCCCTCTCGACACAGAGTTCACATACAAGTCATCTATACCAGACCTCGACGAGACATTGTTGATTATCGCCAGTCTTCCCTGCATTGCTATGTATCACTGTGATATAACTTGGATCACCCCCGAACGACCCTCGGAAAACCAGCAAAAACTTGAACACGGACCACAATTCCTGCATCAACAGCGACAATCACGAGAACAAGAGGCCGTCTCCGCAGACACGAGAACGCATAGCCACCGGCCTGCGCAGCATCAGCAACAGCATAAACAACGCAATCATCAGCTCAGCTTCGTGAACTTCCTAGTCTCCAAAAGCCGCGGGCAAGAGCTGAAAGAGACCCGGTTACCGTTTGCCAGAGACTTTCTGGCATCACATCATCGGGACGGCAACAACATTGCTAGCGAACACACGAGCGGCCAGCTGAGGTCGATTTCGCTTCCAGAGGTTCTCGCACCTAATCAGCAAAGTCTGTTATCGTCTCTCCCGACCGCATCGTCGGTATCACAATCTTCCCAAGTCGGCACTAGCAGCGCCACGCCGACACGACCCTGCGTATCATCATCACGTCGCCCCTTTGGGTAGGAAACTCGTACCAGGGCGCCAACAACCAGCAAAAAGGACAACCCAAAGATAGCGCTATCGTCTCCGGCGGGCTGCGCTACGGAAAACAGAACAAGGCCTAGCCACAACGTGGACCAACTAGTCGCGGCGTTTCTCGCCCCTGAGCTGCATGAACCAGACGCACGCCGTGGCCGTTCTTATTCTTGTCGGAATAGCGCAATATTGAACAGGTTTATTGCACCACCGACAGCGAACCGGCCTCCACCCTCTCCCCTCCCAGCCTGGGACTGAGTGACTGACCGACCGGTGGCAGCGTCTACGACTTTTGACGCAGCCAGCACGCAACTTGTCAGTCTCTTTTCGCTCCCAGCGGTGCCTCTTCGTATTACGCTGTTGTTCCCACTCTGTTCAGCATCACATCCGGGCTGGACCGGGTCTATTAATTGGACCAGGGGCTGTGGAGAGTATCTCCCTCCACACCCATTTCCCAGACATCCATACCCCCGTCCCATCCCGTCTTACGCTATCGGCCGCCATGATTAGGTAGTCGGGCTCCCCTCATTATCGGTATCATTATCATCACGCACAAATCAGAGGCAGAGACAGACGCACACATCACCGAGACACACTCACACACAACCCAAAAGTTGTCTGTCCAGGGGTTACCTACACCTCCCCTTCCCCAAAAAGCATAACTACCAACTCCAACAAGAGGAGAGGGGGAAACAAAAAAAAAAAGTTTCCGGATCTCCTCTGTCACGGACGACGAAAAACACTGCCAACCACTTTCAAGCTAGCAAAGTTTTTAGTTGGTTGGGCTTTGACTCTGCGGCGACAAACCTGAACCGGTCTACCCAAGGCATCGTGGGTTCTCAAAAAGGCTTCCAGACCACCTCTCGGTTGTCGGCCGGCGCCATTACACTCCCCTACGCACTTGGCAACCAAGCTCGCGCACACATATTCTGTCTTAATTTTTTTTTTCCAATTATTCTTTTACTCCTGAATCTTGGTCTTGACTACCGAGTTCATTACCCACCCCCATTATTACCCTGTTTTTCTCTGCAACGCGGGTACTCCGTACGTCGTATATTAGCAGTGGGACTTGTATACACAACCTGAACCGGGACCTGAACATTGTCAACCACATCCCGGCTGGTGGTCAAACGCCGTGTGGCTTGCAGTTTTATTTGGCGCCATTGGACGTGCCATTTCCACGAGGGAGTCCAAGCTTTGATTGCTGTACCTGAGTCTTGCCATATCCTGGAATACCTTATTACACGGCCACACACAGAGAGACGAGATCGGAGACCGGCGACAACGCGATTCTTACTGAGAGTCTCCAGAGTTCTCCTCTTTACGCATCGCCCACGACTCCGCTTATCACTTCCGGGTCATCCACAAGTGCCTATTAATAAAATACAACCAAGAAGACCAAAAGGCCATCATCAGCTTCGACTACCGGGGAAGCTACCTAGCTGGCTGCGTTATCCTGCATCTGTCTGCATCGAGTCTGCATCGGACGTGCACACCGCAAACTGCAAAAGGAGGAGAGAGGCACATAATAAACCACACCGTCCACTCACACGCCTATCGCAAGAGAAACAAAACAAGCACACCTTACCACACCTTACATACATATTACTTGATCTTCCTTTCCCCCCTTGCCCTCTACATTTCCCCAGAAGAGGCCCTCAATCTCTGACCAAACATCTGCCCGACAACGGCCACGCCCTCTTGTCCTGCTGCATCTACTCCTCTTTTTCACATTTATTACCGACAGCTGAGAGGGGCTTTTCGAGACCGTTTACCAGCGACCCCCGCAAGCTCCAACGCACGCCCGCCCGCCTTCTCCTCTTCTCGCACGCCAACGGGGGTTCGATTGAAAGGAGACAAAGGACGCCGGATCCACCATTGATCGACACCATCGACAGGGCAGTAGCTCCAGGAGTCGCAGAAGGCTCAAAGTACCTCATTTGGTATTAGTACTCGACACCTGCTCACTCACACTCGAACGATTTGGCCCCAAACCACGAGTCAACTACTCTTCCCGTCTCCCAGCCATAACGCCAACCTGAACCGACGCCTTTTTTCGTTCCTTATCGAAGGCGAAAAGAAGAATCATAAACAAACCAACAGTGCCAGCACTCTATATAAGTCTTATTGAGAACCGTTGCGGTGTTCACTCGACCACATCACATTGACGACATCGGATCGACTTATCCACCTCCGTCACTACGAGAGCATCACTCATCAAGGCACGCACACACTCACACTCAAACAAGCACCTTTCGATATCACTTCCGAACATTGTCTTCGCCTGGGTTCTTTAAAAAGCCCATATACTCGTCTTATCCACACCCTCAAACACACATATTTCCGATGGGCTCGTCAATAGCCCAAAGACACATTACTTGCACACTATCATTACCATATCCACCAACATCAAAAATGGCCGCCGCAACCACTCTATCCTCGCAGGAGCAAACCTCCAACTTTGCCCTCCAGCAATATCTAGTTCTTCAATCTCAACATGAGGAGCTCCGCCAGCACCTGGACACGATCCGCCCCATGACGACCTCCAACACCTCGCTCTCCTCATCACCGTCCGTGTCCCCGACGCGCAGCACCTGCTCGCCTTTTGGCCAGTACCCCAACGGCGGCGGCGGTAAGAGGCACCACAGCCGAAGCCGTCGCTCGTCGCTATCGAGCCCCAAGACCCGCCGCAGCAGCTCACTCGCGCCCATCGCGGACGAGACCACCATCTGGGCGGTCGCCGAGGAAGAGCAGCGCCTCTTTGACGTCAACGAGGGCATGAAGCGGGCTCTGATGGAGCTCCTCAACTGCGAGCAGGTGCGGAGCGACAGCTCGTTTCGCATGTGGGTGCAGTGCCGTCTTATGGACACGGAAAAGGAACTTCGTTCTGAGAGACGACGCAAGAGCGCGCCATGAGCTTTCTAATCAGATGCGTCTCACGCTCTCATCTTTTTGCGGATCGACACAAAAAGCGCAGCATATTTTGAGCCTTTTTGGTCCTACCTCTTTTTCAACCTACCTAATTATGCACCGGATTCTTCTTTTTCATGAGGCGTTGGATTTGACAAGGAGATTAACCATCTCGTCGAATGGCGTTGAGAGGGGATTTGTGTGGGAATTTCAACATTTTGCCGAGGACAGGCATGACATGGATTATGGCACGACATGGGTCGTTTTGCCCATCACAGAGAGGGAAAAGCTGGGTTTGCATACAGGCGAAGATGCTCTTCTCATCTCGCCTGTCGGATATTTGGTGTTTTACTGGCGAAGGCTTGTTGGAATACACCACCGCCACTCTGCCTTTTTTCACTTCTGGTTTCCTTTTTCTTTCATCGGTGGTTGCAGGAATATCACACACAAACAGCCATCTGGTCCATAGAGTTTGTTAGACTGAAACGACACCAATTACCAATTTTTACCATACCTTTCACTCCATCCTTGACATTTGATATCATGTCTGAATCGGCCTGGTTAGACTCGTGATGAATGCATAGCTTAGTGGTGCTGAGGTGGTGTTAAAGTGGTCTGAGCATGACGGGACCCGGGAGATCACCATGATGCATGCGGTGTTGGAGGTGCATGTCTAGTATAACTCACCTACCTTTGGGAGCTCCATGATGTGGAAATGATCACCATTGCTCTGCTGCGGTGCCGAAATAAGAGAATGGACGAATCCAAAAACATCAGACTTTCCCACAAAGCCTATTCGTACGCCCAATCGGCCAAGGTCCAAAAGCTCTCAAACTGCTGAAAACCGGGGCACGCAATCCGCACAAGATTCTAAACATTGTGACATTGTCCCTGCCATCCTCTAATTCGCCGATCTTCTTTACCGTGCAAATGAAGTATAGTTTGGACGCACGCACTATGTGACGAGAGAGCTGCTGCCGTTGGCGTTGCCTCGCGGACTGGCCCGCACCGCACCTACATCACTTTGACTGCAAACATCTTTTTTCAAGCTGGAAAAAAGCCAACACGCACCTCACGCACGAAGCTGCAACCCCCACAACCGAACGCCCGTCCGCCTGAGCCTAGCGGAAAGCTTCGCATTTGGGATACCTCTTGTTGTTCTTGGCGAAGAGAGACGATTCGAATTCACTGATCTTTCTGTGTTTGGTCAATCCGCTGCGCCCAGGGCAAAATCCACTTTGGAAAGCTCCGTTCAGACCAAACCTGCCTACGGCTAGACAGACGACGACGACAACGACGGCGACGCGATCGAGAGGAGGCTCCTACTGCCACCATGTCAGTGCTTCTGGAAACCAGCTCTGGCGATATCGTGATTGACCTGCTGGTCGATTACGCGCCAAAGCTTTGCGAAAAGTAAGTCGCGATTCACCGCCAGCGCTACAACGCTCTTGCTCAGCTAACCAAAGACCTCTAGCTTCCTGAAGCTTTGCAAAGTCAAATATTACAACTTTTCACCAGTCCACTCTGTTCAGAAGAACTTTTCCTTCCAGACCGGCGATCCTCTCGGACCCTTATCGAAACAATCCGATGGAGGCACCTCTATGTGGGGCCTGCTGTCGGGCGACAGCTCCAAGAAGATGTTCCCGGCCTTCTTCCACCCGAAACTGAAGCATCTCGAGCGAGGCACCGTCAGCATGGCGACGGCGCCCCTGGATTCCGACCCGGATACGCGCGTGGCGGCTTCTCAGTTCATCATCACCTTGGGCGATGAGACGGACTACTTGGATGGCAAGGCCGCTGTCTTTGGCAAGGTCGTGGAGGGCTTCGACGTGTTGGAGAAGATCAACGAGGCCATCGTAGACGACAAGGGGCACCCCCTTATCGACATTCGAATCAAGCACACCATCGTTCTCGATGACCCGTACCCCGATCCCCCCGAGCTGCGAGAGCCCAGCGCCTCGCCTCCTCCGACCAAGTCACAACTCGATACTGTTCGGATCGCGGACGAGGCTGCGCTACACGAAGACGATGATCTAGATGAGGAGGCGATCGAGAAGCGGCGGAGGGACCGCGAGGCACGGGCCCAGGCTCTCACTCTGGAAATGATGGGTGACCTGCCGTTTGCCGAGGTCGCTCCCCCTGAAAACGTCCTATTCGTCTGCAAGCTCAACCCCGTCACGACGGACGCCGATCTGGAGCTCATCTTCGGCCGATTCGGCAAGATTCTGAGTTGCGAGGTCATTCGCGATGCCAAGACAGGCGACAGTCTCCAGTATGCCTTTATCGAATATGCTGACAAGGCGTCCTGCGAGGCTGCCTATGCCAAGATGCAGGATGTCCTGATTGACGATCGGCGTATCCACGTGGACTTCTCGCAGAGTGTGAGCAAGCTGCAACAGGTCTGGAGAGACGATACAAACCAGAAGCGCAGAAAACACGCGTCCAGGGGTGGATTCGGAGGTGTTGACGAGCTCGAAAAGAGGCGGCAATACCGAGACGAATACGAGCGAAATGGAGATGATTACGATCTGGTGTACGGAGACGAGGAGATGAAGGGTCGCCACCAGCGCGCCAAAGACCGTCGTCCCGAGTCAGATAAGCAGCAGCAGCCTGAGCAAGACAGAGATCAACGGGAAAGAGATCGACCCAGATCGGAACAGGCGCGGAGACGCAGTCGAAGCCCCGGACGCTCAAGGGCCATGGATAGGGACAGAAGAGGAGATGGAGATCGATACCGATCCGATGATCGCGGTTCCGGCCGACGGCACGATCAATACGAACGGCGACGTGACGATAGGGATTCGGGTCGCAGAGACCGCAGAGACTGGGACAATCGGAATCGAGGTAGGGATCGAGACTCGGACAGACGAAGATAGTAACAGCAGCAGCAGCAGCAGCAGCAGCAGCAGCAACTGCAAGACGCGCATCTCATTTTCTTCTCGTCTCCGACAATGCTCTTTCAAAACTATACCCAGCCGCCGTTGACCAGACCGCACCTTGCAGCAGTCCGGTCAGCCACAGATGTAGACCCCAAGAAATACAAAAACAATTGACACCACTATCGCCACTGCCGCCCGCGTAAGGCTCGTGTTTCATGAACAACAACAATATCTCGTTGACCTGTCGAGATGCACCGCGGCAACCTGCCTGTAAGCCACCCCTTCGCATCTCGTCGTCGACCAGGGAAGTCCGGATGTGGGGAACGAGGGAAGGGAGAGAGATTGCCCTAGCAAAGGCCGTGGGGTTTGACTTTACAACTTGATGTCGCACATGGCGAACGGCTTGCCCCAAGTAGGATTGGTCTCATCGTTTCTCGCCGTTGCAAACATGGCTATCGAGCCCTGTTCCTTTTCCACACTCGCAAGGGGCCATGTAAGTAAGCGGCCGGAAGCACCGCGGAAGTGGGGACCGACACACATCCTTGGTGTTGCCGAGGGGAGCTTGCATCAGCCTGCTGCGTTTGGTGAAGCTGTCATCTGTCAGTTGTCATATCTTCAAGGTGGTTCCTGTGCTATGGGAGAAGCTGCAACGGAGCGGCATTGAGAGACGCACCATGAGCCATGGACCGCCATCTCAAATGAAGTCCGCAGCCGCCTCGTGCGAGGCCGGCATTGTGCGACAACGTCTTCGACCTGTCAGGACAATCTCCGATCACATCCTCGCATCCCTCAGAGTTCAGCTCTACGAAGAAGACCATCTAGAATCCTAGAACGAGGTTGCCTTCGGGACGAGAGCTGATGAACTTAAGTTCGCGGTAATTCGTAAAGTTGCTTCCGAACCTGACCGATTTCCTTTATCGTTCGCATTTCGTTGTCGTTCTCGTTGCCGCTGCCGCCTGCAACCTCATCGCGGCGTCTAGTAGATGCGGTCTCCTGGTGTAGGGCCTCGCAAGTCCCCCCTTCCAAGGCGTCCTGTATCATCAGTTGCTAATGTCGCACAGGATCACGAGAGTGACAGCACGTCGAGTCTCGCTGCAGAGCTGCTGCATTTATTTCTGTCCGTTCTGGCCCGCTAGGCATCAACTCCCCAATCCTGTGCGACCGCGTCTCTCTTCGCCTCAGTGCGAGCGAGACATGAATATCAAAGCTCGTCAGTTGTGCTACTCCGTGGGGCTCAATGGGCCGGTCGATGATGCTGAGGTCGAGGCGGAGGAGGCCGATTGTCTTCCCAATGCAGAATCTCGTTGCAGCCAAACCACGGAAAGTCAACTTTGTTAGCACAGTACGTCGAGGAAAGGGCATTTGGACAAACTGGAAAGGGCCCAAACCAACGGATCTGATATTCTCCATCGCCAATGTGTTAATTGTGGAGGCAGCCCGGCTCGGCTCGTCTCGTCTCGTCTCGTTCTCCTGCGCCTCCTTCGCCTCCTTCAGTGCCTGGCCCTGGTGGCTGCTCTCCATCGCTGACGACCTCAATCAATCTGCTCCGGACGTGGCCGGCCCCCTAGTATGGGCTGTCAGATGATATTGTGTCCCTAGAAGCCGGTCCAATCGCTTACGTCCTGTGTCCCTGTTGCAAACGGCTGCCCGCATATGGATGGGAGAGGGAAAAAGAAAAACTGGTTCTGGCTATGACTGGCAGCTCCCCCAAAAGTACAGATGCAGCGCCCCGAAGATGGCTGCAAAAAATTTCCGTTGTCAGCGAAGCCGTCGAGCCATGTGCGTTCTGCTTGCTGCCTCCCGTCCCAGAAGCAGGCACGCACAAGAAATGCCCGGTAACAGGTGAAAGGTGAAGAGAGGATCTGCATCACGACAGCCTGATCGCCGGCATGACGGCCTCACCTTGTTGGGCGAGGCTTTTGTTGCTGCATATGATATCAGTCTTGACGCTGTGCTACGCTGCCAACAACATCTCAGTCGACTCTCGATACGAACTGCTCTCCTAGAGTTTCAGCGAGGGCAGCTCGTTTCTCTTGTCTTGGAATTGCGGCGTAGGCTTTTCCATGAGAGCAAGACGAGAGTGATCCGAGAGGCCTGCGCGCTTCCAGACCATCATCAACGAGGCGAGGACATGTCTCAAACACTGTGAGGGTTCCTCTGGCAATAAGCTCATGCGGAAACACAAGTACTGCCTGGATCTTGAGACTTTGCACCTCGTTGACCTTGCACGCCGTGAGATGATGGCAGGACAAGACTTTGCAGCGGCGACAAATATGTGCTTCACGATTCCAGTCCCACCAGCATGTCAAAAATCAACGGCAAGAAGAAAAAGAAGCTTCTTACACGGATCGAAAATCATCCCCGAGAAACGCATCATTACGGACGTTAGGATCACGATGGAGAATAGGATCCGTCGGCTTCAAGCATGGGCTTAGCATCCATGACAGAATCCTTTTCTCCTAGTTGCTAAAGCGCCATTGGGAACGACGACGCCACGCTGGGCGAGTTTTAGTTACTTAAACTCCTGCAGCTGGACATCTACCCCTGATTCAAATGCACGGGGATATCGGACGACGTAGTATTGCAGCCTTCTTCCTTCCTCAAACCCTCATCACCAATACCGTCAACGGTGAGGGACCGACCGTCCTCTGATGCGGGGGCCTTTCGCGGCAAGCAGGCGGAGGAGAGTGCATCACGTCAAGAGAAGGCAAAGGCATGGCACACATGCCTAGCTATTCGTACAGGATTCACGTCAACGGGCATGCATCACCAGCTGGCCGCCCACGGGCGAAGCAACAACGGCAAAGCAGGTGCGGAAGGGAAAGAGAACCACACACACCGACACATTACTACGCATACACGCGCACATCCCACCATCGCTCTGTGCCTCAGCGGCCCGTTTGCTATTTCTGTCCCTTCCTTGTTTTCCTCCAACCCCCCCCCCCCTTCGCGTGCCGTGTATCGAAGCTCTTCCCGCTATCTTTATCCAAAAGCAGAGGCGCGGCCGCGGCCGGAACTGCAACGTTGTGGAGGGGGAGGGCGAGAGGGGGGCAGCCAAATCCCGGCCGCCAAGTCGCGGACGATCAGGTTGCAGCACAAGCGAGGGCGAGGGGCCGAGAAACGTGCAGGAAGGCACCTCATCTGCCACAAGGAAGAGTGCGAGGCTTGGGGAAGAGGAGACTGCTGCTGCCGCACACCGAGGCTGGTTCAAGAAATTTCCAGAGCTACTCCGTACAACGGCGCAACAGCAACAGATGGTCTTGTTTGGCAGCTCCCCCATCCCAATTCGGAGCCAGGTGTGCGCCCCCTTCGCCCCTCCTGGGCCTGTCGAGGCAACCTTGGGCGGCCGTCTTTGGCGGCCATATTCATGCATCTCGTTTGCCCATGTAAGAGTACTTTGCAGTGGAAGCAAGGCAAACACCGTGACCGCCGCCAGCTATTTTGGAGGGGGCATCTCTTGTGAATCCTCCTCCGGCCGTATCTCTTCGCCGGCTGAGGTGTCGGTTTGCCTGATGGAAATTCTTCGCGGAACCTCCCGGCACCGGGCTGGCAAATGATGGCTCAAGTTTGTTGCTTGTAAATGATGTATGCAGATGACGGGCTTTGCAGCATTGGCCCCCCATGAGTCCATTTCTCCAAGATGCTCATTTCTTACAGGATTCTCTATCTCGACCGGCCAGGGAGATGTTTGGCGAACGAAACCGATGCACGTACCATGCAGCATGAAGCATGCAGCAGCAACACCGTTGATTTTCCTGCTTTTCTTGCTTTTTTTTTCTCTTCGTCTTGCTTTCGGTTCGGCCTTTGAGTCTTTCTTGGCCCCCTCCCCTTGAATATTTTTTCTTCTTCTTCTTCAGCGAGTTGGCGGTGTCACACTTTGACCGGGCGCCAAGTGGTAGCTAGTAGGCCCAGTACTGCTTGGATGGCTCGTCCTGGGGGTTGACGTCGCTGTTGGTTTCTGGCTGGAGAGCTATTCGGCCGGTTCTCTGTCTTTTCCGTATTTGGCTTTCTCGGTTCTATCATCCTGAACTGTGTGTGTGTGTGTGTGTGTGTGTGTGTGTGTGTGTGTGTGTGTGTGTGTGTGTGTGTTGCAGCAAAGGCCGCTTCCGCAGTGTGACACAGGGGCCAGCGACACCCACCACAAGCGTATTCACTGTCGATGGCTTGCGTCACGTAACCTTCAGCTTTGTGCATTTTGTGTCTCTCGCTCTCTTCCTATCACTTTTGTACATGAACCGGGGGAAAAGTGTGACTTGCCCTGATACGACCCAATCTCTCGCTGATGATGGCTCTGCTCTTTTCCATCCATTAGTTATCGTGGTAGGGTCACACGATCAAGCGTCCATGATTTGAACCCTCTAAGTGGGACCGAGATGGCCGTTTTGCCCGACGAAAGGTCGAGCCAAAAAAAAGTGTTTGTCGTGTCGGTTTCTTCGGTGTCATTTTGGAAAAGATACCATTCCCATTTCAGAAGTCTTTTTGCCCAAAGCAGATGCTACTTCTATGCTTCTGTGCTTCCTCCTTTCCCGTATCTCACTTTTGTTTCTGTTGACGACTGGTGAAGTCTAGAATCTTTGGAAGATAGAGTGGTTGTTGTGGGGAAACGAACAGCCTGGCTGTTGTTCCCATGATACATGTACCTCGTCATCGTGGGAGGATCATCCGTCCAATACATGTTGTCTTCTCCGTTGGACGCGCTTGCACCGAGCGTTTATACAAGTCTCGGTTACCATACGACAACTCGGCAGTTTTCTTCAGCAATGGAAATTGCGCGCGTGGGGGGTACGTTGAGGAATTGAGTGTTCTCACGGGGTTGGGACACCTGCCTCCTCCCATCACCTCTAAAATTGTTGTCTCGATCCCCAGCAATAGGCCCAGGATGGGAACTCTCCTTACGCGATGGTGGCGATAACATAGGAACAGCAGTCTCGCTTCCCCAAGGCAAGACGAATATCAAACGTCAGTCTGATTGGATGTGCAGGGGTTTCCAAGTCATCTTTACGGCTGAGAAGAAGATGATGCAGTCTCAAAAGGTCTAAGACCGTTCTTCTCACACTGTCATTTCCTCTTCTCTGAAGTTGCCAATGAGCTGTGCTGCAAATGGAACGAGGTCCTTCGGGTCTAGCTTGGCCTAGCCCCCGAGAACCCCAGACCCTTTTTTCTCCTCATTAAGAGTTCCAAGATACACCCAAGATGAGATCGACTTTCCCTCCCGGCTGGCCCTACAAGATCTTCCAACGCAGGACTGGGGGCCCCCCCTGCTCAATTAACCTGTCCGCCCCTCGTCCTCCTACCTCTCCGCCGTCGCCGCCCCTCTTCCGTTTGCTCTCCACGTTCCGTCCCTCCAGCGCCAAAGTACCTCCCCCCCGAATCTGCGTTATGGAAGAAGAACTGGAGACAGGAGTGGAGGGGTGTTGATTGTATGTAGACGCTCTCTCTTTCTCTCTACCTCGCTGGGTGTATCCATCCCCCCACCCACCCCAGTAGGCCATGCTTGTTTGTCACTGACTACCAGAGCCGAAGTGAGGTCTCCTTCTCCCCCGTTCTAATGTACGTCTTTCTGTGGCTTCCCGCGCCGTCGGTGCTACTGCAGCACCACATGAGTCTCTTTTTTTCACTCTCATCTGTTTATGTAGGTAAATCAACACTACATCTGCTTCTCTGTTGCTTCGGTCTAGTTCAAGGGACCCCAAAAAAAAAACATGCTGTAGCAGCCTTGTCTTCCTTCGCCCGTCCGATGACAGATGTCGTGTCTGTGTGGTCCGCAAGCTTCCATGGGGGGAACGAGAAGAGGGGGGAAAGGTATACGCGCCAATGTAAAAGGAGAGAGTGGTGAGAGGGGGGCGTGTATGGAACAAATGACCTGATTTTCATATCCATGGGAAATCAACTCTGTGTAAAGAGAATATTCAAGATGTGGAAAATGCCTCTGATGGATGTATTCCGGACAGACAGTCGGAGGGTGTGGATACGTTTGAAGGCATGGTGCAAACACAGGAACAACCAAGCTATCTCTCCTGCGTTGCCGAATCAAAAGATGCGTTCTCCAAGACCAGGATGCGTATAACACTCGCTGGCTGCAGCTGCTTCACGCCTGTTTTCTCGTCGTGTTGTTTTATTTATCTTTTCTTTTTTAATCCGGGGGGTTTTTATCAATCTTTTCTCCCCATCTTCCCTCATAAGCTGGCCTGGCTCATGTCATTGCCTCTTCTCATTGACTTATTTTGTTTTTTCCGGACTTCCATGTGGAACACTGAATAAGTCTCGAACCTTTTTTCGCCCTGCCAGATCTCTACACCTGGGGGAGGCATTCCATCAGCGGACTTGTCTCAACACTTTCCTCTTTCTTCAAGAAAGTAACGTCTCACAAAGAGGCGTGAGGAGAAAACAAGAACAAGATCTACCCTCATCCAGCAACTCACCCCTTATTTCCTCCTTTCTCCTCTTTCTCTTTCTCTGTTTCTGCCTCTACCTCTGCCTCCTACACATATCAACCAGGTCCCATCCCAGTTAGTCTCGAATGAAATCAGACTTGCTGAAGAAGGGGAAAAGCAAAGCACGACGTCCCCCATCCTTTTATGAAACGAGACAAGGACTTTGACGCCTGGTCACGACAGCATCAGCATCAGCATCAGCAGCATCGAGAAAAAAGAGGCTTATTGTCCCCCTCATCGACGAATGCGAAGCACAGCATCCCTCCAATCCCACATCTCTCCAAAGAAAAGACTGACCACACACACCGAAACAAGAAACAAACAAGAAAAGCCCAGTCCAGCCCCTCGCTTCCTGTGACAAGCGCGCCAAATCTTGCCCACGCTACCAGACATTGCTACACGATCGAAGCCCACCACCCCAATCGTCATCGTCATCGTCTATTACACTACCTTACCTTCTCGCTACGTCTTTAAGCCTTGTTTTAGAGCAAGATCATCCGAGAACGGAGTAATATTTGGTGCGAATACAACAACGATGGTCAGCCCAGCATACTACGCAGACGGAAGACGATATAGCCGCGTCGACCCGACATACGTCTACCCGGAACGGCAGCAACGACATCACTCGCATTCTTCTGAAGCGCGGACATCTAATATGACGGAGCGAGAGACTGACACGGATACACCCCCCCGCAAGCGTATTGCCGTTGCTGTAAGTTCCTTTCCTTTTCCTTTGTCATTCCACTCCTTTCTCATTAGCTTGGATATGCTTTACATCTCTTGTTTGTCTCTTCTCTTTCACGTATGTTTCTATATCAAAAACGAGCCAGTCCTCGAAAGGTTCAACTTGAACGCTGGAAGCCGTACAAACTAGGGGAACTTGCATACCCGTTGTTTGATGTAACAAAGATGGGGAAAGGAGAAAAAAGAAAGATCTGACAAGATTGACAGTGTGGCCGTTGCCGGAAGCGCAAGATTCGCTGCAGCGGAGATACGGGCAACGGACTTCCATGCCAGAACTGCAAGGCCGCCGGCGCCGAATCCTGCATGTTCTTACGAGTAAGTCGAACAATGCCTATGGGGGTCTCGATGCTGCCTGCCCCCTTGGAGTCCTGGACTAACACGGAATTTCCAAAGGTCGCCTCAACAGAAGCTCCCTGGGTATCTACAGATCAAACATTCACATACGATCTCAAAGCCGCAAGAGCATACGCCCACACCGCCATGGCCTCACCCCTGAACTCGTCCCCGCCTCACCACTACACCTCCGACATCCACGACGGCCTTCCCCGCTACTCATCGACATCAGCCAGCTACTACGGCGGAAAATACTACGCCTCGCCCGCGACTATGCCGAGTTGGTCTGCCACGCCGGGCTACTCAGAGGACGCCGTGGACTACAGCCCCGCCGCGGTGGCCTCCATGGGATACCCGTACTCTTACCAGCAGCCCTCGGACACGAGCTACTACTACCGCGTAAACCCCACCGCAAAGGTCGCCGCAGCGGCACCAAGCGCGGGTGACTTATACGTCAACACGGCGGACGCCGTAGCAGCGGCGGGATACGCCTATGGCAGCAACGCCGGCACCGTCACCCAGCTTCCTCACCGGCCCGCTACAAACGTGGCAGCGGCAGCAGCAGCAGCGGTGCAGCAGGGCGAGGGCCAGAATTTCTCCTTCACCGGCGTCGCCGCTTCTTTGCCCCCCGCCGGTGGCGACCGTCGACTACCCGACCGGGCTACGCGTCAACCCGTCGCCAATGCAAACGTCCTAGCCTACCGTACAGAAGGCGCCGCTGCTGCTACATCCTCTACGGCATCGGCGTCGACAAAGTCCTCAGGTAGCCCGACGTCTCAGCCATCCCCAATCTCAGACGTGACGACAAGCTACACAACTTCGGGCCCCAGCGGATCAGGAAGCTTCGAGACGTCGCCCGTATCAGCGTACCCTCCGCCATCGCACACCGTTCCGTCTATGACGCATCAGCAGCAGCGTATTTCCAACGCTGAGATGGCAGGATACCCGCCCTCCACGACCACGAGCGGCGGTAATGAGCCCATCTTCAGTGCTTCGGAATCGAGTCTCCGGTCCGCGTCTGATTCCGACTTAAGCTACAAGTACACAGACTCTTCCACTGCACCGTCAGGGGTAGGCAGGGACGGCAGCGGTCGTCGCGGAAGCGGCGAGACCACGAGTTCCACTTCCTCTTCGTCTTCCACCACGCCTGTGGGCGGAGGCGGCTCGCTCTCCAACGGGCAGCAGTATACAGTCACCACGCCGTCGCCGGGCATGTACGCCTCCGTGGGTCACCATGGACGGCATCACATCGGGCAGTACATGCTCTCCGAGGAGGTCGCGGCCGAGCAGCACCATCACCAGCATCATCACGATCATCACCATGGTCACGGTCATAGCCACCACCACAGCAGTCATCATCACCACTCGGGTCGCAGGTCTGCGGGTGGCTTGTCCGCTTCCTAGGATGAAACCTTGCGCTCCGGCCGGCCGGCTGGGGCGCTTGATGCTCACTCCTTGGTGGTGCCAGCAAAGGAATCGGGGGCCCCCTTTTCCGCCATGGCAATTACTGCTTGCTGCAACATTCTTTTCGCAATCGCTTTTGTCTTATTCGCCCACTCCTTTTATTGCACTTTTCGATTCTAAGAACAACTGCGATGCTGTCGGCGCTCATTCTCGCCAAATGAGGACACATCCCGTGACACTAACCGGTGAGAGAGGGAATCCCAACTCGGTGAAAGCGGAATACGAGTCCAGTGTATGAAAGGTGAAGAAACGTACGTCACCGAGTTCTCCAGATCCGGCATTCATATTCCTAGATGCTATTCTGGGATGTGAGAGAACCTGCAGCGTAAGCCGTGGCGGACATTCGACTTCCTGGGTTCCTGCACGCCTTTTCATCAACACGAAACATACCGGTATGCATACTCCAATGATGAATGGGAGGTGCAGGTTGTCATTGAGGAAACAAAACCGCCTCCTGGCCGTATGCTGTCGAAGCAGAGTACGCCACAGCCTTGTTCCCCCTCTCGTACGTCGTCGAAACACAAGACGCCATTGCAGGGGAGAAGCTTTCGTTTTCAGGCAGGGGCGGTACATCGCCCACCCTCTATTCTTCTCCAGCAGGAAGCGAGACGTGGCTTGCCCTTTTGTACGAAGTCCAGGCACCGGATTTGGGGGTTCCTTTCTTCCCCGGTGGAGAGGGTGTGGTCCGCTGCATGCGTGTGGCCCAGCCTTGCTTGGCTTTATCATCGACGGTACCCAACGACAACGACAACGTCTACGCCGCCAACGTACATACCGTTACCGGAGGCCAAGAGAACCGAGAAAGGTTCCATCTCTGCAGGCAATGGGAGGCCCAAGAATGAAGCCGTTGGAAAATACTACCCAATGTGGCCTTGCGTCCATCAATGACATCTCAGAACACACTCCGTTCGTGTCTTTCGGTGTGGCGTGGTGGCTGTCATCGAGAACGAGAGGGGGGAGGCAGGAAGCCGAATAGGATCTCACCTCGAGATCCCGGCGGCATGATGCGGCTGCCCGAACCCGGGACGCCCGCCCCTGACACCCGTCCAGTCCCGTCCCGTTTCCTCCCTCCATTTCCCGCCTCGCAGGTTCCAAGTCAGATTTCCCCAATATTGGACCAATACCTCTCGACCGGAGTTATGAGCCCCCTCCCTTCTTCAGCCCCCCCTTTCGTGTTCCCAGAGAGCATTAGTTAACTTCTTCTCGCTCGTCTCTCCCTCAATAGTACCCCGCCTCGTGTCCGGCCAGCTGGGGTCACTGGCGAGGGATTCGAGTTCCGAGAGGAGAGCAAAGTCTGTGGTCTCTTTGGGTTGTGTCTATGTTTTTGGTTATTGATCCTGCAATTCACGCCTACACGCATGTCATCATCCTCTCTCTCTCTCTACTTTTACACATCCATCATTCATTACCTTTCCCCCCTAGTCACTTCCTCAATTTTCATGCTCTTTGTACCTCATCGCACTTGCGTGGTCTACGTTGGGTAATCGTGTACCAGTCTGCATATCTTCCTTTGATGTCCTGTATTTTCTCGCTCATCTGCTACGGTTTGACTGAAACGGTGTAATAACTGAGAGTTGGGGGAAAGCATTCGGGTGACGGAACGGATGGACGTTTACAAGATCCCCGGGGAAGGTGTCTCGTGACAGGAACCTCATGGAAACGGCGATACAAAAAAGAATGGCAGTATGAATTAGTGGACATTGATACCTGGACAAGAGGGGCTAAGGGGTATGGGGTCAGGGAGCTTTGGGGCATGGTACTTCATAAAAAAATTGAGGTTTATCAGGGGGGCATTGTTTGGTCTTCATCATGTTGCCGGGGCATTGGGCTGGCTGAATTCTTTTTCTGTTGCTCTTGACTTCCCTTTTTTAGTTCCCAGCCACAGCAAGCCATAGTACAGGTGCAGCTTAGGTACGGGGTGAGTATAATTAATCAAATCACCAAAAACGGTGCGGTCCCTCAAAAAATCGCCAGGTTAATCACGCTGAAAAAATTATTCGTATGCCCTGCTCGTGAGCCACCCATGTCCAGCGCGTGATTGTTCTCAGTGCGATATACCGAGGGTCCTGAGGCATGGGCTGTCTGATCAGAGATAGAGAAGAGTCATTGAGGTCAAGAAGCATTCATCCATACTGGCGTCAGAGACAAGGCCCCTGTCAGGATCGGACTAACGCCTTACACGATGGGCAGGAATCGAGCAAAAATCGAATAACCTCTCTCATGATGCTTTTCTTCGTGGTCTTCTCGTATGGATATTGGGTATGAACAACTTGCTCCCCCCTCGTCTCAAACACGGAGGGAAACATGGATAGTGTGTGCGCTGGCACCTCTGCAAAAAATCCCCTTTTACAACTTTTCCTCCGGCTTCTCCTCAATCTCGCAAAACGCCTTGAACGTGACAAACTCGTCATCGTCGTCACCCTCGGACTGCAACACCAACTCCGCCGTCGATCCGACAAAGAAGACGTTACCCTCGCTAATCTTCTGCACTGTCGGGCCAACGGAAATGGTGCCCTTGCCAGAAGTACAGATGATGATGCTGGGACCCTCAATGGGCTCAAAGGTAACCTTGGCCCCGTCGCCATTGAGCAGCGACCGGACGACGCTGAATTCCTGAATGGGCGGGTCGTACAAGATGACGGCAGAGCCAGAGCTGTAGGCGGCGCGGTTGAGGGTGGCGTAGGGGTACTCGGATGGAGACATCTTTTGCTCGTCAATAGGCGCGTAGTTGTAGGTGAGCATGTCGACGAGGGTGGGCACATCCTTGAACTTGGGGGTGAAGCCGGCGCGGACGACGTTGTCTGAGGCGGCCATGCATTCGATAATGTCGCCCGAGAGGTACGCGTGGATGTCGTCGGCGACAAGGAACATGGCCTCGCCGGGCTCCATCTTGACGTAGTTTAGGAAGAAGAGGACGAAGAGCCCAATGTCTGCGCCGAATTCGGCGTGGTTACGGAGGATCAGCTCCGAGAGGGTCTCGCCGTCTGTCGTGGCAACGCCGCCGCCGGCAAAATTGCTGCCTTCTGACTTGGCGAGGGCCACAAGCTTCTCCGTCTGCTTCTCAATCTCTTCGGGTGTGGCGGACAGAAGGGCGGCAAAGGCATGCTGCAGGGCCTTCTTATTCCGGTCCTTGGTCTCGGGGTTCTCGGTCTCCTCCTCACCCTTGACTGTATTGATGAATTCGTCGGCCTTGTCTTCGACGACCAGGCTCTTCAAGGGAGGAACCGTCGCGAGGAAGTGTGAGATCTCGGAAAGGGGTCGGAATCCACAGAGACCCTCGAATGGGGTGATGGCGATAGCCATCTCGGGTTTGTGGTTGTCATCGGGGTAGTTCTTGGGGTCGCGAGCGTGCAGCTGTTCGGCAAGCTTCTTATTGGGGTGGGCCTGTATCGAGAGGGCCTTGTTGATGGAGAGGACCTTGAAGAGGAAAGGAAGCTTCGAGTCGTACTTGGAGGAGATAGGTGCGGAGAGAAGTTGCTGGTTGTCTTGGACGAGTTCGAGAAGGGTGCGACCAGACTGCAGGTCTTTTGAGGGGTTTGAGGGGTGGGTGCCCATCCAGAGCTGCAAATACCAGTTAGCAATGTGATTCTGGGGCTTAATACAGAAACAAGGTTGAGCTCACCTCTGCGTAAGGCTTCTCCGATTCAATGCTGAAGCCCTCAGCTGGCGTTGTCGCCGCAAAGCGCGCAGCTGCTGAGTCCCCTCCCTTCTTTCCCCATTCATAGGAGTTCACTCCGCATTGAAGCTTGAACAGAGGGACCTGTAGGACCATTGCGACTGAAGTGATGGAGCCAAATCAGCTCAAAGCAATCAAAGAAGGCGATGAACAAAGGTTCTAAGGGAGAGGAAAGACGCGACGACAATGGCGTACTAATAAAGTTGGGAGTGCGTATGCTCACCCCACCATTAGATTTGATGTCAGGGAGAGCTTCACTTGGGGGGACCCCGCAGAATGGAGCCAATACCTCCGGACCCCTCCAAACGATCATCCCGTGAGGTCGGAGCACGGGCCCCGGGCAAGTGGTCGGGCCGCATGGCGGAGGGACGTTTGAGGAATCCCCGACTTGATTGGCTGTGGCTGGCCAAAAGTACGAGGTATCTTATCGATTGACCCACTTCGGCTGTATACAATGCCGCGGCGGATCGCAGCGGCGGCACATTGGAGCAGTCGCGTTAATGAACCAATGAAGCTCTCAGCACTCCGCTTTCCTGCGCGTCACCCGATACCGCCCGCATTCTGCCATCAGCATCTCCATGATCCTTCCCCCATCTCCAAACACCCTGATTGCCATGGCATTCAGAGACCTGGCCAATTCAAAAGCTTAAATCATTGCCTTTTTTGTTTTGGTCGCGTCATGGGCTAAGTTTTCTTGGTTGATTTCTTTTCTTGTTTCCTTACATAGCGTCTTTGCGCCTAGATACCCCAGCAACACCAGAGAGAAAGAGCTCAAGGCAAGCTCTACCGAGCTTTGGAACTGAACGTGACCCCCGACCTGCCTGCGACAGCTGGCGGAGCAACAACCAAGTGAACGTTACGCTTTCCCTGTAAGTGCCTTCATGCTCGCCTTCCCTGCTTGCGCTTAGCTACCTTGCCTCCACCTACTTGTCTCAACTTCCTCCTCCCGCATTTCTATACTCTTCCTCTTCCACCTTATCATCTCTACACCCCAGTTATGCATCTCCATCGTCAGCTCAATCCGGAACTGATATCAACATGCCACAGAAACGAAACGCCGAAGCTGAGCACCCGCCTCGCAGTGGTCGGAGACGGAAACCTATCGCTGCCGAACCGAATCCCGGGAGCACATCCTCGAGCATACCTACGAGCACATCTTCTGCCTCGGCTGCCCGAGACGAGTCCACCTAGAAGAAGCGTGACTCGCCCAAGGTCCAGCCCAGCCCTTTGGAATCATTGCAAGCCAAGATGTCTCAGCGGAACCGAAGCGGCCGCGGCTCAAACCGCAACAATGGCAGCGGCCATGGCGAAGAGGTGCAGCTATGGGAATCTGCGAAGGAAAAGTTCCACGAGGTTGTGAACGGTGTCAACCAGGAAAATGACAACTTGGCCGAGCTATTGAAGCTTGACAAGAAGGCGGCCATGGCCAGCATGGACGGTGGAAACCCATCAGGCAGCGATCTTAACAAGATGGAGCAGAACTGCCGATCTGGTGTCAAGCTGTCGGAGAACAACTCGAACAACATCAAGAACCTCATTGAACAGCTTAAAATTCTCAAGGCTGTGCAGCAGGCCAAGGAAGCAGCAGAGGCTCCAGCGACAACCGGCGCTTCATCACGGACCGGCAGCTCGACCCGCAACCGGGACGCTGCCGCGGCAGCACTCTACGACTTTGACGGAGCCGGTGACTCTCCGGTGCCTAGCCCCATCGGCGGAAGCTCGCGCAAGTACGGCGACCGGGGTAGCAACCGCGACAGTATGCCTCCCAAGGCAGATAGCGTCGAGCCACAGGGTTCCACGGGCTCCAACACGGCAGGTTCATCGTCAGGCGCCTTGGGGTCAAGCGCTTCCTCTGCCGCTCGAAGCAAGATATCGTTCTCCAAAGGAGACAAGGTAGCGTTCAAACGGAAGAAAGATGAGCCGCAGCAGGGTGAGGCACCGTATGATTGGATACTAGGTGAGGTGGTCGGCGTCATTGGCGAAGGCAAGAGCCGGCGGTACAAGTGCTTGGATGTGGAGCCGGAGGACAACGTCAAGCCGAAGGAGTACAAGACCTTTGCGTCGGGCATGATACCGATCCCGGCGGAGAACCAGACACACAATCTCGCTAAGCTGGAGGGGGGCAGGATGGTCCTCGGGCTCTACCCACAGACAACGGCATTTTACGCAGCAGACGTTGTCGGCACGGAGCCGGACGGCAAGACGGTCAACCTCAAGTTTCATGGCGAAAACGACTCATCGACTACGCATCAGGTGGAGCGGCGCTACGTGCTGGAGTACCGGCCCTGAACCCAAGAGGACAAGGTCCCCGAGATGTAGATGTACCAGATGATCCAGATCTGGTGATGCGGAGAAGGAGAGGGCCAACCGCTCAAGTTGGGGAGTGCATGACGTTAGCGAAGTGTTAGCGAGAGCCATGAGCGGGCGTTCGCTTAAAGTATTGAGTTGAGAGTGTGTGTATTGGCCGAGAGATCAACGGCCCGGACATGGGATATCTGGTGTGTCTATCGCCAGGTCTCATTAAACAAACAAAAGGGGACATGACATGGCGGGTCGAAACGGAACTTAACATGCTTACTATGCATCCAAGGCAGGGGTAGCAGCTAGCGGGTATCCGTACCAGTGACAGGCTGGCAGTATTAGTAGTACGGATAGAAATGACTATGAACGTTTGCATGCTTTGAGTCTCTGTGCTGTGCCGAGTGTATTACGTAAGATACAGACGAGTCATCTCTTGTTTGGTGGCTTTTGAGTCTGTCACTCGTGATATGCGACTCGGATGTGTACATGCACCGATATGCGAGGCAAGGAGACGCTGCAATCAAACTATCAGAGCCCTCAGAGGTTGGCTTCAGAATGTCAAATTTCGCCCCTGACTCCGGCATGGCACGTGCATAGATATTTTATTCGAATGCCGTGACTTGGCCATGGCAGATATGGAGTGAGGTGGTGGTGTACCACAGTATGTATCCGTACCTGCAGGTCGCTAAATACGCCTATTGGCTAGAGCAACAGCCATGGTAACAAGGGGCTTGGGGTATGGAGGTATGTAGTCTCATCATGTCATTGACGGGAGAGATAGAAAGGTATCCCATTTTGTTGTTAGGAAAAGGAACGAATGGGGCTACGGTGACCCGAGTTGAAGAGAGACACCAGATCGCAAGTCGAACAATCAGAGATGACAAGGAAAGAGAGGAGAGAGAGGCAACCTGAAGGACACAGGGGGGGAAAAGAAGACCCCTTGGGGCCCTTGCTGTTTGGGATCCACCTCGAAAAAGGTACACGAGCAGGCTGATTGGCTCCGGGGCGGCTTGCATGTCTCCGTTTGGACTGGAGATGCTCTGGTGTGGGCGCGGGAGCGGGTACGTACCTGCGTTTGAATCTCCGAGAATTGATGTACTTTTTCATTCGTACCTTGCCAAAGATGGATAGACCAGGGGGCAATATCCATGGAGGGAGACGCAGAGACTCAAAGAGAGAGACAGAGAGGAAGAGAGGGAAAGAGACAGAGGCCATCATGTTCCACAATAAAAAGCGTTGGAAAAGGTATGGAGTGATGGAGTCCGCGTTTGTTATTGTTGACGATGACTGATGTGGATTACGGTTGAGAGAGTTGCTGGACGGAGTTGTCACGTCATGTGCAATGTGCATGCGCCCCGGAGCGAGCGCTGCATTGCTCGAGATTCAATATTTCCATCTAAACGTGATTGCGAATATCCATACATCCATACGGATTACTTCGTACAGATGCGGCCCCTCTCGCTTCGATTGGGTCCCCCGCTTCGCTTCAGAGAGCGTTCAAGTTACGAACCCGAGGCAACTTTCAAGTGTTGAATTGCTGATGTAACTACCCATGGTGAGTGGAATGGTTCCATAGTAGACGATGAGGTGAGAAGTGTTTGATGGTCTGTGGTTCGGTCTGTGGTTCTGCCCGCCTGACCAGCCACTACCAACCAGCTGGTGGGCAAACGGTTGAAACGCATGAGAAGCCGAGCCGCATATGCCCATTGCCATTGCCCATGTCGTAGGGATTCCAGACAACAGCCAAAGACGGCTCTTCGCTGGTTTCTGTCAGATAATTCGGAAAGGAGACAGGCTGTACGTACGCTCATGCCTCATATCTGGAGTCAGCAGCCAATATTCTGTAGCATGGCAGGTTGCAGGTATTCCCGTACCCATGGAGCACGGATGGTTTAAAGTATCTGTACTAAAGTATCTGATATGAAGGTACCTACCTGACCTTACTCTGTACGTTTCCTTACATGAGTGAGCGCACTCACTTCGTTTCGGATGACGGCTAGCATTAATCACAGCCCAAATATAGCTGTCCATTGGCCCGTTTCGATACCGTCTTGGCGTCGTTGCTCCCCTCCCTGCTTCTGCATCTGTCTCCCAGCCATCCTTCAGTGTTCACACACACACACACGTCTCGGTTCCTGTACGGTGTGGTGTACTCCAACCCGGTCGCTACAAAGTGGAAAGTGGAAAGTGCCCAACTCCATTCGACCCCCAACCTCCGATCCCCGACCAGGTAGTCAGGTACACCGCACAGCGCCTGCACCAACAACTATTACCACCACTGCCCAAAGTACCTTACTCCAGCAAGTCGCAAAGTTGCTCGTGTTTTTTTTTTTGTGATAGCTTCTGCCATTCACCATACACTCCTTCTCTTCCGCAACTCTACTTCGCTCAACCCCGGAACCTTCTCCCACCACCCCGACGACCGCTGCGTCTTGGGATTCAATTGCGCGCGACACTCTCCGAACCGTCAATCTCGCCCGTCGTCCCCCAAGTTTTGGAGGCGAAGAAATCCAGAGTCAACGATCTATCATACGTTGCGACGACGTCCCCTTAAAGCCCGACACCGCACCACCGGTGGCCACCCCTCCCACCCACGACAACAACAACACCGACCGACCGACTCGACCCCTACCGCCACGAAACCCACGATAACGATCCCCCGGCAGTCATAATGGGCGGTCAACTCTCAAAGATGATGGGCAAGATCTTCGGATCAAAGGAGATGCGCCTGCTGATGCTGGGTCTCGACGCCGCTGGCAAGACCACCATCCTCTACAAGCTCAAGCTCGGCCAGGACGTCACCACCATTCCCACCGTCGGCTTCAACGTCGAGACCGTCACCTACAAGAACGTCAAGTTCAACGTCTGGGACGTCGGTGGTCAGGACAAGATCCGCCCCCTCTGGAGACATTACTTTAGCGGTGAGTTCTTCCTGCCCTGTCTTCTCCTCTCCTCTACCATGCCCCTCCACCCTCCAAGGGTAGTCTGTTCTTTATGTGATTCAGTTGTGCTGACGATACCATTACCCTCGCACAGGAACTCAGGGTCTTATTTTCGTCATTGACTCGTCGGATCGCGCGAGAATCGAGGAGGCCAAGTCGGAATTGCACAGAATCATCAACGACCGCGAAATGAAGGACAGCTTGCTGCTGGTCTTTGCCAACAAGCAGGACGTCAACGGAGGTAAGTCTAAACAAACCGCACCCTCGAATCCAGCGGGTGGCCGTACTGCCCATCGGCTCGGGTTCTGCCCCGCTGGCCCTCTTCATCAGGACACGTTTGGAAGGCTGACCATGCGTGACTGCAATCACAGCCATGAAGCCGCAAGAAGTCACCGAGGCCCTGAACCTCTCAAAACTGAAAGACAAGGTCTGGTACGTTGTGCCCAGTTGCGCGACGACGGGCGAGGGCCTGCTCGAGGGCCTGGCCTGGCTGTCCAACAACGTCAAGGCACCGCCTGCCCCGGCCAAGAAGTAGATGACGAGGCGACCGGCGAATGCCTCTCTCGAACACCAATCCGACTCTTTCACGATTCACCGACTCACCGATGACTTCAAGCCCACCGCCTGTCTACCCTAACTCGCCTTCCCCGATCCGTGTTATCATCGAAAGAACGCGTACCGAGGCACTCAGCGATCCCGAACCGAGTTCGACGGGGGGAGGGGGACGTTCTAGATCCCCAACAAACGTCCAAGCACCCACCGCGGCCCGGGTAATGGATACAGGAAAAGATCTCTCTGCAAGGACGCGCTGCCAGGGACCTACCTCGAAAAACAGAGCGACTCATCCCTCATAACCCATTTTTCGGCAGCAACGGAATTCCGCTAACCACGCCGAGACCTTTTCTTGTTCTACTTCTTTTACTAAACCAGACCTCTTGATGTAACGTTTTTTAACTACGCTGATATGGAGAAAGAGGCGGAGAGAAAGGGGGGAATAGGAGGAAGAGCCAAAAAGGAGGGAGAAAGGGGCGGCTTTTCCAACATATCATCATACGTTTTTCTCTCTTCCCCTCGGGCTGCTGGCTTATACTCTTCTGTCGCCCCCCTTCCAACATTTTCGTTTCTCTGGTTTCTCTGTTCCAATGTTGTTCTGAAATACCCGAGCTTTAGAAGGTGAAAGAAAAGAACGTAGGGATTTTTTTTTGGGGGGCGGGGCCTAAAAGGCAGGTAGTGAGTGTTCTTTCTCTCTTCCCTTTTTATTTTTTATTTTTGTGTTCTCTTATCTTCATAAGCTGTATTCAAATGATGTACAAGAAACTGTCCAAAAATGCCCGTCTGCGGTTCCCATCCTCGTCCATTTCATCCTTCCCGTGAAGTAGGTCTCCCTCGGCATTTGTGTGCCATAACCGTGAGGCATGTGGACTGTCTATGCGGTTCATACTAGCCCAGCCAGCTGGGCGAATCGGTCTTATTCGTCATTCATTATCATCATTCGTCAGGGGGCCCAAGGGAGGGAGGCTAAGCTTTTTCGCTCCCTCATCTCCTCCCCCACCCGCTTTGACATTGTGTCCAGCCGCACGAGGCTATTACCATCGTTGGCATCTCCGCCCGACATCTGTCTGGCGCCCCAGCCACGGTTCCTGCCGCTTGTATCGTGCAAGTCTTGGCCCCCGTGAGGCGCGCTAGTCGGATTTTCTCCGAGGAAGTTCAGGGGGTGGGACAGGACGCTACCAGCACCCCGAGAACCCGGCCGACAGCCGGCCGGCTTCAGCGTATAGGTCAAGGTCTCGCTAGGTAAGAGAGAGAATGATTCGTCAGGTGAGTTACGTCTTCCGCCACCGTTGGGTCAACTCATCTGCCCACGAAGACACCGACGACGAAGGCGACGACCAACGCCCCGACGCCGGCTTTGCGGTCCACGACGGCAGCGCCAGCGTTGTTCGCGGGCGCGACCATGATGGGTCTGTGCCAGCCGCAGTGGGTCGAGGTGCCTTGGGTCGCGCAGGAGTAGTACGTCGTCTGGTAGTATCCCATTTCGGCGAGGTTCGGCTCCGGACGGGGGGTCACGCCGGGCGCCGGGGGGATGAGGGAGGCGTAGTTTCGGGGGCCGGAGTCTGTGGGCTTTTCTAGTGCTGCTGCTACGGCGGCGGCGATGCCTGCGGCTGCGGTAGCTTCGGCGGGAATTGCGGTTTGAGGTGTGTTTGTTGGCTGCGGAGGGGACGATGGTAAGGAGGTTTGGGTGTGAGGTTTCTTGTGGAGGCGGGCTGGGCCTAGGCGGAGGGGTCGGCCTGATGCGCAGGGCGATGTGGAGTTGTGGTGCCCTGATGGGAAGGGGGAGGACGAGTTTGAGGGGGGGAATTTGGGGGTGAGGGTTGTGTAGATTGGTGATGGTGCTGGTGATTGTGATTGAGGCTGGTTCGGGTTCGGGCGTGGAGAGGCGGGGATGCCTGTTGGGAGGAGGGCCGCGCCGGTGGTGGGGAGGAAGGGCTGGATTGGAGGTTGTTGTGTGTCTGGTGAGGATGTTGATGTTGGTGGTGGGGTTGTGGGTGTTGCTGGTGTTGCTGGGAGGGCTGCTGTTGAGGTTGCGAGGAGGATGAGGGAGAGGATGAGATGGGAGAGGGGATGCATCGTGAGTTTCGTTGTTCCTGGATGTACTGGGTTTAGAAGGCGGATGGGATATTAGCAGGACGGGGGTTTGGGGTGAGTGAGACCGGCTCTCTTTTTGATATAAGTCTGGTAAGAAATGAACAGGAATTGCTCCTTGAGGCTATTCGGTGTGTAGGAAGTATGTGCAAGGTTAGAAGAGAATGTTGGAATGCTTGGTTGAACAATGGGTGGTTGAACATTGAAGTGTCAACGTCAATGAGACAAGGAAACAAGGCGTTGTAAATTTCGCCCGGCCACATTTGTGCCTTTATCACTTTCTTCGTCATTGTGGTCACTGAGTTTGGGGGCGAGAAGCACCTGGAACATTTTGATTGACGGTGAGTCGTGACGCGGAAAACCAAAAGAGTGGTGGATGGATGGTAGGTGGTGGTGGATTGGATGTTTCTGTCCTGCGCTTGGTATGCGGGAGCAGTCACTGGGATTCGCGTTCCAGAGGATGGATGGATGAATTGGGGTGGGTGTGTGACTGGACTAAAGCGCGTTTGGCATGTTGGTGTGGTGTCAGTCAGGCACCTTTTCCCCCGTGCCTTTTCTAGAAGGCGAATGGACAACTTTACGTGTTTCTTGTTTGGTGATTGCGTGGTATTGGTGGTTTGCGTGGTGTCTCGTCAGTTTTTTTTTCGCGTGCATGTTTGAAGGTGTTGGTGTTGGATGTGGAATGATTGGGTGGGAGGTCACTGCACGGTTTTTGGGGAGGGGAGGATTCGCTAGTGCGATGGGTTATGGTTCTTGCTCTATTGGAAGTGATTACTTTGCATTGGAGACGGCTCTAATGCAGCTACATGTAGCATCTGGGTCACTGTGGACGAACCGGTTCAGGATGGGTTTCTTGGGCAGGTGCCCGATATCTTCACCTCTCGTCCGCTCAGGATGAGTACCTCTCCGAATACGGGACGGGAGAGTGGCCCCCACCGGCGACGGAAAGATGGGGCCGACCGGGCCCGGACCCACACGGATCATGGGTCCCGTTCCGTCTTGGCAGAAGAAGGCCAATGTACCTCAATCACTTCAGCGCACCTACTAGGACTCGGTGGTTGAAAAGACGGGAGTAACACATGAGACGACGCTGGAGAATCAGAGAATCCGAGCATCTCTGAGAGCGACCGCACATTACACCACGATGTGTTACGCGAATCGCGGAAAGTACGGCGTTATCTTCCATCTTTACACATGCACCAGGTCAAGGTAAACGAGAAAGAGCTCACAGAAGATTCGTATTGTAATTTCTTGGCGCAAGTTCCACTTCAAACACAATGCGAAGCACAATGCGAAAGGTGGCGCGACTTCGTCGCCTGCTGGATCTAAAAGCCCACGTTGCAAGGCAGGCAGCCCTCAATTCCTGGCCCATCCGTTCTCTCCTTGGATGATTTCACAACCCCAAAATTAAAGACCCATTTCTGCTGGATGCTCTAGTGGCTTCAGACTCCAAAATATTCACAATAGTTAATTAAGGTAGAAGATTTAAAAAGACAAAAGAGTTCACCCCCCCGGTGGCGAACGGGGGCTACGTCTCTGGCGCACATGCTGGGATTTTCATCGACTTGAACTCGGGACCTCTGAGCCTTCACCGATTAGGCTGTTCGTGGACTTCAACCACTCCATCACCCAGCCAGTTTTGACCTGACCCCCAAGGGGGCGCCTGCTGGCTGGTGACAGGAGTGTCGTGGAGGGGGGGTATATACCCTTCTCGTTTAGTCAGTTGGGAAGGTAGGGTGCTCACGTGAATCGTTTGATGCCTTGGAATAAACATAGGATGAAATCGTCTACCGACTACGAGATGCAAATCCTTCTTAGCCTCACTATCTCATCCTGCCTGAACCCCCGCATGCCACCAATTCTACATCAAGCCCTTTCCAAGAGGTCAAATGCGTCGCGAATGACACTGTTCTCGTAACTGAATATTTCAATGTCCTCAATAGTCTCTGGATGTCCCGAGAAGAAGAATCGGTGATTAGTACAGGTACTCCAACGACAGATCCAGGGGGGGATATCCTTACGTGGGACGTTGCCGTCAAAGTACTGTCTCTGCTCCTCGGAAACACGAGTTGGGTCCCACTGATGCATCGAAGACGCGGTCTGCGTTGCGGCGACGCGCTTTACCCGCAGCTGGTTGAACATGTGCAGTCGGGTTGAGATGTCGTCTTTCGATGTCACGTTTGAGAGAAGCACGCCTAGCGCTCCAGCGTCTTCGATCGCCATGGCTGCGCCCTGAGCGCGCACTGTATGAAAACAGGGATTGTCAGCCATCATCGAGACCCTGGCTTGATACTGGCATTGCTGGATTCTTTGATGATATAGTAGGATTCTGCTTACCTGGGGGCATGGGATGTGCGGCGTCTCCTATGAGGACCACTCGGCCCCGGACGAGCCTGTCGAGCGGCTTTCGGGTGAAGACCTTCCATTGTCCGACGCCTCTCGCATTGCTATGAATCACGAGATTGGTTAATGAGACCTGTTTCTGTTGCTGGAATTTCTCGGAAGCTTGAAACTTACATGCAGACGGATTGTACAGGCTTCGGATACTCTTCGACGACTTTGTAGACAAAGTCTTCTCTCGCCGAAATGTCGTTGCCTTGATAATGAGAGGTGAGCAGAGAGCTCTCTCATGGAAGTTTGGCCTGAGTCGCTCACCTTCTGAATCAATGGCAAGGTCAGGATGGTACAGCAAGCCGATGTTTTGAAGCGAGCCTCTGTAGTGCGTGAACCTGTCAGCTCCTGGGAAATACAGGGGGCAAGCGGCGGAGTTGACTAGGGTGACGCCTACCCTCGACATCCGTAGATAATGGCACTTCGCATGGTCCCATAGCTGATGCGAATCGAAGTTAAGCCATCTTTAAAAAGAGCTACGACATCCGGGTCGTCACGGAGGTCCTCTACTGGAGCCATCAATCGGAGCATCGACATGTAGTGCTGTGCTTGCGGGGCGTTGTCCACGACCTTTGAGATGAAGGAAGACTGGGACCAGAATTAGTCGTCACAAAAGGCTCTGCATTTCTGGCTTTCATCCGCTTCAGAGTCAGATGAGTGAGACTTACTCGTATGCCGTCGGCCGCGATGAGTATGTCCTTTTGTACACTCGTGCCATCTTCAAAGTGAATGGTGCCGTCGGTGTCGATATCAGACACCTTGACGCCAAGGTGCAAGCGAGCAACGCTCTTCCTCGTCGGTGTCGGCTCCGTGGCTAAAAGCTTGAGCTCGTTATGGAGGTCAACGCGGTGAAAGAACAGCCAGGGGGCGCCGTATCTGGGTGTGTAATCCGTGCATGTTATCATTCGCGTTTTGTCAATGTTGTTGGGGTCGTCGTAGTAGATGTACTTTTTCCATGCGAATTAGAATAAAAATAATTGAAGGCTCTCTTCATTGTATAAGTGGACTTGAGGCGTAGTGATAGAACATACTTTCTCCGCGGTGGTGGCCCTGGCCCGCTCGAAGTCGAACCCGTAGTAGTCGAGCACTCTCGTGGAGTTGGGAGGTGTCGAGATTGCTGCCCCTACTTCGCTCTTGAACTGAGACCTTTCATATATCTTCCAAGGTTTTAGTGATTTCTTAATGAAGGAGGTAAGGCTTAGCCTCAAAGGCTTACCTCGACATCGTGGCCACTCTCCAGTAGGGTGATGGCGGCCATCAACCCTCCAATTCCCGCTCCAATGATGCCAATCTGAAGCCTCTCGCTCTTTTCTGTCGGGTGGATGGCCTTTCGAGGCGGAAGCCTCCATCGTTCATCTCGCGTATTGCAATAAGACGTCATGCTGGTGAAAGGTACGTGTACTTTTGGCGGGTATGAGTAACTCAAGAACCCACACACGAGGATTTCCTTGGGAGATGGGGTAGTTCATAGAAAGCTTGACCTGGAGCTTATCAAGGAGTTATAATCACTAAGAAATTCTCGAAGGATTATAACGTTGACACGTTGACGTAAGAATGTTGCTTACCTTCAACTAGGAGGGGTCATCCGGAGGTGGAGAGCCGAGCCGGCGATCTTAGCACGGAGGCTAGTTAGCTGGTTCGGCTCAGCTGCACCACCTTCCGCAGATGCCGTTAGCGTCACTTTGCATAACTGATCCGATATGTATGAAATTCGGTGAAGTGGTGGAGAAGTAGCGACAGAGGGATGAAGGTGCTGCGCGTTTCGTTTAAGCCGCTGCTCAACGAGTGGATTGATGAGCAGCCCCAAGGTTGTATCGCGTGTCTCTCATTCAACTCGATTGTGAGGGGGGATGCCGTCAACCACAATAACAATGTCTCCCATTTTGGCTTCTATGATATGCTTCCCGGATGGGTCGTTCATGACGCTGATCAGTAAAAGTATACATCAACTTGTTCCAGAACGCGACACAAGGAACAGAAGCATTCCAAGGAGAAGCGGTCTAGGAGGAAGAGGCATAGGTGGGAATGTACACGTAGTTCTCACATAAATAGTCAAACTGTGCCCAGAGAGCTGTTGCTCACAAGGCAAAATCTTGGACTCAGAATCGGCTGGTGGAGTGAAGCCGATCGGTGTCCCACCCACGGTAGTCTGCTGAGTTGCCAACTGCCGCCTTCAGCTAAGAGACGAGAAGGAGGTATCGATACGGACTTCCTGCTGAAAGACGCCACACCTCATCAACAAATGCAAGTTGCTCTTTCTCCTTTGCCTTCTTGCTCCCCCGGCGACATCTCATGGACCGGACGCCTTCCCAAGACCATCCAACAAGTAACAAACCTCCTCAACACCGCCCGGCATTCTCAAGCCTTTCCAATTTCCCTCAATAATCCTCCGCGATAGCCTCATCACACCCGCAATGTCCTCGAGCGCCACATTATCCTCTTCCGTTCCGGTACCACGCAGCACAAGGCGAACGTTCCTGTTCAAAACCTGATACTCTGGCACATCCTCCTCTCCGTCCAGCACCAACACAGCAGCCGCGCCAATACCACATCTCGGCACCGGACGATACTGCTCTATCGCTGCTTTCTCCCGCAAAGAAATATTCCTCCCCGCTCGCCAAAGGAGAACAGTAGCATCCCGAAGAGCAACGCAATAGACCCCACTCAACGTTCCAGGCTCAAGCTGCCTCGCCGTACGAAGAACCTTACCCGCTCTCCAAACCGCGCTCTGGTCCTCCGGGCTTTCCTCAACTCCATTCATCAATCCCTTGCCGTGAAAATGTTGCGACAGTGGGAGTGATAAACTAGTACCACGAAACTCATCCCCGTCGAGCGACGTCGAGATATACATATGAAGAACTTCATACATCATCTCCGCACCAGGAAGCACCGCCCACCCCGTCGCTCGTAAAGAAGAATGAAACAGTTTGAGAATCGAACCCAGCTCCATCCGCCGCGAGGATAAAATCATGTCGCTCCATTTTCCGTGGCCGCTGATAGCCTTCAGCTGGCGACATTCTTCGACAAGCACCCAGAGACCAGCATAGAAACCTAGAGTGGCGAAAGTCTTGTCCACCTTACTGTGGTTATGGGATCTAGCGACCAGCGTCGGATCACCCATCAAGTCCTTCAAAGACAGTGACGGCGATGGCGAGGAGGAGACAGAAGAAGAGGAAGGAGGTCTCGTTGCCCCCGGCATCAACCGTACCATCTCCTCCCTCCACTTCGCCGCCGACTCAGCCCTCCACAACCCTTCCGGCGCAGGGAGCGAAAGCCTCATGTCTCCGTATCTCGCCATCCCCCTAATCCCATGCACTATCCCGACATGGCTATCCATGATGTACGTAGCATACACCAACCTCCTTCTTCCTTCACGGACAGACCACCTCCGCCAGACATCCTCAAGAGCCCCTTCATCCAGATCACAAAGATTCTGGAGTTGAAAGAGGGCCTGATCAGTCTCCATAGCCCCTTGGGTATGCCCTCCGTTCTTCATCATCACCTGCATACATCCAGAACAGGCTTCCGCGAATGCAACCTTGCGCTGATCACCACTGAAGAAGGCGACGTGCTGCTGCAGGAAGAAGGCCTGGGATAGACTGATGTCGCAGAGGTTCGCGTTGTTTTTCTCCCACTATCAATCTCATTAGTGAGTGAACAACGACAGGAAGAGCATATGTTTATCCCTCCTCTAAGATGAACAGAGACACAGGAGAAGGCTGAGGAAGACACTCACACACCGAAAAGAAGAAACCCTCACGACATCCTGCATTGCGTAACCGAAACTCCTTGCCACAACCGAACCAGTCCTGATGGCGCCAACGGCAATCAACGCACCCAACAATTCCGGTCTCTGCTGATCAAGACGTAGTGTAGGGAAGTGTACCACGTCGATGATCCCGTACTTCGCTGTCGCCGCCGAGGAACAATGTACTGATGATGCTCTCCCCCAGCAGTCGCGAGCATACACCTCCAAAAGCGCATCGAGCGCCTCCACCGACGGGAAAGCAGCCAGAACAGGTCCAGCGTTTGCACGGGATGTGTTGTCGAGGATCATACCGACAATAGCGTTCCGCGCCACTGGCGAGATGGATAAACCGACAACATCGCTGCCATTTCCAACACTGAAGCTACCGAAGCAAGGCGTCTTTGATGTCCAGGATGTTCTCCCTGCCTTCAAACTCTCCTCGTCCGCCGCGAGGTGCGGTCTTTCCATTTCGCTGTTCTCATCACTCGACGGCTCCCAAGATCCAGTCCTATGGCTTTCCGGCGTCATGGGTGGCGATATGGACATACCGGTCTCGCCGTTCTGCTCTTGCTCCAGCTCCTTCTCCTGTGCCTGCCTCGACCTATCAGATGCGATGGCATCCAGCCCCTCCAGCCCAGCCGCATCGAACCGAGTCTGCAGGTACGACAAATCCGACATCGCGATGTTCCACTCCACGCCAAAGGGGAAGTCATCCATCGTCATCATCGCCGGCGCCGTCTCGTCGAGTGTCTCTTGGTTATTTAGCCGCGTTTGCGTGTAACTTTCCGGTCCAGCCTGGGCCTCGTCCAAAAAATCAGAACCAGAACCAGAACCAAGGCCACCAACGCAATTCTCCCCCTCAACCTCACATAAACCTCCTCGTCCAACACACCTCGCACAAGGCTTTCTCTCAGAACACTTTACCTTGGCAGCTTTGCATCCCTTACACGCCGATCTAACCCTCTCGCCCCCATCAACCTCCCTCGACAACTCATCAGCCCCGTTCCTCTCCCCTTCCACAACAATCAACGCCGTCTCAGACTCAGACCGACTACCACCGCCATCATGAGTGTTTGTCTCATGCCTCCTCAAAACATCCAATCTGCCAAAACCCTTCCCGCAGACCCTACACGTATACGGCCTCTGCTTAGTATGCACAGATCTGACATGGCGCGCAAGATGCTCCGTACGATGATAGCGGCGTCGACATCTGGAACACTGGTAGAGAGCCTGTTCCTCACCCCCTACTTCCCTGCCAGTTATCATCGTTTATCTTCTTCGAAATCGGCAAGGAAAATGGTCCAGTCTAGTTGGGATATAGACCCCTGTCGTTGGTTGATTGACGGAGACCAAGGTTCGCAAACGTGAAAGTTTATGAGAATGCCAAGAATAAGCTTATTCGTCGTCGTCAAAAAGCAAAAAGTCAAGACGAACCACGAAGCTCAGGGATCCTTCACTTCACGGGTGGCACGCACAGGTTCATCAGCTCAACGCAAGTCGGCGAAACAACCGGCCCCAACCACCGACCACCAACGGACTTATTTCCCCAGGCTCGGCCATCGGCTACCCTCAAACTCCGTGGTCCGTCTATTTCGGACCCGATCCGCAGCCCATACAGCGGGACTCGTCGCATACAGCTGACAAGACGCCCACATTGAGTGATTTACACGCAACAATGCAAGCGACAGCGTCCGAGGCGATGTTACAGCGGGAAGCACACCCGTAGATCTACACCCTACTAGTCCGGAATTCCACAAAACCTATTTCGATCAAACGGGTCACTTGCACGATTGCACCGCAGCCCATGCAAGAACGGCGTGAATGGATAGCGGACGTTGAATTTTGCGCAATATGTTCCATTGATGCAGAGTACCCTACCGGGTACGGGTATCCTTATTTCTCAAAGCAAAGAGAAACCTAGTAAACATGTCGAGAGAACTTCTCGACCCCCTATTACATACACATGTAGACGCCCCGCCACACTATCTGCCTAACGCTTCCTACCAGACAACATTTCCTAGAACCTTGCCGATGACTTGCGTGGCCCCTTCCCCTTTGCGGCGGATCTCGCGGGCATCGAGCTCGACGGAACGGATCTACCCGCAGTCGCCGTCTTGGTCGTGCCTCTCGCTGCCGGCACACTCTTCGTCCGCGGGTTGTTCTTGGGGGGCTTGCTTTTCTGCACCCAGCCGGATCCATGCGGAAGACTACTGCTGTTGTTTTCCTCATAGTCCTCGTCAACATCGTCTTCCGCGTAATTTTCCTCCAGCGGCGAGCTAGGCGGGCTCGAGGATAATGTAACTACCTGCGATCCAGGAGGAACCACAAATGGAGAGGCTGTGCGGACCCGCTCACGTAGTCGACGGGGCTTGATGTCCTCCACCTCGACGAGTGATGAGGGCACTGACTTAGTCGGCTTGAGATCTGGCAAGTCTGGTGACTTAGAGAGAGTCACTCCCTCTGGCTGGCTCGATTTGGGGAACAGTTTCTTCCGTGCTTTCCCAAGTTCATGGGGCGACTCATATTCTTCTACCTCATTTTCACCGTCTTCATTAGCCTCGTCGATTTGGCGCATGGCGGCTTCGTATTCTTCATCGCGAGAAACAATGGACTTCCGTGACTCTGCCACCGACAATACCTGGGACCTGGATGGGCTCTGTGTGGTCTTCTGCGAATTTCGCTGCGAGGCCGTTTTGAACAGGCTCTCCAGTGACGGAAGAGAAGACTTCTCGCCCGAGTTCGGCTCAGGTGTGTCATTACCTCTGGTTGGCGTGCTGACCTGGGCTCTCGGAGTCGATGCGTCCACAGAAGGGGACCCATGACCAGCGTCGCTCATCAGCTGGGTGTCGTCGTCTCCCATATGAAAGCTAAAGTCATCCGGGTCGAGTTGCCGACCACTGCGAATGCTACTCACAGATGACGGCGGCGGAATGACCTCTTCAGCGGCAAGTTTAGTAGCCGCATCTCCACTATTATCCGGCGCTGGCGCAACGTTTTCCGCAACGCTGTCTTGGGACAGCGGGGACTTTGAAATGACTCGGGGTGTATTGGCAGCTTGCAGCTGGTCGAGCAACTGGCGGGATGGGCTGCTTGTTTTGTGACGAATGACTGACGGTGACGCATCTTTGCGAAGGCCTGCTTCTTCGATCATGATGCTGATCTCATGACGACGATCCGATGAGATGGAGAGGGCATTGGCATTGGAGTTCTGAGAGTCGTCGTCTGTTGTCGGCACTGTACTATTGTTTTTCGATTGGCCTTTGGCTCGGGGGGTGGGCACGTCGCCTTCGTTCATACTGTCGTCACTACCATTCAAGTGTGTATCGAGTTGAATAGACTCATCGCCGTCCGCGGATGCATCAAGACGGGGGTCACTACCCACGACGACTTGAGGCTGTTGTTCGTCCGTATTAGCCCTGGCTCGACTTCCCTTTGCATCGACTTTTGACTGACTTCCAACTTCACCCACCTCGGACTGACCGGAAATTTCTCCATCAACCTGAGACGGCTGGCTTTGGCCGTCGTATATGGTTTCGTGAATGACGCTGTCTGTAGGGCCACTTTCGCCCTCCGAGGCACCGGATTTTTCGTTTCTGCCCTGTTTTGTGTCATCTTCCAGAGGAAACTGTACAATCTTAGGCTCGATCAGTTCTAGATAATTCACGCGTCGATGTCCTTCTTCGAGTTCGTTTTCTGCATCCTCATCATCCTCGTCATCATCGGGGGCTTCAAAGCGATCGTAAACTCTCTCCCCAGTCTCTTCATCGTAGGTCTTCTCGGTCCGATCGACGCCTCGATCACGATGAGCCAGTATGAATTCAAGATCGGATGCGTCCTCATCATAGATCCTGACGAGAACGCCGGTCAAGCTCACCACTTGGGGTTGCCAGTTGGTTTGTGATGACAAGACCAGTTGCTTCCAAGTGACAACCATGCCTAGTTTGGCTTCTCCTGGGCGAAGGTCCGGAAGAGTGGACAGATCGGATGGAAGTGAAGGGAGATCGTCAATATCCGTCGCCTGGCTTTCCTCACCTGGTATCTTGGTTGCTGGTGGATCGTCAGACGGATCGTCATAGTTAAGTGTCATGTCTCCCTCTTGAGCAGACTCAACCGCGTCGGAGAAGGTCACACCAAAACTGTCATCGGTTACGCGACGCTTCTTCGACGATTGAGAGTCGGCATTTTCTTGATATTGAGCTTGATCGCGCTGTACGCGCTTACGCTTGCCCCCGCGCTTATTCTTCGAACCGAACCATTCTTCCACCTGCTGTTGGGGGTCCCAGCGCTGGACAAAAGGGAAGGGCGGTTCGGAAAGTTCGACCCCGTCGTGGCAGCATTCTACGGCTCGGTAAGCGATTTTCTCGCGCCATGCTTCGGGATCTTCCTGTACCGATACTTGGGTCTGTGCGGATTCGCTAGGCTGAGAAGCCCCTTCTGACAGACGAGCGTTGGTGTGAGGCCGGACACCCTTCATCAAATCTTGACGAATCTTGTCTTCGTCAGCCTTGTTCTTCGGGTTCTTGAGCCCCAAAGATCCCATGAGCATGCGGCGGGCAGCTCCAACATTGGGCTTCATGCGCCGCTGAGAGACAGCTTCTTGCGCGACAGGGCTCTGTGAAGCCTCCATCATGTCGGCATCAGCAGTTGATGTTTCAACATCTTGAGGTGCCGAGTCGGGTATCTGAAGGGACTTCTCTTGGCTAGTCTCAGCCGGGCCGTCGGATGCAATAGCGTTCAGTAAGGCTTGCTTTCTTGCCAAGAATACTGCCTGCATCTCAGACATCTCCGCTGGGGAGAACTCTTCGCTATTCTGAGTCGACGGGGACCTCTTCTGGCCGGCCATTTTCTTGGCAAGTTTGCGCCTCGCATTTCTTTTTTGCGTCTTGCTCAATCCCTGACCGGGAGGCACATTGGGCTGATCTTGCTTTGTCTGGGTTGCGGCGACTGGTGCTGCTTGTTGCAGCTCCAGGGTTTCGTTGGATTCAAAACGAATCCGTTGGGTAGAGAGGGTCTTGCTGGGAAGCTCCTCAGGTTCGGAATCCGAGCTAGAATCTTCGCTGCTGCTGTCGTCTGAAGATGAATCTGACGACGAATCGGATGAGACCTCGACGATCGCGGCCTGTTTTGCGGACAACCGGTCTTTTGCAGATGCCACACTTGACTCATCGCTGGATGAATTGTCGGAGCTCGATTCGTCGTCTGAGCTCGAGGCTTCTTCGTCGGCCGAGTCTGAATTGTCTTCATCCGCAATAGGCCCCCCGCCTCCCGCTTGACTTGATTCGCTGTCGGAATCGTCATCGGAAGAAGAGGCAACTGTATCATTTTCGGAAGCGTTGCCCATCTCCTCATCAGACTCAGATGTTGCGCCGTCGGAACCTGATTCGGAGTCCGAAGTTGAGATTTCGTCACTGCCAATCGAAGCACGATCGGCGTATGCATTATGATTCATGGTCTCTGAAGCTTCATCGCTATCCTCATCCTCTTCCTCCTCTTCATCCTGGTCATGGGATGTGGCGTGAGAGGATCGAGCAAGTGGGCTCGATTCCCGGAGAACGAGCTCACGCCCCGTGTTCGAGTTCGCGTGTCGGATTGGACTGCTGGACAGACTCCTCGCCTGATGGTCCAAAGTCTGCTGGAGGTTGAGACGGGATTCGAATGTCTTGTTCAGTTTGCGATATACTCTAGCGAAGTTCGCGCCGTATCTCAAAAGCGCCCTTTCGATCGTCGAGACCTGAGCGCTAGGGAACGCGGCTCTCAGTGCAGCAATCTTGTCGAGCGTGTCTAAGTTTAGCTGGAACCTATTTGACCTTCCTCCAGATCTGACTAGCGCATTGCTCGCTGACGGTACTGGAGAGTCATCAGACGTCTCCAACGAGTGCCTGCTGCTAGCGGTTCCACTGGATGCTCTCCTGTCTCTAATGTTTCGCAGCTCTTCGAGAATATCGCCTTCTCGAACGGCGGCATTGTCTTCTCGAAGCATACGAAGCTCATCCTGAATATCATCATTATCCGAGTCCAGGCCCTCATCGTCATCGTCGGCGGCGGCAGGCTCAAAGTCGTCCTCGTCTGTTTCAGAGTCGCTGCCTACATCTGCATCGTAGAACCGCGTGCGGAGCTGGACGCTCGAGGGATCCTCCTGTGCTCTTGTGGATTCGTACTCCAGCATCGGCCGCTCTGCCTCGGCCTCAGAAGGGGAGTCTTCATCTTCGCTGATGTATGTGATTCGAGCCTTCTTTCTCGGGGGAAGACTGACAGTAGGGCGGTCTCGAGGGGCTCTGAGCCAGGGGCGCCCGAAGGCGAGGCCGTCGACAAGGTGCTTCCCGTCGGCGGAAATCTGGTGTCGCCCGCTGAGTCGCCGTCTTTTCAGGTCGCCGGTAAGGAGGGGGCGAATACTAGTAAGTGTTAGCTATCGAAAGGCACTTGGGAGTCGATAAATCCGTGAACCTACATGACTTGATCATCGTCCTTAAGCACCTTGGAGACAAGGTGATAGTGGACGCATTCGAAGCCGTCGCCAGAAGCATCCTTAAGCTCAACGGCGTAGTCCTCCAGGCCCCATTCGCCGCTCTCGAGGGGAACGACATCGTTGACCAGGGCGAGGAGCTTCGAGATGGTGAGGTCATCGTTGGCGGTGACGTTCCAGAGAAGCTTGACATCGGGCACGGCATGGCGCCGAACCACAAGGCGCAGACGCAAGTCCTTCTCCATCTTCGCCGAGTCGATTGATATCCTGCGCTACGTCTGATCTATTCCATGGAGGGTAGAGCTCGCCGACTGCGTTGTAATGTGATGGGAGTCGATGAAGAAAATGAATGTGGAATATTACTAAAGGGTGATGCTGGCAAGAAGAAGGGTCGGACGGTGAGAAAGGGACCTCAATCAGAGAGCTCTGTAAAGAAGGCAACCGCCCAGGATTGAAAGGGCCTTCTAGGTTGAGTTGACGCGCATGGGGAAAGAGAGCTCCAGACCGCGACTGACGCAAAATTCTGGAAGGTGGGGCCGGGCCGTTGCGGCGGCTCCAGGGGCGTGTGGAGCCCAAGCTACGGGATGTCTTAGTCAGCAGCCCTCTCACCTCTCCAGGCTCCCGACCTCATTCATTCACTCACTCACCTTGCTTAATTCAGCCCGAATGATCACCACCACCACCATCCGTGCATGCAGATAGGTAACCCCACTTGGCCGAAAATCTTCCCTGACCAAAGTCTGTTGGTAAGAACAGCAAAAAGCGAAGATGCGGCCAGTGTGGATTGAACACACGACCTTCAGATTGATTGAATGAAGTTTTCCAAGCCCTCTTTCGAGTGACCCGCTTCAGTCTGACGCTCTCCCAACTGAGCTATGTCCGCCGTTCATCTTCGGGGGTGGGTCTGGTCTCTGGGTCTACTTGATTCCACTGGCGAGCCATGTCACTACCACGCACCGCTGGTACTGAGAGTTCTGATGAAGAGACTGAAATAAGTAAACCAAGGTTCTCTTAAACTTTCTCCAGTCTGTTGAGAGGTATACTATATGGGGCATATAGAAATCAATATCTTAAGGACATAAGTATCAAGAGAGAGACAGTGGGACTTCGCGGGAGCAGCTGGTTGTTGACTTTATCAAAAAGAGTTCACCACCGGTGTGGCTACATCTCTTGGCGGTTATCGTAGTGCTCATGCTGGAATCGTATGCGGACTCGAACTCGTAGCCAGTCGAATAGGCTGAAGGGGTAATCGATTGTTGAACCATTCCACAACCCAGCCATTTTGCCCTGACCCCCCGACCTAGAGGGGCGCCTGCTGTTGCTGATGATAGGAATGGGATTGAGGGGGTATATAGACTTTGTTTGTGGCATATTGTGTAGACATAGGTGACGACCATCAGATGATTCACTGTAGCTAGGTAGAGTGAGACGCAGGCTGTCCAGACAGGCAATCATGCACTCGCCCTAACGATTTGAGGAAGGTACCACCTGCCAATATGTGAAAAACAACGCGAGCGGTTTGAGACTCGCAGTGTGTGGAATGACTAGAACCTCACCTATGTTGCGCTGTCGACTTGCACTGCTTATAGCGGCATGCTGCTCGCATAACGGTAGAAGCTTCTTGGTAATAATAATGCCTATCAAATACAACATGGTATCGTGAAGTGATTGAAATTCCAATAATTGCTTTACAACACAATCATGTTCCCGAGAATGAAACCAAGGGTGAGAATACGGAGTCCAGGATTGGACATCAGTCTGCGTATAATATGTGGTCAGGCTTACACCAAGCTATAACGCTCCACACGGACACCCCGTGACTTCAGGGCGTCCACCGTCAATCTTGGGTCCGAGTTGATCACTTCCCTCGTCTTCCGACTGCGATATCGAGCAAAGTTCCACGGGTCATTGCCCGTCCTTACAGCCTCAAGCCTCTCCCAGTCTGCCGGGTCTTCGCCGAGTCTCGGGTCCTCCTTTGTCGTCTTCTCCGCGGTTGTTGAGAAGAAATGCATAGAGTCAAAGAACCCTGACTCCCTGGCCATACGTACCCTCCAACCCTCTGGTAAGGGACCGAGCAGTGCCTCTGTATCCATTAGGCCATGAGTGTACGTCGCTCCTACGACCCTGTACCGTTGGTCCTCTGAACTTGACGCCGGATCCGGTCGTATAAGCAACGGCGATGGACAACCCAGCAGGACTACAAGCTTGTCTCCAATCTCTGGCCGTGCATGAGATGTACCCATGTATCCCGTGTCCGTCTTGATGAAGTACCGGTGCCGCACGCGGATGAAGTTGAGCGACTCATGGGAGACTGCATCGCCTTTGGCATTGATGAACTCCTTGCCGTACAGGTCTGCCGCTTCGGGTACCGTGAGAAGACTGTTGCACTGCGGCCACCTCTCAATCATGTATCCCAACCCGAGAAGAGTGACGAAGGCGTCTATGGCTCTCTCGTTTGTCGGTGCGTATCGCTCTGTTGAGAGTGCTTCTGCTTCCCAGGTTTTCACGGCGGCGAGAAGACCGTCGGAGTCAGGGGGTGACTTTTGACCTACGAACGATACGGTACCGCAGTAGACTCCTGCGGCATCCATGGTTTTGTCGTCATTTATGCCATTTCCGGACTTGAAGCTGACTTCTGCCGCTGAAGCTCCGGCTGCGTAAAAGATATCGGCATACGGAAGCCGTACTGCTCTATCGACGGGGACGGACCAATCTGGAATCCAGGTAGGCCCATCAATTTCGCGAGCGTCGATGTTGCAACGGTCAAGGAAGTCCAGCCTCTCCAGACACTCGAGATATGCCTTACAGAACTGGCCATACACCTTCTCAACTGGCAGGGAATAGTCCGGGGTGATACGCTCCCTGATCGCCGCCGGAGCAGCCCCCAATGCTCCGTAGATCTTATCTCGGGGATTCGCGCACCCCTTCCAGTTGAGAGTCTGCAGCTCTCGAAAGAACGGCTGGTTGGAGAATGGCAGCATCACCTCGACAGCGTCAAGAATCAGCCCGCGCACCTCGTTGCTCGGAAGGAACTTCTTGTCGCTGGCACAAAAGATTGCGCGACGGAACAGAGAGAGCGAGATGCTGTCGGGGCCGCAGAGCATGAAAGAGCGCTCATCAGCTAGACGAACCTCTTGCCATACCCAAAGACGCTCGAACCAGGAACGCTGCAACAGGTTCGTGATAGACCGCCAGGTCTGCTCGTCGTATGGAAGCGGCACCGAAGCGCGAGCCAGCTCCGGGTTACTGCAACCGGGCGGATTCGCCCTCCACGCCCCGCGCTCGGTGTAGACGGCCTGCTCGCCGAGATGCCGCAGAGCAGCCATGGCGATCTTGCTGTCCTCCCTCTCCGGCCCCAGCCAGACAACGACGTGACTTGCACGGCGGTAGATGTCGCACATGATGTGGACCTGCCTATTGCGCTCCTCGAGATCGGTCTGATTGATGCACAGCGCGTCGATCCACATGCGCCTTGGAATATCGCGGTATCGCAGGTGACGAAGGGCCGCGGCGAGGTTCGGCCTGATGCTGAGGCTCGACGAGGCCGCGCCCGTGGACGGGGCTGTTGGTTCTAGGACGAGAGCATCTTCTTCGCTGCCTTCAGGGGCCCAGACGTACGATAGACCTTCATACTCGAGCTTGTTGTCGTCGAAGCTCACGTTTGGGTCGACGCCCGTCACGGGGTGCAGCCAGGATGTCTCGTACGGCTCTTCTGGTTTGTAATCCTTGATGCGCTCGAATATGAAGCGACCATCGAGACAGACCCGGACGATCCAGTCTGACGGAAGGGTCTTTTGGATCTCATCGCGACTTGGGGGCAATCTGATTGCGGAAGGCCGCCGCGGTGCTAGAGCGACATGATGAAACTTGATGCGGATTCTCTCTTGGAAAGTACCGGGCAGAAGCTCGACTACGCGGATTTCCTTTGCGGTCCAGTCAAGGTCTCGATACTGGTATCTTGGTTTATCAACTGGACTCTCCATCTTGAAAGAATTCGGACAAGGTCTGGCCGGTGGAATTGCGTGATCAAGAAAAGACCCGAGAGCTTAGGCGGCAGCAAGGAGAAATAGTTGATCGCTTGGCTGGCCTCAAGCAGCACAGAGTATTGTATGCGGCATGCTGTGATCAATCACGACAACGAGGCAGGCTGCCCTTCAGTAAAGAGGGGGTAGATACACTTTGCATGCCCTCTCATGCAGCTAGCAGCGATCCTTCGCAGCCTGCATATCACCACCTCAATTCGAGATGGTTTGGCCAATGGATGACTTCCCCCAAAGTCTTGTTTTGGTAACTAAGAAATCAGTCAACTGCACAACGTTGGGCTGGAGCATTCTAGCGCACCATGCATCGTTCGGTAGCGACTGCTGCAGTAAGCACTATGCACTGATGCAGCCACAACAGTTGGGCACAAGGCAGGCTTCAGTCACCGGATCAAAGTCTCCAGCGAGATGTGTGCATTGGCGGCCTCTAAAGACACTGCGAATCTCTACTAAGACCTATAGCCTCAACTGTTGGTTATCATTGACGAACAACTACTGGAAACCCATTCTTCTACTCCAGAAGACCTGTCTTCGTGTAAGTTGAGACTGCCCAGACCACGTATTTGTCTGCCTGTTGGGTGGTTGGTCACATGCAATGGCGCCGAATCTGACGCCCGTTTACATTCGTTTTCAAAATAGAAAAAGTTATCGATGCCTTCGTGTCTCTTCGATCCTTTTCCCAGACAGTCGAAACTGCCTGAGGTGCGGGCTCCCTCTTTTGTCGAATTTGTTATTCGGCCCTCCAAGCAACAAGCTACCGAGACATGATCGGATCCGCGTTCTCAAACCATGATGCCTCACGCGGGGGATGACTTACACCAACGCAAGCCATGTCACCTCGGGCGACGCAGAAAAGCCTGGCAAAGAGATCACGAGAACGAGAAGCGTATTCTCAATACGCGCATGGTCAAGCTATCAATTTCCATTTCACCAGTCTCCATAGTGCCGATCTAAGACAAGCATTCACAGGAGCGGGCTCGTTATTCTACCCACAGAACCCTGAAGCTAGGCTAGTAGCCAGCCCGCCGCCAAATGCGGGCCGAAGATGAGATTTCAACAACTACACAAGTTGGAGACAGTAATGAGTGATACAGTGCACCGTCCTCGACAGCTTCATTCTCGTCTTCTGAATGAGGCTAAAAAGGGGAGGCTAGTGCCGGCGGGGCAGTTCCGAGGGTTCTTAAGCCAAGCGGAAGTAGCGGCCTGGATGGAGCTTCGTGTCATGCCAGTGCAGCATGCGTTTTTCGCAACCGTAAAGCCGGAAGCCCGGTTGCCGGCAGGTTATGGCACTGAACGGCCCCACAAGTACGGAGCACTCAGCACGGATAGAATGTATCGTATTACCTGAAAGTAAGTTTAATTGCCAACTCCTGTATGTTGTGGAACAGACCCAGATCCAGCTACTGTATATGATAACTTGCGATGGAACTTCGGAACATGCCCGCGCTGAGCAGATTTGCACCAGACGGATTGGTCTTCGGCGTTCTGAGCCTCCTGCTGAGAATGGAGTCAGTTGCGGCTCATTGCTATCTGTAGAAATTGAAGAGTATTCAGACGATCTTCCAGCAACACGTCTTTCAAGTTGGATCAGACCACCAATCGCAATCTTTCGTCCTGAAGCGCTCAGCCCTAGCCTAAGGCTTTTCACACTGAGAGCCCTAACCTTGGCTTTCTTGGGCTGATTACCGCGTACTTGCAAGCATTTTGACTCTGGGCTGGTCCGCATCACTCAAAATTAGCCCTGACTCGTTACCGGGCCGCCTAACAAGGGCTCAGCGTCCAGCGGGAGTCAGGGCTTCGATTTCAGGGGCCTGTGTCATGGTCTACCTATCGTACGGAGTACAGGGGCACTCCACTGTACCTCCAGGAGAATGAGTTAGCTGAGCAGCCCATCCGTACGGGCACGGGGGTCATAGTCAGCGCTGGCACATAAAGTCAATGAGTTTGCAGTACAAGCGGGCAATGACTACTGGAGCAGTAATCGACAAGATTGTTACAATTTTCATGGCGTACTTTTCTACCCAATTCCGGCAATGCTTTCCACTAGGATTGTAATGCATTTGTATCTAAAGTTTAAATTCCACTTTTCAACCCTAGTTCACCTCCAAACGAGGTCCTCGTACAAGGTAAGAGGCAATTCCCTGTAGCCGAGCATGTGGTCTACATTGAGGACCCATGAGACTTACATATAGTAGATTAACCTTTCACACACCTGCGATAAATGACTTTAACGTTGTATGCTCAACTGACGTCCACGCCCATTGACAAGTCCCATGCATCAGTCAAGGGTGTACGACTGCGATCTTTCGGCGGGAGTTTGCCGTAATAGCCGATATCGCCGTCACGATCTCTGTTCATACGGTTGCGTACGTGGCAGAGGAAGAGATTGGGATACCAGTGTAATACTTCCGGAGCTCGCGGGGTCCTCTTGTATCCGAGTTAACCGCCTCCCCCCCCCCCCCCCTTCTCGGGTGATATTATAGCCGCAAAATTCAATGATTCGTGCGCTCGACTAGGTCTACTGTTGCAATATGCAAAAGTGAATTTGGTTGGGTGAGAATAGCCTGAGAAGCCATCATTAATCTAGGCTCCTTGCTGGGCCCATCAGCGAGCCTTCATGTCCTTGGCGTCAAGGAGTTGACGACAGTCAAGCGACATAAGTATGTTTGATCAATATTCAGGTATTTGCCCCCACGGAAAAACTACAAGAAGGCGCAGGCTCCAGTATCAACATTAGAGATGTCCATCGCCCAAGCAGCTTTCCATGCCACTTCGCTAGAGACAACTTTTTCAAACCAAAGGTGAGCAGCGCCGATGGTGCCTCAAATTTGCCGGGTCCATGAAGCTGATCGTATGATACCAGCAACAACTAGCCCGCAATGAAGTTCACTGCCGCCATCTGCCTTGTTGCAGGCTATGTCAGCCTCGCTGCTGCTGCCGGTTGCCAGGTCGAGCTCCTTAACATTAACCAGGCAGTTGTTGGCACTGGTTGCGTGCAAATGAACTACTACGCCAACATCTACGACTCCACCAGACGCGCAGGCTACACTGTCAACGCTAACAGCAACTGCGGCCTTAGCTTCGGCAACATTCAAGTTATCCCCGATGGGTACTCCTTGCGTCAAGCAGGCTACTGTTAAATGGAGAGGCGTCGGCATCAATCTCGATGATTCCTATGGAGAAGGTTCTTGGGTATTATATAATAAAGACATCAATTCTAGTAAAGCATTGTTTCGTTGTATGCAATCCTATCAATCTATAGTTTATTGGCTTATCGTTGTCATTAACTGATGATGTCAAGATCGCTTTGCTGGCCATCAAGTTGACGGAACGAGTGCACATAGCACAACGGTTCCTACTAGCCTTCACTATTAATTGCCATAGAATAGAGATCCCCGAAGGAATAATCGACGCTGTAGAGTTAAGTCCTGTCCTCTGCTTTCTTATCCGATCTTGCCGACGCTACTAGTAACATAATATTACGTAATAAGGATAGTAATCGTACCTCACAAAGTGCCCGTCACGTGCTAAATCACGTATCTATCTTAAATATCGTATATATAGACCTTTTCCTTTTATCTATTTCTATTTTAATAATTAAACTATTTTTATTATACTCTATATACCTATTACTACGTATTATAACTTATAATAATTATAAACCTAGCTCTTAATTAAAACCCTATATTATAATAACGTATTTATTAATATAATTCTTACGATTTTTTTAAAATAATTAACTTATTTATACTTACTTTAGCCTAAGCTAAATTAATAAGCTATAATAGTTAAATTAAATAGTTTAACGTACTTTATATTATAAATAAGGGCGTTAGGGTTTAAAAATACGTCGACTTAAACGCTCTAAATTCTAATATATTCCTTAACCCCTTTATAATACTTATTTTACCCTTAGAATTTAAATAATTAGTTATAACTTATAATAAAAAAGAATTATAAGCTTACTAAGCCCGTTATAAAGCGTTTAAAAACGACTAAAGAAACTAAGAAATCCTTTACTAATAGTTTTTAAATATAACTCTTAATACGAACTTTTTAACTTTTTTAAATATAAGTAACTTATAAAACTAAGCTAGGTTTCTTTTTATAAAACTAGTTATATTACTTATTTTACGTAAATAAATCTATCCCTATACTATATTTATAAAAATGATTTATATACTTAAGAGTATTTAAAAATAATAAGAGCTTAATATTAAATATAAATAACTTATAGTTTATAAACGTAATATTATTAATATATATATTAAAGTCCTCGCTTAGTAACTAATAAAATTAATTAATATTATATTATATAAATACGTATTTTAAAAAGCTATTAAGAACGGTACTAAGTTTAGTATATAACGAATCGTTAAATATTTAAAATAGGAATTTATACCCCCCGAATTAATAATAAAAAATACGGTTTAAAAGGAATATTAATAAGCCTTTAATAAAGCGAGGACTAGAATTAATTTTTAATATTAATATAAAAAGTAATAGTCTACTTATTTCTAAGCTAAAACGTATAATATTTTAAAAATTAGTAAAAAAATTACCGTACTTAACTTTTTAATTATAATTAAGTCTAAACTTAACCCTATATAGGGCTAATATATATATAAAACCTTTAGTAAATTAATAGTTTTTAAAACGTATATAAGGACCCTCGAGGAGATTATATATATATTTAGCTTAGTAACTTAGGATATATATACTAAACGACTTTTAAGTTAAAGAGGGGCTTATTTTACTTTTATTAAACGCTCTAACTTAATTAATAACGTAAATAATAAAAATAACGTTATATACTTTTATAATTACGTATACTTATAATACCCTATAGTATATTAAAAATTAAAATAAATATTTATAAACTAAAACGCTAGTAAATTATTAATACGAATACTAAGGAGCTATATAAAAAAAGTCCTCGCTATTATTAAATTAAATAAATAAAAATTACTTTATAATAAGTTTAAAAAAGCTAATTAGCTAAGGAACGATAGAACCCTTAAAAAATTTAGGTTTTTAAAAAGATTTTCTAACTAATTTATAATAAGCTTATTAATAAACTAAGACGAGGGCTACGTAGTTATTATATTTATAAAAAGTTAAGACTTAGAAATAAATATAATTTTTAGTACCCTTATAAATAGTGCTTATCCCCTTTTTTAAAATATAGTAATAAATAACTATAGAGTAATATATTTAATTAATAATAAAAGCTTATTTAAACCTAAGAGTTACGTATTATTAAGTAATAAAAACTATATTAAATTAAGAATTATTATACTACTTATTATTATACGTAATACTCGTATTATAAAGGGCGTTTTAAACGGACTTAAAAGAAAAGGAACTTACGATTTAAAGCTCTAAAACGTTACTTATATTAAGGGATTCTATATTAATATAGTTTTAAAAACTTTACTAAATAGAAACGTATTTTAGTATTATAATTTAGATTATATTTTATAATAAAGAACGCTTTATAAGAGTATTATTAAAAAGTAGCTTATTTAAAAAAATAATCTAGTCTTTTTTAAATATAAGCTCTTCTAATCCTATTTTTGTTTTATAAACCTTAAGTATATCTTATAAAACCTAGTTAGTATTATATTACTAATTAGCTATAGAAAATTCTATTACTTATATTAACGTACTTATAAAAAGTTTAATAGCGCGCTTTTTTAATACTTTAAAATAAGTTATTTCGGACCTAATACTTTTTATTAATTATTATATAAAACTTAAAGTATACGTATTAAACTTATATTATAAGTTAAGTATAAAGTATATATATTATTTAATATTAAAATAGTAGTTTTAAAAAGACTACCCTTAAAAAAAGCCTTATAGTTATAGTATTATATATACTAAGATCTTTTTTATTTCGAACTATTTCTTAATAAATAATAATATATATTTATAGTTTTTAACGAATATAATAAATAGCTTAGGGGGTTCTTTTTAAAAATTAAAATAAAAAAAGAAGTACTTTTTATATTATAAAGCCTTAAGGTAGCGATTTATTATTAAAATAGGACTTTAATTTACTTTTTTAAAAATAATAATAAGACCGCTCTCTTAATTATAAACGTTAAATACGTATATAAAACGTAATATAATAAGCTAAGAATGAGAATAGAACTTCTATTTTTATATATAAAAAAACCTATAAATAATACTAAAAAAGTAAGTTAATTTATAATTATTAAAGCTTATAAAATATACTTTTTTATAAACCTCCTTACGAATTTATAAAACGAAATAGTATTAATAATAATTTTTATTTATAATATTACTTTATAAGAGGCTAATAAAAGAGATTTACTTATTATAATAAAAATTAATTAGTAAAAGCGGTATTAATATTAATAATAAACGGGTTATTAAGTACGGGATTCTAAACTAGTTACCTCATATTTTAATAGCTTTTATATATATAGTTACTAAGTATACCCTTTTATAAGGATTATAAAAGGGGTATATATTAAAAAGAGTTTAAAGTACTTCCCCGCGGGTATATAAAATACTTAGTTAAATATATATTAAAAACGTATAATTTATATAAAATCTAAGTACTTATACTTAAGTAAGTATTTATTATAAAGAATATTAAGTTTAATAAAAAAGTCTTTTATAATCCTATATATAAAGAGTAAGCTATTATAAATAAATAAGTAAATTTAATAATTTAAAAAATATAAAAACTCTTTAATATTAATAATAAGTTAGTTCGAGTACTTAGGGAAATAAATTTAGATTTTAGAAATACTAATACTTAAAATAACTTTATAGTTAAGAATAGTATTATTATTAAATTTTTAATTATTTAGGACGCTAAGTAACTAATAAATATATTTTAGGGTATAATAAACAAGGCTAAAAAGGCTAATATAGTTTTATTATTATTATTAATTTTTAAAATAACCCCCTTATATAAGCTTAGGGGTAGGGGTAAAAAAAGTGATATAATAATTAAGTTATAAATAGCTCTACGTAGTTTATAGTCCTCTTTATAAGCGCTTATATATATTATAAAAGTTCTTAAGCTTTTAATTTTTAATAGCTCTTAATAAAACGCTAGAGTACGTAGTAAACGAAGTACTAATTATAAAAAAGTAATTCTTAATATTAAAGTTAATATTAATAAGGAACTTTTATAATAAACCTTTATTATTATATAAAAATAAAGCTTATAAAAACTACTTTATTAAGTACTAAGTAAAGCTTTATTAGGTTTTAGATATTTAAACCGGGCCCGTAGACCTCTATAACGCTTTAATAATAATATTTTTATAACGCTTTTATATTTAAATATAAGAAATAGTAATTATTATAACCGTTTTTAAAACTACTTTTTTTTTATTTTTATACTTAATTAGTAAAAGGCTATAAAAAATAATAATATAGAATATATAATACTTTATTAAGTAATAAAAAAAGTAATTTATAGGACCTATTTAGAGCGCTCTAAAGGAGTTTAAAAACTACGACTTATTAAAATTAATTTTTAAAGCTTATTAAAAAAGTTTAGTAATATTAAATATCTTTTATTATAATTATAAAAGCTATTTAAGAATATTATAAATATAAAAATAAAAAAGCTAAGGGATATTAGTATATAAAAAGAGGTTAATTATAATTTCAAATAAAGGATCCTATTTTTATTAAAATAAGTATATATTTATAAATACGACGTTAATAACGAGGTTAGCGAGGTAAAAGTACGTATATATATAAAGGGGGATATATAACTACTTAACCCTTTATAAAATATATACGCTTTAACGCTTATTATAAAGGCCTTTAGGCTTATAATAATAATAGCTACTTAATTCGACCTTAAAATAAACTAGTATAATATTATTAATATATTCCTTAACGCGCTTCTTAAGAATAATAAGCTAATAATTATTAAATTCCTAAAAGAATATAAGGTTATTAATAAAATAAGTAAGCTTTAACGCGCTCTATATAGCCTCTAAAACTTATTAATTTTTTAGTTTTAAACTTTTATCTTTATATTTTATAATATAAATATAATATATAGCTACGAGGAGATTTATATTTACTAAACTATAAATAAGAAAATAATACTAATATTTTATATTAATACTTTTATTATTTTATATTATTAAAATAATTAAAAAGTAGCTTAAGGAATCGTTAATAATATAAAAGAATATATTAATTTTAAAGAAAATAAACCGATTAATTACTTTTTTAGAGTACGGATTTTATAAAACTATATTATTTATAAAGTTTACCTTATTTACGATATATATATTAAGCGAGTTACTAAGCGCTTTAACTTTATAAATTTACTATATCTAGCTACCCTTTTTTTTTTAAAAAGAGTTTAAACTAAACGAGGGGTAAATAATAAAAAAGGAAATAAAGAGCTATTAAAAAAAGGTCGGGAGTATACTTTATATAGCTATTATAATTAAACTAAACGTTACTTTTACTTATTTATAATTATTATAGTTCTTAACTAACCTAAATATAACTTATATTAAAGTAATTAATCATTATATTTAATATCTCTATATAACGAGATATCTTACGCTCTATTATAGTAATATACTAAGTACGTAATTATTATTTTTAATTAAAAATATTAGTTTTATAAATAATAAAGTAATATAACGATTATCTTAAGGATATATAATATTCCTTTTTAATAATCTAATTTAATAAAAATTAGTACGCTAAGTAATAATTATAATATTAACTACTAAAGCTAAGCTTTTTTATTTTAAAAAAATTATAAAAAAAACTATAGCTCTAAAGCGCCTTTTTAAGGATATTACCCTTAATTTAGAAGAAATATAGTTAATTAACTATAATAATTAGTAAATAATTTAACTTATTATAAAAAAAAGAAAAAGAATAGTTATTTAACTTTGCTATATTAATATATAAAATATATAACTAAGATAAGAGTATACTAAAAGTAGCTTCGAAGTTATTTATATATTAATAAAAAATATATTAATAAATAAACTTATTAAAAACCTTTTACGAACTAAGTTTAAATATTTTTATATATTTCTTAACTTTTATAATACGTAAAAAGCTATTATAAATAGCTAAAATAATTAAAAATAATTAATTTAGGCTATACTTAGAAAAACTTAATATTTAAAAATAAATAATAAATAGAACTTAAAGTATAGCCCGGAGGTTTAAAATAAATAAAATAAAAACCTCTTATAACCCAAAGGCCTAAATTCTTAAAATAACTTTACTTTATAGGGTATATATATATAAAAATAAGACCTAGGCTTATGCTTATTATTTAAATTCTCAGTTTATAAAGTATATAATTATTAAAAGTATAGTATTATTAAGGAAGAGGGTTAGTATACGTATTAAAAAACGCGTTTTATATATTTTAAAATTTATAAAGCTAGGAGTAGTAGGGATAATAGGGGGTATAAGAGCTAAAATAATTATTAAGTTAATAACTTAGGGTATAAAAGCGAGTAGTATAATAAAAAGTTAATTATAAATAATTATAATAAATATAAAAGAGGACTAAGGGTACGCGTTAAAAAAGTCCTTTATATAGAAGCTAATATAGTTCTTATATATCCTCTAATTATTATATATTTAACGGACGATATTATAGAACTTAGTAATATTTTATTAAAATTTGTTTTTTATTTTTACCTTTACTAGTTACTCGGGCGATTCTCGATATCGATTATACAGTAGTAATATATAGTATTAATAAATACTCCTACTATCTTAATAAACTATCTTTTTTTAGATTTTCTACCTTTTTAACTTTCCCTCTTATAAAGTTTATAACTACGGATTATTAATAATAATATTAAGTACCTAACGCTACTACTTTATAAGCCTACGTACTTAGCTAAGTTAGCTACCTTTTTAAGTAATAATAGCTTATAATAGTAGTATTAGAGATGCCCTCGTTACCGTTATTAAATAATATTAACTTTATAATATTTACCCTAGTATTTTTAATTTTATTTATATATATATATATATTCGTTACCTCGTTTCTTTTATTAAAGTCGAAGATACTTCCCTCGCTATTTATTACTATTACGCTATTACTATTACTATTTAACTATTTACTTTAAGTATATTTTATTAAAATACTGAGACGTTATTAATAACTCGTCGACCCTTAGGGCTTTTTTAATAATTAGAAGTTATTTAATTTTATAAGTATTATACTAAACGACCCCGAGCTATAAAGAGACTACTTTAATAAATATTATATTAGTAATATTAACTTATAGAAAATAAATAAATATATTATAATAAGCGTTACCCTTATTAGCGCCTTTTTAATATAATAAAATATAAATAAGCTTAGACTTAATAATATAATTAGGAGCTTAAAAAGAGCGTAAGTAAGCGTATTAAATAAGAATATTAAAGAGAGGTCATTATTAAATAAAATAAAAAGAGAAAATAAGGGGTAGTATTTAGTTATTAAAAAAGCGATTAATATACTATAGTAGCGGGGTTATTAATATCTTAAGTTTAGTTAGTATTAATAGTTAGTAACGGCTACGGCCGGCTATAATTAGTTATAAAGTTTTGTTAAAGTACGTAATAAAGATACTCGATATTAACCCTAATAGACTAGCTTACTTATAAAAGCGAAAATGGCCCCTAATGAGGCAGACCGGACCCTAAAGGGATTTTATTAAAATTATAATTAGAAATACGCTTTTTAATAATAAAAAAGGATAATATATTTATAAAAAAAGGAGTATTATTTATAATAATTTTAATAAGGGCCTAGGCTATTAACTATAAAATAATTAGTATATTAATATACCCTTTAGCTAAATAGCTATTAAAATAGTATATATACTAACTATTACTTTTTATAAAATAATAATTACTATCCTTAGGGTCGGTATATTAAAAAGTTATTTTAAAATAGGGTAAGTATTAAATCTCCTATTCCTCGGGAGCCTCTTTTTTAAGCTTCTTAGGGACTAAGTATATATTAAATAGGCCTAGAATAATAATAAAAACTATACTTATTACGGGGGGTATTTTAGCTTTTTAATATTCTTTTTTATTTTTTATTACTTTTTTAAAAAGAGCTAGCTTTGTGTTTTTTAAATTTGGGAATCCCGTATATCTCTCATCATGAGAGACACGGGCTGAAGTCCGCAGATAAAGAACATTGATGAAAGCCTGAACACCGTGGGGCACCTCGCCATCACACTAAAGAGCTAAGGAATGCTCTGATTCTTTTGCGACCTCTCTTCCATCAGATTGGAGTTACTTGGGGCTTGTGCTCTCTGGCATAGAGAGAAGGACGCTTTTAGGGGTATCAGGGGTCTAGCCTTGATAATCCTCCTTTCGAGAGGACTTGATGCGACTTTTGGCCTTTCGTTTCTTGGTTAAGGATGACCGCAGAACTTTTGACATGCGGTCACCTCCGCCGATCTCGTAGAATAATTTCTATGGCGTAGGTTCACCTGTAACTTTGTGGTTAATGTGGAGAAATGACTATAGTAGACAATCCTGTCACCGCTGCCGTTCGAGGATTTACGAGTTGCTACGGGAGGTAGGCTAGCCACCTGCTTCAGCGAATCCGGACACCAGTTTTTGCTGTTCGAAACCAACCTGATAGTCGTTCTACCGCGTCATTCCGCGAGACCACGCTGGCCAATTCTAATTATCATGTGGCGATTGATGATGCAATCGAGTAAGTAAACACACTGGCACGTCCCGAACTGTCGAGGAGACGGCGTGTCGCAAGGTGAGGGGTATTGCACGCCTAAGTATGGCAGGTCGCAACAGAGCTCCAAGCCAGAACTACCTAGATGGGTGAAGTATAGAAACAGTGCTTCTTGAAGTTGAAAAGCATGGCAAAATACAACGCAGAGAGGTGTTCCGTGACTCGAAGCCAACAGAACCTCTAGAGGTCATTTTAGTGGCTTCAAGGGATACGCAGAGCTTATGGAGTATATGCAGAGCAACAATGCTAGAAGCTCGTCTTGTGACGTGATCAGATTGGTAGATTGTGGATGGCTGTGCCATCAACGCTATACACATTAGCCTGTCGTCTTTTCCACCTATGACGCTGTGGAAACATGTTTCAAGCAAATAGAAAGGAGAGGCTTCAAGCAAAGAAAGACACCGAGTTGTAAGAGTTATCAACGATGCTTCATGTTTGTTAGTGGAAGTGCTGTGTGCCCTGTGCCTTGATGTGTATGGAGGAATAGTCACTTAGTAATAATGCTGCTACTCTGAGAGTTGCCGTGAACAAAAAGGCGATCAAAAGCTGGGGAATCAAAAGACCTTAATGATTTCGACCCTTGCACTTGATCAATGCGCCCGGCAAGCGGAAACTGATGGATCAGCGACGCGGGTGTCTCCAGCTGCTTCATGAAGGTGGGCCTACGGAGTGCTGGCCGCCAGTATCGCGCGAATCATGAACGAATCCGACCGGGAATAATCCACTGAGTACACCTCTTCAACGTTGCGGCCGATGCAACTGACAAGGGTACGATTTGCTTCTTGTTCATAGACAGACTACAAGTCTTCAAAATGTATATAAACCTTTGGCCGACAACGAAAAGGACAGCCAGTCAATCCAATTCAAATCATCAATCGTTCTCATTCATTACTTCTACGTCCAAAAGAACACCATGTCGCCCAAGTCGAATCCCCATGTTCTCATCATCGGTGCCGGGCTAAGCGGCCTCACACTTGCTCAGATACTCCGCAAGAACAACATCTCTTTCTCCATCTTTGAAAGGGACAGTAGAGCCGATGCTAGAGCTCAAGGATGGGCCATCGCCTTACACGGCCCTCTATTAGCTGAACTATCGGCGTCGATGCCCGCAGACCTTGGCCCCATCGAACAAACCAATCATCTGAGCCCCCTCGACCATATCCCGGCACAGTTCGTATTCTACGGCGTCAGCAAGCCCTCGTGGCGAGTTGGTGTCACGGACGATGAGACTGGGAAAATTGTTCGTGCCAACCGTCAGCGTCTCCGTGACTGGCTTCTACAACATCTGCCGGTGCAGTTCAATAAACGTCTAGTACGACTCGAGGAGCAAGACGACAAGGTGGTGGCACACTTTGAAGATGGAAGCTCGGAGACCGGAAACATCCTTGTTGGGGCCGAGGGAAGTCGGAGCTTGGTGCGTCGGCACATCTTGGGCGGGCAAGATGTCATGACGCCGCTCCCTGTGGGCTCGTTAGTTGGCGAAATTGAACTCGAGGTTAACGAAATGAAGCATCAGCTTGAACTGGGCCATTCTGCCTACATCGTCTTGGACTCATCGCCCGAGAACCGATGGCAAGCAAGCCTTTTCGCCGCCATGAACAAGATCAGCCCGGATAAGAAGACGGGGTACTTCTACTTCATCCTTCACTGGATCGACCAGGAAGCTGCCAAGAGCACAGAAGAGAAGCCATTTTGGACCGTTAACGCCTCACGAGAGGAGTTAATGGCATTCGCGAAAGAAAACACGAAGAATTATCCCGACAGTCTGCGCGTGTTAGTCGACAAGGTGCCTGTTGAGAGATACAAGAAGCCGGGGATTGTGCTTCAGAGTGTGCAATTGACAGTCGATCAACTGCCTGCTGGCAGGATCACTCTGGCCGGGGATGCCGCTCACTCGATGACGCCATGTAAGTATGCAATCATGGATTGAAGGGAAGTCAAAGCTAATCCAATCCCCAAAGTCCGGGGAGAGGCCGGTGTTTGTGCACTGACAGATGGCTTGAGGCTGGGCGACGCCATCACAAGCATCCACAACGCTGGGGGAAAGGGTCCCGATGTGGTGAAGTACATCGGCGAGTATCGCGACGACATGATTGCTAGAGGAGCAAGAGCTATCAGTGTGTCCAATCCGGTGCTAGAGGATCATTCCAAAGACGCTGAATATGAGTTTTACACGTGTGGAAAGAAGGTCTTGCCGCTCTTTGAAGAGACTATCACCATTTGATATCTAGTTGCCACTCCCGTCTATGTTTTTCCTTCTCTATTAGTTTTCTATTCAGATTTCCTCTCCCTAGACCTCACATACATGAGTCGTAAAACGCGTTGTTTCAAATCCATCGTCAAGTTTGTGTCTTACTTTGGCCATGTATCCTGCGTTTATCGGCATATTTTGATGAGATGATAGAATGTTACACTACTTAAGCAATTTGTTCCATTAGTACAGTACACTCAGCACAAGACTTCCCCCATTGTCACAATAATCAAGATAGAACAAAGGTAGTTTACCCGCAGATCCTGAATGTGCTATCTTGTAATAGTAGGCAGGCAGGTCTGAGAGGGTGTCAACAGCATGGTGTTACATATCATCCAGCCGAGCTCCCGCCTGGTTGTTATTTGAAGCGCATGAATAACGGAAGGAATGGTTTCACTGTTGTAACTCTTTGTTCAATTCAACCATGGTGTTGAGGCACCACAAGGAGCCTAAGTAGCGGGTATCTTGCCGCAACTATTTTGTCCCCCTCAGATAAGAGTTGTAGATACGACCTGCAACTCTGCGGCAAGTGGGCGCGCTATAGGCACATAGTCAAGGCGACCCTAATGCTAGCTGGATACTTCATTTAGGGCAGTTGGCCACATTGGAAGACCCAGGACCGTTTCTCGTGCAAGACTGTCCTTCCTTCCCGTCACAACTGCCTGAAGAGCAAAACAAGCGGACGCCGCTGATGTTCTCTTGACATTCCCCCTTGGCCGTGCATTTACCCTCCTGAGCCTATTTGACGATCCGACACGCAGATTAGTGGACTGATTTAGAGAGAGGTGGCTGGTTTGACGACATACCAGAGCAGTGGTTGCAAAACCAAGCACCGCAGCGATGAGAAGCTTGTTGACCTGCATTTTGATGTCTGATTAGGCGGAGTGGTGGTGCGGGTAGTTAACGTTAGCCGCTGCGGTGCTCGGGAATTCCAGTGGGTTCTTATATGCTCTGTTGACGAGGAACATGATCTGCATTGCGAGAGACTTACAGCTCGGAAAGTATGGACGGCTTTGTGTTTGAGGCTTTGATCACTCTGGTGTACCACTCAATCTATTTCAGACACGACCACCTGGTTAGAGTTCATAAATATTGGAGCATAGCCACAGGCCTTCATTCTCGACGAAATAGACAACTCGTTGATCAACCAGTTTTTCGAGCCTAAGAAGGAAACAAATTTTGATTACCTTTCAGTTATTGCAATACAGAATCCCAGACGAAGCGTTAGTAGTTACATCACAGCTAATCAATTAACATAACCAGCGCAAACCTTCGCAGCCCAAGCTTTCTCTTATGACTAGCTGTACTCTATAGAACTCTGCCGCCATCAATGCTCCCGTGTTCAACAAGGGCGAGGATATCCTGCCAGCAGCTCCCGCTATCCTGCCACCAAGTGTGGCTGCGGCCGCCACACGACCGCCGGTCTCGGGCACATACATAAGCTGGGCTCTGCGTAGTCAGTATTTATAGGCTAGGCTAATTAGAGGCCGTTAATTAACTTGAATTATTTTAGTAAAAAGTACGGTAATCGACGCGTTAGCCTAAGTTAACGTATTAGCCCAAGTCGACGTATTAGCCCAAGTTAACGTATTAGCCTAAGTTAACGTATTAGCCCAAGTCGACGTATTAGCCTAAGTCGACGTATTAGCCTAAGTTAATATATTGGCCTAAGTTAACGATTCCGTCGAATTAGGCTAAATACCTAGCTACTTAATTAACTAACTATCTAATTAACTAACTATTTAATTAACTAACTATCTAATTAACTCGCTTAAAAAGCTAGTAGTTTATAAACGAGGTTAAGGATTTGCGACGCTTATTTAGGTAGGTTAACTTTGCGAGGCGTTACTACTTTTAATTATAACTAGTAAGCTAGCCTCGTAGGTAGCTTCGTTAGTAAGGTAGAGAAGCGCTAGCTATAAAGTAGGTAGTTGTATTAATAAATAAAGAGATCGTTAACTTTGCGATTATTCCCTTCTTATAGTATATTAACGTTAAGAATAGCTTTAATTAGTAATAGTAGTAGCGGTAGCGATAGTAAGGTCGACGAAGTAGTAGTTAGAGGTAAGTGTAGTAGGTAAGTAGGTAGGTAGGTAGGTATAGGTAGCTAGGCTCCGGGCTCGGAGGCAGCGGAGGTCAAGCCACAGCCTGGTAGCAGAATAGCGGGAGCTGCTGGCAGGATATCCTCGCCCTTCAACAAATGTGTAAGACTCTAGAACAGAGCTGCTAACACCAGTCACGAGATTCACATTCGATACCCATAGCGAGACTTCCCTCTCGCAGGAATCGTCTCCAACAAACTTATGGCCCACTCTCAAAAGGTAAACAACCCGAACCTTCTTCAACTGCTTGAGGAAAATACCGTGCATCTTTTTGATCAATCTCTTCCACCACTCCTTCGGATACGTAGCACGCAGGTTGTCGGCAATCAGCATTACATCGTCCTGTAGCCGATAGACACGCCAGTCTCCCGAACCCACGTTATCATTCGTAAAGAAGCCTGTAGGGGGTACAGGGATGCTACCGGGGCCTTTCGAGCCTCTGACTGAGCCGAAGTCGTGTCCAACGGTTGTCTTGATGAGCATGACCGAAATCCTCTGTGCAGTGGTGAAGGGAACGATTGAGCTTCTCTCGAGGCGAGGAGGCTCAATAGTGTCTATCTCTTGTGCCTGCAGTGAATAGATCAGCAAGAAGGTTTCTCCTCGGGAACTAAGTTGGCCTGGACGATGAGATTCGGGAAAACAGTGTTCAAGAATAGTAAGATATCGATAAACGAGGAAACTGAAACCATACCTTAGATCCATGCTGGTAAAGCACAAGCCGGGACTTGTGCAGAGAACGCAACAGCTCAATCTGACGATCCATGCTAGCCGCCGCGATGTACGCCTTCATGAAAACCAGCTCGATAATGGCGATACTCCGCAGTGTCACATAATCCTTCAGCCTCATAGTCGTCGAACTCTTCAACACCACCGCAATATAAATGAGCGAGAAGAAGTTGACAAACGGCGTGTCAGACCACACAAACCGCCCCGCTCGTCGCAGAGCGAGGATGAACCGCAACCAGCTTCGACGACATGAGAAGACGGACACGACGAAGCAGAAGCCAAACGTGCAGGCGACGAAGACGTTGAGAACCATGTCGGACAGGAAGAGGTTCATGGCGATGGCGGAGGCGAGGGATGCGCTCAGAAGAAGGAGGCCCGTGTTTGTGAAGTATAGTTCGGCGAGATCGCCATCGTTGTCGTTGGAGAGGATTGAAGTGTACCCGTCTAGGAGAACGGACCGAGAGTTTGAAGTTCCAGTTTGAGTCTTGCGGCGGAAGGGCGCCAGCCTGATGACGATCGTAACGAGATTGAGAAGTTCTTTGATGAGAACGGTCAGGCAACTGTGCAGAAGCAAAGCGCTCGCGAAGTTGATATCTTCATCCCAGGTGACCATATCGTCTTGGTTTAGAATTGCTGTTATCGCGAGGTTGAGAGATAGAAGGAGTGAGACCAGGCTGGATGATGATGATGAGCAGCAGGCTGCCGAAAGCCGAGGGATTCCCATCCTTGCACAGCCTGCCTCGAAGCGAATAGATGAGGCGTCACTCTAAGACACATTTGTGAGCTTCTACTTTCACTGTTGTTTCTCTTGGCTGAAGTAAGGAAGTCCGAAGTTGGTGAGGATAGTTTAAGTGTATGCTCTTGGGAATTGAAACCCATACAATCTGACAAGAGGAGGATGGCAATCACTTCATAATCATGACTTAAAGGGTTTTCTCGTCTGTCTTATATGTTTCAGCTGGCTTGTCTTCACGAATCCACGTGAGTGAGCCCCATTGCAGACAGAAATCTCGCCTGCAACCTACATATTCTCATTCCGGGAAGACATTGAGGCCTCCACAGCCTCGGCAGTTCAACGTGTCTTCGCTGTATCTGGCTCTAGAACGCACTGAATTTCCCATCCCCAGTCTTGTAGCCTTTTCCCCATCATTTGATTTGAACCCTTTGGCCAATCAATGTATGGTAGGATGAACCTACTGTGTAGATGAACTTAAATTTTCCGCTCGAGGCGATCTGGGAGCAACTGCATTATAGAGCTCTTGTCCCCGTTGCCTTGCGCGTCTAGTAAGGTACTTTCCGAAGTAGATCGACGTCTTGTTGCACATAGTCAATGAAAAAAAGGAATAGAACGTCTAAGTGGCCATTGGAATTGTGTAAGGTTCCCTCTGCGGTTTGTTTGTCATTGACTCGACAGCCATGTATAGTTGAGTATTTCAGAAAAGGAACCCACTGATGCATCATCTCTATGAATGAACGTAGGCTAGCTTTCTGTTCAGGGAACGGAACGACCGGCTTCGTTGCACCGCATCGAAGCTAATGTGTTGGAGTTTCGAGGCCACAAATAGCTTTTCTCTGAGAGCGCTCGGTGGTGATGCACATAAATACTGGGAAAGGTAACCAAATCATCTTGCATCCATGCCAGGTGCAGCATGTCGTCAACGTCTAGAAACAAATGTACGAATCGCAATATGTTTCTCAAGCGACGTCATGTTGCAAGTCGTTCGGATTCGTTTCTTACCACCTTCCCTAATGAACAATCCTTGCAATGGGGTGCTAATCGACCCCTCCGCCAATCTATCTTAATGAGAATACGAAGTCTTCGAAAACCTTGGCAAAGTGGCTGCGCGTGTGCCATCGTCCCCTAATACCCCAGGTCGAATCTTTATTCGACTTCCAAAATAAACATCGTCACTCACTGAGAGAACCTGCCCTCGCCGGACTCAAAACAGTCTTTACCGTCGCAGGAATCGCATTACAGCCGTCGCGATGCTGTTTTCTCTGCTCTTGAGTGCCTCACTGGCACAGGCATCCCTGCACTCTCTAACTTCCTTCTGCGGAACCCCGGACCCCAGCGATCAGCAAATCGCCAAATCGCTAGCAGGCAGAGACGTGAGCAGCGGGAGCAGCATTCTCGCAGCCAATATTTCCGTTCCGGTTTATCTCCATTCAATTGCCCCCAATGAAACGGCTCTGTTGAGTGTATGAGCATACTCATGTGTTGATGATAGGTTGCCGAACTGACCAGACTCCAGCAAGCCACCCTCGAAGCGCAATTCCAAGTCCTACACGACACCTTCACCAAATACGGCATCACAATGACCCTAAGCGGCACCTCGCGCACCGTGAACGCAAGCTGGTCAACAGTCACAAACCCAACCGACGAACTCGCCATGAAATCCGCGCTCCGCAAAGGCACCTACCAAGCCCTCAACATCTACGTGCAAGCCATCCACCCGACCCTGGGCCGCTGCTTCTACCCGGAAGCCGACGCCTTCCCCGGGTCCGAGACGTTCATCCTGGACGGGTGCCAGATCGACGCCAACACGGTCCCCGGCGCGGACTCGCCTACGGGGAACGATCGCGGGTACATGGCGGTCCACGAGGTCGGACACTGGTTCGGGCTGCCGCATACTTTCCAGGGAGGATGTACCGGGACGGACTATGTGGATGATACGCCTGCGCAGGCTACGCCGTCTTGGAATTGTACGGTTGGGCAGGATACGTGTCCCGGTTTGCCGGGCGTGGATCCTCTTTACAACTTTATGAATTATCAAGCAGAGTAAGTCTTGTCACCTGAAGACGTGTCGGTCAAGTTGCGTGGTAGACTGACGAGATATGTAGTAACTGTTGGAACGAGTTTACGCCTGGACAAGTGCAGCGAATGCATGAGCAGTGGGCGACGTTTAGGGCGAACAGCACAGTCTCAAAGTGAAAAGGCTATCCTTCAGCCCTGCACTTGAAAGAACATCAGCTTAATTAGAGACATCTTGCACTTGATTCGATACTTGCATATTCTCACGGACCTGCCATGGATGCACTTCTTGAGGGAGATCGCGAGTATCCGCGGCATCATATCAACCTCGACGACGCCCCATCAGGTCGTCCGCAAGTCAAAAAAATCAATCGATAGCATCTTAGACCAAGAAGAAATCCAAAGATGGTGCAAAAAGGCGATAGAAACTCCTCGACGGGGAATTGAACCCCGGTCTTCTGCGAATCCTGGGATTTCCCCGGTGACAAGCAGATATCCTCACCACTAGACTATCGGGGATTGGTGGATATGTGCATCCAGTGATAGTTGGTTGAGCGGGGTGGTGGCTAGCTGTCCTATATAGTGTAAACAGAGGGTGAGCGCACAGGCCTCAGCGCACGAGCATGCAGCGACCTGTCTACCGCCCCTCAGAAATTCTGCGCATGACAGAAGGGTAACGAATTCCTTCCTGATGGATGTAACGGAAACTGCGTTCTCTACTGAAAGCCAATATGGACCCTTGATAGGATTAGACATGCTCTTGGTGTTGTAAACAGGATTATGCATCCCACAACCCTTACCTTTTGCCAATAAGTCCGGTCAGCACACACACACCTCATCCTTCAAAAGCCCACCAGTCCCACGACGAGCCAAATATAAATGGCGGGGTTCATGGTAAAGCTCATCTGTCAAGAGAAAGAGGTGGCTTACATCGCCGGAGATGGTGGCCCGCATCCGGGACCTATTGGACCCGTCAAACGCTACCAAAGAATCAACCATGTATGAGGCGACCGAGGCCCCGACGTGCCTTGGACACTCTCTTGCTCGGTGATTTGGAAGATCTCATGCAAAGCCAGGCAAGAGTGCCAAACGCATCAAGACTGCCTCGCGGCCATTAACCGGCCGCAATAGCCACGACAGGGAACCTGAAGCCCCTATGACCATCAACCGTCACTGCTCAACTGCGGACCAACAAGTCCAAGCAACTCGGAGTACGCCTCGCCGGTGCAGGTAGAATCAATCATGTGAGAGCCAAACCAGGGTTCAGACTGCCATGCTGGCCACCTTCCTGTTCATCCGGTTCGGCTTCCAACAGTGTCAAGACTATGAAAATCATGAGCAAACATCCGACATCCGCGTCGCTAGCGCCAACACCACGACCGTCGCCTCACCGCATCATGTCCAACGTAGGCGACAAGCGCATTCCACGCCCGACCCTCCTCGTGGCCAAGTAGGCCAAGCAAGCTAAACGGTCAAAGGAACAGAAGAGGACTCCGACTGACAATCGCTAGCGCGATAATGGCAAGCAAGCTCGGCAGACCGCGGCTGTAGGCGGTGTAAGCGAGGTCAATAGCGTGCGCTGGGGAACGATGGACGCTCTGTCGTGATACCTACACTGCAGTAATGCAGCATTGCAGTAGGTAGTCCAACGTTGGCATGCGACGTAAGCGCCCATGCTCAAAACCATGAACGTGGGTGATTGGCTCGAAGAACGCCATGCGGCCGCCGCGGTCCACTGCCGCGATAGTCGTGAGAGACTGCGAAAATTGGAGAAAGTGCTTTGTCGATTATCTGCAGATGTGCTACGGCAGGCTGTGCCTTAGTCCGCCTGCGTGCTGCTAGAAGCGGGAAGACTTTCTGTCTGTGTGACATGAACTAGCCGTCTGGTGTGCCTGTGAAGAGGGGGTTGGGACCGCAGAATCGCGTGGTGGTTGTGACGGCCTCATGGGCGAGCCCCTCTTAAGAAATCGCAGCCATCTGATTCAGAACAATGTATCTCGGAAAGAGTCCGAGCAACGCAGAAGACGTAGAGGAGAGGAAAATACTGTCCAGATGCCATCGGAGCCGCTTCGGCGTGCAATTTCGGGTTCGGAAAACTGGTGTGCTACTCTGCGCGACCTCATCTGCGCCGCACGTAGCGTCGAGAGCTCTTGTGGAGGGAACATCGGTCTCTGGACAGCTTGCATACCCATCCGTGGTGTATTCGAAGTTCCAGAAAACGGTGAGAAATGCAGGATTGCGGCACGTCTCTCAGCCACGTTTTGAACCTCAATCTTGTAAGTCGAGAACACTGCAGTTTCCAGAAGCTTTGCTGTCAACGCAGGCAGTGCTGTATTTGACAATGTGAATTGGATGCTTGACGTCGATCAGACGGTCACAAACACAAGGTACCGCTCTCTTGGGTCAACCGGCCGGAAGAAAGAAGACCACGGTCCAACGATCCCCCAGCAAAGAAAAAGCTGATTCGGCAGACTGCGCCTCGTTTGTCAAGCCGACTTTCCACATATGATTGCCTCGAGGGGCTGGCATCAAGATCAATGATTCAGACCCAATTCCGACCTGCCGCCTTCGTCGCTTCAAAGGCACCGCGCAGCACGATGGAACTGTTAGGGGTTTCCAAAGTCGCATTCAGTCCCTGTAGTTCAGGAGGTACTGATTGCTATCATTCAAGGATGTGATGCTAGGTTTGATCGCCGACACACTGGCGAAAGTATGGACGAACCCCAAATGTAGGGCTTCGCGAAAAGGGTGATCCTCCGCGTACAAGTGGGTTTGTTGGGTCGTCTGGGGATGAATTCCTGGAGACCAACAGAGTTGAGCAACAGGGACAGCTGGGAACCTGAAGGGATTCGCAGAGGCTGTGGTCAGTGCGCTGTGCTCTGAAACGTAGGCTAAGGCTTAGTGGCCGTTTGAAACGGGAAGTTTCCCCTCGCTTGGAGGCCCCGAGGGAACGAATCTCAGCTCATCATCTTTCGGTCGCCCGCAACGCGACACTCCGGAGGAAGTGGCTTTGGCTTCTCTGACAAGTCATGCCTGATCAGACAATCTGCGGGCGGCGCGGAAAATTTGAGACGCCTTCGAACACGAGGACTTCATCCCATGTCAATGTTTGCGATCGGCTCAGGGGCTTAGATTGCGTGCAAGGCTGTCGGTAGTGCTTGTCTTGGCCCGACCATGTCGTTGGTCTTTGTCCCTTGCCGGCCAGCCAAAGTCCTGGTTGATGGATTGGAGCCTTGATCAAGTCCCAATATGTGGAAACTTTCACTGAACTCATGTGGAAAGTCTTCGTGCCTGAAGCCATCGTGAGAGCGGTTGCTGTAAGCCTCGAAAGCTGATGATGATTGCGACATTTGTGATTCAGGTGTTCGTACGTGAAGCTTATTTCCCAACGGAGATTCCGCAGCCCTGTTCCCACAATTTCGCATTCAAAGTTCAGACCTGAGGGAAGTGTGTATTGAATCTTCAGGACACGGAGCTCCGTGTGCGCCCGTCGTCAGCTTCAAGGACGAGGCTGCTCCGAGCTTGAGTCGTGCACAAGGATCCGTTGAATAGGCACCGGTGGCCGGCACCGTCAGATTCTGCATTCCGGAGAGCGACTTTCCTACTCGATTGCCCCTGAGAAATCTAGCCGAATCTGTAACACTGGAGCTGCCCAAAGTCGGTAGCACTGGAAATGTCACCGGTGTGGCATTGCAGATCCCCAAACATTGTGACGTGACTGTACGAGGTTTCAGGTTCGCGATGTTGGTTCGTCGAGCTGTAAAGGAGTTGCCATGATACCATGGAGGAGTTGGATCAAAGATCTCGTCAGGAGAAGGGAGTTCCAGTCGCGTCTGAATTAAAGTGCTGTCGTGATGTGATGGCACGGAGGAGATCAGTGGAGCAACGGCCCTGTCCGCCACTGTCCCCGTGGTGAACAGTGCGCTTTTGCGAGGTTGCAAGGAAACGAAACGTTCTGGATGCAGGGAGAAGGGCGCCGAGAAACGGGAGAAACGGCCGGTTGAGTCGGAACTTACGGACGGTGGAGCTCATAAACGGCAGAACCTTCGTAGAGTCCTCCGGGGTTTACCAAAGGTGAGGCCGAAGAGTTCTCGGAACGAGATGACTCCAGATAGCCAAACGAGATTGGCAAGTCTTTTCGCGACTGCCACGTTTTTGCGTCCATGTGTATTTTCGGCCTGCAGACCGAAAAGTGATTGCTTCCCAAAAATAAAGAGACCTGCCTTTGGCCAGAAGCCCGCTTATTGAGCCAGTAAGCAAGAGGGTGGACCTCTCAAGATCTTGGTCCTCCGAGTAGCCGTGCTATATTTCGAGTGTCTGCTTAGCGGAAGCATGGCAGCCGACCCCCGCCACCGTCAGCCAGTCATCGTGGCTCGAATGCGGATTAGCGGCGGGCAGAAGAGGCGCACGAGGATGGAGTCGTGAGGGGTTGAATAGACCGCCTAGCCGCGCCCACCCGCGATGGTCAAACGGCCTCGAGGAAGAACGGAATGGTGAGGTGACATTATAGACGTTCAAATGACAGACCCGACTCCTGTGAGAGTACCAAATGCGACCCTGGCACGCCTCGAGCGCCACATTGAAGAGAACCGGTGGGTTGCAGTAAAAGAAATGAGGTATTTTGACGACACGAGAATGAAATGGAACGACAAGTACGAATTCTGTATGCGTATTAGCGGACGTCTTAGTGGGACTCGAGGCTTTTCGAGACAGCTACATGGAGGGCGAAGGTTCGCAAAACAGGCGACAGAGTTGGCACCATGTCGGCTATCTTGGACCCAGTCCCATAGGATCTTGGAGGGGTTCAAAGATTCCACAAAGCCAAGAACGGGCTCGGAGACAACCAAGAGTCTTGGCTTCTGGAGACCCGCGCGCTTTGCAACGTATTACGACGTGCTTCAAGAGCCAAGAGGGCAACCAAGAATGACTGTCAGCGACTCGCTGGCAGACGCCATCTGCTCTCTGGATGACAGCGCCGTCCAAGTGACTCAGCCGCGCCGTCTATTTTGTTGAAATTCCTTTCTCTGATGAGTTGGACTAAACCCGCGCATCACCGCGCCAGGGTCAGCACTTGGTTCGTGATCCTCGGAAGATGAGATTGCCGCGGCGTTGGTAAGTTCTGACTTGTGGCTGTGTGGCACGTAGGATTGTCACTCTGCTCTCGGTGTTGTGTTCTATGATTCCAGACGCAGTCAGACGGGTGGGACTTGAGCCATGCGATGCCATGCCATGCGATGTCATGGACTCGAGGTCGCCAGGCTCACCGTGCAGGGTCCTGGTATTCCACAACTTGTGGCCGCCTTCTACGAGGCCAAGATCCGCATAGGCCGGCCGAACTCAGGTTGACCGCAGGAAGAAATGACCGCCCGTGACGGTGTACGATGTGTGGACGTGCAGCACTGCAGAGAACGTGGTGTGCCGTAGACTCATACGCAGTAGAGGCAGAAGAAACGGTCGGAATTGTGAAAAGTGACGGTTGACGGAAGAAGCTGCAAAGGGCCGGCAAACAGGCCCCTCCCAGCCACTGGCAACCCCACCACTTTCTCTCCTGCCGTCTCCAGGTCCGTTGGTCAGCTGCCTTGGTGCCTTGCGACCTTAGACGCGCATTGCGCCAGGCATCTCCGCAGTCTGCCCGTGTACGTACCATTATCCTTGAGTGTACGTACCTCTCAGACTTCTGCCATGCTCCGTCCTCCTCCTCCGCGACCTGCCGTTTTCTTTCCATTCTCCTTGGCCTCGACCCCCTTCGTCTCATGTCCAACCAGGAAGAGGACAACCTTCTTTTCTGCCTCGAGGGATTTGTCCAAGGACCCTTGTCTATCCATTCTGTCGGCCTGCCTTGCGAGAAACCGACTCTCTTCCCCCTTCTGGGTGGCACAGGAAGATGACACACATTTCCATCTTCATCGCGAAAGATACCCTCCAGCCTCGCGTTCTGCCTCCAAGAGTCAAAGCCACCTACCTACCTTGGATCAAAGGATGCCCTCGATGGTAACGGCAGGGTAACCCTTCAAGACGGCAGCGACATGAACCTCCAAGCATGGACCAGGGGCAATGGCACGGTAGGTAGCATCAGCAACACAAACTGAGCATTGGTACATTCTCAATGGGTTGCGTCCGTGATTCCTTTCCTCTATCCGGTCTGTCTATCTCGCTCTCTCTTCAATGTCTCCATTCTGCTGCACTCATTCATCATGGACTAGATCCAGATGCCATCATGTACCCTGGCCAGGAGACCCAAAGGCACGATCCCCCCTTGCTCCGCCTTGCATTCTGAAAAGGAAGCCTACCTTGTCAGACCCGAACCCCAAGTCTTAGTGCGCCTCCTTCGGGTGTGTGTGTGTGTGCAAGTGTGGTGTGGATAGATGGATCTCTACCCTCACCTTCACACTGAGATGGGTGGCAGGGTTCGGTCGTCCGTCCTGCTCATCCACAACAACTCTCTTTAGTCTTTTCTCCCCCTTCCTACCAAGCTTTCGAGCAACGAGCAACAGACTTTGATGATATAAAGTCCATCTCCCAGTTCCGTCCCGTCTTCTCAATCTCCCGGCCCGTCTCACAGCATAAACCTTCCTCATCTCTTCGACGATTTCCTTGTTTCCAACTCTCGATTCGAATCACTGCTTTTCAGAAAACATTGTTCATCCATCCTCATCTGTCTCTCAATTTCATATTTAGTAGTACCCGTCACCCACGTTAGCTCTGCATCTCTGTCTCGGTCAAAGAAGCACCACCTCAACCACCCCAACCCCATCGCAGCGCGTTTAAGCGCCGTACCTATTCTCAGCTCAAGGAATTGCTCCACACACCAATCCCGTCCCCCCGGTCTTGTCTCTAAACGGCCCGCCGCATTCCCCATTTCCTGACCGGAGCCGACGCAACCTGCCTGTTTCCCTCCAAGGAAGCGATCTAAGAAAAGAAATCACTCCAATCTCTTATTCCGGCCCTCGTGCGTGTGTCGTGCATATTTTCGGTGTGGTGGCCTGGTTGCTACTGCATATATCTTTTACTCTCCTCCCGCCTACTACTCGCGTTAACACATCTAATCATCCTTCCAACACCCGCGGATCACCACCCTCTTCTCCTCCTCCTCCTCCTCCAACAGCCACCCAGCCAACAGCCAAAATGCTCGCCAAGACATTCCTGTTGCTGGCCTCCCTGGCTCTCGTCTCCGCCGCCCCGGCCAAGAGACAATCCGGCTGCGTCTCCAAACCCACGGCTCCGACCCTCCCCGTCAACGGCAATGGTATGTAAACCAACAACACCAACTTCAAGCTAAGAAGAAAAGCATCACTAACACCCACACCTCAAGGCGTCGAACTCCCCGCCCCGGCAGCAGACCTGGTCCTCAAGCACATCGCCCTAGGCCACGGCATCCAAAACTACACCTGCACCTCCGTCAACGCAACCGCCATCACCGCAACGGCGACCGGCGCCCTCGCAGGCCTCTACGACGCTCAACCCCTCTACCCCGCCACCGGTCCCGCCTCCCTCGCCTCCGTCGACATCTTCAACGGCCTCACCACAAACGCAGTCTGGTCCACCCCTCTCCCCCTCACCTCCGACGGCACCTCCAAATTCGGCGCCTCCGCCACCTCGCCCTTCCCGGCCAAAGCCGACCTCGTCATGCCCGGCATCGCGCCCATGAAGCAGCTCGGCGTCCACTTCTTCGACAACACGGGCGTGCCCACCTTCCAGGTCGGCGAGGACTTGTTCAGGGGCGCAAAGCTCAACGGCACAAAGGCCCCGGCCTCCGCTGACGTCGGCCCGGAGAAGACTGGCTCCGTCGACTGGCTTTTGCTCGGTGACAAGGGCGGCAGCAAGGGTGTCACTGCCGTCTACCGCGTCGTCACGGCCGGCGGCGTCGCGCACCAGTGTACCACCCCCGGTGCCACCGACAGCGTTCCGTACGCGGCGTATTACTGGTTCTACGGTCCCAAGGCATGAAAAGAGAGCCTTGAATCTCTCACTGGGATGACTCTCCAGGATGAGTCTGGCGTTTAAAAAACTAAATCGGGGTTACAACGGCGTTCAACGGTTCTCGGATACCGAGGATTCTTTTCACAGAACGCGGAACAAGCTTTTCTTCTTCATCATTCACTCACCAAAATCATACTTGGATTATATACCCCCAGCACGTACGGATCACGGGTTCGGGTACACTTAAGACATAATGTGGCTATTTACTTACTCCACTCGAGGAGGGAAAGCATCGCAGATAGATGTTGGGGCTTCATATGCTGTCACTCTCACTTTTTATTTCAACTGTATCTACTTTGGCGTTTGACGGTATATAGTCTCGTCGGGGGCAAACAAACTACTCATTTACATCTCACACCTCTCTGGTTACGAATCGTATTGTGCAGTGACAGCCATTTGGACTCCGACCCGCTCGCTCTGCGTTGTTGCTTCCTATCATGATCATGACGTAAACTTGCTTGACGATGGAATGCTGTCAACTTGTAAAGAGTCCAGGACATACCAGCAGAATCTGAGAAAAGCCCGCCTGATATTCTCAATTGGAACTTGCATGAGTATGCCGCCATCTAGGCCACCAGTGGACCATTCCACATAACCGAGATGAGTAGAAGCGTTCAGTCCCTGCGGACACATCACACACGAACGGAGATGAAGAACCGACAAGTAGCCGCCCAAGGGACGATAGCACTACAAGCGCGACATCGCATGATAGGGAATTAAGTAAATTTGGGGGCTGCTGTCATCTTTGTCGTGTTCATTCAACCCCTCGGGCGATCCAGTCCCCCAGTGTTTCGACTTTGTCCTCCTCTTTTCTCTTCCTTCTCTCCTCTCCTCCAGATGGAAGAGCGGCCGTCATCAAGATCAATCCCACTGTTTTCTAACGCTGATCTCTCTCCTCCTCCCCACCTGACGTGTAAAATCGCGGAAAGACATCACATCCAAAACAAAATTCTGAAATTGCCCGCCAGAGTCTGCAAACCAAACACCGATTTTGCTAGTCGTTCATGCGCGATTCCGCGCAGCGCACCAATCCATGAAGAACTTTCGACGGCTTTATCTCCGGTGATCAAGGCCGCCAGCAAGGTCCGCCTCCAGGCCGCCTCCTTGGCCGCCGTACTCCTGAGGCCGAGGGTCCGAAGAGCTCCATCCCTGGTTGCCTCCGGTGGGAATTGGCACTTGGCCGCCACCCTGCTGTCCAGCAGCCTGCGTGCCGGCCTGGGTAGCTCCGGGGACGGTGCGAACCAACTGGCGGAAACGGTAGACCTCATCCAGGATCATCTTACGCATGTCGCCAACATCTTCAACGACCTCAAAGTCGAAGTTGAATGTCGTGGGGCAGTCGGGCTCGTCGGAAGCATCATGCCAGATGTGCAGGTAGGGGTGCTCAAGAGCTTGCTCGACGCTGATACGGCTCGAGGGGTCAAAGGCAAGCATGCGATCGAGGAGGTCGAGGGCGTCAGGGTTGGCCTGAGGGAACAGGCTGGGGAAGGTTTTCTTAGGCATGAAAGGAAGGTTGCGGACGTATTCCTGGGCGCGGGGCGAGCCGATGCGGGACAAAGTCTCTTCGTTGGGGGTTCCGAGAATGTGCAGGATTTGGTTCAGCTGGTCGACGTAGTCACGACCCTTGAAGAAGGGACGGCCTCCGAGAAGCTCGGCCAAAATGCAGCCAACGGACCAAACATCAACTATCGCGTGGTTAGCATCTCACTCAAATGCAGTTATGCAACGCCTTCTGGGATACGTACTGGCTTTGGTGTAGCTTTGGAAGCTCAGCATGATCTCGGGAGCACGGTACCATCTGGTAGCAACGTATTCCGTCATGTAACCAGCATTCTCCTCAGGATCGACGGAGAAGCCACGCGCCAGACCGAAATCGCAAATCTTGAGCTCGCAATCGGCGTTGACGAGCAGGTTACCGGGCTTCAGATCACGGTGCAGGACGTTGGCGGAGTGGATGTACTTGAGACCACAGAGGATCTGGTAGATGAAGGACTGGAAATGGGCGTCGGTCAGCGGCTGGCCGGATCGGATGATGGCTGCCAAATCGCATTCCATGAGCTCTGTAGCAGAACAAAAGAGTTAGCACAGCTGATTCGACCGGGGCGGCGGATGCACGCGATAGAAAGCGTACCCTCGTAGAGATATGTCTCGTTGAAGTTATCGGGTCGGGGGATGTCCATATCGTAGAGGCAGGTAATCTGTCAAAGCGGGCAAGTCAGCTCTCATTTTCTGGCGTGGGCGGTGGTGCAGCCGCGTGGCGATGAGGCTGCGCGGGGTTCTTGGGACAGCTTCGAAAGCGGGCATAGGGGAAGACTCACGTTGCGGTGTCCCCTGAAGTGCTGGAGCAGCTTGATTTCGCGCAAGGCGCGCTTGGCCAGGATCTTCTTGCTGAACACATTTGTGACCTTCTTGATGGCGACGCCCTCCTGGGTCTGGTTGTTCACGGCGGCGCTGTGTGAGGGGAGTATTCGTCAGCTTCTTGGCCAAATGGCGGGGCAGCGGTGGTGGCAGCAGCATCAGCATCAGCGCCAGCGGCGCAGACAGCGACAGCCGATGGGATGAGGGGAAGAGCAGGTTAAAGGTCGCACGCACCAGACAATGCCGTAAGCTCCCTGACCGAGCTCCTTGGTTACGGTGTATCGCTCGTCGACGATGAAGTCCTGGTTGAAGACCTTGAAGACCTTGCGTCCTTGCAAATCAGCCATGTTTGCGAGGTTTGTGTGCTGTTCGTTTGGGGGAGGTTTTCAAGTTGGTGTTGGGGTTGGAGCTGTTGTTTTTTCGAGCTTGGAGGATTGGCGTGTCGGGCTTGTCGAGAAATCGAGGGGTATCTTTGGCGAGTCAATCGAGGCAAAGGTGGGGAAGCAAGCAAGGAATGCGATGCGATGCGACAGTTGCGGAACAGACAGGGTAGCGGGATCAACCGAAAAGAACGGCTCGTCCAAGCAGTGCAGCAGCAGTGACAACGCTCGACGCGAGTGGGCGAGGGGATAGCAGGCTGTATTATAAAGGTAGGCAGAGCAGCGTCTGTTGTTTTCTTCGGAATCTTTTCTCGGTGAAATATGCTGGATGACAATGCGGTGTCGCCGGAACAATTCTCGTCTTTGTCCCGCAGTGGAGGGGTGAGTTGGGATGAGATGTGAAAGGAAGAAAGACGGGAGGAGAGGAAGTGAGCAGAGGGAGGAAGGTCCAAAGATATTGTGCGATTCCTCAGGTACCTAAGGTACGGTAGGTAAGGAAAGTAAAGCCAGGTTAGTTAATGGGCAGGAGCAAGAGATAAAGTAGAGGTACCACACCACAAAGTGTACCTTTCACCTTACGTCTTAGGATAGGACGACGGGAAAATGGCCTTGAGGGGAATTGGGGAGGGGATGATGGGACTGGACAGGATCAAATGGGATGGCCAGACCGGGAGACAGCGCCTTATGGGATGGAGCATTCACAGTTTGAGGCAAGAAAAGGCGATAAAATGGTCAAAGGCACGAGCCGAGGGGGAGGGTTCCATTTGGGAGGGACTGTCATGGACCTGACATTTGGATAGTGGACTTAATTAAATGGACCTGACCTTCTGGGTCCTTGAACAGAGACAGAAAGCAACAAGGGAAAAGGCAGATGGAAAGGGGGGGGCAAGGCAAGCAAGCAAGCTGCTGTATTGGCACACTCCATTTCATTGAAGACAAGTGGGATCTGCGGGCTGGCTTGACTTGAGGATTGTGACTGGATATTGGATGCTTGAGTCCTGACACCTGGAGATGATGAGACTTGGCCCAAGGCTGAGTGCGGTGAAGTATTGGTAGACTACCTACGAATACCTAGTACCTTGGATGATAAGTGTGTGGATGTATCCGTACTTCTTCTTGGTACCTTGTTCAGATTGATGGTAGGATATTAGCAGGAGAATGAATGGAAGAGAGGGGTGAGAGGGGTATGGGTACTGCGTAGTGGGTTGAAGCTCCCCCCCATCCCGTGCTCTTGTGTCTCTGCCTTACGAGGAAGCCCCGACCACGTCGCAGCACTCAAGGTACTGGTGCTACGGTAGTACCTGGTGCCTAGCTACCTTACTTGAGTAAAGTATCCGTAGTTAGTCGGCTGTCTTGAATCGAGTCTAACCAATGTCAAGCCAATGGATACATCAAGAGCTCAAGATCTTGAGCTTCCTACGTGGGAACATGGGAAAACTGCATGGCAAGGTACAAGGTACAAGCTGCTGCTGACGTTAGGCCGGAAGCGACTTGGCGTGAAGAGACGTGTGGACCCACACTACGATCCCCAGTCCCGCACTTGATTTGCTGGCTGGGTCTTTGTGAGGCCTCTCATTGGCTCCATCCTCAGATGAAAGGCTCCATTTACCTCGGGCCAGTAACCGCTGAGCATCGTGACTGGACTTTTGGAGATGCAGCTTTTCGCAACCGCGCGACAAATCATCGCCATGGATCGTACAGACCACCCTCACTCAAATCCTCGGTTGAGAATTGAATATGGGTCCAAGGCTGGCCTGGCGGCTTTTTACACGGGCAGAAACGACCTCATTTTCGCAGATATATGCAGCGTGAGTACCTGCACCAATGACCGGCTCTAACACATCAATCAAGATTCTGCAATGGGGAAGAGAGTTTGGGATACGAATACTGCAATTTCTTTGCTTGATACCTGGATGCTGCATCCCGACACAAAAGGTACAAAATTTGATCTTTGGAATGAAGTGGCAGCTCAGCGCCGGCTGAAGAGCCCCAGGACTTTGGACCTTTAAAGTGAGACACTTTTGACTGTCAGACCTTCGTCCTGGCCCGCATTTGGCCCAGATGTGAGCACCGTCAAAACTTTGAACTGAAGGCCGATTCAGCCGCGCCTCATCCACAATCATGTAGGTCGGAACGAGACGAACCAAGCAACTGCACCCAAGGCAGGTTGCTGAAAATGCGAGCTCTAGGCTACCCCTCTCTTCCATGGTCAAAATGCGCCATTGCATTATCATGTAAGCTTAGAGGCGTCAGCGTCAGACACATTAAAGATTCCTCATTCGCAGGATCCCGAAATATCGCACATCATCCAACATCACAGCCCTCGAGGGATCTAACGTAAGCAGCTCGTCTACCGTCTTTTGCGCAGTCATCCTCGACGGCGTAGGTAAGCTACTCCTCCCATTATTGGGCAGCACTACCAAAGCAACCCAGGTACATCGATGTGTACTGGACGAATAGGGCTGAAGAATCTCTGACCTATACCACGAACATCTGCTCAGACAGTGCTGGTATCCAAATACTGCTTTCCCTTGGACCACCTGGTGCTCTGCCATCTTCGTATGCGATGCCAAGGCTCAAGTGCCTAGCTGCTGCCGCCGCCAATGACGCTAGCTTGCGCGTAGCCGTCATCTCGAATCCCATTTCGCTTAGGCACCTCGACCCCTCGAGCTCTCTTCAACGGCGTCTACGGCTCAATCCTCATCTGGCCGTCTTGCCGTTGTCCTGCACTTGGGACCTACATTGGCTGGCAACTGCATGGAATCTAATCTTCTATATGCATCTTGTAGCTGTGGAATCGATCAAACCAAAGACACGCTTAAATGCTCCTCTTTTCTCTGCCTTTCCTTCTCTAATAATGCATCATAATCAATTGGGCAGCGCGGCAAGCTGTTCTCAATGGCCTACCCGTCCCTCTTGTTCCTGTCCTGACGCCTTGTCGTGGACAAGATGATCGTCAACGACAAACCCATATTTGGCACCCAGCCAGTCAGATCTCTGCTGCAACGCGTGACGCCGCCCCCAAGTCGTGTTTCGCGGCGCGTCGGCGGCCCTTTATCCTCATCCATCTGGCTCCAGTGCCGTCTTCGCCGCGGTCGCAAACCCGCGATCCTTCTATGCTTTAGGGTCGACATTGGGGAAGACGTGCTTTAAAAAGTTGGTCGAGAACCGCGTGCACTGCTCATAAGCCTTTGCGAAGCCCTCGTCGCCACCGTAGTAAGGATCGTTGACCACCTCCGACCTCGGTCCTCCTGAAAACTCGCCAAATAACATCACCTTGGCCTTTGAATCGGTGTGGCCTCGTTGTTGTAGGTTTTGGAGGTCTCGTAGGTTGGATCGGTCCATAGCGAAGACGTAGTCGAACTTGTTAAAGTCTGAGGGCGACACCTAAACATTGTGAAAGCGTGACGGTCAGCAAGTCTGTTCTCTCTTCAGACCCGCCCGGGCGCACCCTGTGAGAGAGGGAGCACCATCGTACCTTGCGACCAGCGTGGTAGTAATCCGTTATGCCGTGGTCTTCGAGCGTCGCCATAGTTCTGTCATCTGGAGGATCGCCGACATGGTAGGCCGCTATTGTTGCGCAGAAAGACCGCGTCAGCTTTGCTTTGCGCACGAGAAGTGGTAGAGGAATTGGGTTCATCATGACGTATCCGCCATGATTCGTACCTGTGCCGCAAGAATCCACCTTTGAGATGAGGCCCTTGTACTGAGGCTTTTGCGCAAAGTTGCGAAACACGCCTTCTGCCATTGTCGAGCGGCAAATGTTGCCGAGGCAGACAAAGAGGACTGATACCGGTTGTTCCGTCATGATTTCTCTGTAGTTGTCTAGGGGCAGTGTGATGTGAAGGAGAGTGGAAGTTGTCGCGCCTTTAGCCAAGGTGGACTTTGTTCAGGTCCGACTGCCCCGCGGCCGCCAATCTGGGATGGAGGGGCACTGGTGTACCGTGTCTGAGTAATCAGACCTCGCACGGCAGGCGCTGTAGGTGGGTCCGCCACTTCGTCACCGACTTCTTCGCGGAGCCAGCGATTCCGTCTTATCATCAACCACCTCTCCAATCCCGACTTACATATATATCGCTCGCTACCAGACTTCGCATGCTTTGCTATTCGTCTCTAACCCAACTTAACTTTGCACTTGTCTGCAAGTAAGACTGAAAGAGTCTGGCAGCTCGCCGTCACCCAACTTTATGCTTTCTAAACCCCAGTACGAGAGAATACGATGTTACCCACGCGAAGCTGGGCTAGAGTCGTGGCACCACTGAGAAAGGGTTTCTCATATCACAGATTGAAGTGGTTCTGTGGCTCAACAGCTATGCCGAGGAAACAAAGTTGGGATGGCTCCAATTCGAGAGCCGAACTTTGCAGTCTACGGTCGAACCAGCAACAAGGCAGGCACCCGCTTCGGCCGTGCACCCGTCTCAGTTATTGAGCTCGAATTATCGTTCAGCATGCGTGGCTGCAATCAACTATGAAAACGGTGACCACCCCAAGTGGACGTTGAGAATAGAGGTGAACCTCCACGGCCGCTGTGAGGGCGACTTGCGAGGAACGAATCAACATCCCACGCGCTAACGGCTTCGGATTCGATACCTCATCTCGCCGCCAATCTTCTGCCCGGCACTCCGTTTGTATTCCTATACTCTACAATCGCTGAGCAACCCATCAGGCCAAGCTCACGACAGATTTCAAACTGCTAGGTACTCGGATTGGGGCAAGTTGGTAACTGGAACGGGAGTGTATGGAGCAACGACCAGCTTGAGACTGTCGCTACGGTTTGACATTTGCCAATCCTCCTGAGCATGAGGAGTCTCGAGGCCCGGAACAATCAATTGCTTGCCCATCTAGCATCATATCTCTGAGTAACGCGTTTCCTACAAGCGCACGACAACGTGAGAGAATCCTTGTGGCGCCTCCCATTCGCCACAAGGATGAAGGCTTTTCCCAGCTGAAGGTCAAATGGCATTCTATCAGGAGAAGAAACTGCTCAAGGCAGATACTGCTTAGGCAAACACGATGAAGCTAGCGGCTCACAATGCGTGAATGTTCGCTAGAGGTAGACGCTCCACGTTGGTCGATTGGTGGATAAGAGTGTGCAATCAGAGTCTGCGAGGCTAATGAAAAGGATGAGGAAACCAATTTCGCGTGGCCAATAGACCCGGAACGCACGGCCTCGGCCATCCGGTTGATAGCTACGCCTCCGAAAACACCACGTCGGTTGTTCTACACGTCTGATCATGCTTGACTCATGATCCCCCAATCTTACGTTTGGGGGGGTCGATTACATTTCTCTCCACGAAAGGCCGCTGGCTCGATAGCTGAAAAGTGCGACTGGACGAGATAACTCGCAGAGACTGGCAAGCATTCGTCCGATATTCTGGTCGAGGCACGGGAGGGCACGGGAACACAGGCCACACACCATGCGAGAAGCGTCGGACGGCTAATGCAGGTGTTTCTGAGTGCATTCCCTGCACCCACGAATGGAGCACTTCGATTGGCCAAGCGTCTGATCTTCCTCTTTCCGACCTGCAGGCGACAGGGGCCTGCGGGAAGCTTAGTTGATGCCGGATGAGCTTAACCAACTTCCCCTGAGCCTGCATTCCTCAGAGCGAAGACCCAGGCAACTGGTCGTCAACGTCATGTATTTGAGACCTTGAGGGCGCATTCGTCGGGAAAGATGAACAGCTACTCGGAAAAAGTCCAGGCTCCAGCGATTTCACAAGAGAGCATCTCAAACCTCAAGCTGTTCAGCTCCTTCAGCCTCCAGGGCCCTCACATGCGCTTCGGTTTCCGCGCGCAGACGTTTGCGGAAGATCGACCACAGCTCGGAACCGGAGGATGGAGGATTGATGCTACCGACTGACCCAGAATCCCCTCTAGCCGCCTTTGTTCACGGTCAGAGGGAAGACTAGCACCTGCGCCACGACTACTAGACAACACTGCAAAACGAGCCAGTCCGAGCGGTGCATTTCGTGAGAGCTCCAGCGGCTTCACGCCAAGTGAGGTGTGGCGGCCGATCATCTCTAGACTGACAGTAGACGTTCTGCCACAGAAGGGATGACAAGGCTCGAGTGAGCAGCTGTCTGAGGGGGTTTGGCCCGCTCGGTTGAATCCCTCACCAATAATTCCCATCACTGTCCCATAATCCCCATCCGTCGTCTTGCCTGATCCGGGGTGCGAGACAGCTACGGCGCGCTGGCGTAGACCGCGTCTTGGCTACGTTTGGAGCTCTCGGCGGTTTACCTCTATGAGCTTGTGCCATTCCGGCGACCGGTTGCTGTTGATGCCACATTCTTGGCGTCTCGTTCGATGCTCTTTATAAGACCACTTCGTCCTCTCTCGCAACCGGTCTGCTACTTTATTCTACTTTGCCTTTCCTCCTACACGTCTTATCAGCTACTTCGCCACACCTCGACATCCCGAACTTACTTCGATCCAACCTCGGCCTCGAACCATCACAGCCAACCGCCAAGATGAAGTACACCATTGTCGTATCTCTCCTTGCCGCCCTTGTGGCCGCCGAGACCATCGATCAGCTCGTTGCCGAGATTCCCACTTGCGCGGTCACTTGCATCCGTGACGGTGCCCAGTCTGTCAACTGCGATATCACAGACTTTGCCTGCTCTTGCGGAAAGGTCGAACAGCTCACAGCCAAGGTCGTGCCCTGCCTTGCTTCCTCCGGCTGCAGCTCGACAGATCAAGCCAGTATGGGATCCCACAAAGCATGAGAAAGGCATTCAGGTTTTTGAACAACAGAGCTAACACATCTCCAGCGGTACTTCAGCTCGCCTCTCAGATCTGCGCCCAGGTCGCCGCAGGAGGCACATCTTCCGGCACCGCCTCTGCTGGCTCCGTCACCGCTGCCGCGACTACGGCTTCCGGCACATCAACCTCCTCCCGCAGCGGCACCGCAACAGGAGCTGCCGTCACCACTACAACGTCACCAGCCGCCGCTGGTCGGGCTCAGGTCGCTGGCTGGGCTGGAGCCATCGCCGCGGCCGCTGCGTTCGCTCTCTAAATCCACCTTTCTCACCTACCAGTTGTGGCTTTGATTTAAACAACATCTTTACTTGATCCCTTGTAATTGATATACCCAATGCAAGAGGAAAGATTGCGGATTGCGGAGTTTAGCGGGAAAAAGAGAAATAGCCAGCACACCTGACGATGGAAGTCTTGACGTAGTTGTACGCGCATGCATATCTAGTTCTATCAGCTGATTAGTGGCAATGTAAACCCGAACCCGAAGAAACATTGATATCCCAGATTGAATCATCTACGATTCCGTCTTTGCCCCCGTCTCTATCATCATCTAATGTCAATACCGTCTAAGTCTATTGGGTATCACGAATCCCACCATGTCCTCTCGTCTTATCCAAGTCCGAATTTGCCCAAGGCACTTCCGTCACCGCCATCCGCACCGTCCAGCCATCCATGCAGGTCATCCATGGCAGCAAACTGCGCAGCATACCTCATCCCCTCGCGCCGCCTCTTCTCAACCATCTTCCAGTCCCACGCGCCGTCGTCCGCGACATGGCTCAGATCAACACTCTCGTCCCCGACACCGTTCTCGCCGCCCTGCCATCCGCCCTCGGTCGGCCTGTGCGGCAGCAGCTCGCTCGCCTCGAGAGCGACGGCCGGGTGCACCGTCAACCGCCCAATCTTGAAGACGTACTTGCTCACGCCCGTGGCGTAAATCTTCTTCTCCCAGTCCGCGCTGTTGCTGCTCGCGTCGCCGCCGGTGTTCCTCCGGACCCGCGCGGTGCCGAATTTCGGATCGAGCCACTCCGTCGGCCGCGCGGTGCCCTTGGGGACAAAGTGCGTGACGATGTACAGCCACTTGCGGTCCCACGAGAGGATGCGGGACCACATCTCGTAGGGGGCGTAGGCCGTGATCTCGCGGCGGAAGGAGCAGTGTACGGCGCCGAGCATGATGCCGAGCGGGCCGCGGGCGGGTTTTGAGGTTTTGGGGTCGAGGACGAGTTTTGTTGTCGCGTTGTGGGTGAGTTGGCGGAAGCCGGGGCGGAGGAGGTAGGTGCAGAGGTGGGTGCGGGAGACGTCGAGGTCGGAGAAGTAGGTCGAATTGGACTTGTGGATGTTGTAGTCTATCTCGGTGATGGGGGCGTGGGATTGGGAGATCATGGGGCGGAAGAGGGAGCGCGGGCCGAGGCGGGGGGATTTGCGGATGAAGAGGTGGTAGATTATTGCGTGCCATACCCGGTACTGTTCGTGGATGTGTTAGTCTTTTTTTGGCTGTTCTTGTCTTCTGTCTGTAGACGAGAGAGAGAGGAGGTTTAACGTACGGTCCAGACAAAGGGCATGTTCTTGAGGTTCAGCAGGGCAAAGATGAGCATGAGTATGCGGCTGAATTTGCCCGGGCCGGTGAAGAAGCTGGCGAGGACGATGCGCCAGTGGATCTTGTAGGCTGCGTACGCGAGACCGCTGGCGCCGGCGAGGCGGATGAGGCGGACGACGCGGACGGGGACGCGATCGAAGTCGGCCTCGGTGCGCGAGGCCTTTGCGATTGCGGACGCCATCTTGTGTATCTGGTTTGCTGGTGTTGTCTTCTCCTTGAGTGACTGAGACCTTCAGGAAGCGGACGTCTTCTTATCCGCGACGACCGGTGCTTCCCGTCGCCGTCTGGTCGGAGAAGAAGACGGTGAAGATGGGAATAGGCGCTGGCGGAGCGCGCCGAGGAGGAGGACGACGAGGACGAAGGCCCAGAGGGGGAGGGAACGGAGGTGGCACCAGAGGGTGGTTGAGCATTGGGCGAGGAGGGAGGTCGCCATGGGTTGGTGATGGGATTTAAATTTCGAAAAATGTAAAGAACTCCGTACGGATATGGATTGCGCGCTTGTCTACCGGGTCCACGGAGCTCGTTTTGCGGGCCTCGCACCCACACCCCCGGTCGCTTTGGTTGGGATCGTTTGTTGGTGTTGTTGGGGTCGGGGCGCGAGCGCAAATTATCGTCGATTGGCAGCGATAAGTGACGGAGGACCCCCACTCCCCCAAACGGGGTTCGGTGTTTTTTTCTTAGTGCCAGCGTGCCTGTTTGCCCTAGCGTCACAGCGTGGGATGCGTGCTGCATTGTCATGGAAAGTCTGGGCGAAGCTGCTGGACCTCGGCTCAGCCTTTTAGGTTGTTTGTCGGCCCCCCTGAAAAGTTCGATTTCGTGAAATTTCTTCTAGAGCCAAGAGAGAAGCCTGACTGTAGTCGGCCTCGGTCGGTTCGACAAGGTTCATGCCATCGGAGAGTCGGGCTGAATTGGCATTTGATTGCTGACTCGGATCCTCCGGGCTTGCGCAGCATTCAGTGGTCAAGAGCTTGGCCGCATAATTCGAAATCGCAAAACGTACGAATGTTACTAGCCACAATTATCGATGGAAGCTCTTGACGTACCCTAGAATGGCTCTTGCTACTGCGGACGCTACTGTACTCGATCTGACGAATCATGCAGCGGCACCAGGTTGTTTCTCAAGAAGGATAAGCACATACATCACACAGACTTTGGTTTTCTCTTTTCAACTCTAGACAATTCTGGTTTACGGTAAGTACTATTACATAGGTACTACTTGATGGATAGGTACACATCAGTCGAAAGCATCGCGAGCACATCGGAGCCAGGCTCCACTTCTCGGCCGCAATGGAAGGGACCTTCACTGCCCTCGGAACCTGGAATTCCGCATGACGCCGAATCTAATCTCTACGAAGCATCGTTGCTACCTTTTGAACTTCCCCTGGTCAAGACGTAAGCGACGCTTGATGCGAATCCACAAGTTCGCCCGCGCAGGCTGAGGCTCTGAGGTCTCACAGACTTCTTCGACATCTCGTTGTCGAATTTGGGTACACGGCGCGTTGGCGAGGGGTACGAGGCGACCAGGTGAATCCGTCTCTAAATCTCCCAATGGTTGCCAAAGTGGTGAATGGTCAATGTTTGCGTTATGGCGAATTTGTATGAGCTGAACGCCATCCAGACCAGAGAAGATGGCCTGTAGTATCTGACTCCTCTCGCGACCTGCCCACTGCAACACACTGATGCCGCGCGAATTCTCCCGTCGAATGTCCGCTCCGCCTCGTAGTAATGATCTCATGATATCTTCTGTTATGTCCTCTTCCCCATCCTCATGAGGAAAGTGAGCACGCCGTGACGGACGGGTGACGGCCCAGTGCAGTGGTGTCATCAGTCCAAGCGATGCTATCCCTAGAAGCTCATTGGATCCCAATTCGAGAAGACAGTTGAATCCATCAATGTTTGTAGCAAAAAATGCTGCAAGGTGTAGTGGTGTCAGGCCAGAAACAGATCGCGACCGAGGATTGGCACCGTTGGAAACAAGGCATTCGATTACTTGTCGCCGGCAGTATAATCCAGATCTGCATGCCCAATGTAGTGGTGTAAAGCCGTAATTGTCCTCTTCTTCAGTATCCAGTCCATTCCGGATGAGATACTGACACATGGCCACAATAACATTGGTTGGCTCCTGAGGTGACAGGTCCTTGCTAAACGTCTGACCGTGATTGTATGCAAAAACAGCGTGAAGCGCACTCATTCCAAAGTGGTCGTGGTCCTTGAAGATCGATCGATCTCTGGTAAGCTCGTTGAGGCTGTCACGGTCCCCTGTTGAAAAAGCGGCGAACAAGGCTTCTAAGAACTCCGGGATCATCGTACGTCTTAACCTTAGGACTTTCTCAACCAACCCTGGACTCCCTGCCCATGTTGAGTCGGCCATCACACCTTTAAAGTCTTCTCCTTCAAGTGAGGAAATATCGAATGATTTACACAATATGTCAAAGCAGCCCTCGTGGCCACCCTGAATGGCCAACCTGACTGCGTTGTTGATCCTCTCTGTCGGCCTCCGAATCCTTGGTGCCGGAGTTTTCTGGGACAACTCGATAAATACCTGAAGTATGGCGTCAAGACCCAATGCGCTCAGGACCTCCAAGGGTGCTAGGTTTCGATTCAAACACTGACGGTGCTGAGAGGGACCAAGGTTATAGATCATTCTGTCTTGTAAATATACGTTCGTACTGTCATCCTTCCACATTTTGACAATTCCATGTACGCCTGAAAGAATTTCTTCGTCAATCTTGTGGCGTGGTGTTTGGGGCGGTATAGCCTCAAGACGATGCTGTCGCCAGTACCGAACGGAGTAGAGGAGGAAAGTATGTTCTCCGAGATAAATCCGAATGCTAGGAAGAGACCTGTTCTCTCGCTGTTGAGCCCTGAGCCATTCATCCTTGTGAATGATGACCTTCATACACAAAACAGCAAGATCTCGGTGGGCTTGCCTGTGGCTTTTGAGACAGAAATTTTCTCGCTCCTCGGCAGCTTGCAGGAGAAAGTCCCGAATCGATTTGTGGAAGACATCAATCGTGTTGTTTGCACCAATCTCCAGAAGGGGAGAATACCTGCCGACCCTGATGGCAATGCTCTTTTTGTCGTCGTCTGACATTGGTGTCTTGCACTCAGCGGGGAAAGGCAGGTCTTTATCTAGCCCATCCTCTAACACCCGGCATGCGAAGGCTAGTTCCGACTTGGATAGTGCCTGGAATCCGTGTATGACACAATTCATTAGTGGAGAAGATCCGGCGAGTAACTCTGGTGGAAGCCGTGCTACAAGTTTCTCTGTGACAACATGCATATCGTCCGGGAGATTTCGGAGGAAGTTCTGCAGTGATTCTGGTGCTGCGGTCTCGAGCTGTCTGAAGTAGAGTGCAATGGGCAGAAACCTTTTGGGCTGGTATGATTTCAGCTGCTCATCTATGATGCTCAGATGCCGCTGTGTGTAACCTTGAAGCCTCCTGATTCTCTCTTTTTCGCGTTTCGTGAATTTATCGATATCTATGCCGATCTCGTTCTCGTGATCTGAGGCGGCAATGGTTTGGAGGGTTTTAGGCGACCGGGCGTCCCATTCAGACTGCAATGCCATTATGTGCTGAAAGGGGATGCTTGTCATGAAAACCTTCAGAAGCGGTTTTCCAGGCTCGCTACTACTCAAATAAAGGCGAAAAAGGTCTTTCAGCTTCTTCTGGTCATCATGGTCTATCAAGTCATAAGCATCAATGACGAAGAATACAACTTGTACCCCGGACTTTTGTATCAACTTGCACAAAAGACGCCACAAGGGCTGCAAAGGTCTATCCCTGGGTTTGATGGCAGGGTTGAAGCATTCTTGATCGTCCAGATCAAATGCGAAACGTTGTAGAGTCGGTTCTTCCATGATCATCTGGTGAATTGCAATAGAGAGGACCATGCTTCCAGTGTGGTTCTCATGATGGTGACAGAAAGCATAGAGAGTCTTGCTCTTCTGCGTCGTTGGGTGGCTTGAACTGAGTGTCTCCACCAGATGGCTCGCCAGAGTAGACTTTCCAACGCCTGGAAACCCGGTGAACCACAGAGCACAATGCGTCTTGCTGTTCATCCACCATTCCATGCCAGGAGTGCGAAAGATCCAGCTACACGATTCAGGATGCTTTCTCTGGTTGATTTCTTCGTACGCCTCGTCGTAGCGATAGTGAACGAAGGATTTAATGAATGATGGTAGAGACGAGTCTTTTTTCTCCAGAACGTTGCTTGCTGTTGGATTACGAGGCAGAAAAGGGGCCCTATTAGGTAGTTAGGTAGGGGTGGTAGGTAGGCAGTCTAGGCCCGTGCAGACGGACCCTTCCACCTACCTATACCTACTAAGGGACCGCGGGCTCTGCCCACGATCTTCCCCTCCTATACACACGTAATAGACCTATACTAACCTATTAACCTAGTTACGACTAAAAGGTCTAACTTACTTACGTATATACTAATACTAATTAGTAATTAAATTATATATATATTTCTACCGTAGGTTAGTAAGGATATAACTATAGAAGAAATAGCCTCGACTTACCTCGCTAGCTATTCTAACTTATTAACTTAGTTCTATTTATTTAATTAATAATAAGCGGCCTAGTTTATATTACCTTAACTCTCCTCTATTACCGCTAGCTAATAACTAATTAACTAGTTATAGGCCGTTAAGAGCGCGCTTTATTACGTACGATTTCTTTTACTAAGACTATTATTATAAAAAGATTAACTACTTTATTATTATTATTAACCTCGCCTTTATTATTAATATTATCTCCGCTAGCCTTATTATTATTACTAACTTCTCTTTAATCGAACTACTTACGGGGAAATCTATTTTAAATATATTATAGCTAAGTACTATTTTAAATTAGTAATAAGCGAGAGGAGATTAATTACTAAGAGATTAATTTAATAATTACTAACGTACTAGCGCTTAGTAATAATAAGACCTTTGGAATTATAAGTACGTTAATAGCGAATCTCTTATTAATAGTAAAGTATTTTAAGATACTAAGGAAAGGAAAAGATCTCGATAATAATAGTAATAGGGATCTATTTTATATTACTAATAAATTTACCTTCTTCTAACTTAATAAAAGCTCCGAGACTAGATTAATAAAATAAAGTATAAGAAGTACTAAAAGGAATTGCTAATTAGTAGCTAATAGAATCCTCTATTTTACTATTAGAAGTACGGTTATAAAAGGCCTTTCTTCCCTTTTTATAACCTTCTACTGACCTTAGTAACTTTCTATTTATATACCTCGTTAAAGGAGTAGAATTTTTTAATTAGTAATAGTAGCCCGCTTATTATTATTAAAACTATCGCTACGACCGACCTACTACTCTTTTTAACCTAACTAACGTTATATTATAATTATAATATAATAATTATATTTTATAATAATCTTTTATTATATAACTTACTTTATAAATATATTATAATAACCGCCGGCCTTAGTAATAAGTAAAAAGGGTCTAACGATTAGTTAATATTACTTCTAGCCTACTTATGCTCTTAAATTATAGAACTATACCTAATTTTAATTTACTAGTAAGACTACGTTAACCTAACTTAATGGGGCTTATTTAATATTATACCCGCCCTTATAAATAATAAAAAGCTTAATACCTTTATCCTCTATATAATAAGATATTATTATTAAGATAGCCTAACGGGCGAGGAGTTATAAAAGGACTTTAAAACCGACTTTTAAAGCTAGGAAGTAGGGGACTTTTTAAGAATAGAAAGTACAATTCTTAAGAAGCTAAGAGACTTTTTTATAAATAATAATATTAATTTAATAATTAGAGATCGTAGTTAAATAGTAAAAAAGATTACTAGCGCCCTTAATACTTAATACTTCCTTACCTAGATTTCTAAAGAAATTATAGCCTACTATAGCCGTATTGAATGCTTTAATATATTATATTACGATCTTTATTTCTTTTATTTACTATTTCCGTAGTTAGTAAATATTAATAATTTTATTTAGTAAGTTAGAGAGATAGTAAGGGAATTCTTATAACCCTAACTTACTTAATCCTAGTAATTAAGATTCTAACCTTAGCCTTATTATTAACTAACTAACCTACTGCCTCTTTAAGAAGAAGAGGAGGAAGAACTAGAGAATAAAGTTATTATTACTTAATAACGAAATCTACCCCGTTAAACACTATACTTCGATATAGAAATTAAAGACGATATTATACCTAATACTTACTAATTAATTAACTTCGCTAAGCTCTATAATAATAAAAATAAGTATAGTAGCGAGAAGTACGATGTTTTTAATAAGAAGCTTCGGATTTTTAAAGTACTATACTAACGGGCGGGAATTAGCGGACGATACTATTCTAGTGCTTTTCTAAATATACTTAAGGGAAGGGCGTTAACTTTTTATTTTAACTAACTTAGTAATACTTCTAACCCGCTTAGCTTTAATATAATATACTAAAGGACTTAGGAATACTTTAAGCTACTTACGAGCTATTAGAACTACCTCGCTAAGCTCTATAACCTCTACTAATATTTTATAATTTATAAGAACCTAGGTAAGTTAAACTAATAAATTTTATAAGCGCTAATTAACCGTATTATAATCCTCTACGAGGCGCTAGCTACTTAGGGATCTATTTTTAATATAAGCGACTAACTCCTCTATTATATAAATAGTATACTAAAATATAAACTTATTATACTTAACTTAGTACTTATATTTATTAGTATCTATTACTAGCTTAGTACTTTAATTAATATTATAGAGAGAGAGCGCGACCGTAGTAAGTAGTAGTATTTTTAAAATAGTATTTATAATAAAGAGGTCCTTACTACTTATTAGACCGACCGTACTTACGGTAGCTTTAGTAAAAAGACCTAATTTAATAAGTAAAATTAACGCGGCCGCGGTATTATTAATAAAAAGTGTTTTGTTTATTATAAAACCGGCTATTAGTTAACTAAGTACTTAGAAAAAGAGCGACGTTAGGTATATAAGAAGTATAAAGATAGTAAAGAAAAAAATAAAAAGTTTATACCGAGCTTATATTTATAGTTCCTCGCTTTTTATAAGGGAACTACCCCTACTAATAATAATAATAATAATACTATAATCTAATACTTTAATAACCTCGACTTTAATTATAAGGATAACTACGAAGACAAAGTCTAGATCTTAATAGTATACCTTACGACTATTATTAATAATAAAACCCTTATAAATATTCTTATTACTTAGGTAATAGAGCATAGCCTTATTAATAATACCTTTATTAACGAGTTAACTAAGCTTACGGAACTAGCGACCTCTTTTTTATTAAACGGGAGGTACTTATTAGGGGACTTTTAAGGTATTATACTTAATATTAGTGCTACGGAATTCTTAACTACGGGCTACCCTTAACTCCTTATATTATAGTAGTAACGACCTAAAGTTACTTTTAATACTTTTAGAGCTAGCGAGGTAGGTATTTAATTTAGTAATAATAAACCCGTGAGGTTATTAAGATCTATAGTCGTTAATACCCTATTTAGTAATATTATTTTTTATATTTTACTAACTAATACTCCTTTCTTAGACTACCTAAAGGATATAGATAAGCTAGGAGTATACTTTAATAATATTAATAACTTATTAATTAAAGGAGATATTATAGTACTTATTATTTATAAATAGGGATACCCTTAGCTTTTGCTCCTTAATAATAAAAAAGCTATTACTAACTACTTAACGGAGGGCGAATTGCGCTACTTATATTAGCGTTTTGGCTACCTTTCGGTTCCTCGTCTCCTAAAGCTACTCTAGTAGTTTAATAATAATATAGAAATCGTAGCCCTCGAGAAGCTTACGAAGATCTACTAATAATACTAACTTAACGCTACTACCCCTAGCCGATTTAAATTTACTTTACGAGATAATTACGATTTTAATTATAAAGTTATAATTAACGTAATATACTTAATAAATTATAAGGGCACTAACTAACTAGTACTTTACGTTATTAATACTACTATTTCTTTCTAAGCGGTAAGGTTCTTTATAAATATAATTACGAAGTATATATAGGAGGCTTTTTAGCTATATTAAATCGACGTTTACCTCGGTCCGCCGGACTAGATTATTATAAATATTAATAAGAACTTTAGTACTATAAAGTTTAAATCTTTTATTAGATCTATGTTTATTAAGGTTAAGAAAGTACTTATCGAAGCTTATAATAATATTAATAAGTCTAAGAAATACTACGTGGTATTTAAAAAGGTATACGATATTATTTAAAATAAGTACTTATTAATAAGCGTAGAGGTTATACTTTAGGCCGCAATTAAAGTAGTTAACGATATAATTAGCTTAAATAGCCTCGTTCTTATACTTCTCATTTTCGGAGCTTTTTTATGCACTTCTAACGAATCTCTATTATTACTAAATATTACTTAACGTATAGAGGTAGTTAAAAAAGTAATAAGGGAAGTCCGTAGACTTTATATTAATAAGTAAGTAAGCGAGGCACTAGCTACTTAAAACGAACTAAATATCTCCTATATTATTAATTTATTATCATAATTAAATATTAAAGTTTAGTAAGAAGGTAAGGGATAGAAAGGCCTATTTAAGCTCGTTTTAATAAATAGTACTACTTACGTAATAAAATTACCTTATAGCTTAATAAGCTTCTAGGCTACTATAATTAAACCCTAGTACTTAGAGGAGGTTAACCCCGAGCCGCTAGCTACGATAATAGAGTACGTCGACCGCTTACTAATCCCCGTAATTAACTAGCTAATTAATAGTAGCGTCGCTATAGATAAAGTCCTTAATAAGATCGTTATTATAATTAATAACGACCCTCTATTATAAAATAAGAGGATTAAAAAAATATTAATATAGCGCGGCCGCGGTAATACTTTTATAATTACGACTTATTTTATATTTAAAAAAGAGGTAAATCTTAAGCTAGTTACTAAGCTCTATAGTAAGGGTATTATTACTACCTTAAGAGTACTTTTTATAAAATTTATTAATAAGGAGCTTTTAGGACTAGTAAAGAGAGGGGTAATTAAATTTATTTAACTTAGCCCTAAATATAAGGATATAAGGATATTTAAATCTTAATTTATTAACGAGATTAAGAACTTAGGACTTAACCCTATTAAAAAGTCTTACTTAGTTATATAAGGGTATAATAATAAGAGAAAAAAGGAGATCCTTACGTAGTTATTAATAATTTAAAGAACTAGTTAACGTCTAATCCTCGCCCTAGCCCCGACCCTAATTTAAAAAAGCTACGTTATTTAGCTACGAGATATTACTTAAGTATATATATAATTAAGCTAACCTCTTTACCGCAAGGTTTTTATTTAATTACTAGCTCGGATCCGTTATCTATACCCTAAGGGCACTATTTTATATGTCGTATAGCTACTATATAGTCTCGTAAAATCTAGTACTTATTAGTAAGTAATATATAGTAAGTATTATTTAAAGATGCTCTAGATAATAATATTTACGTTCGATCTATACTTACTAGTCTCGATAGGAAAAAGCGGATTATTTAGTATTATTAATATATAGACCGATAATACTATTAAATTATTAAATAAGACTTTTAGTTAGAAAGAAAAAACCGAGCTTAAGCGCGCTAAGTTACTAACTAAACTAAAATAGTAATTATTAGCTAACGAGCCGCTTATTTTTAATAGTAGGATTATTTTATTAGAAAGTATTAATATAGTACTTAAATAAAAGAACTAAGGGAAAAAGCTTAAGTAAGTTAACCCCTTGGTATTAAATACTAAATAATAATTCATTAAGTAGCGAGCTCGAGGTACTTATATCATATTAATTTACTAACTAGAGGTAGCTTTTAATACGTCGTTTATTACTTAATACTAAGTAAATTCGTTATTTATTAACTATACTACGCTAAACCGTTATATTAAATAGTAAATAGAATACTTAAACCGAGGGCTTATATTCGTATTATTAGATCTAACTATAACTAAACTTTTTATCTTCGTAAATAGGTTATTTATGAATAACGTTAATTATACTTTATAACTAGGTTATGTTATTATCCTTATGAATAAAAAATAGACTAACGAGAGCTTTATAATTAATAGTAATATTATTTATTATAGTTCTATAAAGAGTAAAAGGATTACCCGGAGCGTACTAGTATTAGAGGTTTACGGAATAGTTATAAGCGTTAACGTTGCCTATGCTATTTTAACTACTTTGGACTTTATTACTAAATAACTTAACGTTCCGAAGATCCCTACTATGGTCTATATAGATTTATACTTATTATATAAATACCTTATTAAGCTAGGTATTATAAAGGAAAAGCGCCTTATAATAAATATTATAGTACTTAAGTAATTATATAAACGCCGCGAGCTTTGCGAGATCCGTTAGATTAATAGCGATAATAACTTAGCTAACGGGTTTATAAAAAGTATACTAAATAAGTCCCTTAAACAATTCGTTAATAAAGGAATTATTATAGTTAAGATAAAAAGATAGGTAATACGTAGTTAAAATAATAATATATTATAAGCGGTAAGTCGTTTAGCGAACGTATATACCTCTCGGGCTTTAGCTTAAAAAGAAACGTATATATTCGGGGCGTAGTTAGATTAATAAAAAGCTCTTTTTTAATTACGCTAGATTTAATAATTTTTAAAGAGTTTAGGTATATAGATTATATATATTAGAGGATTAGGAAGTAATTAGAAAGAGGGGATATTAAAATTTCTATATAAATAATTATAATAAAAGCTATATTAAAATTTTAGTATACGGCTTTAGGTACTTCTAAATAGGGGATTAATTATAAATTCTATTACTAGTTCTCGCTAGCGGGGGACCTAGCCCCTATTCTAGCCTTTTTTATTATAAAAGTAGAAGACTGCTAATATTAGATTACGAGGTAGAAAAGGGGCCCTATTAGGTAGTTAGGTAGGGGTAGTAGGTAGGCAGTCTAGGCCCATATAGACGGACCCTTCTACCTACCTATACCTACTAAGGGACCGCGGGCTCTGCCCACGATCTTCCCCTCCTACACACACGCAATAGACCTATACTGACCTATTGACCTAGTTGCGACCAAAAGGTCTGACCTGCTTACGTGTATACCAACACTTGCAAACGCCCCTCTGCGAGCAGCCTCTGCCGCGACCACGTAAAGCACCTGCTGAACACGTGGATTATCTGGGAACAACGTGTATGCAAGCACGTTGTTTTCGCCTTGATGTACTATCAATGGGCCTTTAAGAACGAAGAAGTCAGTTGGACTGATGGTTTCTTGGGTTGAATTACACTTAAATTGAAACAATCGGCGTAAGATATTATCTTCCTCTACATGGTTCTTATCCGCCTTGGTCCCTTGGAGGTATCCTCCATCTTCTGGTGTTCTATTCTCCTTACGCACCTTGATGTGTTCCGGACAGCTCAGCGGCAGATGTGGGGAAAGAGGGCAAAGTGTCCGGAGGAGCAGGCAGGATATCCCTTAGATGATTGCAAGCGGCATTCGAAAGCTTTTTCAAACCATGTATCGCTTGTTTATAGTTGTCCTTATCGACCGGCATTGAAGTATCAAAGCGGCATATGTCGCTGTGGCCGGCGTTGATTCTGACAATTGTTTCAACGTCACCCGGCATATTCAAGGTCGCCGAGTCTCGTGAAACAATCTAAAGCGAATTAATGCCAAGCTCAGTTAAATTTGTGGAGTATATAAGGGCATACGGTTCCAGTTCCTTCATAGAAGGAATAGATGCGGTAGTTGTTCAGCTGGTGTTTCCAGTTCTCCTGCAGCATGTCCGAATAGAGTGATCCTGATGTAACTGCCTCCATCAGATCATTCTGGTGCGAATTTGTGATGAAGTTGATGACTCTGGCGCACTTCGCTCCGTATGACACAAGTGTCTCGTTCCCTCCTCCATGAGGATTAGCGAAAAAGGCAAGCCCGCGCCTTGTTCTGTGTCAGTGTTATGAACTTGAAGTCAACAAGCAGCTTACGGTAACTTACGTGTAATCTTTGATGGGGTTGTATTGTGGATTATTGTGGGCATTCACAAGAGCCTAGCGTGCCATGAGTAGGTCAATAACGAAAGATCAGGGCACTTGTAGGTTCGCTAATTACCTGTCGGACCAATATGCCACCTAGGCTATGAGCAACGAATATGAGAGGCCGCTGCGCACACTAATTGCCCATATTATTCTGAGCATAAGTGAACACAAACATTATTTTTGGACGTGACAAACCTGATCTCGCTCTACCTCAATACAGTTCAGAAGTTCCGTAGCTTCGTGAGTCAGGCGTTGCTTTGTGCTGGCCAGAACAGGGACAGAGTCGTATTCGTATAGGAGTACTCTCGCGTTTGGCATATCTTTAGGGAGGTCGTCTCGGAGCCAGAGTCGACCATTTTTGGTCCACGTGCGAATGGAATGGGCAGCCCCTCTGAAGGGATTGAGGCCATGGACTGCGACGATGCTGAGATCGAGTAAGAAACAAAATATCATTCCAAATACAAAACACGAGAACCAGTGACACTAACTCGATTATAGGCTTCTCATCGCCACTGAGGCCAGTGCCTGGGGCTATTTCGGAAAAAGGCTATTGCGAAAGTTAGAAAAAGTCAAGCAGTGACATCAATAACAATAATTTGGTCTACAGCGGTAATTACCATGATGATGTTTACGCGAATGATTATCGTGGGTTGAACAAAAGCTGCGCAAACGTGTCTCCAGCAAGCGGTCGTCTCAGGCCTCTGGGAGGGGTTGGGCCGACTTATCAGACGGAAGCAACAGGTCCCAGTCTTTGGGCCTCTGTGATCGAACTTGCTACTGCTTATTAGTCTGAAAGCCCATGTCTAACTGCTACCGGCACCACAATTGAAAATGCTTTTCTAAGTGGCATGTAGGTGGCTGGTAGCTAAGTAAATGATTTTATTAGTATCCCTATTATAGGGTAGTTAGTTCGAACCGTAGTTAACGAAGAGATTAATTAAACTATTTAAATATCTACGTAATAGGTATAAAAAGGAGGTTCTAATTATAAGTTAAGCTAGCTATAATAATCGTAAGTAGGGCCCCTAATTAGCCCCTACGTAGTTAGTTATATACCGTAGTTAAATTAAACTTTTAATTTAATACTAACTTTTTCTTTTTTTTATTAATTTAATTACTATAATTAAAAATATAATTCGATCTCGGGCCCGTTTACTAAGTCGTCTTTTTTTCCCCCTTTTCTTTACTCTTTTTATATAACTTATCCCTCTATTTATATAATAACTTTTTTATTACTTATAAATTATTCTAATCCCTTATTTAGTACTATTTTTATAAAAGCGTTTGCGAGGTTATTTTTATTATTAATTTAACGGATCTTAAGTATCTCGCGCTTTTTATATAATTACCTAAGGGTTATAATATTAATTATAAGCCTCTTTTCTTTTATTATTCCTAACTTAATAAAGTATTTATATAATAAGTAAGAATCGGTATAAATAACTATTAAAATAAATAAAAAGCTAATTTAATTAGTAATCTTTTTTAGTATTATTAAAATCGTATAAGAGAGGTTAACGCCGTTAATTATATTATAAACCTCTAATATTAATATACTTCTTATTACTTACTTATTTTTAATTAATAAATAGTAAATTATATTACTATATATAATAAATTCGCTCTCGCTTATACTCTCGTTAATTAGGATAATAATATACCCTAATTATAAAATAAAGTCGTTATTATTTATAAATAACCTATTAATAAAAACATAAAACTTACTAATCGTAAGGTTAATTAAGTAATAAAAGAGACCTCAATCGAGATTCGTTTATTATTACTTAAGCCGCTTATTAAGTACTTTAATATTTTATTTAGTTAGATCTATAGCTTATATTACTTTAGTATAGTTAAAAGTTACTTCGGGTTAATAAATATTTATAATATATACCCCTTGCGCAAGCTTAGCCTTATACCGCTTCTTAATATTAGTTATATTTAGATCGATAAGGTTAATTTTCTTACCCTACCCCTTTTATTAATAAACGACGGTTTCCTTTTTAATTATAAAAATCCTATTATTAAATACTAAGGAAGTATTTATTATAAAGACCTCTTTTAGCTTCGTTATAAAGCCTACTTTTTAAAGCTCCTTATCCTCTTTTTTTATAAAGTTAATATTAGATAGGCCTAATATATTATTAGTTTATATTTTAATAATCCTAAATTAGTCGCTTTTATACTCCGTAATTAATAAGTACGGGTCGTACGTAGAGGTAATTATTAATAATTAATTAATATAAAAATCGTAGTATATAGCCTACTAATAAGTACCCGATTTTACGAGCCTATATAGTGGCTTAAGTACTTTAATAATCGTACTTTTTAGGTACTTACTAGCTATTTCCTTTAGTAAATAGGCTAGGATTTTCTTTATAAGCCTTATAACTAATTAAATATAAGCCTAAGTAATATTACGGCTCTAAATCTCGTATCCCTTTTTTTATAGTAATACTATTAGTACTATTATTAATTATTAACTATAGCACTATATAATAAGTAATTATATAAGTAGCGTCGCTTTTTTAACGTCACCGTACCCCTAAATTACGTATTTAAACTTCTTATATAGCTAGGGTATTCCTTTCTTTTTAATCTCACGAACTATTCGTAATTTAAATATATAAAAGTTTATATATTTTTCTAAGTTATATAAAATAAATTAATAGACCCCTCGATTATAAAGAGTATTTACTTTAATAAAATCTAATCCCTTATATAGCTTTTTAATAGTTATAATTATGCCTTCTTTACGTAGTTTAATTACTAGCTCGAAATCGGCTTTTTTTATTATTATATAAAAAGTATTAATTACCTCGTTACTAATAATAAATTACCGTATTAAGGCTTACCGTTATAGTCTTTTATAACGTCTCGTTAGTAATATTAATACCCTTTTAATAATTTCCTTTTCCTCGTTATTTATTAATATTACTACGATAATTTCGTTAAGGATAATTTCTTATACCTCTACTACGGGTTATATAGTTTCCCTTAGCTCTTCTTCTTTTTATAAATTAGAAATTACCTCGTTAGGATCTATATAATATAGTCTAACTATTATAATTAATACTTTAAATAACTAGTCGCAATTTTTCATAATTATATAAGAGCGCTTATTAATAAAAATTAACTTATATAGCCTAGCCTATTATTAGGTAATTTCGTATTATACTTATATATTTAAATTTAGTAATATATTTAGATTACCCCCTATATTAGGCCTATTGCGCGTAGTAATTACCTCGTTAACTTACCTTCTTATACTTACTTTGCGCAATACCCGTATTACTTTTTTAACTACTTAAACTTATTAGCTTATACTTAGTAATAATAACAAAGCTAAGGTCGTTTTTAAATATACTCTAAATACTACTAGCGTTAATATAAGTCTATTAAGCCCTATAATATCGTTATAATATTTAAGTACTATTTAAAAGCATTCGTCGTTAGTAAAATCCGGATTTTCCTCTTTAATAATTCTAAACGCCCTTTTTAATTACTAATATACCCTTTTTACCTTTTTAATACTATAATACGCTTTAATAAGTATAACTTTTAGCTATATACCGTAAGCCGTCGTATTATCCTTAAATTTTATTAACTTAAAGCTAGTACTAGCGTCGGTTCTAATACTATATAGCGGTCCTTAGTATATATTAATTTAGCTTTTTTATAGGGCTACCCACACTATCTTTACTTATAAATCCTAGAGGAATTACCCTACTTAGAAAAATATAGCTACGTTAATTATATATAATACTAGCTAACTATTTAAATAGAAAATATTAATAACGATTTCCTAGTTAAAATTAAGCTTATTATATAATTTAAATTTAAATCTATATAGGCTCTACGTATTTATTTAGTATTAGTAATATACTTTTATTAACTACTTTAGCGCCCCTATTTCGATATTATTATTACTTAATTACTTTAAGAGGTTATATAGCCTCGTAACTAATAAGTACTTAAATCTTTAATATAATTTTCTAAGCTTACTTTTCGTTAAGTAATTAATTAACTTCGTATTATTAATAAGCTTTATAAACGCATACCCCTATCGTTATTTAACTATTTCGAAGTACTTATTATTAAAAATTCTATTCCTTATATTATTAAATATAATACTTAGTTAACTTATATCTTTTAAATATAAAAAAAATAGAATATTAATAGGTAAAATATAAAAAGTTATCGTTCCGAAGTACGTCTCTATTTTTATTATACTTAAAGTAATAATTTCCTTACCTAAGCTAAAACTAATCCTTATAATACCCGCTATTAACGTATTAAGCGTTATTAATATAATCTTCTATAATACTTAAAATTACCCTTTTTTTTAATTAACTATTACGATACCCTAGTATTTAAAATAATCCTATAAAAATTATTTAAACTATACCTTTTACTCGTATAGAATACTTATATAAGCTTAATATTTAAAAGATCTAAGTAATATAAAAAGAACCCCTCTAGCTACCCCTAGATTTACTTAGTACTATATTTTTTTTTAAATATTAAGAGAGATAACGTCTTTTCCTTAATTATTAAAAAAATAAGCTTCGGCCCTATTAAATTTACCTTTTTAGCTACCTCTATATCCGTTATCTAAAGGACTTTCCCTTATTATTTATAAATAAAAGCCTACTTATTAAAAACTTTTACTACTCTCTATTTATTTAGCCTTATATATCCTCTAAAAACTAACGGGGTAAAAAAAGAGTAGTTAATATTATCGATTTTATTATAATCTAATTCGTTAGTATAGGGGGTAAGATCTTCCTTATTTTCCGAATCTCTTATAGGGGGTATATACTTTAAGCTACTATTTTAGCTATTATTACTAAGTTCTATACCCCCGGATTTACCCTTATATATAATAAGGAATTAGTTAAACTAACGAGGGCTAGTTTTACTATTTACTACCCTCGACTTTTTATACTATTTATATAATTTAATACGCTCTTCTTTAGAGTAGTTACTTAACTAATATCTATCCTTTTTATAAATATAGTATTACTTTTTTTATTACCCTGCTTATAAGTTAAATCTTTACTTATTTAATAAATCTAGGCCTTTTTATTAGCGATTACTATATCTAACCTCTTTTCTTTTTTTATTATATATTTAATTAACTTAATATTATTAATAAGGGCCGTTATATACCTAGAGGTAAGTTTAGTATAATATTCTTATTTTAATATGAAAGCTAGATCTTAGCCTCGAGCAGAGCGTCTCGTAGTTTTTAAGTACTTAGTATAGGGTTATTTTTACCTCTAGTATACGCTAGACTACGGTATAAAAATATCCGACTTTTTATTTATTTATCCTCTTATTTAACTAGGTTTTCACTAGCTTATTAATTCGATCGATAAGCTCTTTAAGGATCTTTATTTATAATTTACTTTTTATTATCTTAGCTATAAATATAAAAAAAATCGCTCGTAGCTTAAATAAGAGCTCTAAGTTCTTATTATAAGTCTTAAAACGGCTTTGGATTATATTAATTATATTAAAAAAGTCGTTTTAATTAAAATTACGCACCGCTTCGTAGTAATAATTAGAAGGTTTATTTATAAATACGATATTAATTACTAAATAATATTAGTATTCCCTAATTCCGACTTTTTTATAATAATTGTAAAATATCGTTAAGGTTTTTTATAAAACCTTATACTTCCCCCTAAAATATAATTTCTTTTTTAAATTTTTTTTTTAAAGTTTATAAATGACCTCGTATTTATTATTAGATTTTTAATATTTATATACGATCTTTATATCGCTACGTATTATTAATAACTTCGGGTCGTTTACCTCCTTTTTTATTAGCTAATTAGTACTGAATTTCGTATTAGTAGCGGTAATAAATTATAAATTAAAATAAGTAGAATTATTAATTATCGTACTTTTAGTACTATATTTTACCCTAGTATATCTTTTTATAACGATAGATTTCCGTTAGTAATTATAAAGAGGAAATTTAAGTTATTTACCTTTTTTTTAAATTTATTAAAGTAATTATACGCTCTATCGACCTATACCTAGTTCTATAGTATAAATTCCTTTTTTATAATTATTATTATTAATATTTCGTATAGCTCTTACGATTATAATTATACTAATAATACCCCTCGCTTATAAAAGAATTTATTAACTACTTTTATAATTCTTAAGCTTATACTTATAAACTATTTATCTAGTTAGTAACTAAGGTTATTTACGATCTTATAAAATAGGGGTTACCCCTATAGCCCCTTTTTTTTATAAACCTTAGTTAAATAGATTAATACTGCGTTAATTTACTTACCGTTAAGCTAATCCGTAATTTTATATATCTACGTCCCCTAATAATCCGGGTTAATATTTACTTATTTATAAAGGATTAGGATTCTATTTAAAATCGGGTTTTATCCTTTTTTTCCTTACCCTAACTTACTAAGGGTCGTGCTCTAGCTTATACTTATATTAGTAATTATTAGCGTATTTAATTTTAATAGGGATATAGTTAATCCGCGCGCTAGTTATAATAAATCCGTATTTTTACTACTTAACGAATTTATTAAAGTTTAAGAAATTCCCGCTTCCTCTTATTATCTCGCTACTACTCTTATTTTTATTATTTTTAATAATTATTACTACCTTTTTAAATCGCTAGTTATTATACTTACTAAGATCCTCTTCTTTATTTAATATAAAAAAGTAAGTTTTAGTAGTTCCTTTTTATAATAGTAGTAATAAACGTTTATATTATTATAAAAAGATATAATAATTAGTCTCGGGAGTTTTATTAGTTATTAATTTTTATTATCCCGTATACTTCTAGCCTCTTAAGCCTCGTACTCTCTATAATTTCTAAATAACTTCCTTCCTTAACTTACCTCTTTTAAAATAGTATTTTATAAGAATAATTAAAAATAAACGCTAAGTAGCTTATAAAAGAGCTATATAAGTTATTAAAAACTATATAGGCCGTTAAGTATAATTAACGAAATTAAGCCCTTTTTCTTATAAAATCGTAAATTTTAAAAACTTATTAAAAATACTTACTTATCGCTCGTATATAATAGGGTTAAATACTTTAAAAATCTTATTTTTTATAGCCTCTTAGTACCCTATTTTATATTTTTTAAGCAGTTTTTTTCGTAGTTTAATTATAGTTAAGTAATTATTGCTTATTAATAATCCCTTTTATTACTTAGTTAATTTTTTAAAATTAGTAATCTCGCGCTAGGAGCTAGTATAAAAAAAAGCCTTTTAATAGCCTTCTAAAAAATCTTTTTTTTTCCCCTTAAATCCTCGTCTTTTTAACCTTTTCTTAGGCTAATAATAACTCTAATAAGAGGTCGTAAGATTATTTTAAAGTAACTACTTTTTTTTTAAGTTAATTTTTAAAATCCGTAATATTCTTAACTTAATATTATTAGGACTTCTAAATCCCCTCCTCTCTCGTTAAACCGTCCCCTATTTTATATTCCTAAGTAATACTTAGGGGGTAATTAAAAGAGCTATAAAAAAGTCGTTTAGATCGCAGGCTTAAAGTCGTACTTATAAAATCCTTATAATAATAAACTTTTTTATATATTATAAATCTCTTAACTTAATAACTTTTATAAAGTTACTTTTATTACTAAGTAAGAATATTTACGTTTAAAAATCCCCTTTTTTAATTGCGCAGTATTCTTTTATATTATATTATTAAGCTCGTTCGTTATACTAATTAATTAAATAAGTAGTCGTTACGTAAGTATTTTGTTTTATTAATTTAACTAATTAATTTCTAATTACGGGCCGGTTATAAAAAAGTCGTTTAGTAAAAAAGCTACTTAGGGCGATAATAAAAAGCTAATTACTTAAACAATTCCGTTAATTAATATAGTTTAATATAATAAACGTCGACTTTTTATAAGTAATAAAGGGCTACGATTATTTAATTCCGTACGGTATTTAAAAATCGCCTCCTTTTTTATTTACTTTTATAAAATTAATTAATATAAATTTCCTATTTTATATAGTATTAAAAGGTCGTCTTTTTTACGTAATAAAATACCTTACTAATCTATAATAATAAAATTTAACTACTAATTAGTATTAATATCCTTATTATAAAGTAATTAGTTCGAACCGTAGTTAATAAAGAGATTAATTAAACTATTTAAATATTTACGTAATAAGTATAAAAAGGAGGTTCTAACCGTAAGTTAAGCTAGCTATAATAATCGTAAGTAGGGCCCCTAATTAGCCCCTGCGCAGTTAGCTATATACCGCGGTCAAATTAGACTTCTAATCCGATAGATTTGCACCACCATCTCGCTGCCACGACAATCAACCGCCCTATATACATCACATAAACCAATCACAAGGGCCGAATTAAGACACCACTAGAAGACTTGGAAGCGGTATTAATTGTAATTGGATAATTCAGGAATTACTATCAGTAACCTTCGCAAAGCTGAAAATATATAACAAGCCGCAGCAAGCCCGGTTGCCTCTTTGCATAAGCGGCTGAGACACTACGAGAAAGGCTTCGGAGCTGAAGGACTAGCAGCATTCATTTCTATTCTTCCCCGTTTTCGTGTCATAAAACCCAATGAGCGGACACAAATACCTAATTGGATTTGTGCGTGTCTCTGATCTTTCATGCGCTCATTATGCATAGCAACAACTCGTGTCCTCGAGAGCTGAAATTGGTTATCACCTAATTATTGAGAACAATCAGTATTATATGGTTGAATGGTGTTGCGACGATAGATACCCACGATATCAAAAAGCAGTAAGGCTAGTATTGGATCATTGGCTCGCCTGCTACTCTATGCAAGTATATCGTACTAGCCCCCGGATGGAATACAGGTGGCAAGCCCCAAAGACTGAAGCCCTCATGGCTCTAAGAAGCCTGATTTGGTTCTTTTCAAGTTCATCGTGGAAGCCAGCTTCAATTCGAAGGTAGTCAATTACCCCGTCCGCAAGGGCTTACAACCTTCCCGCCCCTGATGCGACTTGCCTAAGGTAGATCCAGAAATCAGGAGTGCTTATTGTAAAGAATTGATAGCAATGAAACATAAGTGTATAATACAGCCGATTGAGGTGACTATTGCACAGGTGTGTCTCTTGCTTCTTTTGCTGAGTTAAAGCATGATGCTCCAAGAACCATGTGTGGAAGGGCGATGCCAAGCTCAGTCTCTATCTTGAGTAAATCACTCACAAGAGCGGACCATGTTGACAGACAGTTACAAGTATGACAATTCCTTTATACCATTATAGCTGTTATTTAAGAAGATGGTGTCAGCTAAGTGATCCTGATCTACCTAGTACACGGGAACCCCTGTACTCTTGACCTAAGTCATGCATCACTCATATGCGAGGTGGTTTAATATATGATCAGTTTTACTTGAGCCCAAAGGGGACAACTGCTTGCATTAAAGACTATCAAGAATCATTCAGATGAGACCCCGAGGGCTTGCAACATCAGTGAGCACGTGCGATTTCCCCTCTCGTCCCCCCAACAAGGTAATCCCGTATTTCTCATCCCATCATCGAACGCCCTTGGATTAAGCAAAACCAGTAGCGATAACCCAGCTCACGTCCGCGTTGAAGGAAGTAGCAGAGTCAAAAGTGTGAACACCGCCGTTCCTCGCAGCGTATCCCAAGTTGTTGTAGTGACGGAAGTAGGTGGTAGGGTAGCTCCACGCACGGAACGAGCTGCCAGTACCGCTGATACCAGACTGCGTGCAGAAGGTAGCATCCTCCTTGAATTGCTTGGTGCCGTCGTTGGCGTTGACGGCCAGCTCAAAGTTGTAGTGGCGGATAAAGCTGCCCGGCGTGTCCTTGGACTCGAACGAGTAGCACCCGCTGTTGCCGAGGCCGGTGCGGACTGTCCAGCTGGCCTGCTGCTTCAGGGCCGTGGTGCTGGACGAGGTGACGACCTGGGTGTTGACGGTCGAACCGGTGTGCGCGAGGTAGCGGTCGGTATAGCCGGAGGTCGTGGCGCGCAGGGAGATGGAGTTGCCGACGGTGAGGGCGGTACCGCTGTTCAGGGAAGTGGTGGCGTACTTTGCCGCGACAATGTTGGCCTGGACAGAGTTCTCCGTCGCGTCGGAGGGGTAGCCCGAGGTCATGACGCCCTCGTAAAAGGTGCCCTGGGCGCTGACGCTGTTGTCGCCACCGATGCCGAGGATGATGGCGCCCTCCTTGCTCATGGGGTTGTAGCCCGACGCGTTAGGCCGCACGCCGCTGTAGTACGTGGTCAAGCCTCCCGAGGCGGCGTTGGCGCCGCGGAGGGCCCAGAGGTTGGGACCGCCCTTGACGACGGCGGTGAAGAAGCGGTCCGTGATGGACGGGTCGCCCGCGTTGTTCTTGGGGTTGACGCCGGAGAAGAGGCCGTTCTCGAGATCCGCCATCAACCAGGGTCCGCTGCCGGCACCAGTGCCCCAGCCGGTGCTGTCGCCAAAGTAGATGGCCTCCATGTGGCCGTTGCCCGTGTCGGTGCTGCTGGTCTCGGCGTTGCCGTAGTCGAAGCAGCAGCCGCCGTTGTAGTGAGTTCCGTCGAGGACGGCGTACATGCCCTCGGACACGTCGCCGATGGCGGTGCCGACGGCGGCGTTGTTGCGGTAGCCGGTGCCGGGGGAGATGAAGACGCCGTAGGCCTTTTGGCCGTTGAGAGTGACGGGGGCGCCGATGGCGCTGGCGAGGTTGTCGTTCCCGTTGACGTCGGGGCCGCTGAAGGCGCCGCCGGGGGCTTGGGTCAGGTGGTTGCCCTTGCCGGACTGGTCGTAGATGACCGAGATGAGGCAGGTCGTTCCGGAGCAGAAGGTGTCCTGAGTGGCCGCGTTGGCGACGCCGCCGGCGGAGAGAGGCGCAATGTTGGTCGTGGCACCGTCGGAGCCGCGCTTCACCTGATAGAGGGAGCCGGTGTAGGCGCTATAGAGGGCGCGGGTGGTGCTGTGGGCGGCGATGCAGGGGTTGCCGCCGGAGGCGTAGATGTCACAGGGACCGGCGGAGACGAGGGAGCCTGTGGCCACGAGGGCGAGGCCGAGGGCGTAGCCGCGCTCGCGGATTGGCTTGGACAACATGGCGAAGAAGGAGGGACGACCTTGGATTTGCTGACGGAGAACGGGAGGGGAGTTGTCACTGACGAGGGGAATGCCTGTGAGATCCTGGGGAGACAACTCTCATGATCCGACAACTCGGGGTCATCGTGCGTCTTTTAAACACCGTGAGGTGCTTCACGATGGCCCGTTCCTTATGATCCATCTTCATCTCGTTTCGTTGACAATGTCTGTGATATTGGATGAAGGGTCGCACGAGAACCCCAAGCGCCAAGAATTCCCTCCAATGAGCAGAGAGCGCATGTCAAATGCCGCGCTATTACGACCTTCCGAACTGGTGTTATACGTGCGCTTCGAGTCGTAGTGGGATTCGATGGCATGCGTTTGGGTCGTTTCTCCGATGAAGACTCTGGTGCTGGCGGGCAGCGGGTAGGGTGGCCAGATTGGTTCTAGAGTGCGGGGGAAGAGTGCGGATGACCGGCACTGGAGAGTGGTAAGTCTGGAAATGAAGCGATGGACCGATGGAGAGGCATATGGTGCGGCTGTCCGGTAAAGGTCAGAGCGACTTCTCCCACGTCCTGCGCGGTATACGTCAGGGGAGGGGGCTTGATGGAATCGTGGTATAATCGGAGCTAGTAAAGGTAAGCATTTGCCCAGTCACCTTAGTTGCGGGACATCAACAACCTCCCCGGAACGTTCGACCTGCTTTAGTCTCTGATTTTGGCTTTTGCTTGGCTGTTGCGTCCCGCTCCGCGTCCTCCACACGCGCCTCGGCATCAGGTACCAAGCCCTCAACTGCCATTCATCTTCGCGGTAGTCGTTTTGAAGGTCCAGATGTCATCCATGGCCCTGGTCTCCCCATCATGTTGCCAAGTTGATGCCAAGTTGTTGCCAAGTGAGTAGGCCAATGTGCCCCAGAAACTCGTCAAGTCTTGGCTTTGGGGAAAGAAGAAAGGCCGCGCGGACAAACCCCAGAACCCCAGATGCGACCCCAGACTCGGAGACAGGGGTGGAAAAAGACAAGACGAACCATTTTACCCCGCTGTCGGCCCGTATTCTGTGCAGGGGTTAGGTTCACGTGAGCTCCCTCCCTTGTATGTTTAGCTCACGCTACCTGACGTGTCTAACCTGGAAGCATCTGAAAGTTGGAGCGTTTATTTCACGAACCAAGGAACCCCTCGGTGTTTCCAACGTGTCATTGACGCACCAAAGAGGCTTGTTAATAAGCGCTTCCTGGAGAAGCGCAACGGTTCCAAGCGAGCCAACGAATGATCAGCTTTTTGCGGCTTGGAGTGGCAGATCATGAAGCTATTGACCTCCCTTGCGTCAACGGCTTTCTCGGTAGGATTGACGGATGGTTTCTCGTAGTGGAGAAGGATCATTTAGACTGATCCCCATGCCCACTTCCCGGCGCCATGGTGCGAATGCCGAGGGGCTCTTTACCCCGCGTCCGTTAAGCTATCCAATAACCTCACATCGCAACTTTGATTAGGTACTAGACTACATAGCCGCTACTATCCTCATGTCTCACCATTGAGCAGCATCATTCAATTCTTGCTGCCTGGTGACAAATTGGCAATCGCAGAGAGCAATGCAAACGTTTGGAGTCAAGCGTGAGATCGGCAAGAGAAGCACGACGGAGTATCATGGGACGAGGCCAGTGATGCCACGCGCTCAACTATGCCTGCGCTGATCTCCCGTCCGAATGTTCTTGGCAGGAGCCGAGCCAATCATGGACGCAGTGAGAAGATTTCGACAGCTGAGATCCAGCAAAGCTTTGGCGAGACCACCCATTCGACAAGTTTATTGAACTAGAGACCCGGGAAGGATCGAAAAGATTGGTTTCGATAAGCGCTCCATCTCAAGTCTGTAGCAGTGGGTACAGGATGCAGGTCGCATCAGAGTATGATTGAATAACCAGTTACCAGGAACACGTACCGCCCGCGGGTTCTTGTGTCGCTTAGCAGACATTGAAGCCCCAGAAGATTTCCTTGAATGATCTAGCTTCTATCATAGTCTTTGGTCCAGACCCCTTGATGCCTTGGGGTAAAGCTGCCGGAACATGCTGCTCTTGACAACATTTCATACCCCTACCCGCCTCTATGGATGCTCTCTATCGGTTTATCACCCCTGACCCTTGACCTCATATCTCAGAACGTAGTCCAGCCCTGAGGTCTCTTCGCCCGTGCCTCTCCGTACCTCAACCAAAACGCCGCCGACTCCACTGAAGCCATCCAACACAGGGCCGTCATCATCTGTCTCCTCCGTCCTGTCCTCCAGCTCTCATTCTGGAAAAGCCAGCGCTCGATCAGGCACCCAACGCCTTGCACCATGAACACAGTCCACAGGCCCACAGCCTGTACCCACGCATACTCGTCCAGTGTCAAGACGACCCCGCACCAGGCATGCCAAACTCCGCTGAGACTAAAAGCCGCGAGGACACCGGCGGCCTTGCCGGCATCTTTCCCAAACAGACGTGTGAAGAGGGCTCTGGCGGGAACGTACCCTAGGTGTTGGAGGAATGGCTGTGCCCCATGGTGCCAATGAATGGCCCAGAAGCTAGAGAAGCTATCGGCTGCCCACGGCTGGAAAAAGAGCTTGTTGGGGCAGTGGGGATGGAAGATGAAGTGAATGCCCTCTAGTCCATACTGAATAGCAAGCAGGCCACACATGACCTTTAGTTCCGTAACGGGGAATAGATATGTCAGAGGGACCACGAGCAGCGGACCGTAGGTCCAGGCCGCGCTTTTTGGGATGCTCTTTCGCTTCGATTCATCCACGGCGATATTGAAAGACGCATACCTAGTCTCCGACCCAAGCCGCCAGACATACGAAGCAACAGGCCTCCAGCTCGTCAGCCCGTAGACCACTTCCTCTTTCCCATCCCGTGGGACAGGCGGCTTCCTCGCTCGCGCGATTGTCAAGTCCCAGCACTTGCACGCGTAGAAAAACGTCGGTATGCGCAGGCAGACCTGGGCAATCACGTCGTCAGTCGGCATGAGCAGCGGGAGCGCCATGACGTAGGCGCCCGCTGCCAGGCCCGTCGCCCGCGTCACGAAGACTGCATGCTCTTTGGGGAAGAATCGAAAGGGCTCGAGGCCACGTCCCTTCTTCCGTGCGAGGCGCGCTTGGAGTCTCCAGTCTTCGATGGCGGTGAGAGCAAGGCCGATGAGGGAGGTGAAGTAGAGGACGATGCTCGTGGTGAGGTGAACGAGGAACGATGTGCTCGGGTTGGTGATGAATTCGGAGTTGTATAAGGAGCCAGTTGTCAGAATAGCCGATCCTAGGAAAATGACAATGTACCAAGCCAGCATGTCCCCCATCATGAAATTCCGGAGAAAAGAAATGAGCGAAAGTGCATGAAGTTGAAGATCCCGTTCTGGTCACATCAATGACGCGGGTCTCGTCAAGTAAATAACAGGTGGCTAAGTGCGTTACTTTAGGCGGCCAAGTGTAAGCGCTAGCGACTATTATGATAGTAGTACACGCGTTAGAAGGGTATACTCTCTACTACGATATCTGACAAGGATGAAGGCGGTAATTTGAACAGGCCAGAGGTTCCACAACATTGTACCTGACGGAGAATTGGATGTTAGGATGATGAGGTAGCGAGGAAGTTAAATATCGTGAACACAGGTAAACTGACCTGTGGCCCCCCCGGTTACCTGACCTGACCAAGGAAAAAGGACGTGACCTGAGCGCTCTTCTGATTGGCCCGTGGAAAATAAGTGGGTCCAGCTGACCTAATTCTAAAGTAATCTTAAAGTAATTTAAAACTTATTCAGAATTAATTTAGAACTAATTCTAAATTATAACTGAAATATAATAAAATATACTTATTTTAATATAAAAAATATTCTTATAAATATATTATACTAATTCCCCTCGACGGAGCAATCCGCCGGGGCCGTACTATATATTACGTATTAGGGAAAACTAGGTATATTGCGCTCTATACCTAACTATTAACTAAAACCGTAGTAGTAATTAACTAACTCGACTATTATCTCCTTTTATATTAATAGCTCCCGACCTTTTACCGTAGTCCTCTAAGTTCTAACTATCTAGAGGGTAAGCTATACTTACTTTAATAGATATAAGACCTCTTAATACTAGCCCGCATAAGTAGCTAGATCTTATATTATATACTCCTTTTTATTAAAAGTTAAGGTACCCCTTATATATTCCCTTATATTTATAATATAACTTATATTAAAGGGATTTCTAATTTTATAAAATATAATTTTTAAATTAATATTAATATACCGGATCTTAATATTTATATTAGCCCGGCTATTTATAATATTCGTATTATTACTTAGCTAAATTCCGTATTATTAAAAAGTGTTATACTACTTTTTAAGCATACTTATATTAACTATAATAGCTAGGGTATCGAGGAGGCCTAATTTATTAAGCCCTAAAGGGGGGGACCTATCGAGGGGCATTTTTAAAAAGTCCTAGCCCGCTAGTTACTAACTATATACTAAGAGGTTTTTAATAAAATAGTAGTTTATATATTAATAAGTTCGTTTAACGGGTTTATTTAATAAACTTATTTAATTTAAATAGAGCTTTAAGTAATATTAAAAGTAATAAGGATAAAAAAAATCTTTACGAGCTCTAAAGAGTAGCTAAATATTAGCCCTTTTAGCTCTTTTTTTAAAAACCTCTATGTTGCTATTAAAGTTTAGAACCTTTATAATTAAGGAAGGCCGCTTCTAACTTTTATAACTAACCTCTATTATTAACCTTTCCGGCCGGCGCTACTATATAAGTATACTACTTAGCCTATTATTAATAAGTAGTACGAAGAGAGAAGCTTACTTATCCCGAATTATATAGCGGTTTTTATATCAAAATTATTATATTATATTAAGCGCGTACTTAGGGTATATTACGCATATTATGTAGTTAAAAAATATACTATATTGTATAATTTTTTATAAAAACGTAATCCTATTAAGGTCGATCTTTTATACTTATAAAGCTAGAAAAAAAACTACTATATATTATACTAATTAAAGTATTTAATAATTTATTTAAAATAGGAATTTAAGTTTTTAATTTTTAAAAATATATTTAAAATATTTTAAAGTTTATTTAGAATTAGTTTAGAACTTATTTAGAATTAATTCAGAATTAGTTCTAAAATAAGTTTTTATTAATTTTGATACTTAATAATAGTTTTATATTTTAATTCCAGTTTTGATAATACTATTTTTTTTTAAAATACTGAAAAAAATATTTATAAGTAATCTAATTGAAAATAAAATTCTAATATTAAAAATTACTTATATTATATTAATTTGATATAAAATTAATTTAGAATCGATTTCGAATCGATTCTGAATTACTTTTAGATCACCTACGGAGTGGCACGGGCCACACTCACGTGAAAATGTGGGGTGGTCAGCTAACACACCCCCCCCCCCCCCCCAACAGGCCAGTTTACCTGTGTTCACTAAATATCTACATGGGTGTAGCCGAGTTCTGGTATTACTCAGTACAAGCATTTTGGTGTCTATCGAACATTCTGGCATGAGCTTTTCTGACGAGCTGTTCAAGTTCCAATGTACTTACTCAATGTTAGATTCAGTTTCAACTTTTATCGGAATCAAGCTGCCGAGGATTTCAACTTTACAAAACATCGTTTTAGTAGTTTCTACATAGTAGATCAGTGGGTTTAAGATTGATAAGGGGCGGGCAGTTGACACGTCTCAACGGCTGAGCCCTATCTCATCAACTGCAGAATATTGTCAGTAAAATGATGTGTATATATTTAGAGTACGGAAGAATAAAACGTTGCTTCGAGCCTATTCCTGCTATATTGTTATGTTAAGTTCCGTAATAGAAGGGATTTGAAGAAAATTTGGTTGGAAATTTATTGTGCACACGCCATTTCGCAATTGATAGGATAATTAGCATTTTAGGTAAGTCGACCCACCCCCTTTTAGCCACCCCCCCCTTTTAGCTACCCTATTTTTCTATCCTAGCCACCGCATTAAAACCCTACCCATAATTTTCAAACTACTATAATAATTATAAAAATTATCTAAATATAATTCTTTTTTATATACTTATTTATTAATATATAATAATCTTATATACCGAAAATAAAGTTATTTAGGCTCTTAAGGTTATTAAAAGAGGTCTCTTAGTTAATTAGGCCTCGATTAAGTTCGGAGTTCTAAGGTTAACTCTTTATAACTATAAGAGAGGTTATTAAATAAGGGTAATAATATTCATAAACCTCTAGAAGCTTTTTTTATAATAAAAAGATTAGCTAGCTTAATAAGTTCGTATTTAATATAATCTAGGCGTTATATTAACTTATAAATAGCTTATAAAATTCGCTAAGCGAGTTTTAAGATCCTAGGAAGATATAAATCCTTTTAAAAAGAGATAAATAAACGCTTTTTTAAGGAGGAACTTATTAATTAAGGTTTAGAGAAGTCGTATTATTAATTCGAAGTATCTAAATAGGGCTATTACTAATATAATTAAGTTATAGTTTAGATTATTTAATATATTAGAGATTAGTAATATTAAATAGGCTAATAAATATAATATAAATAAGATTAGTATTTTAAAAAATAAGGGATTTAATAGCCTAGTTTTAAGTAAAGTAGAGATTATAATAATATAAAAAAAAGAGCTTAGTTCGCATACTTAAATATTTATAATTAGGTATATTTTTATTAATAATCGAGCTATTAAACTACTAGTTATATATAAAAGAAAGTCGGTATAATAATAATAATTTCTATTTAAACTTAACTTTTATACTAATTAGGAGTTTATAATAATAAATAATAGCTAGATAACTAATAAGACTGCCCTTAAGTAGTTAAAAATAGTGTTCTTATTATAGACTAAAACCCCCCCCCTTAGGGGGCTTAGTATACTTAATAAGCCTTAATTATTAGTTCTAAATAGCTATAAGAGTTATATAATAATAGAATTTATATAAAAATACTATAAAAATAACGTTTACTTATTATTCTTATTATTATATACTTCCTATATCCTCTAGCTATTAAATATAGCTATTTTTAAACTTATTAAGTCTAAGTATAAGAAAGAGCTTAATAAAGAGGATATAGTAAATAATTCTATTATTATTAAAAAGCGGTACTTTTTAAGCTATTATTAAAAAGCTCGTTTAGCTAGTCTAACGTTATTAAATATACGAAGTAAGTAGAAAGTAACTAAACTATATCCCTTTAATATAGCTAGACTACTTATTAATTTAATAATCCTACTTAACCTAGTTATACTAACTAAAAAGACCGTAAATACTAAGTAAGTAATTAGTAATATTAAAAAAGCTATTAACTAAGTATTAGCAGCGTCTATTATTAACTAGTTAATACCTAAAAAGGCTAATAAGCTCTGCGATTAGTTAAAGTTATTTATAAAGCTTAGTCTAGACTATAATACTTAACGACTACTATTTAAAAAAATAAAAAAGGTATTTAGCAAGTAAGCTTATTATTTAGTAATATCTTAGTACTATATTTAAGTTCTAGAAGCTAAAATTAACTAATTAAGGCTATAAAAAAAGAAGAGTATATTAATAAACCTAAATACTAAGTTCGTAAATATTTAGGATATATAAAGAGCTTAAGAGGACTTTAATAACTATTTAGTTAGTCCTAGTTAACTTATAGGGGTCGAATTACTTAGGGAGAATAATAACTATATTATTATAGTAATAAAAAATAGTTAATTAATTAAGTATAGTTAGTAGTAATGTTTTAATACTATGTTTTGATAGGGTGGCCAAAAGGGGGGGGTGGCCAAAAGGGGGTGGGTCGACTTAGAATTAATAGCACGCACTAAGATAGCTAAATGGCTTTATGCAGTATAACTGAGTTGTCTGCGTCCTTGAGACTTAACTATCAACAATAGCAGAGGACTACTTGAGCTCATCCTCGCGTCTTTGGAGCAACAGCACCAGAGTTGAGGTGTTTGTTTGTTTTGCCGCAGCTGGTGTGTCAATTTCAGGTCCAATATCACACACAACATGATACATTCAGCATACGAACATACTTCCATTGTCATGGAAATACGTTCGGCAGAAATTATATTCTTACAGAGCGAAGCATATAACGAAACGTATATGTCCCCCAACCAAGTTCGCCGCCTGTCCCTACTGGTGCCCACTGAGCAAGATCATAGTCACTCTTCTCAACCTCTTGGAATCCAGCCTTTTCGTAAAGTTTGTAACTTGAGGGCGAGGCATGAATCCAGCATGCAAGATTCTGTGAGTCGACTTCCTCAAGTCCATGCTGAACCAGCCTGGTCCCGATGCCCCGACCTTGGAACTCAGGATGCGTCGCCAAGGCTTGCAGAACCATGTACTTGCTCCCTCCCATGTGTCGAGATTCCCATGAAGTCATCTCTTTGTGCATGATCCCACCCAACACTCGCGCAGGGTCTCGAGGAGCATCATCGGCAGGGCGTGCTTTCTCCTTGCGATGGTTTGGATCAGAGGATGCCTCAGTGGACTTGTTCTCCTCGGGGTTCTTCCGTTCCAGCTCCTTCGCAACCCAACACGACCAGCCGAGGATGTCCCCATTCCCCTCGACCGCTTTGAAGATCTTGGTAGTAGAAGGGTTCGATAGCCAGTGAAGGATCGACTTGCGCATCAGGTGTTGATGGGTGCCTTCTTCACGACCCAGAAGCATTAAGTTCGAAAACTGGTCGGATCTGAACGCGGCAGTATGGATCGTGACGAGGTCATCGATGTCACTGGGTTCCACCGCACATATTGATACGTTGTATTGGGGTTCTTTAGAATCTTGATCGCTCATGGTGGTAAAAGCTCTGTGCTCCAGTGGTATGAGAAGCTCAGCGAGGGTAGTATCCAGTTTGCACAATTCACAGTCGAATTCAAAAGCGTGCATTCGGAAAAAAAGAAGGTCAAGATGCGGGGTAGCTGTGCAGTAGGCAGCAGGCTCAACGCGAAGGACCCCGGTCACATAAGCCCTGAGGTAGAATTATGCCATTCAGATTTAGAACCAATGTACCTACCTATCTGCTGATAAATGCAAGATTCAAAGTCGTCTTTGACGCTCATCCTACGCCCGCACTCGCAGAACATTGAGCACAGTCTGAAATCTGAGGATCATCAACAATTCATTCATTGTAACCCTTGAACTCCTAACCTTTTTTCAAGCAGTCATGTCGTGGAACTTACGACAGCTTTACAGGGCCTTCGGAGTTGACGCAGACCTAATCGGATAAGCTCGCTGGGTGGTTCAGGTATATTCTGATATGCCAACGTACTCTGCACTCGACTCCTTTCACCCTCGAGCTAGTGATAGCAGCAAATGCCACTGAAAATTTAGCTTGATCGAAGAGAGATGCTTCAGGGCTTAAAAGGGGGTTTCCCATAGTACTGAACTATTCATGTCTTGGTGGGTTGAGAGGAAGAGTGATCGCAGCAAGCGATTTGTAACGAGAGGAGACAAAAGTCTTTCTGCATGTGTTCACTGGAAATATGACAACTCTATATGATTTCATAATCGGGCCTGGCTTCTCCTTGAACCACTGCCATTGGTTTCCTATCTTCAGTTTGCAACTTTAGACAAGGTTTGGTGCTAGGTTATCGGGCTGACGTGACTATCAATAACTTAAGTGAGTACGCTTGGCAAAATTTGTCACTGTCAAAACCAGCCCACCGGGAGTGTCGTGCAGTCGTGACAGTTGTGGTAAGTTCCGCGAAATGTTCAAACCTACCAGGGTCTGCAAGTCGAATCAACTTGACAACAGAAATAGCCTGACAATGGCACATGCTGCGAAGTCCTAGCCTCGCGCGATGTAATGAAAGAAGCCCATCGTGATGTTCCCGAGGCTAAGAACTACCATCAATCGTCAACCCCGACCTACCTAGAGAGGAGGCATCGAGAGAAGTCACCCGTCCTCAACAGCAGACTTGCTCAGATGATTAGTGAGCCGATAGGTCAAGTATATCATCATTGCTGCCACCAAAAAACAAATTGAGGTTTGGCGTTACCTAATAGAGGGACTTGGTCTGCGAAAACAAAGGGGCTTGTGGAGTCATCGAGCATGAATGATGCAGAAGACCGAACCTTGAACTTGTTAATGTGCATTTGCCTCTGGACTACTGCAGGAACCGGTAGCGTAAATTGATTCTCAAAAGATCTGGTGAAGCCTGGTCGGACCATACGTTCATTGTTACACTGCACCGAAGAAAAAGGAGAAAAACTAGCAATGGTACCTGACCAGAATTGCCAAAAATATAGATAGCGTGGTGGCTTGCCATGCAACTACGATGAATCTGGTCTAGCTTCGGTCAACATCAACACAGCTGGACAAGCTACCTTACTCGATGAAAGGAACCAGCTGCTATTGTGGCAGCTTCCACAGACCATTGAATCCGAGTCGTCATCCCGATTTCCGGGGGCTTCTGTTGCACGGTCGCTGACGCGTGTTCATCACTGGGACGACGACGGCCCGTCGAGCATCAAAGCCACAAGAAGACCCCGACTCTTGGCTTCGCTGGGCGCCATCGGCAGCCAGCTCGCCGTGCACGCTGACATGCTTGGCACGGATGCCAATACCTCGGATTCTGCACAAACAATGTTTACTTGCTGTCACTTAACGCGGGCAAACAACGAACATGGGCCTTCACGTTGCGGCCGCAAGCCCAACATATGACCCTAAAGCTCAGCAACGCGCATAGATAGGCGGCTGCGAAAAGCCGTTTTAGGATTTTGAAGGTAGTTTATCGCCTTGACCGGTCAGACTTACACGGAGTCTCATCGTCGAGAAGTGGATGTGTGCATAATCGTATCTGCACCGTTTAGGTAGAGCAGGCGAGACTCACAAGTGACTCCACCCTCTCTCGCGGTTGATCTGATGATTCCCACCTTTGCCCTCAGTCGGCTATTCTCCTCATAGAACCTCAGCTCACCTGAAAGATGCTAATTGATGCAGCGTCTGTCTAACGGCTAGCTAATGGGGTCATATCATGCTCGGTCAACCTAGACTAAGTCTAGCTTACAGGAACAAGGATCAAAGCGCTACAGGAGATCCCGAGTTACCCGCTCTGGCGTTTTCGGGACGAATTGGGACAAAGCCATCCATTTAGAGCCGCTTCACAGTTGGTTCGATCAATGAATTAGGGATAGGGCAACAAAGGAAAAGTTTCCAGATCCCAATAGAGCAACTCTTGAAACATTCCACTTTCTTTGTGGGATCGACATACCCGCTGCCCCAGACTGCCGTTACTCGCGAATCGCGAACGCAGTAAGCGGGACGGTGCTTCAGGAGAGTGACGATGTGGACCTCACTTACACTGGCGTTTCTCGACTCCGGTCAAGTTGCCGACACTATGGATTGGATTGCACGGAGATCGGTCTCACCGTTCACTAAGAGCTCTGACCTCTGGTAACCTGAACTACGGATACGATGGACCACACTTCTGGGAGGTGCTCAGAGCTTGTACGAGGCGCCAGTCGGCCAACGGGTGCCGCAATACGCTCCAAAGAAGAAATGTCAGCTCAATGTGGTCTAAACCCGCGATGTCAAAATACGCCGCCACATATGGCCGCAACAACGGTATATAACCAGCACTCTTCTCCAGGTTCATTTTGTTATTCTCTCTTCATCCCATCAGCTTCGATCACTTCTCACCTTGAGCATTACATTCTCTTCTGAGCCAGAGTATCTCCTTCAACAACATTCATTCAAAGTTTCTGCTTCCAGCTCAACGCGAGCCTCGTATCATCAACATGCGTTACTCCTTGAACATCATCGCCCTCGCGGCTCTCGCGTCGGCCGCGCCCACCACCACCGCGCCCATGGACTTCGATGCCATCATCGGTGCCGCTGCACCCACCCTGACTGGACCTCCTGCCCTGGCCACTGGCCAGACTGGCGTCTACGACGCGGCTGCTGCATCTTCATCCGCCGCCGCCGCTGTCACCGGTGTCGCTTCTGCCAGTGCCACTCAGTCCGTCGCGGCTCGTGGCCTCGACAAGCGCACTTTCTGCTTCTTTGGCTTCTGCTGGGGATCTCCCTCCACCACTTCGTCCGCCAAGACTACTTCGATCTGCACTACTTCCGCCACTCCCGCTGCCGTGACCACTCCCAAGACTACCGCTCCTGTCACAACTTCGGCCGTGACCACCGCCACTGCCGCCACCATCACCACTGCTCCTACCGCGCCTTCGACCTGCACCCCGGTCAGCTGGACCAACACCTTCGCGTTCACCACTGCTTCTGGTTGCGCTGAGCCTTTCGAGGTCGGCACTTACTGCGGATTCATCAACCCTGAGGACCCTTGCGCTGTCCAGCCCGATGGATACGGTACTAAGGTCCAGCCCGACACTGTCGAGGCTTTCCAGTCTTTCGCTCAGTTCCACAAGGAGGCTCAGTCGGCCGCCAACCCTTCCGGATATGCCAACACCTTCAAGGACCTGAGCGCCGCTGTCAACGCCAACAGCTACCTCGGCCTCTACACCCTCAAGAGCTACGACGTCGCCGCCTGCGCTGCCAAGTGTGACGCCACCAACCTGTGCACCGGTATCAACATCTACGTCGAGCGTGACCCCTCCATCAACCCCTCCGGCTGCTCTTGCACCAACCCTGCCTCCATCTCCAACTACAAGTGCACTCTCTGGGGCTCCGGCGTCGACAAGGCTGCTGCTGTCAACACTGGCCAGACTCGTGATGGCTTCCAGGTCGTGATCACCGGCTCCAACGGCTACGAGAAGACCAACACCACCACTCCCACCACTCCCTCTGGCTGGACCAACCCCCAGGGCTGCGGCGGTGTCGTCCACTCTCACCCCAGCACCTGCATGGGACAGAAGTTCTTCCCCGGTCCCTTTGATGCCAGCCTCTGCGCTACCTACGCCGCTGCCCAGAACGTCCAGAACTCCAAGTCTGTCGGCCTCGGCTCCTGGGCCAGCTTCCTCGGCTACAGCCCTCTGAAGTGCAACTTCTTCAACGCCTTCATGGTCAAGCAAAACGGTATCGCTAAGGGTACCTACTGCAGTCTCTTCACTCAGCAGTACAATCCTTCTGCTGCTTCTTACACTCCTTCTTTCTCCGCTGGCTTCTCCTGGAGCATTGAGAGCTCCTGGTCCTTCTGCTCCAAATAAGCGGGGTTTCCGACAGATTCGCCTGTTATTCACTCATTAATCTAGAACATGGTGTCGGTTGTAGACTTTGCATAGTCCGGATTATTAGTCACTACGTTCGTTGATACTGTACATTTAAAGGTCATGGCAACTAGAGTGGGGGATTTCTATCACATATTTAATTTAATTAACCTTCGTTCTGCAAATCTGTCTCACTCTTGCTCCGCAATGTGCCACTAGCTTTGGGGACAAGCCAGACTCACCAGCAAAAGCCTGTTCGATCTCTCACATCAGAGTGAACTAATTCTAGGCACCAAACTCAAAGCAGTATGTGTACGAGTCTCTTAGCACGACACTTAAATACGTAGATAAAGGCACATCACGCTCTGGTGATACAAAAGGGAGAGTAGAGCCCCCTACCTTCAACAAAAGTGTCTCGAGTGTCACACGACGCGGGGTTCATTGAAGCGGATCGACATGCAAGTTTCTAGACAATCAGTTCTATATGGACCCTATCTAGTGTGGCCGGCAAACCGATTGCAATCAACACTTCAATATTCTCTTACCACGCAATACAGAATCCATCGCGTAAGGTAACGAAAGATCGTATCACAGAATCCGCAATGATACGTAACTCTCTTTGACGGAAATTGGAAGCCCTTCCATTGAGCATGAGCAATCCTCGTGTAATTCCAGGTCTCATCGACCAGATTAATACTCGATGAGTATGTCCAAGACGGACACTTCCTGCAAAACTGCGAGAATTAAACCTCCAATCTTCTTCTATAGCATTTTGGCTCATTTACCAACCTGCCAATCCTGCTGACTTGGCCCCGGGCCTGCCATGGCACTGCTGACGACATAGGTGAACACTCACCTTGGATTCACCCTCAATAATGTCGGAACCTTCATGCCCGTAGCCTTCATCATCAAAGAAGCCATTCCCGAGAAACCTATCGCGGAAATTTGGGTGACCGTGGTGACGGGAGCAGGAGGCGATCTCAAGGATGCTGGCGGCGTCTTTCCTGATGTTGCCATTTGGGACGACAATGGCAACAGAATAGGACGACACCGCACCAAGCTAGGTGACAAGAGAGCCCAGAGCAGCGAGCGAACCGTCAAGATACCGAATAATGAGAACAATGGGCAGATATCCGATCCCCAATATGTCATGTTGAGTCACGGTACCGACGCAACATGCATTGCGATGGTCCAAGTTTCCAACGGCCGACTCAGTGGGACGGTCAATGCAGACACTGGATACAAATGCGACCAAGGATGGTACTACAGCCAACGGAAGTTCAAGTGTGATAACCTCATGGCCAAGTGTGTATGGTTGGACTTAGATCACTCCCATCCCAACTTCAACGCCAGGGCTATGAGTTTTCACCTCAGAGACATGCTGCCCTCGCCTGACAAGTAGAGATTGTACAATAGCGAGTTGTACTACCTGTGTAAAAGCACACCTCGGTACTCTTATTGGCGGCATCTCATACCAGACGGCGTTTTCCCATTCTTCTACCCAGTCTTGAAGTACAACAAGGATACTATCGGATTAGAAGTCCAATTCGACCGCGGTATATAGCCGACTACGCAGGGGCTAATTAGGGGCCCTACTTACGATTATTATAGCTAGCCTAACCTATAGTTAGAACCTCCTTTTTATACTTACTACATAAATATTTATATAGTTTAATTAATCTTTTTATTAACTACGGTTCGAACTAACTACTTTATAATAAAGATACTAATATTAATTAGTAGTTAAATTCTATTATTATAAATTAGTAAAGTATCTTATTACGTAGAAGAGACGACCTCTTAATACTATATAAGATAAAAGATTTATATTAATTAACTTTATAAAAGTAGGTAAAAAAGGAGGTAATTCTTAAATACTATACGGAATTAAGTAATTATAGCCCTTTACTACTTATAAGAGGTTAATATTTATTATATTAAACTACGTTAATTAATAGAATTATTTAAGTAACTAGCTTTTTATTATTACCTCGAGCAGTTTTTTTACTAAACGACTTTTTTATAACCGGCCCGTAATTAAAAATTAATTAGTTAAATTAGTAAAAGAAAATACCTACGTAATAACTACTTACTTAATTAATTAGCGTAATAAACGAGCTTAATAATATAATATGAAAAAGCACTACGTAATTAAAAAAGGGGATTTTCAAATATAAATATTTTTACTTAGTAACGAAAGTAACCTTATAAAAGTTATTAAGCTAAGAGATCTACGGTATACAAAAAAGTCTATTATTACGAGGATTTTATAAGTACGACCTTAAGCTTATAATTTAAATAACCTCTTTATAACTCCCTTAACTACCCCCCGGGTATTACTTAGGAATATAATATAAAAGACGGTTTAACGAGGGAGGAGGGGATTTAGAGGTCCTAATAGTATTAAGTTAAAAATATTATAAATCTTAAAAATTAACTTAAAAAGAAGGTAGCTATTTTAAAGTAGTCTTATAACTTTTTACTCGAGTTATTATTAGCCTAAGAAAAAGTTAAAAAAACGAGGATTTAAGGGGAAAAAAAAAGAATTTTCTAGAGGGCTAATAAAAAGCTTTTTTTTATATTAGCTCTTAGTACAAAATTATTAATTTTAAAAAATTAACTAAGTAATAAAAAGGATTATTAATAAGTAATAATTACTTAATTATAATTAAGCTATAAAAAAAACTACTTAAAAAATATAAAATAGAGTATTAAGAGGCTATAAAAAATAAGATTTCTAAAGTATCTAACCCTACCGTATATAAGTAATAAGTAGGTATTTTTAATAAGTCCTTAAAATCTACGATTTTATAAAAAAGAGGGCTTAACTTCGTTAATTATACTTAACGGCCTATATAGTTTTTAATAGCTTATATAGCTCTTTTATAAGCCACCCGGCGTCTATTTTTAACTATTCTTATAAAATACTACTTTAAAAAAAGTAGGTTAAGGAAAAAAGCTATTTAAAAATTATAAAAAGTATGAGGCTTAGGAAGTTAAAAATATATAAAATAGCGGAAATTAGTAACTAATAAAGATCCTAAGACTAATTACTATATTTTCTTATAATAATATAAACGTTTATTATTATTATTATAAAAAAGAACTATTAAAACCTACTTTTTTATATTAAATAAAAAGGAGGATCTTAGTAAGTACGATAGCTAGCGATTTAAAAAGGTAGTAATAATTATTAAAAATAATAAAAATAAGAGTAACAATAAGATAGCGAGAAGAAATAGGAATCTCTTAGACCTTAATAAATTCGTTAGGTAATAAAAGCACGGATTTATTATAATTAGTACGTAGATTAAATATATTTTTATTAAAATTAAATACGCTAATAACTATTAATATAGGTATAAGTTAGAATATAACTTTTAGTGAGTTAAAGTAAAAAAGAAAAAGATAAAACCCGATCCTAAATAGAATCCTAATCCCTTATAAATAAGTAAACATTAACCCGGATTATTAGGGGACGTAGATATATAGAATCGTAGATTAGCCTAATAGTGAGTAAATTAACGTAATATTAATTTATTTAACTAAGGTTTATAAAAAAAAGGAGCTATAGGGGTAACCCCTATTTTATAAAATTATAAACGACTTTAGTTATTAGCTAGATATAAAGTTTACGAGCATAAGCTTAGGAATTGCGAAAGTAATTAATAAATTCCTCTATAGGTAAGGGGTATTATTAGCGTAATTATAATTATAAAAGCTATATAAAATACTAGTAATAATAATTATAGAGGAGGAATTCGTATTATAGAACTAAGTATAGGTTAATAGAGCGTATAATTATTTTAAGAAATTTAGAAAAAGGGTAAATAACTTAGATTTCCTCCCTATAATTACTAATAAAAATTTATTATTATGAAAGGATATACTAGGGCAAAATATAGTATTAGAAGTATAATAATTAATAATTCTACCTATTTTAATTTATAACTCGTTACTATTACTAATACGATATTCGGTACTAATTAGCTAATAAGAAAAGAGGTAAACGACCTAAAGTTATTAATAGTACGTAGTAACGTAGGGATCGTATATAAATACTAAAAATCTAGTAGTAAATACGAGGTAATTTATAGACCTTAAAAAGATCTTTTTAAAAAAGAAATTATATTCTAAGGGGAAGTATAAGGTCTTATAAAAAACCCTAACGATATTTTATAATTATTATAAAAAAGTCAGAATTAGGGAATACTAGTACTATTTAGTAATTAATATTATACTTATAAGTAAAGCTTTTAATTATTATTACGAAGCGGTACGTAATCTTAATTAAAATAACTTTTTTAGTATAATTAATATAATCTAAAGCCGCTTCGTGACCTATAATAAGAACCTAGAGCTCCTATTTAAGCTACGGGTAATTTCTTTTATATTTATAGCTAGGATAATAGAAAGTAAATTATAAATAGAGATTTTTAAAGAGCTTATTAATTAAATCGATAAGTTAGTAAAAACCTAGCTAAATAAGGGGATAAATAAGTAAAAAGTTAAATATTTCTGTACCGCAATTTAGCGTATACTAGAGGTAAAAATAACCCTATACTAAGTACTCGAAAACTACGAGACGCTCTACTCGAGGCTAAGATCTAGTTTTAATATTAAAATAAGAATACTATACTAAACCTACCTCTAGGTATATAATAGCCCTTATTAGTAATATTAGGTTAATCGAATATATAATAGGAAAAGAAAAAAGGCTAGATATAGTAATCGCTAATAAAGAGGCCCAGATTTATTAAATAAGTAGAAATTTAACTTATAGGTAAGGTAATAAAAGAGGTAATATTATATTTATAAAAAAGATAAATATTAGTTAAGTAACTACTTTAAAAAAGAGCGTACTAAATCGTATAAATAATATAAAAAATTAAGGGTAGTAAATAGTAAAACTAGCCCTTATTAGTTTAACTAATTCTTTATTATATATAAGGGTAGATCTGGGGGTATAGAACTTAGTAATAGTAGCTAAAGTAATAGTTTAAAATATATACCCCCTATAAGAGATTTAGAAAGTAAAGAAGATCTTACCCCCTATATTAATAAATTAGATTATAACGAAATTAATAATATTAATTACTCTTTTTTCGCCCCGTTAGCCTTTAGAAAATATATAAAGCTAAATAAATAAAGGGTAGCGAAAGCTCTTAATAAGTAGGCTTTTATTTATAAATAGTAAAAAAAGGTCCCTTAAATAATAAATACGGAGGTAGCTAAAAGGGCGAATTTAATAGGGCTAAAGCCTATTCTCTTAATAATTAAAAAGAAGATACTATCTTTCTTAATATCGAAAAAAAAGAATATAATACTAAGTAAATCTAAGGGTAGCTAAAGGGGTCCCTTTTATATTACTTAGATCCCTCGAATACTAAGCTTATATAAGCATTTTATACGAGCAAAAAGTACGGCCTAAATAACTTTTATAAGATTATCTTAAATACTAGGGTATTATAATAGTTAATTAGAGGAAAAGGGTAATTCTAAGCACTATAAAAGATTGCGTTAGTAATACTTAATACGTTAATAATAGGTATTATAAAGATTAGTTTTGGCCTAAGTAAAAAAACCGTTACCCTAGGTATAGTAAAAGTAGAGATATATTTTAGAACGATAACTTTTTATATTTTACTTATTAATACTCTATTTCTCCTATATTTAAAAGATATAGATTAACTAAGTATTATATTTAATAATACGAAGAATAAAATCTTTAGTAATAAGTATTTCGAGATAGTTAAACGACGATAAGGGTATATATTTATAAAACTTATTAATAATACGAAGTTAATTAATTACTTAATAGAAAGTAAGCTTAAAAAACTATATTAAAAATTTTGGCACCTATTAGTTACGAGGCTATATAACCTCTTAAAATAATTAAGTAATAATAATATTAAAATAGGGGCGCTAGAATAGTTAATAAAAGTATATTACTAATACTAAATAAATACGCAGAGCCTACGTAAATTTAAGTTTAAATTATATAATAAGCTTAACTTTAACTAAGAGATTATTATTAATATTTTCTATTTAAATAGTCGGCTAGTATTATATATAATTAACGTAACTATATCCTTCTAAGTAGGGCAATTCCTTTAGGATTTATAAGTAAAGATAGTATAGGTACCTTTATAAAAAAGCTAGATCGATATATACTAGGGACCGCTAGATAGTATTAAAACTAACGCTAGTACTAGCTTTAAATTAATAAAATTTAGGGATAATATAATAGCCTACGGTATATAGCTAAAAGTTATACCTATTAAAGCGCACTATAATATTAAAAAAGTAAAAAGGGTATACTAATAGTTAAAAAGGGCGTTTAGAATTATTAAAAAAGAAAATCCGGATTTTATTAATAATAAATACCTCTAAATAGTACTTAAATATTATAACGATACTATAGGGCCTAATAAACTTATACTAACGTTATTAATATTTAGAGCATATTTAAAAACGACCTTAGCCTCGCTACTATTACTAAGTATAAGCTAACGAGCCTAAGTAATTAAAAAAATAATATAAATATTACGCAAAGTAAGTATAAAAAAGTAAGTTAATAAGGTAATTACTACGCATAATAGGCCTAATATAAGGAGTAATTTAAATATATTATTAAATTTAAATATATAAGTATAGCGCGAAATTACTTAATAATAAGCTAGGCTATATAAGTTAATTTCTATTAACGAGCGCTCTTATATAGTTACGAGAGATCGTAATTAGCTATTTAAAGTATTAATTACGGTAGTTAGATTATATTATATAGATCCTAACGAGGTAATTTCTAACTTATAAAAAGAAAAAGAGCTAAAGGAAACTATATAACTTACGGTAGAGGTATAAAAAATCATCCTTAATAAAATTATTATAATAATATTAATAAACGACGAGGAAAAGGAAATTGCTAAAAGGGTACTAATACCACTAATAAGACGTTATAAAAGACCACGATAGTAAGCCCTAACGCAGTAATTTATTATTAATAACGAAATAATTAATACTTTTTATATAATAAAAAAAAGCTAATTTCGAGCTAATAATTAAACTACGCAAGGAAGGTATAATTATAATTACTAAAAAGCTATATAAGGGATTAGATCTTATTAAAATAAACACTCTTCGTAATTAAGGGGTCTATTAATTTATCTTATATAACCTAGAAAAATATATAAACCTCTATATATTTAAATTACGAATAGTTTATAAAATTAAAAGGAAAAGAATACCCTAGCTATATAAAAAGTTTAAATACGTAATTTAGGGGTACGGCGACGTTAAAAAGGTAACGCTACTTATATAATTACTTACTATATAGCGCTATAGTTAATAATTAATAATAGTACTAATGATATCGCTACGGAAGAAGGGATATAAGATTTAGAGCTATAATATTACCTAGGCCTATACCTAATTAGCTATAAGGCTTATAAAGAAAATCCTAGCCTATTTATTAAAAGAAATAGCTAATAAGTACTTAAAAAGTATAATTATTAAAGTACTTAAGCCACTATATAGGCTCGTAGAATCGGGTACTTATTAATAAGCTATATACTACGACTTTTATATTAATTAACTATTAATAGTTACTTTTACGTACGACCCGTGCTTATTAATTACGGAGTATAAAAGTAACTAATTTAGGATTATTAAAATATAAACTAACGATATATTAAGCTTATTTAATATTAACTTTATAAAGAAGGAGGATAAGGAGCTCTAAAAAGCAGGCTTTATAATAAAGCTAAAAAAGGTCCTTATAATAAATACCCCCTTAGTATTTAATAGCGGGATTTTTATAATTAAAAAGGAAACCGTCGTTTTTTAATAAAAGGGGTAGGGTAAGAAGATTAACCTTATTAATCTAAACGTAACTAATATTAAAAAGTAGTATAAGGCTAAGCTCATATAAGGGGTATATATTACGAGTATTTATTAACTTAAGGTAACTTTTAACTATATTAAAGTAGTATAGGCTATAAATCTAACTAAATAAAACGTCGAGGTACTTAATAAGTAGCTTAAGTAGTAATAAACGAATCTCGATTAAGGTCTTGTTTATTACCTAATCGACTTTATAATTAGTAAGCTCTACGTCTTTATTAATAAGTTATTTATAAATAATAATAACCTTACTTCGTAATTGGAGTATATTATTATCTTAGCTAATAAGAGTATAGGTAAGAGCGAATTCACTATATATAGTAATATAATTTACTACTTATTAAATAAAAATAAGTAAGTAATAAGAAGTATATTAGTATTAGAGGTTTATAATATAATTAACGGCGTTAATTTCTCCTACGTAATTTAATAACGCTAAGGAAGATTACTAATCGAATTAGCTTTTTATTTATTTTAATAGTTATTTATATTAATTCTTACTTATTATATAAATACCTTATTAAATTAAAAACGATAAAAGAAAAAAGGCTTATAATTAATATTATAGCCCTTAGGTAATTATATAAAAAGTATAAAATACTTAAAATCCGTTAGATTAATAGTAAAAATAACCTCGTAAACGCTTTTATAAAAATAGTACTAAATAAAGGATTAAAGTAATTCGTAAATAATAAAAAAGTTATTATATAAATAGAGGGATAAGTTATATAAAAAGAGTAAAAAAAAAAAAGAAAAGGAGACGACTTAGTAAACGGGCCCGAGGTTAAATTATACCTCTAATCGTAATAATTAAATTAATAAAAAAAAAAGAAAGTTAGTATTAAATTAAAAATCTAATTCGACCGCGGTATATAGCTAATTATATAAGGGCTAATTAGGGGCCCTATTTACGATTATTATAGCTAGCCTAACCTACGGTTAGAACCTCTTTTTTATACTTATTACGTAGATATTTATATAGTTTAATTAATCTCTTCGTTAACTACGGTTCGAACTAATTACCCTGTAATAGGGATACTAACAGACACCGTCAATCCGAAACTAGAAGGCACAGATGAAAATTCTACCGAAGCCCTGGATCGCTTCAAGTACCATAAGGACGTATACAAACAGCAGGGTGAATCGGAAAGGGAGTATCGAATGAAGAGAACTCGTTCTACACGCTTGAGCAAGAGACAAGGCTCGGACATGGATCCTGACAAACAGGTTTTGACTGGAATACCAGGTCAGACGGCCCGGGAGGTCTGCGAACACCCTAGCTCAGTCGGGTATGACATTGTCTCGTTTGTCGACAGAAAAAGCTGCGATCTCACAAAAAGGAATCTCTACGATCTTTGTGCCGGTAGCATCACGACTAATTGTTTCGACGTCAACAATACGATTGTCATTGGAGCTCAGGGTCTCACAGGGAGGAGCAGAAACACCTCCAAAAGGCAAATCGCAAAGCTTTACAAAACACGAGCTCACTGGAAATGAATATTCGTACATGTTATTTTTGGGCTTTCCGTCAACTTGTGAAGCGTTGTGGGCATTCTTGGGTGATATGGGAAGATATGCGTTTCTAGTTGGATGTTACCATACCCAGTTGAACAAAATCCGAGTCATACACACGCTTACTACTTGTCCATGTCACTAGATGTCTGATTTAGGAAGACATGGAAGTTAGAGATCACGCAAACTCGTATGCATGTGATAGGGGTACACTCCGGCAGCAGCTTGAGACCCGGAGCAAGTATACATGCCCATCCTCCTGCTGTCTATCCGTTCCCACCTTCCTCTTCCGGCAATCGAGCCGGCAAGGAGATCGAAACCCTCACAGTTCTCCCCACCTCTCGGCTCTCGGGCCTCGCCATGGCGGACGAGTTCCTCAAAGTATTGTACGTGACGAGCAGCATTGGTACCTGTTTGATATCAATGGCCCGCGATAATTGCTAAATAGTGACTGAAACGAAGGAAGAGGTAAAGCAAGGTAGCGAGTGTCCAACGAGATCGAACTAAGGTAGGTATCACGAGTTTGCGGGCGGTGCAGTCAGTTGGCCTCTCTAGAACGCATAGTATTGTTCGAGGGCGAGCGATTCGAGAGTTAACGAGCTTCATCGCAAGTGCATAAGCCAATTTTGGTGGTTGGATATTCTCTATATGCCGACTGTCATGAACGTGGTTACTCCCGCATGGCCTAAAACAAAGCGATTGGATTCGTTGAGTTGGCAGTCCGTTGCTGCGCCACGTCCCAATGTTCCATAACGCAAGTCCCGTTGAATCTGAAAACGTCCACCACGGCAAACGGCTGCCCTCCACCCACGAGATCCATGCGGTAGTGAATAAATGCGATGTTGTCCTGGAAGTTCTTGTTCATGATTGTGTAGTTGACCGTGTTCGGGGAAATGAAAGGCTCGAGGACGGCAAGAGAGTTCGCGCGGCCGGAGAGAGCGCCAGGGTTGTGCTGGATGTAGTCCTCGGCGACGTGGTTCAGGAGGGCCTTGGTTGCGTTTCTTTCTTCGTAGAAGGCTTGCATGAATTCTCCGAGAATGACCTTTTGCTGCTCTGGTGTTGCCGGACGAGGAGGGCAGTACGGCGCGGAGCCTTGACGCGGGGCGAGGGCACTTGTTGTCCAGGCGAGGGCGCTGACGCCGAGAGCGAGTAATGAAGACGTACGCATCGTGCTGTGTTTTTGTGTGTTGCGATCTTTTGACGTGTTTTGTTTTTCCGTGTGGTAGATGCGTAGAGCGATGTCTTCGAGGGCGTCGATCGGAATGATCTTATACACGAGGCGGACTGCAGAGGAAAGAAATGCCGATAATCAGATAGATTAAATGGCTCTTGGTAGGAGAAATAGCAGGTTGCAACACTGATAGGAGTTCATCCAAACTGCGCCATGTGCCTCAATGCTAAGAAACTCTATTACTATAGACCCTTGTTGATCCCTGCTCAATACCATTGGCAAGGACCAGAACTGGGAAGTCGCAGTCGCATTAAGTCAAAGCACCCACTTTTGGGCACCCCCCCCTTTTAAGCACCCCAACAAAACATAGCATCCAAACATCAACACTAACCACAATTAATTAATTAACTACCTTCTACTACTATAATAATATAATTAAGATTCTCTCTAGGTAATTTAACCCCTATAAGTTAATTAGGACTAACTAAACGGTTACTAAAGTCCTCCTAAGCTTTTTATACGTTCTAAATATTTACGAACTTAGTATTTAAGTTTAGATATATAGTCTTCTTTTTCCTAAGCCTTATGCGCTTAATCCTAGCCTTAAGAACTCGAACTTAGTACTAAGATATAGCTAATTAATAGGCCTACTCCCTAAAAGCTTTTTTTACTTTTTAAAATAATAGTCGTTAAGTACTATTATCTAAACTAAGCTCTATAAATAGCTTTAAATAATCGTAAAGCTCGCTAGCCTTCTTAAGAGTTAACTAGTTAATAATAGAGGTTGTTAATACTTAGTTAAGTAGTCTATTAGTATTACTAGTCGTTTACCTAGCTTTTATGCCCCTTTTAAATAGTATAACTTATATAAGTAGGATTATTAAATTAAGAAGTAGCTTAGTTATATTAAGTAGTTATAGTCTAGTTACTTTCTACTTACTTCGTATATTTAACGATATTAAACTAGCTAAATAAGTAAACTAATAATAACTTAAAAAGTACCGCTTTCTAACGATAATAAAATTATTTATTATATCCTCCTTACTAAGCTCCTTTTTATATATAAACTTAATAGGCCTAAAAATAGCTATATTTAATAGCTAGAGGATATAAGAAGTATATAGTAATAAGAATAATAAGTAGACGTTATTTTTATAATACTCCTATATAAATTCTATCGTCGTATAACTCCTATACTTATTTAGTACTAATAGTCGAGGCTAGTTTAGCTTACTAAGCCCCCTAATAGGGGGGGTCTTAGTTTATAATAAGAACACTTCCTTTAGCTAGTAAAGGGTAGTTTTATTAGTTATCTAGCTATTATCTATTACTATAAACTTCTAACTATTATAAATAGTAAGTTAAAGAGGGAACTACTACTATTAAACTAACTTTCCCTTATAAATAACTAGTAGTTTAATAGCTCTATTATTAATAAAAATATACTTAATAATCGTTACTTAGGTACGCGAACTAAGCTCTTTTTTTTATACTACTATAGCCTTTACTATACTTAAAACTAGCCTATTAGCTCCCTTACCCTCTATTATACTAGTCTTATCTATATTATACCTATTAGCCTATTTAATACCGCTAATCTCTAGTATATTAAATAATCTAAACTATTATTTAATTATATTAGTAATAGCTCTATTAACGTAGTACGAATCGATTAAACGACTTCTCTAAACCTTTATTAATAAATTCTTTTTAATAAAAGCGTTAATCTATCTCTTACTAAGTAGTTTATTATCCCCCTAGGACCTTAGAACTTACTTAGCAAATTCCCTAACCTATTTATAAGTTAATATAATACCTAAGTAATATTATATACGAATTTACTAAGCTAGCTAGTCTTCTTATTATAAAAGAAGCTTCTAAAGCTTTATAAATACCCTCGCCCTCGTTTAGTAGCCTCTCCTTCGACCCTAAAGTATTATCCTAGGAACCCCGAACTTAATTAAGGCCTTTTTAATAAAAAGACCGTTTCTAATAATATTAAGTACTTACTAGAGCTTATTTTTAGTATACGATACTATTACTTATTAATTAGTAAGTATACTAAAAAGGAATATATTTAGACGATTTTTATAATTATTATGTTAAATTAAAATAATAGGTAGGGTTTTAATATAGTGGCTGGGAGGGATTTTTGGGGGTGCCCAAAAGGGGGGGGTGCCCAAAAGTGGGTGCTTTGACTTAGGGAATGACCAATGGTTGAGTGAGCGTTTTACTCATGACATCCTATTTGTAAAGCCGACGGGATTACTTGGATTTCGAATACTCAGTGTCATTCTGGTGCTGCCTCGAAGGAAACGATTATCTTGAGAGAACATCAACCCCTCAATCGCTCAGAACTCAGAATTGTGTTGCAATAGTGTCCGGGCGTATACTTCAATCCTGCAAGATTGACTATTCGAACGATCTGAAGTGCAACAGGCGAAGCATGAGCTCGATTCTGGAAGCATTAAAGAATGGGGTCCCCTGGTGACGATCCTCAGCCCATCGGCACAGTGCCGAGCAAGGCCCGCGGTAGCGCATGGTTTCTAGGTTTCGGGAGTGGATACCGAGGCAGATGTTCCTGGACTAAGTCATCTATATCTTTCTTGACACCGGTTGACTAATCTGATGTGATGACAAAAAGTGCGGGAAACTGGCATCAAATTGATTCCGATAGGCGGTGTTCGCACCTATATCGAGACCGCAGAGAAATCCTACCTCACTAAAGGTACCCAGTAAACAAAGCTGCATGCATATGACACTAAGACGGCCCAAGTCCTAACGTGGGCTATCTGCAACATGCATGAAGACCACATCACCAACATCGCCGGGATTCTCATTGTCAGAATATCACAAAGCAAAACCCAAAAGGGCGTCCCGAAAGCTACTCACGCGCGGTTGTGACTCGAAATATGTCGACTGGCTCCGCGACGGCCACTTTCGAAACATAGGCAAGGAGCAAGGCAACATAGACGCTTCCCACGCCGAGAGCGCCCAAGACGAACACCAGATCGGAACACTTGACCGCAGCTGTGCCATACGCACAAGAGAACTGGCTGTAACTATCACCGCGGTGGAATTTCCAACTTCCGACTCTTTTATTGCGATTGCGAACCAGCTCCAGGTCATTTAAGTCTCCACTCCGGTTCTCGAGTCAGCACCGGCGTTTGCAACGTGACCGGGCCTGAGCACGCAGCCATTGACACGGCATCTTAAAGGCCGAAACGAGTCAACAGAAGCAGGCAGTCGCTCGATAGCTCGTTTCAGGGGTTTCCGTCTTGTGAAAGTGGAGTGACATATTGCTAAATACTAAGCAAACCGTATATCGAATCGTGTCTTTAGCTGATGAAGACATTCTCTGACGGGCTGACGGCGCATGGATGGGAGGAAAGCCAGTTCTCGACGCCTTCGACGTCTTTCTTCCGAGAAATTCATGAAACATATCAGCCGATCAATGCTCAGTACCTTACTACTGACTTATCAGCATTGAATGATTATAGAAACACTCACCGTTGTCCTCTGAATTGCCCAAAAGCTCGTCGAGCAGGTTAGAGCGACTCTCTATATGCTCATCCCAGAAGGCACTGGTTAAAGGGCTTGGCATCACTGCACTGTTAATCAATCCGATTAAGCATTTATTTGAGGCCCAACGTTCAGTTGAGGCCCAAGAAGGAATGATGCACAAAAGTGGCCGAACTTGGAGTGAACTAGGAAACTTGGATCTGACCCCCGCAAGCATCAGGAGACGTCATGCATCGAATGTTTTCTAGGTCTCAATTACTGTTTCCAGATTGATTGACGAGTCCAGCTTCTCTTGTAAACAGAGGATATTGTTCGCATGTGCTGGCAGGGATTCATTCTGAGGCTGGTGTGCGACGATTTCGTCATCTGGTCTTGGTGTTGGTGAAGCTGAAGGCATTGTGTAAGTGAGAATGAACAGATCCATTTTGTACGACAATGCCGGCTGCCCCTCCCTTCGGAATTGAAAGCGCATGTTTGGGCTTAGCCTGGCCAGGTTTCCTTGCAACATTGATCTCGAATTGGATGCGATTAGTCTCGCAGCATCTATGAGGTAGGACGTAAGGGATGAATGTGACCGTTTTCCTGTAAGGGGTGACATGCTGGTGACTACACCTGTCTGCTCTTGGCATTCCAGAAAGAAGTTCTCCCGGCAAAACTCGATAAAGAGCAATGATTTTGCTGCTTCGCTCATCTGAAATTCATTGAAGGACTATCCTGCTCCGAATTCCGCAATATCCGAGCGGCCTGATTTAGCTTCCGCTTGGGGCTGAACTATTGATGTGACGGCGGTGGGATCTACGACAACGACAACTAAGCTAACCATATATGTTCATTGAGACAAACGCGATAAGTTACCAACAACGCGTCTGTTCTAATCATGAAAGGGGTGAGCCACAACCCTTGGGCGATACTCTGGAACGCAGCGCTAGCATACAAGGGATGAACACTCCCTCGGAGGAAATCTCTCAAAACCTCACCCAAAGCCTTTTCTCTGTCCCAATGGGGATCCTTTCTAAAGGCCGCTTGAATCGCAAGTCTACACACAATAACCACATCATGGGCATCATCGGAGGGTACCCGAAACGGCGCTTCGGCCGCTTCGGCCGCTTCGCCAATGCAGCTGCAGTGGGCGTCTTTTTCCTATTCTTGTGGATATTCCGTGAGCAGCTGGGCCTCGATCGTGTCGGCATGGATTCGAGCATGGTGCCATGGATTCCGCGATTGGCCCATCAGGACATCTTTGACTTCGAGCCGGTCAATTCAGACGTCATCCGGGGGGTTTGCGACAGGACAGAGTGGGATGCAGGGAAGGCGATGCAAGTTGTGTTCACATGCGACAACAATGTCGGTGGGATTGGAAACATCCGTAACTCGATCTTGAACTGTGTGCGATACACGATGCTGGCTGGAGGCTCATTGGTCATGCCACGCATCTTCAAGCGCAACGACTCGGACATCTCTCACATCCGGACGGGGCGGCGGCAGGAGATGGAGTACCTCTTCGACAGGCAACACTTCATCGACTCGCTGCACCTCTCGTGCCCACAGTTGCGCCTCTACAACGACACCGACGAGGTCTACGAATCCCTTGGACCAGCGCGAACATGGTCTCTCGGCCTCTTCCCAGAATCCCTCGTCGATGAGGAGCACATCGCCAGCACGGGCATCGAGCGCCCGCAAAAGTGGCGGTCGCAACTATACCGGTGGCTGGAAGACATCAACAACACCACCGACGCCGCGCCGACCGGACGCCTCACAGAGGGCCCGATGATGGTGGACCTCGGCCGGTCGTACCTCACGTACCCGATCCACAGCGACGGCGAGGTCTTCGCAAACACCTTTGGCACCATCCTGGAGTTCCGCGCGGATGTCCGGCAGCTCGCGAGCGCCACGATCCTCAGCATCAACAAACGTTTCTTCGGCGCGCACTTGCGCACTGAGAAGGATGCTCTAGACATCTGGAATCCAGCGGACCCGACGTGGGAGTGGTCCGAGTACAGCAAGCAGACGAACGCATTCTTTGACCAGGCGAGTCGGGCGGGTCTATCAGTCATGTACGTCGCGTCTGGAAATGAGACACAGGTGGCAATGCTCGAGGAAGACGCTGTGCCGCGCGGGGTGCGGGTCGTGACGAAGCAGGACCTGCTGACGGGGAAGAACCGCAAGAGGCTAGATGCGTTGACGTGGGACCAGAAAGGAATGATTGACTTTCTGGTCATGTTGGGAGCGGCGCAGTTTGGAGGCGTGGGACATTCGAGTTTTGCATGGAACGTCGCGCTGAAGAGGCATCTCTTTTCCAAGGAGATTCCCAAGGAGAAGGACTCGTTCTTGAAGGGGCCGCAGATGCTCAGTGACGATATGAGTCAGATTTATGGCGTGCCGGGGAAATATCCCGAGTATGCGTCTTGTTTGTGGCCATGATATTTTTGCAGGTAAGGTGTTAGTCGAAAGAAAATGACTATTTACTGTTCACCCTTGGATGAAGCTGTATTCTCACATTACCTAAGCGCCAGCATGTCCACAAACAGGAGGCCAGGGGGAGACGTTTTGATCATCATCCTGGAGGCTTACTAAGCTGCAGGATGCGCGGGGTTTCTTGAGTGAACAAGCACTCTCTCCCGATCACTCTTTCACACCACCCATCACCCGGATGCCAAGACGAATGCCAAGATGGAGGCTATTCCGGACCCCAGAGATCTCCCACCGGACCCACGCCTTCCGGGCCAACAGCCTCGATATTCCCGTGACAACATCATCACCTCTCTTGCGAATTTCTACCAAAGTCTGCCGCACATCGACCCCTCTCTAGTTCGTCGTGCGCCGTCGGGGGGTTGGCCAGAAATTACCCCTGAGTCGCTCGCGGCCTCGGGAATGACACATCTGAACGAGCGAGTGGTAGACTTAATCAAGCATCTACCCTACATTGATGGCAACCCCCTTTGGATCACTCCGGAAACGTTCCCCATCAACTACCTTACCGCCGTGTCTTTGATACCAGCCGTTGGAGTGTTCAAGCCCAAATGGCTGCATGCTCTGTCCCACGACCTTCAGTCGTTTGAAGACTTTCCAGCTTGGGTGATCGCCCTCACTATGAGTGTCAACAGGGACGGTGACATATGGATACTGGACACGATGGATGGCACAGTGACCAAGTACATCATCACGGGCGCTGTTTACCCCGAACCGGCAGGGAGATATGAAAAGGGCGACCCTAGGATGTGGAGAGAGACACTGTGCGATGATATTACTCTTTCACTGGAAGCGTGGCTAGAAGAAATCATCGACAAGTACAAGACATTTCAGTACTTTGGCCTTCCCCGTTATGACCACCCAGGTGTCCTGTCGCAAGGTCACTGGGCCGAAGAAACAAAAGTAAGCTGCCGCGCACCTAGTTTCGATGAAACCGACTAACTTTTCTACAAGGCACTTCGAGAAATTGTGGTCGAAAACGGGTGGCCAGAAGACTACAATGGCGAGGAGGGCCGCAGGCAACTAGCGGAATGGTTGAAGAAGGCAGCAATCTAGTGTAAGGATCAATCAAGCAGCATAGGCACGTTGCGAGAAGAGGTACGAACAGCAGAGTTTGTCAAGTTGTATTAGAATCTACAGTCAAGATCCAAACATATCAGATACCAGTATACATAGGAATATCAGAGTCAAACGATCGTCCAGGTTGGCTCGGAGGAACGGCTTGGACGACGCTGTGTTCATGGACGGATGTTGCCTCAGGTGCCGGCGCTTCCGCGGGCGAGTTAGCCGCCCACTCAGCCTTGTCCCTGAACTTTCTAGCGACATCCTTCAGCTTCTCAATCTCTCGTGAGCAACTACTATCTGTGCACTCATCGAAGCCAAGGTGATCGCGCAGCTCCTCTGGAGTTGCCACCCTGGTAGAGTTAACGCCCTCCACCACTAAGCCTGCTGGCTCAACCCAACGCTTCTGTGCCGGACCATTCGGCCAGGTAGCTCTCAGAGCTGCCTCTGCGGCGTGCGTATCAAAATACTCATCCTCGTTGAGGAGAGCGTAGCCGGGGTGCTTCACTCCGTTGATCGTCGGCACACAGATATTGTCCGCGATACCATAATCGTCAGAGTCATCAGGGAGACCATCAAAGTCGAGCTCCCAAACGAGACGTGAAAGTGCCACCTTTGTCAAATGCCACTCGATGGGCACTCGGGCATCTGGGTTGATGACGGTGGTGGTCTGATGCATATCACTGGCCACAGGCGGCTGACGGCACTTGTCGAAGATCTTTCCGGCTTCTCGGTTGTCGACCAGGTCGAGATAGCGAACCATCTGTCCATCTACCGAGGGTGGCTTTGCACTGAGCAATCTCCGTACCTCTGTATCACTATCCTTGATAATGGAGGTGAGCAAGCTGTACCCATCGTTCACAGGTGCCATGACCGCTGGCGGGTATTCGTCTGGAGAGCATCCGTTAGGCGCATTGATGACGGGATCCCAGAGGGCTGTCGACCGCTGTTGGTTGAAGACTCCTGTGATTGGGCGTTTCTTGTCGTCGATCTTGCGGTAAGGGCAGGTGATGGTCTTGTACTGGGGGTAGTTGTCCACAATGGACTTGTAGTTCTTGCAAGCCTCCGGATAGACGCCCCCATTACCATTGCAAGGAATCTTGTAGCCGTTGCCTGGAAGCTTGCTCGTCGAGACGACAATTTCACTGGTTCGATGAGATGTCATGTAACGCTTTTGTCTCTTGCAGGGTCTCCCATCATCCGCACGCTTGGCGTTTGAAGGACACGAAGAGGTCTTTGCCGGTGACTGTTGAATATTAGCATTTGGCTGCGTGTGAGAACCAAAAGAAAGATGGTGAAAGAAACATACATGAGTAGACTTTGGCGGTCGTGACACTGTCTTGGATGGCTTGTTGAACGAAACGGAGTGTTCCTTGCCGAAAACCTTGAATACCGCTTTGCCTTCTTTCTCAATGCCATCGGTACAAAGTTGAATCAGGGCTGGAGTCGCGGCGATCTCGGCAATATCCAGAATTTCGCCTAGAATCAGTCAGGTTAAATTGCGAAATGCAGGGGCGAAATGAAAGAGGCATGGAAGTCGTGGAACATACCAATGATCGGGATCGCAGCCTCAATCAACTCCAAGGGTGCTAAGAGAGCAGGAATAGCGAGTCGACAGAAAGCCTTGGCTGCAATGTCGAGAGCTGCTTGTTCAGCCGCTTCTTCGGCCAACTCCTCGGCCTTTTCTTTGGCTTCCTCCTCTAGCTCTTCTTTCGTTGGAGCTGATTCGAAGCCCTTGCAGCAGTAACTCTGAATACCACCAGTGCACGTCTGGTCGCCATTCTTGCTGTGGTTGTTCGTATCCTGGAGGACCTCGGTCTCTTCATCATCACAGCCACCCATGCATGACAGACCTAAACCGCGATAGCCGCGCCACTTGCAAGTGCCCATATTCGTGCCGTCATCGCAACAGAGCATGCGATACTTATTCTTGTCGCAGCGATCACTGGTTGAGAGCATGCCGGGCTGCCCATTCATCTGGGTGACCGGATTAGTGCCCTTCTTGCAGCTCGCTCCGCAATCTGTCGTGTAACATGAAACTCCGGCGGCCAGTCCTTGAGCCATTTCCTGGGCGTCTTCTTGCTGACCAGTGGTGACACCGGAAGCGGGAGCCAATCCATTGTCTTCTCCCTGGTCCCTTTGATCCATGGCCCAGACCTAAATCACCGAGTCAGCTTGGCAATTACTTTAGGCAGAATATAAGTATTACTTACCATTGTGCCTCCCAAGCAGCGGGAGTTGGCAAACTTGCGCTTCTGTTCAAAGGTGTCGTCGTCGTCGTAAGAGACCCACTGGTTGTCATCCCAGGTAATCCATTTCACCATGGCGTCCTTGTCCCACACGGGCTTTACGCCGTTGTAGTCAATGACACCATTGATCTCTTGCAGGGTCAAGATGCCCGATGCATTCGAACATTGCCCTGCCAAGGCACCACCAGAGAATTGGCACACGCCGTTGGGCTTATTGCAAGAGGGATCAGAAAGCGTGAAGCTGCGTCCGTACCACCCGAGGCCAAGTATGACCTTGGCAGGCTTCACGCCAGCTCTCCATAGGAGATCGAGGCCCATGTCGATCTCAGTAACATTAGTATGAGGCGCAAGGTAAGGTCCGACGAACTTGGACGCAGCGTCCCAAGTTCCGTGCACTTTCAAGTTATGTTAGTCCAAGGTTGAGTAATGTTGTGTTGGAGATTGAGTGAGACTCACAGTCATAAGCCATGAAGTTGAACCAATCGACATCTGCTGCAATAGATGCAAGATCAAAGTGCTGAAGATACCAGTATGACGTCGGCAGCGTCATTGAAATTCCGTAGCGTGAGCCTGGCAGAGGTCAGTCGAGCCGAAATGTCATTAAACTAGATAGGAACCGCACCAAAAGCAGCCCTGAGCTCTTTCGTAAGAAGAGCGTAGTTCTTCTTGTCTGCTGTGACGCCGCCTCTGTCGTCGGCTTGAGGGTACTCCCAGTCAAGATCAACACCGTCGAAACCATACTGCAAGTTCATAGATATCAGTCTTAGGAAACAATCCCTCCAATGACGCTATTCAGACTGGACTGTTGATGGTATCTTACGTGCTCCATGAAATCAATCAGGCCAGAGATGAACTTCTGCCTGTTACCGGATGTGCTCGTCATGTCGCTGAAGGCTGTCCTGGTAGCTCCGGGGTCGGTGAATGACCATCCACCAACAGAGATCCAGGCCTCTAATCCGGCGTTGTTCTTCTTCAGTGCTGTGAATCGGCTGTAAAGCTTGCCAGTCTCGGTGTCCATGGGAGCAATCTGGAAAGTCTGTGGGTCAAAGAATGCAAAAGCAAAGTTGATGTGAGAGAATCCGTTGAGGTTGAGGTCCTCCGGCGAAACTGCTTGGCAACTGCGAGTGTTGGACCATCCCTCATAGTAACCAATTGTGCGCTTAGAGACAGAATTGCCTGAACAGGATGGTCTTGTGACATTTCCACAACCGCCAAAATCCTTTTGGCAGCCTTTGCCGCAGAAATCACTTGTAGAACCACAGAACCTGGTTTATTGATCAGAGAATGTATGCTTGATATGGGGTAGTAAAGGTTCATCAACTTTATCACTTACCCAAACTCAGAACAGCAGACACTCAAGGGGCATTCCTGAGAGCCTTCTTTGCCGTATTGTCCACATTGAGCTTTGGCATCACAATTTGATGTGCAATTGCCCTTGCCACACTCTGTTGGAGAGTAGCCGCAAAGCCCATTGGTACCACAGCAAGCCGCATTCTCACATGGAGTGTCTGCATTGCATGTGCCAGTCGGAAGGGCTCGTCCGGTAAGAAGGTGTTCAAGAGAAGGAATTGAATAAGGAGTGATAGGCGCGACGTGATTGTTAGAGTCTAAAGGAACGGCTGAGATGAGGAAAGGAATGGCTGCCATAAAGGCGTAAAGAAGAGTGAGTGGAAACATCCCCGCGGCCTTGAATGACTCTTTGGAGTCTGGAATGATGGGTGACTTCGAAGCAAACCAGTTTCTAGAGCAGAACGGCAGCTCCCAAGACACAAATATTGCAATCGTGTTAACCCAAACTCAGCTCTTGACAGTCGAGAAGCGGCGTGTTGTTCATCAACAGGCAACAACAGCGTGCTCGCTTGCTGGCTCCTGATCCACCCCGGGCTGCAGGGGTTATGGTCGCATTTCGACTCGGGCCATTTGATGCAGAGTGAGATTAAGCTGATGCTATGGGTACATGAAGCGCCGAATACCGCCCATTTCAGATAGATTTATGGATTGCAGGTTGCTAAAAGCTCACCCTTGAACACCCTCAACATGTCGATCCAGGCTCTGATGATCAGACTGTCTCGGCGGCTTCGACCGGCTTGGCAGGAATCCCTCGTCAGCCTGACTTGAGTTGGTATCAAATGACCCTCTTTTGACTAAATTATCATCTCACCTGCTTCCGAAGCCATCCCAAATTCAAGACCAACGGCCGCAGGGAGTAAGCAGGTTGGTTGCATAGAGTTGGCGATGTGACCCTTCAAGCCTTGTTGGGCGGAGAATGTCATCTAACCCCCGGCCCCTGTCACAAAAAAGCTTACCTGGACTTGGCTACTCTTGGCCATTCTTGGCTCCCCTCGGCACAAAAATGCCGCTGACATGAACCACTTTTTGAGTCCAGATGACTGCTGTGCCGTAGGCTACTGAACGGCATCGGGCCGCTGTGCTTACTTGGAGGCAAGAAAGATTGAGACAACTCCTTTTCCTTGCATTTCGGACTAGCAGGCAGACCTATCAAAACGCGTCGCAGCTCGCGTAAAGGAAGAAAGATGCGATTGCCGACCCAGTTGCGGGACATCCGACTCCGGCAAGGATTTCAACCCAGCAGAATGAGCTCCCGTCGCGTGCAGTTCTTCAATCTCCTCGGCTTCAATATCACACGGCCAGGGTAGAGCGTTCCTTGCAGGCCCCATACTTAGAAGCTGCAGCCTGCAGCCTAATGCAACTTCCCTGAGCACTTTGGTACCACTGCTGTCAGACCAATTTCCGGCCTACTAGTGCCAAATCTGATGCCGACAACATCAATGGGAGACTCGTACCAGCTGATCATCTGTCGATGTCTTTCTCTTTCAGTCAATTGTGAGTGAGTCCAAGGTCCATATACCGAAGGCTTCGCACATGAGATGAGCCGCAGCACCAATCCCGTGTCTGTCCGTTTCTTACCAGCACAGAGCCCGCCGCTCTAGGCAATTTACTTCATCATGGAGAGACACTCATTGTGGCTTCTGTTCGTTGCACTTAGTTTTCTGCAAACATGTCACTCTTTCAACCTTTACCCAGCTATCAACGGCGATAAGCTCGCCAAGTCACTGAACGTCACATCAGACTGCATCGCAGCGCTGTAAGTACTTACGCTGAACCCGAGACCTCTCATAGATGCATCAGCTCATGAATGAGATAGAAATCAAACTATTCCAGAATGCGATCAGACGTTACTACAGATGACGATGAACGTAGAGAACTACTGGTGGACCGATGACAACCTCACGGCTGTCTGCGACTCAGGCTGTGCTGAAGCCGTTGGATCGTGGAACTACAATGTCTCTGATCCTTGCTTCGAGCAGTCTTTCACTGCATATGGAAAGCTTGTGCCCATATGGACAGTCACTGAGCGAGTTGTTGACAATCTCATCTTTGCCTGTTTGCCGTCTCGGTTAGTCTCATTGCCTGAAGCCTTCTCTGGAAGATCATGCTGATTGTTTAAAGATCCGAAAACTACACATACTGTCTCACAGAATCTCAGGAGTGGGTTGGAGCCGATGTGTTGCGGGTCGACTGTGATGCCAATCCCTCAGATCCTACTTGCGGCGGTAACTCCACGGACATCCCCGAGGCGAATGTTCGCCTAGCCAACCTGTACGAAGACGATATTGTGAGTTGTACTTCTGTGATGTCATCGTACGCCTCACTGACATGACATCAAGTTATGCAATGACTGTTTTATAAATCAGCTTTACACTCGCATCTCGTCCATCTTCGTGCCGGATACCGACTACTCAGAATATCTCGCAGATCAGATTTTTGATATCTCAGACGTTTGCAACAAAACTATTCCCGACTTCACTGTTGCACTGCCTTGGGATTATCAGACTGCATCGACCCTGTCTTCCGTAAACGTGGGGTCTTCAACGAGTGTCGTGGCCACTGCCACCTCCACTGCCGCTGCCACGACCACATGTGTTGGTCAGACTCTTGACTCTGCCGCTGCATCAAAGAGAGATAATGCTTTGGACTGGATCAAGAGGTCCACGCCTGGGTTGGAGCCTAGGCAGGCATCGTCATGCGATGACTTATCGTCTCAGTATGGCGTCAGCACTGGCGCACTTCAGTGGTTCACCAACAGTGAAACCCGCGCTGTCTCTGGCTCGGTGTGTCTTCCTCAGCGGTGCACATTGCAGAAAGTTGGAAGCAACGAGACGTGGTGAGTATCACGAACCAATCTTTGCCATTCTATGCTACTTTCAGTGCTAATGATCATCCTCAAAGTGCGAGTATCGCGGCATCCATCGGTGGTGACACCACTATTGTCCAGTTCAAGAAGTGGAATACGTACATCCTCGGACTTTGTGACAGTCTTACAGAGGGATAGTGGGTATGCGTAAGGTAAGGAGGACTTTGATCTACCTTATGTTATGATAAATGTGAAGTTGACTGACCAATTTTCCTGCATAGTTCCCCTGGCGTCAACGCTACATACACATTGCCTGCACCACCATTAGGCACAGAAGCCAATGCCGGAAATCAACAACGAGGAGGCGCCGGTGGCATAGTATCGGCTACGACCACCGCAACAGACATTGTCAACCCTGTGTCGGGAGGAACAGCCCCTAGCCCAACCCAAGACGGGCTTGTCACCAACGTAAGACGAACCATTGATGATATTCAACATGAAGATGCGAGACTAACTCTTAGATTTCCAGTGCAATAATTACGCAAGTGCTACTGCTGGAGACGGATGCGAGGCGTTTGCCACGCGCAACTCGATTGCGCCAACACAGCTCTATGCATGGAACCCAGTCCTCGGAACTGCTGGTTCCGAATGCTCAACCGCTCTGTGGGCTAGTGAGTATTACTGCATCGGCACGTGGAAGCCGACCCAGACTTCTGCCGTAACTGCGCCAGGTCCAACCCAGACTGGAATCACGTCTAGCTGCAACAAGTACGCAGAGGCCATCTCCGGTGACGTTTGTACCGTCTTTGCCTCTCGAAACAACATTACCACCGCTCAGCTGTACGCTTGGAATAGCGTGCTGGGAGCCAACGGAGAGAACTGCGCTGGCTCCATGTGGGCGAACGAGTACTACTGTGTTGGTGTCTCGGGATCATCATCCGCAGCGACCACGACACAGGCGACGACTGCCACGGCTGCAGTCTCGACGACTGCTACTCAAGTCACAGCTCCTGGTCCGACTCAGACCGGCATCGTCTCGAGCTGTTCCAAGTTTGCCAAGGCTCCCTCCGGAGTAGTCTGCGGCGACTTTGCGAGCAGCAATAGTATTTCAACCGATCAGTTGTATGCATGGAACACAGTTCTCGGTTCCAATGGAGAGAACTGTGCGTCTTCAATGTGGGCAAACGAGTACTACTGCGTCGGCATCACTGTGGCCGCCCCTGGCCCAACGCAGGATGGCATCAACTCTAACTGCGCTCGATACGCCGAAGCACCTTCGGGAGCGACCTGCACCACGTTCTCAAGCGCCAATGAAGTTACCTTGGCTCAATTGTATGCTTGGAATCCGGTCTTGGGCACAAATGGGGAGAATTGCGCCACTAAGATGTGGGCTCAGGAGTATTACTGTATCAGTATCACTAAGTAGAATGGCCTCCACTTTGTTGGAAGAGGATCAATACCTCAAGTTCAATGACTGCTATAAGTTTTGATAAATACGCCCAAGAGCGAAACATATTTGGCCCAAAATCTGACTTACGTAGCGGCCTTAGGAGGAACATGCGGCGTCCTCTAGTGCCAGGGCCAGCCATAGGGTAGAAGCAAGTGATGTTTAATACACCTGCCATCCCAACCCTTCCTCCTTTGAGTTCTTCGATTCCTATTTGCCATCTGAATAATTGAATTCAAAAAGCGGGCATAGGCTTCACGAAATCTACTCCTGTCACCACAGCCAGCAGCGACCCGTCTAGGTCAGCGGTTAAGGTCAAACCTGGATGAGTGGTGGAGTGATTTATAGTTGTTAAATGATATCCAAATGAGCCTGATCAACGACAGGTCACAAGTTCAAGTTTGATTCCCAGAATGAGCACCAAGACATGCAGCCTTTAAATCGGCACCAGGGGTGCACTCTTCTTTCGTCTTTTTCTTGCATAACCTTTGAAGGCCATTTTTTGTCATGAAGTCTTTGTGCCTCGCTTATAAATCTATTCCACATTCATCTCAAAGCATGTTCAGCAATTTAAGAGGAAAGAAACGGTACCAAAGTTGAGTCAGTAGACGCCTATTTCTTTAACTAGTGTTGCTTTAGGCTTCTGTTCAATTTGAGCACACCCTTGAGGCTCTCTTGAGTCTGCAGCCGGATTCCCCACTCACATTTGTAGAAACATATGCCTAATATGCATGATGGGCCGATGGTCATTTCTAGACTTGGCAGCATGAGCACTGGTCTGACTTGGGAGCATAGGCGCCGTTGTTGGCGAGTTGGCTGGCAGACTCAAGCCAATAAGCAACCAAATCGATGTCAAAACTAAGCCCAAAAGTAGACCTGCATGATCGAAATTGCGAGAATAAGGATATGGCATGCATGAGAGCCTAACAGTCCAAGATGTAGCGTTGTAAACTGGATGGGACCAAGGACACACCCACCAGGTCCTTTCGCCACTTTTCGTTGCCTTGAACATGTGTTGGGACGGTCGCTGCGGGAGGCCGACCACCAACAAAGACATGCAGCCTGGCATCCAACCAGCTGTGACAGATATTTTTTTGGTACCGTATATAAATGCAGCCCAACTCCCAGTCAACCCCCTCCTGCTACGGGCATCGAAAGATTCTCATCCTCCCCAAAGTCTATCACCATGGCCTACAAAAACGAAGACCTTGAAAGGGTGTATTGCACCTGTAGAGCAATCTTTAGCGGTAACGATGCTCTCTTGCGAAAGAAGAAGAAGGTCAAAGAAGCCCTGGTCAAGAACACAACCACTATTAAACCACTTTTCTTCAGTTTTGGCGAGGAAAAGACAATACTCATGTCGCAGCACCTGTTGGAATGCCGGGTATTTGAGTCCGATCTCAGAGCCAAAGTCATGTTTCCGAGCCTCTTCCAAAGCACCCCGCAGCAAGATGCTGAGCGAGAGGCTTCGGAGGCCGATGCAGTGAGATCGGTTGCAAACGCCTTGGACGAGATGAGTCAGTCGGAAGGCGAGGATGATGACGATGAACTTGATCAACCTCCCGAAGAAGTAGTTTCTACACCCATAGCAGAAGAGGTCCCAGAAGACGCGCCTCCTGCCGAAGCACCTCCTGCCGACGAGCCTCTTGCTTTAGTCGAGGCTATAACGCCTCCCCAAGATCTCTCAAATATGTGCGATACCGACTCAGGTAAGTCATGTACAATTTTTCAGTTACACAAATTCACTGACAAGGCATCAGGGGTCACTCTGACAAGTCCACCGCCGCACCCTGGGCTCCCTTCTTTGTATCCCGCCTGCCTCCCTTACAAGACGCAACATGACATCCTCACCACCACCCAGAGAGTTCTGGAGGAATGCTGCTTCGATTTTGCGACCAAGTGGATACCACACGTTCTTCAATCACAAGGCTGGGACTGTCCGTCAGCGGTCGAGTTAACGAAGTGGACCAAAGTCTTCAACAGAGCTGGCCTAAACTTGCCTGCGCACGCGACCGCACCGGCAAACACCCCCATCAAGGATGTTCTCTTCCGCACACATCAGTTGAGGCACACTGCTGTGCACAGACTGCCCACGACTGCCCGCGAAGTCAGCCAACACTTGGGGACTGCACTGAAAGTGGCCGAGACTCTTCAAGACGTCTCCCGCGCTGCTCAGCTGGAGGACTTGATGTCCGAGGTCAACGAGAAAATAAAGGCCATGGTACTGACGAAGAATGTTCTGGAGAACCGCACCCTGTTCAGTCTCGACGACATCCGCCGTCAACGCGAGGAACTTGATAGACAAGAGAAGCAGATGATTGAAAACATGGTGAGAGAGGATCGTGATCACAAGGCGCTCATCGGTTGTCTGCTTGAAGCCGCTGTCGATGACATCTTTGAGAAAAAGGCGGTTAGGGGTCAGATACTGGAGGAAGCCGAAAATGATGCCGCAGATATCTACTACGAAGCCAGTGAGGACACTGTTGATGGAGCTCTTGAGGATTCCTACATGAGTGATGGCAATGAAACCCCTAGGGAGGATGATATAGAGAGTCCTGGCTCTTTTGAATGGGGCGAGAAACTTGGGTGCACCAAATCGGTCAAGTCTTGATGCCTAGGAGGTTTTCAATGTGGGCAAGCTAGGTACAAGATATCAACATATCATGTCTCCACCCAGAAACGTGTGCGACATTCTCTTAAGTTGACAAAGATTTGATTGTGGTATTATGAGCACTCACGCACTCTATCTCAAGGTTACGCATCGACGTTACATGCCTGCGCCACCTCGGTATGTCTCGCGGATTCAAAATGATGGAAACACTAAGGCACGGTCTCCGAAGATGTCGTTCGCGTCCGTGGGTGAGTGCTTTTGAACCTCGCGCTCACCGAGACCGCCGGCCGGCCCGGAGGAAGAGTCTCGGAGTACCGACCCCGCACTAGGCCGAATCAAGAGTGATGCGGGGCTGTTAGGTACCAATCAAAAGAGTCAATCTCAAGATCCAAAGGTCAATGCCCGTGCTTCCTCAGATCGACCTTTTGGACCCCTCATTGATGTTGTGTTCCCCGTTTGCGGAATGCAAAAGATAAAGATAAAACCAAGGTCGATAGCCAGATGGAACCAAAGATCTTCCAAAACTGCAATTCTACGGTATTAAAGATACCCGGATGCCATAACCGGTCGCACATAAGCGGATGTCACGTGTGACGGACAGCAAGCAGCGGCCCCGCCGTCGCCACCTTCCCGACCCCCCCGGCTTTTCAAATTTTCGTCCCGGGCCAGAAGGAAGAGGGAAAAAAATATGGCGAAGGGCGTGGGGCAATCACGCAAAGGGCGCTTGCCATGCCGCTTTGTTAGCCGGCACCTTTTGCGTTACCTTAGTCGAGTGGTCCCTACATCTAGCCGCCGCTCATTGTCACTGCCTTAACCTTTTTCTTTGACTGAACATACTTGCCGCGTTTCTGTTCCTAATACAATTCTGTCATTGGAATCCCCGGCCGACGACATGCCAAACATGAACGAGGAGCAGCCTCTGCTGGTTGAGGACCCCATCTGCGAGGAAGACATCTCGAAGCACTTGCTCGACTTTGATCCCAACGGCGACACTGAGAACCCCAGGGAATGGCCCGCACCTTTCAAGTGGACTCTGGTCGCATTGCTGGCGCTCACCGCGTTCACCGTGTACGACAATCATCAAACCTGATGTGTAATGCATCGAACTTCTCGTGACCATATTTGAGCTGACATGTGTTACAGCACCTTCACCTGCATTTCAGTCGTCCCTGTAGCCGCCCACATCATCCAAGACCTAGACCAGAATGAAGGCGCAAACTCACCGGCGAGCGCCCTGCTCGTCACAATCTGGGAGCTCGGTGAAGCCGCCGGCCCTCTCCTCATCGCGCCCCTTTCCGAGATCTACGGACGCTACCCCGTCATGAACGCCGCCAACATCCTCGTCATCATCGCCACCATCCTCGCCGCTATCAGCACGAGCACCCCGCTCCTCATCGGCGCCCGCTGCCTCACCGGTCTCGCGGTCGCTTCGAATGTGCTGAACCCGGCCATCATCGGCGACATGTTCGTTCCGGACAACCGCGGCTCGGCGATGAGCATAGTATCTCTCGCCCCGCTCATCGGTGGTGCAGTCGGACCCATGATCAGCGGCGCCATTGCGCAGACCCTCGGCTGGAGACAGGTTCTCTGGATGAGTGCTGGTTTGGCGACCGTGTGTGAGATCTTGTTCCTCACTTGCTTCCGAGAGACGTATAAGATGACCATCTTGAGACGACGTGCCGCGAAGCATGCGGACGAGCACGGGGCACCGCTTCACCCTGCCGGAGTTGATGACCACAAGAGCCTTATCAAGCTATGGGAGTCGATCAAGCGGCCTTTCTATGTCTTGCTCAGGTCAAATGTTCTGATGGGACTGTCGTTCTTTGGTTGCATAACTTTCGCCTACTTTTACGTCATGTCCATCAGCTTGCCTGTCATTCTCCAGGATGTGTATGGTTTCTCGCCTGCCCTCACTGGTCTCTCATTCATGTCCTTCAGTAAGTCCTACTCTGAACTTTTGCACGATACGTTTGTGTTCTAACGGTCACAGGTATCGGTTCGTTCATCAGCGTCATCGTCAGTAACTTCAGCCTGGATAGGATCTACGTGAAGCTTCGCGGCAACGACCCCGTCGGACGTCCCGAGTACCGGCTCCCGCTCGTCATCATCGGCGCATTCACACTGCCCCTCTCCATCACTGCCTACGGCTGGATTGCGGAACTTCACCTTCCTGTCGGCCTTCTTCTCCTGTCGGTCGCGATGCTCGGCTTCACTCTTCTCATGGCCTCCCTTCCTCTCTCCGCCTACGTTGTCGACGCCACAGGCCTGTACTCTGCTTCCGCCATGACTGGTGTCATCGTGACGAGATGCTTAGCTGGAACTTTCTTACCCCTTGCGAGCGGACCTATGGTGCAGTCTTTCGGTTATGGTTGGGGTTTCACTATGCTGGGAGCTTTCAGCATCTGCCTGGCGCCCATCCCGGTGGTTATCATGAGATACGGTCACGTTTGGCGCCAAAAGTCCGAATACACGAGAGATGCCTGAAGACGTCATGAGTTACGATACAACTATCATTAAAGCATATTGCCGGGAAGAAAAAGTGATTTACAACGCGTTATTGCTATATACAGTTTGGGAGGGGGTTTCTACTTAACTTAGATTCGGCGTTATCGAGAGGCATATTTTAACAGCTTTGTGAATAGAATGAATTAATAGTCAATCATCATACAGAAGCATTGTCAGGCTTGTTTTTGTTCCCACTCTTGGAAGGCCTCAATGGCTTCTGCTACCGAGTCCCGCCCCATCAACTCCATCCGATAATCCTCATCCATTAACCGCCACCCCGTCGGCGACAGCCCGTCCGACAGCGGTGCACCCGTCATCTCCGCATCGCGAGCCTCCTGCTCCGGCCCGTCACGAACATGATACCATTTCCGATTCGAAGTCGCGCCCTGCACGTTCAGCGTCGTCCGGTCTTTCCGAAGCGTCTCATATAGCTTCAAGATCTCGGGAATCTGTGGTACCATGTTTTCTATCCCCAAGGAGCTCTTCAAGAGGCCCAGAAGCCTCCCAATCACGGCGCCGTCTTCGACAGCCATGGCTGCGCCCTGAGCTTGGTACGGGAGACTTGGATGGCACGAGTCGCCCAGGAGAGCGAAGCAGCCCTTGGTCCACGTCTTTAACTTGGGGTGTGTGCACAGCTTCCACTTTTGCACTCTCGGTATCAACGAGATGAGCTTTGTCAATCTACGAAAAAGATTAGTAGCCACACGGGATGCGTGGAATCTCACCTGGTAGCTTCTCAAGCAGCTAGAAACTTACGTATCATCCCATCCGCGATAGCTTTCCCTCATCTCTTCGATGTCACCCTGCACGCGCTTCTCTCCCGGTTCCATGTTATCCGGCCTGATGAGCACGAGGTTAAACTCCCGCCCGCCTCTGACGGGGTAGAACACGGTGTGCTTGTCGGGTCCCATCCACACCGTAGCCTGCTTCCGCGCACAAAGATCGTCGACCCGGGGATCATTCAGAGCTTTGAGGTAGTCAAACGGAAACGTAGCGCGATAGGCCAGATCCCCCGTCTCAACAGGCGGCGAAGCCGTTCCAAGAAGCTGATCACGACAAATAGACCAGAGCCCTAGCATCCATCATCAGCAAGCACAACGTCCCAGCCTGCACATCCTACTCACCATCAGCACCAATAATCACATCCCCGCCGATATCATCCCCGTCCTCGAGATACACCCTCTTTTTGTCAAAATCAATCCTCTCCACATCCATATCGAGACACAGATCCACGCCAATCTCCTTGCACGTCTGCCACAGAATGTAATGCAAATCGGCCCGGTGCACAACCATCCACAGATCGCCGTACCGGACCTGCGCGTCCTTGGCCGAGAGCGTGTGCAGGTGCGCGCCGTCTGCGTACCTGCGGTACTCCATCCCGTCGATGACGACCCCGCATTGGAGGAGTTTGTCGAGGTAGCCTAGTTGTCTTGCGATTCTAGTCCCGTTGGGTGGGAGCTGAAGACCTGCGCCGATCTAGATAAATGTTAATTCAGATAAACGAGTGTATCACCGAGAGCGGGAAAGGGAATCGTGAATGGCACTTCGGTGAGCTTACCGGGACCAGTCTATTCGCCCTCTCGAGAACCACCACCTCGAACCCCTCTCTTCTACAGGCTATGGCGCAAGCGAGGCCGCCGAGACCTGCGCCGATGATGAGGACTCTCATGTTGGCATTTGCCCCTGGGAGAGTAAAATTGCAGTCAGTCGGACCGGTGGCGATCACCTTGGATCATTTTGTTATCATCCGGATTCACAATCTGTCCTGTCCCATCACGTCCGTAGCCCACCCCCGCTACTTAAAGGGTCTCCGGCCTGAACCTGCATCATGCAGGAAACCCCGCGCCGGATCTCTGCCGCGCCCCACTACCGAACCACTGAGTGTCATTCGCGCCGAACCCTGAGGGGCAAGTCATGCAGCGAGAACCAGTTTCTACGGAGTAAGAATCTCTTGAAAACCACCAATTTTTCGAAGGCTGGCGAAGTATCACCGGTAGACATCGCTTTCGGAGAAATCTGATTGGATAGGGGCTACCCTCGACGGCCTCGCGGGTTCTCACTTGCGGCCCGAGTCTGTTCACTCTGCCGCCCGACCTTGGATAACTGTTTCGCTGTTCCTTGAATAAGTAAGTTAAAAAGGCAACCAAATGCCCCCACGCTTTTGTCCTCCTGCGGTTCAGAACTTCAATCGGAACGTCTGAGCTTGATCTGGTAATTGGAATACCCGAATCGTCGCTTTCGGGGCGGGGTTTCCCGAAGATGCCCATTACGTCGAAATAAGAAAGTACGGTAAATCCCCTGCAGTAAGGGAATCAACACCTTCAGCCATCATCCCTTCGTCGGCACAAGCATCGGTGTCCTCGATTACTCATTCAACCTAGGTAAACCACCCCGGGTTGCCCACTCTACTTTCTCGGTGACCTCTGGACTGGCATATCTCCGTGTCCGACATCTCCATGGGGACGTGGCAAAAGCTCATCCGAACATGAATAGACTCCAAGATCTCCAACCCCGCGATATCCGCCACGTCCTGCCCCAAAGGTGATGATTTTGCTGCCTTTTCCCAATGAGACCCAAAAGCACAAAATTCCCCGAAATCGCCGAACCGGTCTTTAGTTTTTCATCTCAACATTCCATGTGCTGCTCAGCGGCCAGCCGCGCGCTGCCGTGCACGGGTACAGGGCATTCACGCCGCGCCGCGGACGATGTACAGATTGCCATAAAGGTCATGAGGCCCGTGATAGACCACCCGAGTCTGCCGACGGCATCTTCGGTCGCCAGGGGGGGCGGGGCGGAAGAGAAAATAATCAGCTACCGACCGCCCAAGATGCATCAAAGACGAGCGATCCGCAAGGTTCCGAACTGAAGTAAAGTAGTTTACTGGAATCGAATATAAAAGCACGGCGCCGCGGCGTCGTGGAGTTGCGATTGCTTTGTGGAGAAATGCAGTCCTTTTCCGATGTTCCTCGAGCTCATTGGGAATGGTGTCGAGTGTGCAACGATGGAATTCCAGGCCCTCGTGAGATATGAATACCAAGGGAGTGTATTTTACGGCAATCTCGTACGAACTGGTGAGTTTGGCTATACTATCGAGCGACTGAATGGGAATCTAGATGTCGGACTAGAGAGAACAAACATCAGAGACACGGCGGTAAAAGTGAGTGTTAGAGAACTTGCGGCCAGCTAGTCTGTGGTTTTTTCCTTCCAAGATCGCAAAGACCAATGCTGATTCGACCCATTCCGCAATGTAGCTGCTTTGCCCGTTGGAAAGAACGCCCATCATCATGTGCCTGGGGTTAAACTATGCTTGATACGCGATAGAATCAAATGTGAGTGAAGATGCACATTTGAAGTCCTTTGCGAGGTTCTCTAAACCAATGGCCCACAGCTTCCCGTATGCGCCTTTCCCATCATCTTCACAAAGCCGCCCGACGCCCTCGCAGGCCCCCACAATCCCATCATCGTCCACCATGACGCGCAGGACAAGCTAGACTACGAGGGTGAACTCTGCGTCATCATTGGTCGGGACGTCAAGAACGCGACTCTCGACAACGCCCTGGACTATGTCCTCGGGTACGCCGCAGGGAACGACGTGACCGCCCGCAACTTCCAGATCCCCGGCGCCTCGGGCGGCCAGTACTCCTACTGCAAGTCCTTCGATGGGTTCGCTCCTATCGGGCCGGCCATCTGGTCGCCGAGTGTCATTCCGGATCCGCATGCGTTGCGGTTCCGCACCAGGGTCAACGGGAAGGTCGTCCAGGAGACGGAGACTTCTGATATGATTTGGTCGGTGGCGCAGGTTATCGTGCATCTTTCGCGAGGGACGACGTTGAGGAAGGGGACTGTGATTATGATGGGCACGCCTGGGGGCGTTGGGTACTCGCGCGGTGTGTTTTTGAAACATGGGGATGTTGTTGCAGTTGAGCTTGATGGTCTCGGGAGGATCCAGAACGAGATTGTGTTTGAGGGAGCCCATGTAGCGTAAGCGGAGCGCTTGTCGTCTAAGACCGGGAAGCCGGGATGATATTCTGTGATCAGGGGACGGCTTCTTGAACTTTCAATATTTTCATTGAAGGCCGACTCCTTTCTTGAATTCAGCTAGCCATTCAGGGATGTCTGCAGCCGTTTGATTCCACGGGTCATCACTGGCAAATGTGAGTCAGTTTGCGTGATCTTACAGTGTCATGCAGGGCAGTACTTACTCATCGAAAATTACCCATCTTGCATGGTATCTAAGCTCATCATCTGAAGGGATATGCATGTTAGGGTTCTGAGGCGAAATGGTGGTCGCAACGAATCGTGATAGTTCCCCTTCCAAACGAGCATATCTGTTAGGGTCGTTCAAGAAGAACGGCATATCAGTGCCTCTTGAACGCTCAGATCGTCTAAGTGAGTGTCCAGATCCTTCAAAGATTGACTTGGCCGTTTGCAACCGCGTGTATAAGTCACTGGGCTTCCTTGACATAGATTCAAAACTGAAGTCTGTGGAGGTGTAATCTTGATCGTCGACGGGGTCGCAATAGCTTGAAGACATCTGTGTGTGAGCTGATCCGAATTGAGTGGTTGCTCGTGCTTTGCCAGCCGACATTGGTATAAGCCTCTCAGCATCTCCCGTCAACTGGTTCAGCTCAGCTAGCCCTGTAAAGAAGCTGCTGAGTTGGCTATCAGACGTGTTAGCCATGGTATCTAGACATGGTACTAGTTCCCCATAGGAGTCTCCTGCAAAGGCCTCGACCCTCTGTCGTAGTGGTGCTAGCCACAATGTTGACTTCCACATGAGGCGGACTATAAATCCAGCAAATCTTCTCGAAGGGTTCGTCGATGCCGACTCTATTCTGTTCAGAATGACGCAAGCTTCCTGCTGAAGATCGTCATCAGAGGGCGTGAGACCTAGAACGAGGTGCTCTCTAAGATGCCTGCACAGCTGAGCCTCTAGTTCGCAGTCCTCAAAGATGTCCGCCTTGCCAATTATCTGGAGTTGAGTCGCGCGAAGTTTGGCTAGTTGATAGCATTGGTTCATGGGACGTAGGCGCGCCTTTTCAGATAATTCCGTATCATTCATCAACAAGTCTCGAAGCCAGGATGACGCATTCGGCGTGCCGCTGGGCCTGAAAAATTCGGAGGCGTACAAGATGGTACAAGCCTCGTAGATGACCTCATCGTCCGAGGGCAGTCGTTCGTGTTCCTCAAAGTAGTTACGAACAAAGTATTCTACTTCAAGCTTGAGGAGTTCGTATGCGCTCGGTGCGGAACCAGCCGGCGAAACACTTGCGCAGTAGGGCACCGGCGCACTTTGCTCAAACTGGATTACGCCTTGGGGAATGGTGAGTTTTGGAGGTTTCAAGACTGGGCAGGTTTCACTTACAAGGAGGCACCGCGTTATCGACTTTTGCGAGAATTTGGGGCTCAAAACCCCAATCCCCTTTCCAATTTGACATAGTGTTCCCGTCGTCTCGATAGTGATCCGCAATATGGTCCCCGCGCGTCGTCCATGAATCAAAGGTAGTTCCACAGAAGCCACATCTTGACCGAATCTTGTCCGTGGTAACCTTCCAAGTCTCTGCGGTTTTAGACATCTGACTTGTCTTGTGTACAAGTTTCAAATGTTGCCGGAGATGGTCTTTTCGGTAGTACGTACGCTCTTTGACCGGTCGTTCCGAGCAGGCTGCTTGGTGGTGGTCGTCGAGATGCTGTTGGGTTGGGTTGGCCTCGTCGCAGAAGACGCAAATCACCCCTTTCTCAGGGTGTTGCGTGGTCGACCCGTGCGGAGAACACACCCATTCCTCAAGTGAGAGGTGGAGGGACTTTTCGTGTCTTTGCCAGTCGTACTTTGTCTTGAAGGTTTCAGCGCAGAAGGTGCATTGGTAGGTATTGATCTGTCGAAGGCTCAACCTGTTCCCCCTTCGTTCTTTTAGCATTGCTCGTCTTCTCCGACGATTCGAGTCCTTCCGGAGTGCCTCCATAGGGGTCGGAGATTTGCTAGAGCCATGGGAGTATGCCGAAGCATTGGAATGCGACCCCCCGCTTGACTGAGATGTGCCAACGCTACTAATGCTCGAGGCGTTCTCCCAAGATCCTGCCGAAGGCCGAGAGCGGCCCAAGAGTCCCGGATGCTTTGATGATGCAGCGACTGCGCGAGAAATATCGGCAGCTGAAGCAGGCTCGCTATCTGGCGGAGAGTGCTCCCATCGTTGCATCGGGTTCATTTGTTCGAATGCCATGGGCGTCGGTCGTCGAACGGGCACGTCTATGGGACTAGAACCAGCCTCGGTCCGGGCCGGTGTGGAGGCCCCGCCTGGGCGAATCTTCCTGCGCCGACGAGTATTGGCGAACCAGTTTATTAGTTGCTGCTTGCTCAACCCTGTTTGCTTCAGTAATCGCTCGGCCTGATCCGGGGTCGGATACGGATGCCGCTCGTGGTTTTCGAACCATGTTTTCAGGACTCTGATGTTTGCTGATGTGAAGCGACTGCCCACTTTCGTTCCGCCCTCCGTGGTATTCGGCGTGTCTTGCGGTGGCTCACGTTCGTCGAAGAGTGGGACACCACCAGACACGCTTGAAGATGCAGATATCCGTCCGTCCTCAGATGGTGTTCCATTCACTGCATCGTCGGGTTTTCTCGAGTCTTTGGGAAACATATCGGAAAACGCTTCGTCGGAAAGGAATAGACTGAGGTCGAAATCATCGTCCACCTCATTGGACCGCGCATTTGCCAGAACATTGTCGGCCATTAACAATGACTTTTCCATCGCTTCTTCCCGTTGAATGACTTGAAATAGTCACAGCGAGCGCAGATATGAAGGTTCTCTAGTCTTGACAGTAATGCCTCAACGTGACGCAGTGAAGTTAGCCGATGTTGGTCGAGAGTGGGGGTTTGAAGCAATGGGGATGCATTGATCACAGTGAGGTGGGGAGGTTGTCAAAGAAGGGCGGTGATACGGGGCGCTAATCATGCAGGCAAGATCCCAACGCCATTCCGTCGGCGCCTTACTCATCTCGGACTTTGCTGACCAAATCCTGTTGTACTTACCCCAAAAGTGATTGCCTTTGGTTCAAATGGAACAGATGATGATCTATGCAATGGGCCTAGATGGCTTGAGAAAAGGAATAAGACGACGATTAATGAGACAAAACGAGCAAAGCAATCAGCAGATGGCTGAAATTCCGTGCTTTTAACGGCAAAAGAGAACAAGTTGCATGTGCTAAAGTCTATTGTTATCTTTCTTCTTACGAATGGTAATCGACAATTTACACCACAAATCGCTCAACAACGAGAGCAATGAACAAACATTACACCAGGAATAGACAAAATATGAGCCAGGACTTACTGAGGCATCGGAAACAAGACAGAATGATACTGAGTAAAGCGAGAGACAGCCGTGACAGAGACAGAGGCAGGCTGTCTGCTTTATAAACCTCGCTTGCATTCGCATCAATCGTGGTTTCCTCATGGGTTTTCGGGCCTTATTCATGCTCATTCCCTACCCAAACTCAGATGCACTCCATATTTCCACCCCCTAGCGCGATTGAGGGTATCATAACCCTTGCTCACGATGGACCTCGTTACTGCCGCAGCCCTAACGATCCACAACTCTACAGATTCAATGAGGCTCCAGAACGATAGCTCAAACATCTGACATCTGCTATCAACCGCGTCGATGATTTAGTGGTAAAATTCTCCGTTGCCATCGAGCAGCGTCGGGGAGCCGGGGGTTCGATTCCCCCTCGACGCAGCTTTTTGCCTCGTATCGTCACGAGTCAGTGTGCCAGTATAGGAGATGATTTTATGTCGAGTTTTTGCTTCATCGACATAATCCTAGCTAGACTGGCGATGGACGTTGGTCCTAGCTGACCATGGGAGTAGACTGAGGATTGCAAGCATTGACTGGACGATAGAGGTCTTCAAGAATGGATAGTATGCCATCTCGAACTCCAGTCGGCTTGGCCATTACATGCTGTTAGTGCAAGTAGCTCCTATATATGCTCTGTGCATCCAACTAGTAATTAACGGCTATACGTTGACGCTTTCGATCGGCAAGGATCAGCTGCGTCGCAACACTTCTTCAATATGCATCGAATAAGCCGACTAACATTGCGTCATTATCAATATGCTCATTTAGAATGAGAATGCTCAATGCAGTGATAAGCGAAATACCTGTAAAGTCAATCATGTACTCGTTATGTACCGTGACGCAACTATGCTTCTTGAATGTGAGAAGCCTCAAAGATGTATCTCACTCCAATTTGGTTAGGACTGTCTTCTTCCTTCCTGCTTCTAATTTGAAAACACTGCCCGACTGCGATATTTGGGTTCAAGGAGTATTAATATCTGTTGTAAAATAACTTTGACGCTGTTGAACCTTGACAATCGTCGAAGCCCAGGGGTTCATCTTATCTTGCCTGGGCAACTCATGTCATGGCGCTATGGCGATCCTATCACACCACTGTCACCTGCCGGTTTTGGTGACTTTGCCCCACCGGACGTGCATCCCGCCGGTTGCCGGACTCCCGCTCTTCCATTACACTCTCTTAAACCACGCCCGTCCCACCTTCTGAATGTCGCCGTCACCAACTCTTTGCTCACTTTGTCTCTGTGGTAAGGCATTGAAGGTGTGTGCTTGGCCATCAACTAGTCAAGAAAATTTCCTGACGAAGCAATGGGCACAATCAACAACCAGACCGGTGGCGGTTGGGGCTTGCTCAAGGGACTCCTCCTCCTCGGGTCCCTTACATCCTGGGCTTGCGGAGAGCAGTTCCACGTCCAGCGCGCGGCGCAATACCAAGAGCTGGATGTGCGGAGCCCCAGAATCGGGCATGTCTTGGCTCACATGGATCGCATCGCATACGACGCAGATGTCACGCCTAGTGCGACCGCGCCGCCAGCCTCTACGAGAACACCACTGCTTGACACCTTTCAAGTGGCCGAGCCTGTCCTGGAGCCTACAGGGCAGGCAGTTACGGTCACGTTGATGGAGCACCAATTTGCCAACAGCTACGGTACCCCTTTCGTTGGAGACTATTCGCCCCCAGACTTCGATTTTGATCACGTCGTGCTCAACTTCACCGTCGAGGTTAGGGGCAGGCAATTCGATCGCTGGGGCTCCGTGTACTTGGGAGATGTCAACATCTTCGCGACCTCCACCGCCGAGCCCACGTCATACGGCATCACCTGGACCTGGTTGAAGGATTCCACGCCGTATCTGTCACTCTGGAAAGAGCCACAGACTCTCATATTCCAACTTGACAATGTCATTACAGACGTCTACACAGGCCTGCTCAACTCCACTCTCACGGCCACCTTCTTCAAGAGTCCCGTTCGGACCGGAGGACAAGCGCCAGCAGACCTCGTCCTGCCAGTTTCTGCCAACAAGAGCCCAGTCACTGCCAGTTTTTGGACGTACCCTGAAGAGAACGCCACTGCTTCTGTCCAATTTCCTCGCAACGTCAACCGGGCCGTCTTCTCCACGTCTGTCAAGGGACAAGGGAACGAGGAGTTTTGGTGGAGTAACGTCCCGCAGTCAGCCGTAGATGCTTTCGTGCCGGATGTGGGTAGCTATCCGGGATATTCGCCTTTCCGAGAGGTCCAGGTCCTTATCGACGGTCAATTGGCGGGTGTGCACTGGCCCTTCCCAGACATCTTCACAGGCGGCGTGGTGCCCCAACTCCATCGCCCGATTGTGGGTATCAACGCGTTCGACTTGCGAGATCACGAGATTGACATCACCCCGTGGCTGCCCCTTCTTTGTGACGGAAATAACCACACCATTGGCATCAAAGTTGTCGGGCTAGTGGATGACGGCAAGTCAAGCGCCAGCCTCACAAATACCACGGGTAGTAGTTGGTACCTTGTAGGCAAGGTCTTCCTATGGCTTGACGACGAAGGAAGCATCACGACGGGCGTCATTTCTAAGAAGACAAACCCTGAGCCCTCCATTGCATTCTTATAGACGCTCAAGCAAAACGCTACCGGCTTCAACTCGACCCTGGATTATTCCTTATCGGTGCAACGCGATTTCACGATCACCTCGTTCCTCACTACGCAAAAGGGCAACGGCACAGCAACTTAGAAGCCAGCGCTTATACCCATACAAACAAATCAAATATAAGGTTCGTATTTAATTATTTAGCTCATTTCTCGCGCTATATTTAATTATTTAATAATTAATTAATAGATTTGATTAATTTGCTAATCGGGAATTAAATAAAGCTATTACGAAAGTCCTTATAATACTAACTTATAGACTTTACTTTAATTAGCTTTTTTAATTAAAAAATTAACCTGTTATTTTTATAATACTATTATAAAGCTAGTTCTTAAGATATTAGACCTCTTCTAGCGTAAAGGATCTTATTAATAATTATTATAAAGTCAAAATTAACTTCGTAAGGCTAAATATCCTCTTATAGTTTATTATTATTATAAAGATTATAAAAATATTAAATATAAGCTTACTTAATATTAAATAGGTTAGCTAATAATTAATTTATTATTAAATTAAGTTAAGGACTAACTAAGGGATAATTTATAAATAATATTAATTAAGCTTAGGTACGTAATTAATTATTATATTTATTATTCGAGATATTAATTATTACCGGTATTATAAGTTTTTTATGATACTTTTTAAAATTATAAGGGTATTAAAAGTAGCTTATAACTATTATAATAAAGGAGGAGGACTTAGATAACGAAGAGGAGGAGGACTTACTATCTTATTTATATACTATCTTTATTAATAATTATAAAGTCCCTTTTTTATATTAAATAGCTAGTAGTTTTATTTAAGTATATCTTACCTCTTCTCTAGCTATTTTAATCCTTACCTAAGGTAAAAAATAATTACTATAGTATAGAGTAAAGAGTTACTTAACTTAGTATAATACTTATTAAAAACTTACTAAGTATTAATAATTAATAGTTAGAAATATTTTTACGAGTTAAAATTACTATTAAAAAATAGCTCTACTCGCTCCCTAAGTATATATTTAGATTAAATATAACGAGGGATATTACTTAAAATTAGAGATTAAAAAAGAGGTTAAAATATAAATTAATGACGAGCTAATTACTAACGAAGTAGTATTATTTATATTAATTACGATTACGACGCTACGATTTAAAAAGCCGTAAGATCTATCTCTTTTTTAAAAGGTTTATTATATAACTTCTTTTACTCCTCGAGACGGTTAATAAGGTATTTAAAACTTATTATTACTTTTTATAAACGGCTATAACTATTTCCTTTACCCTAGCCCTAATATCTTATTATTTAGAGGTAAAGTAGCTTAAGTACTACTTTTAGCTCGGTTAATAATTACTAATTATTATTATTAAGAACGTCCTTAATAAGGATCCGTTACTTTAGATTTTTATAAGCTTAACTAATTACTAAAAAAGTATAAATCTACTTTCTTTTTTATAAAGAGCGCTATATTATAAAATATATTAAATTCTATTTTATATCGTTATTAAGTATTAGTATAAGCTCTTGCGACGACTCCTTGAAGAGAGTAAATATATTATTTTCGTTAGTCTTATTACTAACCTCGAGGAAGGCCTTATATTATTAAAGTAACAAGTAAATAAATTTAATAACGTTTTAAAGCTTATTAATAAGGCCCTTTATATATCAAAAGTTAAGATCTTTTTAAAGTTACTTAGTATTAATTAATATATCTAATTTTTATTTAAATACCTCTTTATTATTATTAAATAAAAAGGCCTTATTAATAAGGTTAAGAATATAACTATAATACTTTATCCTCTAGTTAAAAATATCTTTTTAAGTATAAATATAAGATAATATAAGATATAAATAACCTAGGTAAGTATTATTATTTAAAATATTATCGTAAATAACAACTCCGACTTAATTACCTAATTCTTAATCGTTTATTACCGATTTTATAGTTTAGGTAATATTAGCCCTATTATAAATACTATATTATTATTATAAAATAATAAAATATTATATCTATTACTTAGTATAGTTTAGAAAGTAAGTAAAGACGGTAATAATAGCATTCTATATTAGCGAGGTTTATAAATTAAATAATAAATAGACTTTTATTATTAACCTCCGGATCTCTACCCTAATTATATCTTTTTTCTTAGTAAAGATCCTACTTAGCTCCTTTTTTATATTTTTATATAATAATAAGAGTTCGTTAGTAATATTATAATTTAATTAATAAAGGAGGGCCTAGAAGTAAGGATTATAAAAAGTTATAAATAAGCTATTATTATTAATAATATACTTAATTACTAATTCTTTAATTCTTATTACTTAGCCCTTCGTAATAATATTAAAAATAAGTTTCTATTTTTTTAATATAAAGTCGTATTTAGAGGATTTTAATAAATATAACGACTCGCTAAAGCTTAGATCTATTACTTAGTATTTTAATTTTAAATAAGCCATTACTAAGCTCGTAGTTACTATTTTAAAATAAGTAACGATACCTATTTTATTATAATAATAATAAAACTAAAAGACTTCGCTTTAAATATTTTTATTATAGATCTTTTAAATAAAGACCTCCTCTAAATAGATCTACGACTTTCTTAGCTTTATACCCTTTTATAATATTAAATCGTTATTAATAAAAGTCCTCCCTTTTTAAATTATTTTTAAAAAGGCGAGGAGGCTATTATAATTATCGAGATTGGTTAATAATACGAGGCTAGCGTTAGTTAAGGTTTATAATTATAAAATAATCCGAAATAGTAGCTACGTACTAAAGATTATGTAACTTATTACTAATTAATTAATTATAATATAGCGAATTAATTAATATATAATTTAATTAATATTAATAATAATTATAATAATCACAAAGGGTTAGAAATAGTAGTACGTAACTTCGTTAGTTTTATTAATATTAAGAAAAAGAAGTACTAAAGGTTTTTTAAATTCCTAAATATAGTAAGATATTAAATTTAGGGCTTTATAATACTTAGGCTTTTTTTTATAGTAATTATTAATAATCTATTTAGTTAAATAGTATAATACTAAATTTATAATTATAAATAAGGAGTTGCGGGTTCGAATCCCGCTCTAGGTATTTATGTTCTTAATTATAAACTTCTATAGGGTATAGTTAAGAATATTAATTTTTAATTAGCCCGGCCCCGGATTTTCTTTTTTCTAAGCGACCTTATATTTAATTAAATATATTAAATATAGGGCCTTATGATATTTAATTATTTAACTTGCTGAAATTCCTATATTTGACTGTTTGTTTGACTTATTTGTTTGATTAATTTCAATGGGTATAAGCGCTGTTGGAAGCAGAGCCTCTTATACTCTAACGTTGGAGGCCTGTACGCCAACGGTTACGGAGGCATTAATACGTTCTCGACCATTGGCGAGGAGACGTTAAAAGTTCCTGGATGGGACTACAAGACAACCTTTTCGTACCCGCTCTACTGCAACACAACCACCTCGTATCTCCCGGCAGGAAATTTGACTCTATGGGCACAGCTGGATCAAGGCCTCAAGCTTCACGTCCAGGGAAACACCGTCTACCCGACCGGCCTTGAAGCCTTTGAGGGTGAGGGATCGAAGTGGGTCGGCAGCGTCATTGATACGGACAGGAATGGAACCGCGAACTATTCCAGATACGCAGACAATACTGTTACCTCGGGAGCCGGGCGTACACACCAGATTTTTCATCTCAGGGGACTGGACAGTGATGGGACTTACGAGACGCCGGGGACGGAGCTCCACTTCCGGGATGTGACTGCGTACAACAACTCTGTGATAGCCGACAAAGAAGTCATTGCAGGCAAAGTTGTGACGGGGCGCGCTTAGGAGTGATCTCGGGGTTCATTTGACATCATATTCGAATTCGAAACACGTGTAATAGTTCAAATAATATTTCTGGAAATAGGCTTGAACGAGTGTTGTAACGAGTGCACGGCTTGAGTTATGTATACTCATTGGAAGGGGTCTGGAATCCCTAAGAGGTGCTCAAGCGTTGAAGGTATGGTGCACCGTCGTTATTGATGAGATTCTCAAAGTCAATTGTTCAAGCACATTAAATAGTCCCGCGTCATCCACGGGCCGCGCGGGAGAATCAGGTGCAATGGCTGTTATCACCCGGATTTCGGCACATTGTCTTGCAGACGAGACGAATTTGGCAGCAGCTAAAACCCGAAACTTATCTAGCAAATCATTACAAAACATTACGCCTATGGTAATATTATCAAGCAGTGGGCAAACACACTTTGATGGGAGCCTCGGTTGTGCCTCTTTGAGGTAATCGTTTGTCTCTCCGCATTTTTCCAGAGATGGAACTCAATCGCAATTACCAACCCATCTTCTGGTCTTAATACCCTCCAAAAACATGCCTTGCTAGACCTTTGAGGCTTTGCTTTCGACTCTACGGAAGGCTCGCAAGTACAACAGTTGAGCAACCTAAGGTAAGATTAAATGCAAGAAATCTCAACTGATGAAGGAAATCGGGTGTAGTATGAGACCTAGCGAGATGCAGCGTCAGCTCGGGATTTACATGATACTTCTCACATCAACTTCAATCTTCATCATCTATCCTTCTTTCATTGCCACAAGTCACCTAAAAAGAAAACTTCTCACAACTTACAAGATGTCTTACACTAAGGCCAATCACAACGCCAGCTACGCCGCCATATCTGCATCTGATCCCGCCAACTCCGCTGCGGGTAAAGTCGTCCTCATCACCGGAGCTGGATCAGGCATCGGACAGGCAGCGGCCACCTCCTTTGCCCCCGCCGGTGCCAAGGCCCTGATTCTCATCGGCCGCCGCACGGAACCCCTGGCGAAGACAGCAGCAATCATCTCTCAAAAGGGCCCTGACGTGCAAGTTCGCCTTCACGGAGCCGACATCAGCGATGTCAAGACCTTGAAGTCTGTCATGGCTGAGACTGTGTCTACCTTTGGACAAATTGGCATCGCCATTCACGCCGCTGGCGTGCTCCTGGCTCTCGGCCCAATCTCGACAATGCCTGTCGAAGAACTTTGGAAAGCGCTGGAAGTCAAAATCAACGGTAATTTGAACGTGGCGCAGTCTCTATTAGCAATTGGTACCTCGGAGAAGAGTGCCGGTTCGAAACCTGTTCTGGTCAGCCTCAACACCGCAGGCATGCTTATGCCTCCTATCCCTGGAATGGGCGGTTACATTGTCAGTAAGGCGGTTCTGCCGAAGTTGGTGGAGTATCTGGCTGCCAAAAATCCCGACAAACTAAGAATTGTGACTATTCACCCTAGTCTCATCCGAACGCCGATGGCGGTGGAACTTGAGGAGGCGGCATTGAAGTTCCCTTACGATGATGGTATGCTCTATTCTATACTCTCACCTCTTCCATGATCCCTCAACAGTAGAGATGTTGTAGCCTATCTTGTAATTGCTGATCCGATTTAGTCTCTCTCCCTGTAGACTACCTCGTCTGGGTCACCAGCCCCGAGGCATCTTTCCTGAATGGCAAGTTTGTGTTCGTGAACTGGGATGTGGAGGAGCTTAAATCAACTTCGCCTTTGCTACTATCGACCCATCCAGCTTCAGGGTTCAGCCAGCGTCACCGACGGACGTGGGCCTTTACAGACGTCTTATGCTCTTGAAGAAAAAAGATCCGGGCCTGAAGGTTTTAATCGCTATTGGTGGCTGGACATTCAACGATCCAGGCCCCACGGCCAGGACCTTTTCTGATTTGGCCGCATCTGTCACGAAACAAAAGGCTTTCATCGAGTCTCTCATGTCGTTCATGTCTACCTATGGATTTGACGTCGTTGATCTGGACCGGGAGTATGCTGTGGCCGAAGATCGATCAGGAAGGGGCGTTGACTATGTGAATTTCCCCAAGTTCATGAGCCGACTAAAGGCATCCTTTGATTCAGGTCAAAAGGGGATTTCTATTACACTCCCGGCATCTTTCTGGTATCTTCAGCATTGTGATATCATATCACTGGCTAAAACAGCGCACTGGTTCAACATTATGTCCTACCACCTACACGGAACTTGGGACAAGAACAACACCTGGGTCGGTGCCTGTCTGAATGCGCGTAGCAACCTTACCGAAGTCGATCTGGCCCTCGATCCTCTTTGGCGCAACAATATCAACCCCAGTCAGGTCGTCATGGGCCTTGGATTCTATGGGCGAACCTTCTTGCCTCGAACCAGGTTGCACATACGAATCCGGGGCACAAAAGGGCAAATGCAGCCGAGAAGTGGGTGTTTTGCTCAACTCCGAGATCGACGACCTTGTCAATCAACACAACATAAAGCCAAAACTGTACGAGAAAAAGAGGCTGTGAAAGTAGCTGCTTGGGGCAATCCGGCCCAGTGTGTGGCCTGCGATGACGAAGAGACCTTCCAACTCAAGTCCGAGTACGCTCAGAGTATGTGCCTAGGCGGCTTGATGGTTTGGGCAATCAGTCACAATACGAAAGATTAAGTACAACAATGCGCTGGCAAAGGTGTCGAACCGCAAGATCCTCTTCCTGCTCGTGAACGTGGGTATGAAAGATGACCTGATCGAGTTCGTCGACATTCCCAACGGGCAATGCAGGTGAACTGTCGGATTAGAAGTCCAATTCGACCGCGGCATACAGCCGACTGCGCAGGGGCCAATTAGGGGCCCTATTTACGATTATCATAGCCAGCCTAACCTACGGTTAGAACCTCCTTTTTATACTTACTACGTAGATATTTATATAGTTTAATTAATCTCTTTATTAATTATAGTTTAAACTAACTACCCTATTATAGGGATACTAATACTAATTAGTAGTTAAATTCTATTATCGTAGATTAGTAAGGTATCTCGCTACGTAGAAGAGACGACCTCTTAATACTATACGGGATAAGAGATTTATATTAATTAACCTTACGGAAGTAAATAAAAAAAGAGGCGATTCTTAAATACTATACGGAATTAAGTAATCGTAGCCCTTTACTACCTACGAGAGGTCGACGTTTATTATATTAAACTACGTTAATTAACGGAACTACTTAAGTAACTAGCCTTTTACTATTGCCCCGAGTAGCTTTTTTACTAAACGACTTTTTTATAGCCGGCCCGCGATTAGAAATTAACTAGTTAAATTAATAAAAAGAAATACCTACGCGACGACTACCCGCCTAATTAATTAGTATAACAAACGAGCTTAATAATACGGTATAAAAGAGCACCGCGCGATTAAAAAAGGGGATTTCTAAACGTAAACATTCTTACTTAGTAATAAAGGTAACCCTATAGGAGTTATTAAGCTAAGGGATTTATAGTATACGGAAAAGTCTATTACTACGAAGATCTTATAAGTACGACCTTAAGCCTACGATCTAAACGACCTCTTTATAGCTCCCTTAACTACCCCCCGGGTATTACTTAGGAATATAGTATAGGGGACGGTTTAATAAGGGAGGAGGGGATTTAGAGGTCTTAATAGTATCGAGTTAAGAGTATTATAGATCTCGGATATTAACTTAAAAAGAAGGTAGCTACCTTAAAGTAGTCCTACGACCTCCCGCTAGAGTTATTATTAGCTTAAAAAAAGGCTAAAAAGACGAGGATCTAAGGGGAAAAAAAAAGAATCCTCTAGAAGGCCGCTAAAGGGCTTTTTTTTTATATTAGCTCCTAGCGCGAGATTACTAATTTCGAGAAATTAACTAAAGAAGCTATTTAAAGATTATAAAGAGTACGAGGCTTAAGAGGCTAGAAATATACGGGATGGCGATAATTAATAAAGATCCTAAAATAATTATTATATTTTCTTATAGTAATATAAACGTCTACCGCTACTATTATTAAAAGGAACTACTAAAACCTACCTTTTTATACTAAACGAAAAGAAGGATCTTAGTAAGTACGATAGCTAGCGATCTAGAAGGGTAGTAGTAATTATTAAAAATAGTAAAAACGAGAGTAGTAATAAGATAGTAAGAGGAAGTGGGAATCTCTTAGACCTTAATGAATTCGTCGAGTAGCGAAAGTACGGATTTACTACGACTAGCGCGCGGATTAAATATATCCTTATTAAGATTAAATACGTTAGTAACTACTAATATAGGTATAAACTAGAGCACGACCCTTAGCGAGTTAAGGTAAAAAAAAAAAGGACGAAACCCGATCCTAGATAGAATTCTAATCCCTTATAAGTAGATAAATATTAACCCGGACTATTAGGGGACGTGGATATATAAAATCGCGGATTAGCTTAACGGCGAGTAAATTAACGCGGTATTAATCTATTTAACTAAGGTTTATAAAAAAAAGGGGCTATAAGGGTAACCCCTATTTTACGAGATCGTAAACGACCTTAGCTATTAACTAGATAAATAGTTCGCGAGCGCAAGCCTAAGAATCGCAAAAGTAGTAAATAAATTCCTTTATAAGCGAGGGGTATTATTAGCGTAATTATAATTACGAGAGCTATATAAAATATTAGTAGCGATAATTATAAAGGAGGAATTCGTACTATAGAACTAAGCATAGGTCGATAGAGCGTATAATCGCTTTAACGAATTTAGAAAAAGGGTAAACGACCCAGATTTCCTCCCTATAATTACTAACGGAAATCTATCGTCGCAAAAGGATATACCGGGGCAAAATATAGTGCTAGAAGTACGATAATTAATAATTCTACCTATTTCGATTTATAACTCGTTACCGCTACTAATACGAAATTCGGCGCCGATTAGCTAATAAAAAAGGAGGTAGACGACCCGAAGTTACTAATAGTACGTAGCGACGCAGGGATCGTATATAAATACTAAAAATCTAGCGGCAAATACGAGGTAATTTATAGACCTTAAAAAGATCTTTTTAAAAGAGAAATTGTACTCTGGGGGGAAGTATAAGGTCTTATAAGAAACCCTAATAATATTTTACGATTATTACGAAAAAGTCGGAATTAGGGAACACTAGTACTATTCGGTAATTAATGTCGTACTTATAAGCAAAGCCTCTAATTATTACTACGAAGCGGTGCGTAATCTTAATTAAAACGACTTTTTTAATATAATTAACGCAATCTAAAGCCGCTTCGAGACCTACGATAGGAACCTAGAGCTCCTATTTAAGCTACGAGCGATTTTTTTCGTATTTATAGTTAGGATAATAGAGGGTAAATTGCGAGTAGAGATCCTCGAAGAGCTTATTAATTAAATTAATAAGCTAGCAAAAACCTAGCTAAAGGAGGGGATAAACGAGCGGAAAGTCGGATATTTCTATACCGTAATCTAGCGTATACTAGAGGTAAAAATAATACTATACTAAGTACCCGAAGACTACGAGACGCTCTGCTCGAGGCTAAGATCTAGCTTTAATATTAAAATAAGAATACTACGCTAAACCTACCTCTAGGTATACGACGGCCCTTATTAATAATATTAGGTCGATCGAACGTATAATAGGAAAGGAAAAGAGGCTAAATACGGCAATCGCTAGTAAGGAGGCCCAGATTCGTTAAATAAGTAGAGATTTAACTTATGGGTAGGGTAATAGAAGAAGTAATACTATATTTATAAAAAAGATAAATATTAGTTAAGTAACTACTCTAAGGAGGAGCGTACTAAATTATATAAATAGTATAGAAAGTCGAAGGTAGTAAATAGTAAAACTAGCCCTCGTCGGTTTAACTAATTCCTTATTATATATAAGGGCAGATCCGGGGGCACGGAACCTAGTGACGGTAGCTAAAGTAGCGGCCTAAAATATATACCCCCTATAAGAGATTCGGAAAATAAGGAAGATCTTACCCCCTATACTAACGAATTAGATTATGACGAAATCGACGATATTAACTACTCTTTTTTTACCCCGTTAGCCTCTAGAGGATATACGAAGCTAAATAAATAGAGGGTAGTAGAAGCTCTTAATAAGTAGGCTTTTATCTACGAATAGTAAAAAAAGGTCCCTTAAATAACGGATACGGAGGCGGCTAAAAGGATGAATTTAATAGGGCCGAAGCCCATTTTCTTAATAATTAAGGAGAAGACGCTATCTCTCTCGATATTTAAAAAAAAAGAACATAGTACTAAGTAAATCTAAGGGTAGCTAGAAGGGTCCTTTTTATACTACTTAGATCCCTTAAATACTAAGCTTATATAAGTATTTTATATGAGCGAAAAGTACGGCCTAGACGATTTTTATAGGATTATCCTAGATACTAAGATATCGTAATAGTTAATTAGAAAAAAAGGGTAATTCTAGGCGCTATAGAAGATCGTATTAGTAACGCTTAATACGTCAACGGTAGGTATTACGAGGATTAGTTTCGGCCTAGGTAAGGAAATCGTCGCCCTAGGTATAGTAAAAATAAAGATATACTTCGGAACGATAACTTTCTATATTTTACCCGTTAATACCCCATTTCTCCTATATCTAAAAGATATAGATCGACTAGGCATTATATTTAATAATACGAGGAACAGAATCTCTAGCGGTAAGTACTTCGAAATAGTTAAATAATAATAGGGGCATGCGTTTATAAAGCTTATTAACGATACGAAGTTGATTAATTACCTAACGGAAAGTGAGCTTAGAAGACTATACCGGAGATTCGGGTACCCGTCGGTTACGAGGCTATATAACCTCTTAAAGTAATTAGGTAATAATAATATCGAAATAGGGGCGCTAGAGTAGTTAATAAAAGTATATTACTAATACTAAATAAATGCGCAGAGCCTACGTAAATTTAAGTTTAAATTATATAATAAGCTTAACTTTAACTAGGAAATCGTTGTCGATATTTTCTACTTAAATAGTTAGCTAGTACTATATATAATTGACATAGCTATATCTTTCTAAGCAGGGTAATTCCTCCGGGATTTATAAATAAAAATAGTATGGGTAGCCCTATAATAAAGCTAGATCGATATATACTAAGGACTACTAAATAGTATTAGAACCGACGCTAATACTAGCTTTAAGTTAGTAGAATTTAGGGATAATGCGACGGCCTACGGTATATAGCTAAAAGTCGTACCCGTTAAAGCGTATTATAGTATTAAAAAAGTAAAAAGGGCACACTAGTAGTTAAAAAGGGCGTTTAGAATTATTAAAGAGGAAAATCCGGATTCTACCGACGACGAATACCTCTAAATAGTACTTAAATACTATAATAATACTATGGGGCCTAACGGACTTATACTAACGCTATTAGTATTTAGAGCATATCTAAGAACGACCTTAGCCTCGCTACCGTTACTAAGCGTAAGCTAACGAGCCCGAGTAATTAAAAAAGTAATACGGGTACTGCGCGAGGTAAGCGTAAGAAGGTAAGTTAACGAGGTAATTACTACGTATAATAGGCCCAATATAGGG